>NC_083348.1:94796067-95996067 GCF_019175385.1 Lycium barbarum | reverse complement strand
ACCAGACTGTCCAAAATTCATAATGCAGTCAATCCTAAAAATCATACTTCAATCGCGAAATCCTCTTTCTAAGGTTTGAAACTCGGGGAATAAATAGGACCGTCCCTCTACCCTTTTCCACTTAAATAGCAGACTAGGTTCATAGCAGGATGCAAACCCGTGACGTGGGTCAACCATACATCCCTGTTTGTAAACCTTTGGCATTGATCCAAAGTCCTAACGAGCTCGAAGAGAATAGCATTTGAACCAAAGTCCTAACGAGCTCGAAGAGAATAGCATCTTAGTAAACAAGGTACAACACATCACGAAGTAGAACCTGAATGGTGTTTTGACAGTCTAAATACTATGGAAACATGAGATCAGCAACGATCAAAACCACAGTATAGACAAAAGAACATCCTCGAAATCAACATTAAGCACATACTCTGACTTGAATGATAATGTCTGTCTCCTAAGATCATCTTCTCGTGACTCGACTTCACGTAATTTTCTTTCTGCGCTACGATTAAAAAGGCTGGCTTCTGCTTCCAAAGATTCTGCTTTATGCAACTTTTCTCCCGCATCGGCATACTTCTTTTGAGCATCCTCCATCATGCTTTGTGCTTCAGCCAATTTATTCTCCGATGCAACTTTTGCTTCAGCACACTCTGCTCGCATCTCATGCAACGCTTTCTCAATCTGTTTAAAATTCAAAAACATGTCAGCAAGATAATGAAAGAACAACAAAAAAGAAATCAAGAAAGTGAAGAGACAAAGCATTCTAAAAAAGAAATAGTAACTACAACAAAAATGATAATGAAAGAACACGGAGAAAAAATAAGTGGAGTAATCATACGTTTGCGACACATTCTTTCTCAATTCCAAGCGCTTTCTTCAGATTATTTTCAACTTTCTTTGCTTCAGCCGCATCAGAAAGACGTGCAGCTTGTTCACGCTTGTACAAGAGTTCAGCTGACTCAGCAGCTGCTTTAAATTGCTCATTATTGGAAACCCACTCCTTCCTTTCCAGGATGAGAAGACCCATCTGATATTGATGGTCATACAGCTACATCCAGAATAGAGATGCAACCATGAACCAAGTTAGCGAATAAATAGAAGACATCCAGATGCAATAAAGACAAAAATAGACACTAGAAGCCTAGCTTTTTAGGAGTTGGTCCATCTGTTAAGTCAACCAATATTCCTGAAGGGGCGGAAGGAACATTACAAGAAAGGAACATTAAGCAAATTAAACAGTAGGTGCATTTAGTATGGAAGAAGATGGTTTCCATAAACAATGTTATCCGTGAAAACTGTTTAAGGGGTGTGTTTGGTATGGAGGAAAAAACAAGTCCCATAAAAAATAAGGAAAATGACTTCCCTGATGGAAGTAGGGAAAACACGTTCCGAAGTAGCTTTCCAAGCTCTTTGACCCTCAACGGCTCCCAACCCCCACCCCCTTGA
This sequence comes from Lycium barbarum, assembly GCF_019175385.1. Lineage (NCBI taxonomy): Eukaryota > Viridiplantae > Streptophyta > Magnoliopsida > Solanales > Solanaceae > Lycium > Lycium barbarum. The sequence goes on along the minus strand of NC_083348.1, from coordinate 95,994,624 downwards.
TCGTCCCATCCCCCGCCACCCCCAAATTCCCACTCCCCACCATATCCCACCCCCATAATGTTTTCCTAAATTACATACAAATTTACTTGGACAATATTTTTTTGTTTACCTACCAACACTAGAAAATAAGTAAGAAACTCACTTATTTGTCCAAGAACGCATTTTCTAGGAAAACATTTTCCTTCATACCAAACACACCCTACGTTGAGCAAACATTTTCTAGCATTTAAGGTAACCAAATACTGAAAAAATATTTTTCCTTGATGAAACCATTTTCCAGGAAAACATATTTTGCTACAACAAACACACCACAACGCTAAAGCCGCATGAACAAAGACAATGCCCTGCTCATATTTATTTTCGTCCAACAACATACCCAGTGTAATCCCACAAAGTGAGGTTTGGGGACGGTAGGATGTACGCACGCACGCAGACCTTACCCCTTACCTTTGTGGGGGTAGAGAGGTTGTTTCCGATAGAAAAGAAATGTAACCAACGCTCATATTTATTTTCCTACAAATTAGAAATTCAACAAAGAAACAGCAACCTTAAAAGCTAAGGATTTAGCCTTTGGCGTCTAGTAATAGAACAAGAGAAGTATCCCTCAACAAAACAATAAGCTACATCATTAACAATCCTGTAACAGTACCATTTGGATGAGTCCCAAAATTAAGATATACCTGAGTTTCGAGTTTAGCAATATAGGCAATAAGAGCAGATTTATCTCTGCGTTTAATAGAGTCTTCATCAAATCCAGCTTCACGGAGTCTCTTCCATATCACATCATCTGTCAGAGGGGTTTTTGAAACCCTAACTAAAGCAGAACTAGGCGTTGGATTTACCGGAGTCAAAGCTAATCTACTTGACCCTGGACTTGCCATTCTTGATTTCACTAAAGAAAATTCCAAGATTTCACCTTTTCTTGATCAATTTGTTTTGAGTTCTTGAATTTAATTATCCCTTCAACGAGGACAGTGGAGTTGTGGTAATGTTGGACTCCACACAAACCTTTTGTGCTTTATTTATTCTTTGCCTTTTTTCTCTTTTCAGTCACACTTCACACTTTGCTTTGTTGGCTTTGATTTGATTCTCTCTATGCAAAGTGGGGACTTGGCTGCTCCACCGTTTTGAACTATCTTCAAAATTGTACTGGCTTTTTTTTGCTTCTGTTATAAGCTAAGCGGACTACTCTAACGGCAACGTTATAACGGTAAACTTTAGGTCGAATTTACCGCTGATTTGTTCATAAAAGAGGAAGAGGAAATTTTATTACCTTTATTAACAGCTAATTTTGAAATTTAAAAGTCTGATTACTTTAGAAAAAAAATTAATTAGAGGAGGGAACCTTAGCTGGAAAAATCTCGACTCAATCTAGGAAATTCAGTTTGTGAGCGGGTTTTTTGAACTAAATTTTACATTCAATAGGACATTTTTAGTTTTTTATGGAGTATATGATTTTGATACTTAAGATCCCAAATGGATTATTAAATTCTAGTAATAATCTAAGGTCAACCAATTGACAGAACTGTGACATAGCATGGATCTAGCCTTGATGTTTTTTCCTTTTTTTTTATTTGGTCTTTTTGAGTTTGATAATATGCCTGTGATTAGAAATAAGTACTTTCACCATCAATCTATATCGAATTGTTTATATAAGAGTAATAACGCATCTTGTGTGTGGAAAAGTATTATGAAGGCTAAAGTTACTTTGTCCAAGAGGATAAAATGGAATTTGGGTCACCCATAATTTGTTAAAACACATTTTTTAATTGGTGGTACAATGGCGGGTCACTCATTAATAGAGTTAATGTCAATATTAATCAAAATGACATTTTCGATTAAAGTATTTGGCGTGTTACCCGATACAGAATGAGATATAGCTTCTTTACCTTAACTCATCTAAAATAAAAATAAAAATAAAATACTATTTTATCTCTTTTTATTTATGACAATATTGTATTTGCAAATAAATCCTGATTGGATATGTAATGAAAAATTTAACAACCAAATCTGTAATTCTGTATACGAGATGGATATTGATGATGATACTAGTCCAACAAAGAAAAAGATTCCCTAGTCATTTATGTCAACTAAAATGGTCCAAATTCAGTTTGCATTTAGTTTGACTATTTAAAAGATGCTCAATTTTTTCTAACCTCAATTTTGTGATCTGGGTTTCCTATTGTACAAGGAAATTATACATGATATACTTTACAATATTTGTTTTAGGTCTACAAGTCTACTCATATCCAAATCAATTCCTTCTTTTTCGAGTTAAACACGAGTACATATTTCGTTGATAAATAACATTAAGACTCGAAGTTAAGATCATAGTTTGATCTGATGCCATATAGTGATGTATTTATAGCATTAACAATATCACGATTTGCTGGCAAACATGTGCTTCTTACAATAATTTTGACCAGATCGTTTTCGTTGGTCATCTTATTGTTATTGTTCCCTCTTTTCGCTTTCAGTTGATAGTGGCACATTTAAATTTAGTTGTTCCTCTTTGTTTTTTTTTTTTGTTTTTTTTTTTTATTTTCTCACCCGGTGTCGGATATCTGCATTGGAGCCTAATTAAATTTTAATTCACGCCGGAAAATTTCACATTGGAAGGTAAAGTGCTCCCTAACAAAGATAAAATTTAGTTCCTCTGCAAAGTGGTTAAAAATATTGAGAATATTGAGACTAAGGATTTTAGTTTATATGAACCGAAACAGATCTATTTAGTATCTCCGTGAATAAGTCATAGGAGGGCAGAAGAAAAAAAAAATGTCTCTCCTTATGGAAACGAATTCATTTCACTAGGCTGAAACATGCCTCTCAGATAACTTATACTCTTGCAGTGACCAATTTCCAAGTTGTTCCACTAATTAGAACTCGTAAAATGCTTGGGGTCTTGATTGATAAGTATTTTAGCACTTCCTCTGTCCTAATAAGAAAATCAAGACTTGGAGCTCGAAACTTAAAACATTTAAGTTAAAAGTAAAAGTGTAAATTCAAAAATAACTTTCTCATTTTTTTTGAAAATAAAAATAAAATAATTCAGAATCTACATAAATCTTTATGTTTTGAAGAAAAGGGAGTAAAACACAATTGCTCAATTCCCAATATATTATAATGTCATATAACAAAAGGGACAACAGGCGTACTAGACTGCAGATGCAATGATGCAAACAAGGAACTCAACAGAAGTTAGTCTTCAAATTCTTACATCCTTTTCCTGCAGATGTAGTTGGCGTTAGGAAGAAAAAGCTTCTGTTCCATTTGAGAAATATATGTTTAAGGTAATGGTCTGTTAATGCCCTGATATGTTATCTTTGATAGTTACCACAAGTGATCATGTGATGGTGGAAAGAAAAGGCATTTCAGTTCCATATGCTGCACTGCAACTGATGACCAATCTCTCGAAAGCAATATGTACAAGAAGGAAAACACCGAGGTGTTTGTAAAAAGGTGGTTTCTCATGTTAGCAAAAGCAAGTATAATTTGCCAGTTTTCTGGTGAAGGAAAAATACTGTCTACATGCTGAAAGTTGCCATCTTTTCATCATAGTAATCGTCCAGCCAGCCCTTGATTAGCTTAACCTCACTTGACCTTTGATCCAGAAGCCAATCAGGATCTTCAGCAGTTGCAGCACGCAGATCTAAGTGATGGGCACCTAAACATAAACAACAGTGTTCAGTTATTCAAGTTTTTACTTCTCTCCTCTTGTTGTTTTCTGACAATTATGAATTACCAACATTATATAGAAACGTACACATTGATGTCAAACCGTCAAAGCCGTTATATTCATTGAGCTTCTATAAAGAAAAATGAACTATATCCTTGCACTCAAGCTAGTCAAGAGAGTTGATTATGATCTTTTTTCGGTGAGCAGAAATTTGATCACGATCCTTCTTATTTTTTATGATGGTGGTGTTTGGGCCAGCTTGTGGCACCTCGACTATTCCACCGGGTACATATTACCCCCCACCAGTACAAATAGCAAGTTGATCACAATCTTATGCTCAAGAAATGGTTTATCAACTAGCAGATATAAAGTATAACAGGGAGTACAAACATAGATGACAAATATAATTGGTGGAAGAGAAAAACAAAAGACAAGAGGGACTTAATAATGGAGTTCCTTCTCCCAGAACAAAACACAGTTCATGATGAGGGGGCTTTCTGTTACCCGCTCACATAAACTTTGATGAACTTACTGTCTCATTCAAACCTAGCATCACACAAATAGTTAGATTACATTTTTCATTGGTAGCCCTAATATTTACTGATGAAGAGGTTCATACAGTATCACTAGCTGAAGTTGCAACTTCATCAAGTTGAGTTTCAATTAGGAGACCCGGAGAGACCAAATGGCTAGTTGCTCACTAACTATAAACGTGAACAGAGGAAAGTAGTCAGCCATCACAATTCACAAATTTGTCGTTGAAGAGTAAAACAGAAGAATCCTTTAAAGAAAGCAAGTGTTTGAACTGATTGCCATTCTTACTGAAAAAAAATGCTGGCGATGGCACTTACGATGGTAGTAATGTGGCTATCCCAGCCTTGTGCAGTAACAGAAATTCATAAATGAACATATAAGGAAAAGAAAAGGAGAGATTGGTGATAATTGGTATCAATCATAATTGCTTGAAGAAACAACTAAAGGATGAGGTCACATTAACTCAGCAGACAGAAATAACGAAAGCCATTCACTCAGATTGATGACTGCTTATGAGAAAAGATGGCACATTTTTGCACTGTTACTTACATCAAAAGAGTGACGAGAATGAGGAATTATCTAACAATGCAGTTAGAGGAATACCTTTCTCAGTATTTAGAGCAACTATAGTTTCTGACACATCCTCCAGAACACTACAAAAAATGTGGACATATAATTTTAGCAAAAATTTTTGGATTGAGTTTCCATAGTCTACATAAGAAACTAAAGAAAAAAGAGTACCTGCCACCACTCCAGGGATCTAACAGGCCATTTGAGAATATGATGTTACTGCCAAAAGCTTTTAGCGCACTCTTGAATGCCTTCAATACAAGAAAGAAACAGCAAATAACTCAAACAAGGGAGCTGAAAGAAAATGAAAATCTAAAAACTAAGCAGTTTAGAACCACTGCTACATTTTAGACTCTGTACAAATTCCTTCAAAGGAAACATCACTTGATTGCACATTCTATGTATTTTCCAAATAACCAAATTTATAATATACTGAGCAATTTAAACATAAAATAAGTATTTAATCCTTTTGAAAGTTTTAAAATACTCTTCTTGTCTTGTCAAAAAGATCAAAGATTTCAAAATTGTTACCCCCCTTCTTATTCTATCCAAACCTACAAGAACATGAACCTGTCATAAGCTCTTCAGAGTGAATAGATCAGGAGATATAGACCTCAAAAGATCTTATTTTCTAACTCTACACACAGTATATATAGCTTCCTCGAAAGAATATACAGAGCATTGACATAGTTTTTGCACATCGTCATACATGTCCACCAAATTCAGTTGTTATCCATGTCGGCCTTGGTTTGACATGATAATCTTTCAAGCACTGCTCTTCATTCGACTTTGGGTCATAATAGAACTCTCGAAACATACTAGTCGTCTTGTTACTTGCCATTGGCATAACCATCTCAGTGCATGCCTGAATACATTGTACGAAAGATAAAAGCAACTTAGTTAGGAGGAATTTTTGTAGGAACACATCCTTTTATGACTTAAAAACTCAAATTATGAGCAACTACGCAAGGGTATGTGTATTTATCATCACCATACCTGCCAGCCCCAACCACTCATACCATGAGGATCATCGTCCAGATTGAAACAGTTAACTTTTCCAGTGTAATTATAATAGACACTAATTCCTTCAAATATACGCTGCAGGACACTAGCACCATCAGGCAAACCATCAATCTTCCTACATACCTGAAAGCAAAGAGGTTGGAAGGATATTATTCACAGGAAAGAAATTGCTCCACACAACTGACTACTTGCTGATTACCAACAACAACATGCCCAGTGCATTCCCACAAGTGGGGTCTGGGACACACAATTGACTACTTGTTGACAACCATGCAGGGAAAAGACATCTGTTATCTGCAACACAGTATCCATTGAGAGGTGAATGCTTTTCCTCATAAAGATGGCTTCAGCATCATTTATTGTAATCTCGAAAATACAGGTAGCTTCACTGAGAGAATAAGGTCCAGTTCTAACCTCTTTAATGGGGCTTCCAGGTAAAGGCATCAAGAAGTCGGTAGGATAGGGGTAGTTGGCCATTGCCAAGTAACTATAAGCAGATTCCAACCAGTTAGTCAGGCCGTCAACACTCTCCAGTTCCCTGCCACTCACAACGTTGGATCAAATTGCCTCAACTTGAAACTTGAATCTTGAGATTCTATAGGTTAATTACACTGTTAGCTCACAAGCTATATTGCTCAGACTCTCCAAAAATGATGCCGCACCCGTGTCGGATCCTTCAAAAATGCACTACTTTTGGAGGATCCGATACGCACCCGTGTCCATTTTTGAAGAGTCCGAGTAACATAGCTCACAAGACAGCAAATAGTGGTGTCGTAGGCATCTTACCTACAGATGTGGAAAGTCTTTGTCAGTTGTGCAAGTCCGCCATTTATCTGTCCCACCTTGTTAATCACATCCCAAGACTCTTTGATTGTGTTAAAGCAACTCATACTCTCACGCTGCAGAAGGTCTTACAGCAAAGATGTCATAAATGCTAAACTAGAGTTTTAAGAATGGAATTACAAGAACTAGATTAGTGAAGGATCACTGTGCTAATTTGGCAAAGCAAAATCTGGATCCAATCAGTCAAATGTGATAAGATCTTTGGCCAAGTCCATACTAGATTCAAATTATGGGGTTGAGATTGATGTTAATGTGAATTAAATATCAGTCCTGAAGTGGACAGTGTAAAACTTTGCTGTGGTTTGTAAATCTACTTTATAGTTTATAAATTGCAATGCCTAAAGTTTTATACATTAAACATTTACATAGGTTAATGTGCTCTAAATCTGAATTATAGATTCCAAATTCAGATCCATTGAAATCCTACTAGTCTAAGATATGACGGCATGATAGTCTACAATTGCACAAAAGTTGTACAGAGAATTAGTAAAAGTTGTGCCTGCCCTTCAATTTTTGACTCATGGCAAGATTACTCTACCACTCTATAAATTGAAGCTAGATATGTATCTTCACTTCATCAAATTCAAATCAAAGAATGAAGTAGACCAAAACTGATGGGATTTGCCAAAAAGAAAAAATTCTTCTTATAAGAGATTTTATTGGGTTAGAATTTATCAAATAAGATCTGATTCTACTCAAAAGTTTCCCAAATAGATACTAGTAAATTTAGATATCACTAGAGATAGAAACTCAGTCTTACGGACCCTGAAATCATTGGAGACAATGTTATAAAAGGTTTCAGGTGGCACGAGATCTTCAAACTGAAGTATTGGTGCAGAAGAAGCAAGTGCACCAATGGAAATATGGGGATATTTGAGCCTCATCCAAGCTGCAAGCACTGTTCCAAACACAAAAAAATAGAGAACCGCTAAGTGAAACACAACTCATAAGATTGATTAAATACAAATGCACAGAACACATTCTAGCAGAGTTAAAATTACTGATGCACTAAACTAGTAAATGCTACAGTACTTACTTCCACCATATGATCCACCAAACAACACAACAGGGCATGCCTGTGCAGATAAATTTCTTTTAAGCTCAGTGATTAACACGGCATAATCAGCTAGTGCTTGTTCAGCTGTTAGATGTGACAAAGTTGTAGCATTCTTATATGCTTCTTCCTTACTTCCATACGGCATTGACTCCCCATAGTATCGATGCTGCAAAAACCAAATTGTAATTATTTATCAATCTTCACTATATAATAATGTAAGGAAATTTTCTGATTACAACTAGTCTACGATGGTGAGTGTAAGTTTACTCCATTTTCTTCAATAAGCTATAATGCTTCTTATTCACTTTCTGATTCATTAATCTACATCTCCTCTTGTGAAGTCTTTAACAACCTCTAAGATGTTGGCTGGCATTCATCTGTCAGCATCTCCTCTTGTGGAGCCCTAAGAACCTCCCAATTTTCGGGCTCAGCCAGCCCAAGAGTGACCCTTAACATGGTATGATACTATTCCTTTTGGACAAAGCCTTGACTTTTTCCCCCAAAAAATATTGTCATTTAAGAGCATCGCTTATTGAGAGTCAATTTGACTAAACTTCAAAGTTAAATTGGATTTGATCAAATCAAGATTTAGATACTCAAAAACTATAGGAAAAATACTACAAGTTGCAACTTTTGTCACGTCAATTTGATGAAAACATACAGTTTAAATTGTTTGGTCAAAGTTCAAATAATTTGCCTTCCGAGAAGTTAAACATGACAACTAATTTGGGAAGGGGGGAGTAGGACTTTGTTCGACACTCAGCATAAGCTTGTCCCTAGGCTAAGTGAGATTTGCGAGTATGGGGCTTGTTATGTAGCTATTCAAGCACTCAATTCATTGCTAACAACAAAAATAGAAACTTTATGAGTAAAATAAGAAGAATGGCAAGTAGTTTACCTCAGGGAAGATAACCATAGCGCCAAAACGAGGAGCAATTTCCCAAACGAAGCCTGTATTAGCAGCGAACCATTCGATATCACCTTCATTCCCACAGTAGAGGAAAATAGGGCCCAATCGAGAGGGACCCACCCAGTGTTGAGTATTGATCAGATAACGCTGTTGAAACGAAGGTAAATCAGCGAAACTGAAGTGATCCAGCTTCTGCTCGATATATTTAGTCTCATACTCGTATTTTGGGGCTTTGCTTTTATCAACAAGTGAAAATGTCCTGCTTGAGCTCTTCAAATTGCCAAGATAATGAGCACCTGACAATTTAATAGCTGATGCTTGACATAAAAATGAGACAATGATCAGTATAAGAAGAGTGTAGAGAAATGAAGAAGAAGAAGAAGAAGAAAAGTTGACATTTTTGCTGGAGGATTTGTTTTCGGAGACAATGAGGAATTGACACTCTAAACTCCAACATCATCTGTGTTTTGTTGCGCTAACTTTATGTGTTGCTTTCTTTTGGGATGATGATGTTATGGGTCCATAAAATTATGTTTTGGTACCATAAATGTCGAGAAAACGCCATAAATAGTTCCTTCGCTGTAGGCCTAAAATGATCCATTAAATATATATTTATTAGTTTTAATTTTTTAACTATCCAAAAACTTATCAAGTTTCGTCTCTGCCTATTTTTATACAAACAGCGTACACAACCCGGTAAGTGTATAGTCAAGGAATTATTTATAGTTTTTTCTCGATAAATGTTTGATGCAAAACTTGTAACCCTTATGTTTTAGAACATTAATTTCAAAATGGGAATGAGTTTAACTTATATAGATCGTTAGTGAAATAATGTTACATCCCGTACTTTTGTACGTTGGGATATGTCGTAGTAAATTCATATGAGCTTGAAGGAATTAAGGTCATTAATGAGGTCATAGAGGATTTATGACGGTGTTATTGTAAGACCTTGTAAGTTTGACAACCATGATACCGTTAGATATTATTTTGATATGACATATATCTTAATATTATTTTGATATGATATATATCTTCTTTTAAGTAAAACCTTTTAGTAAAGATTTGATAAGTATAATTTCAGGTAGTTACTATTATTACTACTTTCGAATATGCTTTAAATTATACACCTGATATGAGGAAGTTATAAATGAGACTTTCATAAATTATAGGGATAGACATTATTTTTCTGACAAGAAAAGTTATCTTTTCCCATTTTGGAAATTAATAATACAAAAATTTGTAATCTTGATACAATGTTGGAAAAATTAGAATTTTGATAAAAATATATTTTTGTTACCATTTATAATAGTTACCCATTAATGGATAATTTGGTATAAAAATTATACTAGTCATATTGCCCAACTTACTTTAGTTTTAATTAAATGATTTGTCCCAATCATAAGGATATTCTTTATTACTACTATATTAGAAGCACCAGTTTGGGCACTTCGTCGTCCGTTTGTGGGCCCAAAAAAAAATTGTGGGCCCACATATTTTAAACAACTACTAATATTTAAAAACAACTACTAATAGTTAAAAAAAAAATTGTGGCCCACATATTTTAAACAACTACTAATATTTAAAAAAAAATTGTGGGCCCATATTAAACACCAAGCAGTAATAAAAAAAGAAATAAAAAATAAAAAAGTGGGACCCACCACATCCAAACTCACGGGAAAAAAAGTGGATCCCATATTAAACACCAACCATAATAAAAAAAATTACTACTATATTAGAAGCACCAGTTTGGGCACTTCGTCGTCCGTTTGTGGGCCCACATATTTTAAACAACAACTAATAATATATATTTTTTTTTAAATTATGGGCCCAAATTTTAAACAACTACTAATATTTAAAAACAACTACTAATAGTTAAAAAAAAAATGTGGCCCACATATTTTAAACAACTACTAATATTTTTAAAAAAATTGTGGGCTCATATTAAACACCAAGCAGTAATAAAAAATAAAAAAAATTAAAAAAAAAAGTGAAACCCACCACATCCAAACTCACGGGAAAAAAAAAAAGTGGATCCCATATTAAACGCCAACCAATAATAAAAAAAAAAAAGAAAAAAAAAGTGGAATCCACCACATCCAAACTCACGGGAAAAAAAAATGGATCCCATATTAACAAAATCAAGCAATATTAAAAAAAAAAAAGTGAATCCCATATTAAAAAAACAAACAATTTTTTTTAAAAAAAAAGTGCTTAGAAAATCAAACAATTAAATCAATAATGATGGATTCATCGCCACATGCGTATCAACCCATTAGAGGGAGCAAATGAAATTATTGTACAGCAACATACTTAAAATACAAAAATGCTTAGAAAATCAAACAATTAAATCAATAATGATGGATTTATTGTCACATGCGTATCGACCCATTAGTGGGAGCAAATGAAATTATTGTACAGCAACATACTTAAAATACTTATATATATATATATCCGTTTTTCAATTTTTGAAAAAAAAAATGTGGGCCCATATAGCCTGATGGATTCATTGTCACATGCGTATCAACCCATTAGAGGGAGCAAATACAATTATTGTACAACAACATACTTAAAATACAAAAGTGCTTAGAAAATCAAACAATTAAATCAATAATGATGGATTTATTGTCACATGCGTATCAACCCATTAGTGGGAGCAAATGAAATTATTGTACAGCAACATACTTAAAATACTTATATATATATATATATATATATATATCCGTTTTCCAATTTTTGAAAAAAAAATTGTGGGCCCATATAGCCTGATGGATTCATTGTCACATGCGTATCAACCCATTAGAGGGAGCAAATACAATTATTGTACAGCAACATACTTAAAATACAAAAGTGCTTAGAAAATCAAACAATTAAATCAATAATGGTGGATTTATTGCCACATGCGTATCAACCCATTAGTGGGAGCAAATGACATTATTGTACAGCAACATACTTAAAATACTTTTTAAAAAAAAGTGTGGTCCCCATATTAAACACCAACCAATATGAAAAAATAAAAAAAAAACACCAACCAATTTTTTTTTTTTTAAAAAAAAGTAAATAAAATGGAACCCACCATCTCCAAACTCACGGGAAAAAAAAGGTGGACTCCATATTAACAAAATCAAGCAATATAAAAAAAATGTGAATCCGATATTAAAAAAATAAACAATGTAAAAAAAAAGAGTGCAGACTTTGTATTCGTAGCAAACACTAATATAATAAAGTTTTAGATGCGGAGCACAAACTACAATGTTATATTAATCGTGCTTTGAACATAGTATCCCATATTGACAAAATCAAGCAATATAAAAAAAAAAAAAAAAAGTGAATCCCATATTAAAAAAACAAACAATGTCAAAAAAAAAAAATGCAGACTTTGTATTCATAGCAAACACTAATATAATAAAGTTTTAGATACGAAGCACGAACTATAATGTTATATTAATCGTGCAAACTAATAATGTCCAAAAGGGAAATGGAACTCACCATCTCCAAACTCATGGGAAAAGAAAAAAGTGGACCCCATATTATCAAAATCAAGCAATATAAAAAAAAAAAAAAGTGAACCCATACTAAAAAAAATATAATGTTTAAAAAAAATGTGCAGACTTTATATTCGTAGCAAACACTAATATAATAAAGTTTTAGATACGGAGCACAAACTACAATGTTATAGTAATAGTGTTTTGAACATAGTATATGTATATATATTATATGCATAAAAATAGTACAAACTAATAATGTCAAAAAAAAAAAAGTGCACCCCATACTAAACGACATCAAGCAATATATATATAAAAAAAAAGTGAACCCCATATTAAAAAAAAAATAATGTAAAAAAAAAGTGCGTGTTTTGAACATAGTATATATATATATGCATAAAAATAGTGCAAATTAATAATGTCCAAAAAAAAAGTGCACTCCCTATTAAAAAATCAAATATTATTCATGTAATTTCCAATGTATCTCATTAAGTCACTAATGATGAATTCATTACCACGTGCGTGTCAATCGATGAAATTGTTTTTCTTCAAAAGGTTAAGTAGTCAAACCATACAATTTTCTTTCTTTTTTTATATTAGCCTGAGATCTAATCTAGATATTAAACTGTTGTATTTGTTATTCCGCCATGTCATTTATTTGTTATGTTTACTAAAATAAATATACTTAAAATATTTATATTTTAAAATAAGATAGAATTTAATTACTTTTTTATTTTTATTCTTACTCTAATAAATGTGAAAAGAAATTAATGTCATAAAAAAATAATATACCAAATGCAGATCAAATAATGAATAAGGTAAATTAGTCAAATTATAATTCTAATCGACGTTTTCTTAAAAAACCATGCAAAAGATAACATGACAAGTAAAATGAGCTAAACCGAGAATATTTACTAAAAATTAAAAAATAGTATTTCTTAGTTTAAATAAAAAAACGATTTCTACTTTGTTTCGTTTTAAACATGTAAAATTAATTTAATAATTTGAATTGGAATCGTCCAAATCAAAATTTGATAAAAAATAATAAGTATTTTACACCTTTAAATTAATCAAATTAAAATTGAAAGTATCAACTGATGCTTAAATATTGCTATTGTTTTATCTCAAAGAGAAGAAAATAGTTTCCTTTTAAACAAGTCTTCTCTTTTAAAAAATATTAATAAATTTACCGGTTTTGTGTTCATAGCGAACATTAATATAATAAAATTTTAGATACGGAACACAAACTACAATGTTATATTAATCGTGTTTTGAACATAATATATATATATATATATATATATATATATATATATATATATATATATATATATTCAAAAACAACTACATACACATAAATACACTATAATCTAAAGTGTTAGGTCCGTGCACAGCACGGGCAAGCGTCTAGTTATTTAAAGAAAGGGGACAAACTTTCCATTAAGTGGGACCACTACAAGGATTTTTTTTTTTTTAAATCCTATACTAATCTATTAGTTTCTTACGTGTCACAAATTCCATTTGCTATATAACACTAAGCATTAATCATTCTTTATAGTGAAGAAAGTGGGGGTTAGTGGGTTAGCCAAACTTTGATCCTTGGAAAAATTTAACCAACTCAATAATCCAATTCTATATGTATGTATTGAAACTTCAAGTTACGGATCTGGAAATTATTTTACATACTCAGCACATAAGAGTGCCTCTAGTCCCAAAGGCCGGTCATTCTTTTAACTCCCAAATAAACCACGACAATTACGAATCGATGGTTCGAAATCAAGCCTTTAAGCTAGGATTCAAGGTTAGATGTTGTTATATTGTTTGGTCGTGTTGTTCTTGTGTTGTTGAGACACTGGATATATGGATTAATGGTGGCATGTTATTGTTAATGTTGTGACCTTGAGGGAGGTGAAAGGAACAAGGGAGATGCTGCCCGATTTATTGTAGAATGAACTATCGCTCTATATATGAGTGTTGTATCGTTTGTAGCATGACACTAATGTTGTTATTGTTCATTGTAGATTGATGCGTAGAGGAGATTATCCCCGACACTAGTAAGAGCTTGGTGCTAAGGTATGTAAAGGCTATCCTTCTTTTTTTGTTTGGTATGATTCTTTATCGAACGAGTCCATGTGCACAAAGAGTTTCCACTCATAGAGATTTCATGTCTATATTGTTTCGTGATATTCGTATAGTAGTTTCCCTCGTCGGGAATTCACTTTCAGTTAGCACTGTTGCCACGTAGTTAATAGATGGAAAGAGAGATTGTAAAGTTTATGGAAGTGTATATTTGCCTTCGGGGCTATGATGTTTGCCTTCGGGGCTATGATAGTTGCCTTCGGGGCTTTGATGTTTGCTTTCGGGGCTATGATGCTTGCCTACGGGCTTATTGGCCATGCAGTTGCCTTCGGGGCTATACCAACGCGCGCTTGAATTATTAGTTATTAGACGTCAGAGGCAACTAAGTACAACCGGATTCTTTATTGAATTTTCAGTTATCTTATATTTCATTTCAGTGTTAGTTTCAGTCGCCTTACATACTCGGTACATTATTTCAAATTGACGTCCCTTTGCCTCAGGACGCTGTGTTCATGCCCGCTCGTTTAGATAGGCAGTTAGAGAGACCGCCTCAGTAGATTGCCGAGTACCAGCTAGAGTGGTAAGCTCCATGTCATTCGCAGTTACCCAGGCAAGAGTTTTGTGTATATACAGATTATGGGTAGGTTGGGGCCCTGTCCCGACCATAGTACAGTCATTACTCTTTAAAGGCTTGTAGACATATTCCTGTATGATATATATGTCAGTATAGAGGCCTTTCTGGCCCTTGTATATGTTCCTTTTGGTACTGTTGGTTGTAGACATTTTTGGCGGCCTCGTTGGATTGCACAATTATGTATATACGTTTTGGGTGAGTTTGTCCTTCAGGTATGATAGTTGTTACTTACAGATGATTCAGGATATGGCCTTATCAGCCCTAGGTTGGTATTATCTGTTTGCAAGTAGGCCTCGTCGACCTAAGTTGAGGGTTACCCCTCTAGAGTCACATTTACAGAGTCGTTCGCTCGGGCCTAGTACGGCACCGGGTGCCGGCCACGTCTCTCCAGATTTGGGGTGTGACAAATAAATTTTTACAAGTCAAGTCAATTTTAATTATTGTTGTAGTTAATGTGAGACTATTTTGCACATTATTAGTGCCTATGCGCCGCAAACGGGCTTGGGCGAGGAGGAGAAAAGACATTTTTGGGAGGATTTGGACGAGATGATGGGAAGTATACCGTCCACTGAGAAGCTATTCATCGGAGAAGATTTCAATGGGCACATTGGGTCAATTTCAGGGGAATATGACGATGTGCATGGAGGTTGGGGTTTCGGGGACAGGAACGGAGGAGGAGTTGCACTGTTGGATTTTGCAAAAGCCTTTGGGCTGATGGTGGCCAATTCGAGTTTCCCGAAGAAGGAGGAGCACTTGGTAACCTTTCGTAGTTCGGTGGCTAAGACGCAGATAGACTTTTTACTCCTTAGGAAGGATGATAAAGGTCTTTGTAAAGACTGCAAGGTGATCCCGAGTGCGAATCTAACGACCCAACATAAGCTTTTGGTGATGGATTTGGAAATCAAGATGAGGAAGAGAAAGAGGGTCGTGGACGACAGGCCTAGGATCAAATGGGGGAGTTTGACCATGACGGGTGCCCTGGAGATGGGGGAGAAGCTGAGATCTATGGGAGCCTGGGAGAGTAGTGGGGAGGCGACCAATATGTGGGATAGGACGGCCAGTTGCATTAGGGAAGTAGCTAGAGAGGTGCTGGGGGTCTCGAAGGGTAGCCGTGGTCGGCACCGAGGGGACTGGTGGTGGAATGGAGGAGTTCAAGAGAAGGTGGAAGCAAAAAAGGTGGCGTATGCGAAGTTGGTAGACAACAAGGATGATGAAGAGAGGCGAACGAATAGGGAATTGTACAAGATGGCGAGGAGGGAGGCAAAGTTAGCGGTTACGGCGGCAAAGACAGCTGCTGCCTTTGAACGCCTGTATGCAGAACTAGAGGACAAAGGTGGGGATAAGAAGTTGTACAGACTAGCCAAGGCGAAGGAGAGGAAGGCGCGTGACTTGGATCAGGTGAAATGCATCAAGGACGAGGATGGTAGGGTACTAGTGGAGGACGCCCTCATTAGACGGAGATGACAGTCATACTTCCACAAACTCTTGAACGATGAAGGGAACAGAGATATTGTGTTAGGAGATTTGGAGTACTCCGAAAGGTGTCGTGATTTTGGATATTGTAGGAATATAAAGGTTGAAGAAGTTAAGGGTGTTGTTCATAGGATGAGTAGGGGAAGAGCGACCGGGCCCGATGAGATTCCGGGGGAATTTTGGAAGACTGCAGGCAGGGTAGGTTTAGAATGGTTGACGCGACTCTTTAATGTCATCTTTAAGACGACTAAGATGCCCGAAGAATGGCGATGCAGTACAATGATTCCATTATACAAGAACAAGGGCGACATTCAAAGTTTCAACAACTACAGAGGGATCAAGCTGCTAAGCCACACTATGAAAGTGTGGGAAAGGGTGGTGGAGATGAGGGTGAGGAGACGCGTGTCTATCTCAGAGAACCAGTTCGGATTCATGCCGGGGCGCTCAACTATAGAAGCCATTCATCTTGTACGGAGACTGGTGGAGCAATATATGGAGAGGAAGAGGGACTTGCACATGGTATTCATCGACCTAGAAAAGGCATACGACAAAGTGCCGAGAGAGGTTCTATGGAGATGCTTGGAGGCTAGAGGTGTACCTGTGGCGTACATTAGGGCGATCAAGGACATGTATGATGGGGCCAAGACCAGGGTAAGGACTTTGGGAGGAGACTCAGAGCACTTCCCAGTGGTGATGGGGCTGCATCGGGGATCAACTCTTAGCCCATTTTTATTCTCCTTAGTGATCGATGGATTGACGCGGCAAATTCAAGGTGAGGTGCCATGGTGTATGTTATTTACGGATAACATAGTCCTGATTGACGAGTCTCGCAGCGGGGTTAACGCTAAGCTGGAAGTTTGGAGACAAACTCTGGAGTCTAAAGGGTTCAAGTTGAGTAGGACCAAGACAGAGTACTTGGAGTGCAAGTTCAGTGATGTAGTACATAAGGCTGACGTGGAAGTGAAGCTTGGCACCCAGGTCATACAGAAGAAAGATAGTTTCAAGTATCTTGGGTCTATTATACAAGGAAATGGGGAGATTGATGATGACGTCACACATCGTATTGGTGCAGGATGGATGAAATGGAGGCTTGCCTCCGGAGTGTTGTGTGACAAGAAGGTGCCACTGAAACTTAAAGGCAAGTTCTACAAAGTGGTGGTTAGACCAGCTATGTTGTATGGGGCGGAGTGTTGGCCAGTCAAGAAATCTCAGGTTCAAAAGATGAAAGTGGCGGAAATGAGAATGCTGCGATGGATGTGTGGGCACACTAGGAGTGATAGGATTAGGAATGAAGTCATCCGAGACAAGGTTGGAATAGCCTCAGTGAAAGACAAGATGCGGGAAGCGAGGCTGAGATGGTTTGGGCATGTAATGCGGAGAGATGAAAATTCCCCAGTGCGGAGGTGCGAGAGGTTGGCCAGCGACGGTTTCAGAAGAGGTAGAGGTAGGCCGAAGAATTATTGGGGGGAAGTGATTAGACAGGACATGGCGCATTTCTTGCTTACGGAGGACATGACCTTAGATAGGAGAGTATGGAGGACTCATATTAGGGTAGAAGGATAGTATGTAGTTGCGTCTATCCTCCCTTAAGAGTAGTTATGTTGTTCTATAGTTTCTTGTCTCTTGATTTCTGCGAGTATCTGTTGGTTTATAATGACTTATTTACTTTCATTGTTTTCATTTTCATAGTTATCTATAGTAGTTAATTCTCCTTTTACCATGACTTTCTTGCTTTGTTATTCCTTGCTTTCATATTGTTTTCGATACGCTTGATCATATCTAACCTTTTGTCTTTTCCTCTGTTTGTCTCCTCTCTTGAGCCGAGGGTCTTTCGGAAACAACCGCCCTACCTTTCAAGGTGGGGGTTAGGTCTGCGTACACTCTACCCTCCCCAGACCCCACGTAGTGGGATTATACTAGGCTTGTTGTTGTTGTTGTTGTTGTTGTTGTTGTTGTTGTTGTTAATCCCCTCTTATTTTTAGATTATATGATCAGATCAAACTTCTGATATTTTTGCTTGAAGTTTTGGTTGCAAAGGTCAAACTTCAAATATATTCAACTATTTTGAAGTTTGAATTACCTCTTCATCTTTGCTAATATTTTCAAGTTTTTCCAACAACACATACTTGATGTAAACTCAATTCTCATATTAGAAATCCAAAACCCACTTCTACAAACTTAGCACAATGGTAATTAATGTTGAACGCTTAGCAGACTAAAGAAATTTTTAAAAAGGTGACTGCGTTTTAAATGATGATGTGTTAATAGGCGGGCAATTTGCGCGATTTCCCTTCAAAGACGCTAGTCTTTAATTTCCCCCCCTCAAATTACTGGTCTTTAATTTTTACCCTTTCGCTTAAAAAGGTGGCCGAAAATACCCTGAGGTTCTGGGTTCGAACCCCCATTCAGTAAAAAATAAATAAAAAATCGCAAGGCATAAGTTCATATGAAACTATGCCTATTCACTATGTAGTTACATAGAAACTATGCCGGACACGGCAAAGGTTTCTATGAAACTACATTGAACCCATGCCTATAGGCATAGTTGCGAAATTAAGGTAGAACTTCATTTCGACAAGGCATAGGTTCTATAGAAACCTATGCCTTGCGATATTATTATTATTTTCGACTCTGCTGGAGATCGAACCCAGAATCTCTGGTGCGAAAAGGGTACTTTTGCCCATAAATTTTTATTAAATGAGAAGTAGGGACAAAAATTAAAGACCGGCAAATTGAGGGTAAACAATTAAAGACCAGTCCGTATGAAGAACAATCCACGCAATTTTTTGTTAATTGGCTACGGAGTGAACTTACTTCGTTCCAATCCCAGAGAGCTTCTGGGCTTCGAGTAAACGAATTGTCTTGGTTTGGGAATGTTTTGTCCAGTATAATGAGGAAATCTGGGCTTCAAGTAACTGAGACTGTCTTTGCTTGGGCCTAAAATCACGTTTTGTTTGGTCCAAACTCCAAAGTAACGAAACTCACTACGTCCACAAGAAAAATTGTTGCAGTACTATAATAGAAGTACATAACGTTTGCAAAGAATAATTTGCACGGTCAATGTCTTTATAAAATTTTACAACAATATGATTAACTGCTTACTGCTATAACGTAATAACTTATAGAGAAAAAGATACCAGAAGTCATCTGTTTAATAAATTACTCGTTGAGTTATAGCTATGTGTAGATTAGGAGCCCGTTTGGATGAAATTATGGCTTTTGATTTACAAGTCAAAAGCCATAAGTTAGGAATTTTAGCTTAAGGCTTTTAACTTAAAAATAAGTGCTTAAAAGCATTTTTTTTTATTTTACCCAAACATATAAAGTGCTTAAAAACTATTTTGGCTTAAAAGCACCCAAAATAAGCCGATCCACATAGGCTCTAGCTTATCATGTTTAAGTCCTTTATTGACCATTTCTTACTTGATGAGATTAAACTCATTCAAAATTATTTTACCACAAGAAAACTATTTTCGTTATTATAAATTTACACTTAACTTTTTAAGAAATTTCACAATTTCCTTGCATTGTTTAATTGACTTTCTTTAATTAATAAAGAATTTTAGTATTTTCTTATATGGGGATTGGGGACATTAAGGATACATTAAATCTTCTTTCCGAGTTTCAAGTTATTATTTCCCCAATTTAATACATTAAGAAAAAGTAAGTGACCTAGGAACTCATTAAACATCATTTCCAAGTCTTTTAGTTAATACAACATCAACATACCAGTGAGTCCCACAATGTGGGATCTGGGGAGGGTAGATTGTACGCAGACCTTACCCCTATTTTAGGTAGGAAAGCTGTTTCCGGAAGATCCTCAGCTCAAGAAAATTTTGTTGTATAATGACATAAGAATGCATTACTTCTTCTTTTCAAAATTTTATTTTTTTATTGTTATATCCAACTTATGATTATTTTTTAGTTTTTGGGCAAGTGCCTTTTTTAAAACCACCATAAAATTATCATAGGCATCAAAAAAGTTACAATCAATATAGAGCAACTTCATTATTTTGACCTTTTCAATTAATAAAAACTACTCTATATTATTTCTCAGTATGGTCATTAACATTAGAAATGCAGTAAATCTACATTCCAAATTAAGTTATTATTTCAATTTTTCAACATTAGAACTTCACCTAATATTTTGGAACTATAAATTAAACTACTCAAATCTTTATATATGTCAAAAAAGTTTTTAAGAACAAGAATCAATGTAGTGTATTAAAACAAATGGATAATAGTTTATTAATTTGAAGGAACCCTTACCCAATATATATAAACATTACTAATAAATGTCTCTTGTCAAGCTAAAGAGTATATCTAGCTTGTAAGAATATTACAATTATAAACTATAAACATTAAAACGAAAAAAGTGATACTAATTTATAACACGTACGACACATGTATTAAATAGGGAGGATAGGTGTCATATTAAGGAATTAAATAGTATAATTAACCTCACTGATCATTTTGCATTGCAAGGCTTTAATATGTGTTTTGAGCTCTCATGAGAAAATGAAATAACTATGATCAATAAGAAATGCGTTCGTAAAATCCTATGTATCACGATCATCCAATACTAGCAAAGCACCAAGTGATGCGCTAAGGGAGAACACAACACACAAGTCTAGATCTAATTGATCACGCATCGGTGTTATAAACCTTCTACTGCAGAAGAGGCATAAATAAACTTCCAAAGAAATAAGCCATCCATAGTCCTCGACTCCCAGATCATCTATTTCTATATAATTCGTTTCCGTATCATCTATATCCATCTCATCCATCTCTATATAAACCATCTCCGCATCATATTTATTTTTGTGATTTTTGTAATTATGCCCGTTAAAGCTTACCTAGTTGGGACTCTCAACTACCTCTTTATCCAATACATTTTTAACTTGTATGATGCAAGTGATCCTCCAAAATATCTCATGTCATTTAGTTCTTTAATGGTGCATCCTTCACCTATTTCAACAATATAAGCATAAAGCATTTGAAGATTGATCCAATAGTTCCTAGTTAAGAAAAAAAAGAACAAGTTGAGAGCTTAAACCTATGAAATAAATTAAACAGAACAATAATGATTAGTGCCAATGGTTTGGAGAGTGTATGTCAACATTTTAACATAAACAAGTGTTCCACGACCCTTTGCATGTATTTCACTTGGCAAAGTATGACCGCAATTTTTACATGAGTTAATTTAATAGACGATTTCTTAATTTTAATTTAATAGACGATTTCTTAATTTTTACTTTGCCATACCACGATTCTCAAACTATATATTATAATAAAAAATCATCACTTAACTTATGATAAACGCTACTAAGTATTTTTTGTAACGAAAAAAATCACTCAATTTTGCCTCAGTATCATAGAAAGTCAATTTGGAAAACATAAAACAAATATTTTTAATAATACTTGGGCAAATTTTCAAAATTTTATGATATTTTTGTCATAATGTTCAGTAACTCTACGTGATACCTAGTGACTTTATCGTTACAAAAAATAGTTTTGTAACATTGGTGAAATAGAATAAAAATTAAATGACCATCCGGGAAATTACTTCTTTTCTGTTACTACGATGACGATTATTGTTAGCACGAATTCATCTTACAAAAGAAAAGAGCAATTAAATCATTTTTCTATAATAAAGCACGACTACTACTGCTCCAATTGTGGAAGACCACCAATATAGATCAATTAAAAGCGAATATTCCATGGCTGTGGCCTTCACAAGCCCCATCATCATATCCAAAAAGAAACAAGTGAGCAAACGAACAGAACATAGTGCCCACACGAGAACACTGTAAAGTAATACCCTAGACGGTTTCTTTTCTTTTCTTTCCTCTGTTCTTTTCAGTTTTCAATTATCTTTTCTTTGAGAATATTAATAAAGTAACTACTGAAGTTTAATCACCCATCATTCGGATTTTCAGTTTAAAACTTTTTCTGTGTTTTGTTTCCTTACCACGAGATACTAAAGGGAACATGCAAATGTTTGGGTTAATATCTCCAATGTAAGTGACAATTGCCTAATTTTAGGGAAGTTAATGAAAAAGTCAATTGGCTTAAATTAAGGAGAAATTGGAGTAGTTGGAAAACTTAAATTACCGAACTGTAAATAAAGAAGTATCCATAAAGAAAAGCCCAAAAAAGGATAGAAAGCACAAAATGATATACCAACATGAATTGTGATGGAATAGTTGGGGTCCCGCTTTTAATTAAAGATTTCTGGTTTAAGTCATGTAAATGAAAAAAATTCTATTGGTAGCGCTGCTCCTAAAATAGGCCCTATAATGTGCTATCTGAATTTAGTCGAATTATAATGCGAGTATAAGACACCGTTTAGAAAAAAACCTTCAAATGACATGGACACACGTGGAGAAGACAATAATGAGAGAGAACAGGCGATCACTCACATAAGGGGACCAGTTGCCAGTGACTTTGTGCCACAATTCGAGCCGCCAAATCCTCAATTGTGTTTTTTTTTTTTTTGTACAAACGCCCAAGTCAATTTGACAATCATCTCTAAACTTTGTTTGGGTCACAAATAGGACCCTCACAGAGAGTTTTTAGCATTTTGCACCCTTAATGTAAGTTTTTTTTTTGCGATTTACACTCTATCCTATTTTATTTAATGACTTGCGCCTTAATCTATGTATTTCTTTGCAAAATGATATTCTTTTTTTCATTTTTTTTTGAGGGGAAAATAGGAAAGATAGTAATTAATATCTCCCTAACCTTATTTTTCGTGAAGATTCAAAAAAAAAAAAAAAAAAAAGAAGAAGCATAGAATGTTGCGGTGCCGATTAAAATTGGTCAACTAAATTAATCAAAAACGTGATCTTTACTTGAAGTCCAATGATTTTTCATCTACGAAAATGCATTATGTTGTAATTAGAAAAAAAGTTTAGGGGAACCATGGCAGATCTCAAAAGCTTTTATGTCATTTTTTTTGTGCAACATTATATTTTTTTACCTAACAATATTTTATGTGGTTCAAGATTTTCATTTGCAGAAAAGCCATGAGCAGATGATTTCATGGGTTATCATCACCTTAAATGAAACACTGCCACAGTACCACTTCTTGTTGGACATTGAAATTACTCGTTTTTCCAAAAGAGTAGAGAGTGCGGATTTTCTTTTGTCAGAATTAATGGATTATATTCGTGGAGAGAAAATAGAATCTGGAAAAGAGTAGGGAGGGAGGGCTCACTGTAGAGAGGAGCCAACTCCATTTTTTTCCGATCAAATATGAACCTTGGCTAGGATATTCAACTCTCAAAGATTTTGGGATATATTAATTATTTTTCCTATTTTACCCTTAAGAAAAATTTGAAAAAAGAGTGATTTTATCGTTTTGTAAAGAAATAAAGAAATTAGGGTGCAAGTCATTAAAAAAAATAGAACAGGGTGCAAATTGCAAAAGAGGGCATAAGTTAAGGGTGCAAAATGCCAAGAACTCCTCACAAAACCCCGAGGATTGTTTGTTCCGTGAATAAGTTATTTGATTATAATTAGAAAAATTAAATTATGATGAAGTTATTTAGTAAATATTTAGTTTATTAAATTAAAAATAAGAGACACGATGTATACTATGTGTTTGATCTTACACTAGATAAACTTGAATAAAGTTTTATTTTTAATTTTAACCTTTGTTTTCCTAAGAGACATTGGGAGACGACCTTCGAAAAAATGAACAAAAATATTTGATTATTTTATCTCAAATTTTTTATATATTCGTGTAGAATGTGACATAAAATTAATATCATAATTATTGTTTTTAATATCACAATCTGGGAATGCTTATATTGAAAAAACAACCAAACACAAAAAAAAAAAAAATAACAACAACAAAAACATATCTAGTATAATTTCATAAGCAGATCTGGAGCGGGTAAAATGTACTCAGACCTAACCTCTTACTTTCATGGGGTAGAGAAGTTTCTGATAAAGGAACTAACAAAAGAAAATAATCTTATTTTTTTTTAAAATTATTATCCATAATTCTTGTCCCAAACGTACCCATATATTGTATTGACACCCACTTTTTTTGTGATGGATGACGAGAAAGTTGGTCACGAAAGTGGGGTTATGACATGGCGAGGAGCCCTTATTGGAATATGAAAACAATGGAAGAGAAATTAACAGGTTTTACTTTTACCTTTTCCAACATTTAAACGCAAGCAATGATGCTTCCCAACTGAAATCCAATCCATGAAAAAGTCTTTTATTAGAAAAGAAATACAATAAAAGAGAGAGTCATAAGTGGGGTAAAGATAAGAAAGGTCGTCCCTTGCTTTTGTGAAAGTCGGTGCAATTTGATCATGTTCCTTTCCTTTATTTATTTTTTCTCTTTTGCCCTTTTGTTGAAAAAGATGAAACCCCGACAAGTCATTAAGCTATACTTTCTTACTTGGACTCTTGTCCTCACGCTAGGCCACAACCACATCATGCTTATTTATACTTCCAATTTTGCCATCGACATCGCATGAAATCTAATGTACTCACTCATCCACAGTGCTTTTTATATCATCATCAGAAAAATAAATTCATAGTGGATACAGAATTAAATATTGGATATGTAAAATTGTTTCTAACAATACATAATCAGATACGTCAAAGTTGCAGATCTTATTGGATCCGCCATTATATACATCATACTGCACTTTTCCTGTTATTTTTTCTGGAGGATTTATAAATTTAAGAAAAATAATAACAAAAACAATAATAATTATAATTGCTGAAATTTGAAACCTGCAGACTGGTACAATAAATATAAATTGCAACTACTATTTTTATAGAAAGAAAATGCATGTAATTTAATCGTTGTTTTAAATGATTATCTTTCTTTTTCCCCTAGTACTTTCATAGGGAGTATGTATCAGACACCTGATACAGATAAAAGAAATTGCATTAGATTTTAGTATTTACTTTGGTTAGATTTTGATTAATTTGGCTCCTGTAGTCATAACTTTTCATGCTCCCTTGTAGTGTAAGTATAAAAGTACACTTCAAAATTCCGGGGAAAATGCATTTCACCTCTATATCTTTCTCTGTTCAGTATATAATCATAGGTTAACTTGTATTTGACTACTAAATCATCGAATAAAGAACCTCATCTCCAACAGCAGCACATAGCAATTAGCATCCCCTCCCAATTAATCAATCTCTTTTTAGTGTATAAAGGAATCAGCAACAGTTGCCATATATATAGGAAATTTGGAGAATCTCAACTATATCTTTTCTCCTTTGTGCTTTCTTGACGAGTAGTCGTAGTTTTGCCCATAGTTTTTTGTCCTTTGTTTTATGCTCCAATCTATTGTTTCTTGTACATCGATTTTTTATTTATTTATGTGTGGTAGCTACGATTCCTTTTTTTTTTTTTTTTTTTTTTTTTCAGTCTGGTGTATCATGATTTTTCGCTTTCGTTATTTCATTCCCATACTACTTTGAATTACTTGTTCTTATCTAACCTTTTTTGCCATGCTTTCTTTTGAGCCGAGAGTCTTTTGAAAACAGCCTCCTTACCTTTCGAGGTTGGGATAAGGTTTGCGTACACGTTATTCTTTCCAGACCCCACATTGTGAGATTTCACTGGGTATGTTGTGTTGTTGTTGCTGCTGCTGCTTTCTTGACGAGAAGTGCTAACTTCCCTCCCCATTAAACAGAATATTTACCTCACTTTGGGATCTGTTGAAATTAACATGAAATTAGTTGTTCACAACTATTCATAATTGACTTTGCGCTTTATCTCTTCGTTTTTTGAGACCATTCTTTTGAAGAGAGAAAAAAAAAATTAAAGAT
Organism: Lycium barbarum; assembly: GCF_019175385.1. Taxonomy (NCBI): domain Eukaryota; kingdom Viridiplantae; phylum Streptophyta; class Magnoliopsida; order Solanales; family Solanaceae; genus Lycium; species Lycium barbarum. The sequence goes on along the minus strand of NC_083348.1, from coordinate 95,968,533 downwards.
GAGAATAAATTGTGACCTCCATTTGTTTTTCGTATTAGTATAAGATTCTGATTTTCTATCATTTCACGTTATCTCAAAACATATCTCTTTTTATCATCAATGGAAGAGTATTTTTCTTTTCCTTTATCATTATAGCAGGGAAGAAAACTTTATAAAGTAGAAAAGATATTCTGCCTTTTATGGATATGATTTTCAAGTACACTTAAGATGCATCATTTTTCACAAGTGTTTTGAAGTAAATATTCCAAACTGGTGACAAGAATATTAGGAAGGTACGGCACAATAAAAGACAGGTTCTTCAGACCTCAACGGAGCACAGTGCATGCAGCAGTACAAAATTAGAATCTGAGGTTGCAGTGGGGTTTCCTAACACAAATTATATGAAGCCCAACTTCTGTAACTAACATCCATCTGCTGCCTGTAAAGACAGGCAATAACGAGGGGCGTGACTACTAAAAATATACGGGTAAACCCTCTATATTTTAAAATCAAATACTTACACCTCCTGTATTCTCAAGATCCTATACTTATCCCCTATAATGTATATCCATAGCTAAATAAATTAAAATATAATCATTAAAAGACAAACTAAAATTATAGATAAGAATTTTTTTTTGGAGTTACTTTTATAAAATTCTAAAACAAGATAAGAAATTTAACAAGAAATTTTATTCATACCTTTGATTAAAAAAATAGTAATAAATATTTTTAGAAACATTTATTGCTCGAAACTCATAAATAGAATAAATGAACACAAATTAGTTAATAAGATGTCCCAACTATTAGTAATAAATTTCTTGCCGTTTAAATATGGTAGTTATTTGGAATTTTATCCAATTATAATATTTATTTTACAGAAATTTATCTTTTTTTTTAATTTTAGTTTTTTATTTATTTTTCGATTCAAAATTATCTTAAATATACTTAGTTAGATAAAGTTTCATTTGTGTAGGATTTTCATTATATAAAAGCTTTAATTTTTCTTAGAAAAGGGATAACATCATAGGTGTAAGTGAACGATTTTCATAATAAATGGTATGTAAGTGTTTGATTTTAAGATACTGGGAGTCTATCTGTAATTAAGTCATAGTACAAGGGTGTTCAGTGTAGTTCATTCTTTTTTATATAATTACCAATACTTTTAACGGATTATTACAAAAACTTACAAAAACATCTATAATAAACTATTATTCTTCAAAAATACTCCCTCCATTCCATAATAAGTGACTCTTTTAGCTCATGCACACCCTTTAAGAAATTACTTACTCCTAGAAAATTATGAGTATTTTTACTAACTTACCCTTAATTAATGGTTAGAAAAAGAAAAGTTATTTAATGATTTTTTATTATAAATAAAGGTAAGTTTGAAAAAATAAGATTAATTTCTTGTTGAAATCCTAAAGTATCACTTATTTTGAAATAAATAAAAAGCCTAAAAGGTCACTTAATATGGAATGGAGGGAATTTTTTTTTCTTTTTCCTTCAAAATAACCATATTTTGAGAGTTCGACCGATTAAAATGCATTGATTCATTGAATAGAAGTTGAAAAATAAAGATAAAGAAAATCTTATCCACCTTCCAAAAATTCTGGTTTGCATGATTGCCAAGTTCTACGCTCCATATTCCTCAATCCCCCACGGAATCGAATACCCATAATACCAAATCATTGGCGGGTCCCTTTATTGTCGCATTCCACGCTTTTTAATATCTCCACCTCCTTCGCACGTGAAAATGAGTTGCTCTTTTTCCTTTTTCCTTTTCCTTTTATCTCTTTGGGGACCAATATTATGCAAATTACTAATACTGTAGTTTACTGTATTCACTATTTGCAATAGATTCGATTTGTGTTTAGGGGAAAAATTCAACTATATGTATGTGCATGTACGTCCTCTAGATGCATGAATTTAGACACAAATTCGAGAAGAAACGTCTTTTCATACTGATTTTGAGATGAACACCTTGTTCAAGTGAGAAACTAGTATTAAGAGGATTATTATCACCTTTTATTATCATTTTTTCCCTTGCCTTCACAATTTTTTGCTAGTCATTAAGATTCATCACCTTTTTTAGCAACTTTTTTCTTTCTTCTTCAATTTTAAATTAAATATTTCTATCAATCTGTTGATTGTTTAGGTGGGTTCTCAATTATTCCCAATCATCTTTGATAAGGTTCTAGTTAGGACGGACAGCACATACACACGCGCACACGCACATATACATTAGCAGAATCTATATTATAGAAATACTAAAAGTTCTCCAACCATATCAAAGTCAAATGCTTAGCAAGCTGCTTTTGGTATTCGTCCACTAGAGACAAAAATGTTTGGATGACAATCATATTAAACAAGTTTCTTTAAAAAATTTTGATACCTTAGTTTCACAACTAGTCATATTATACTATCGATACTAAACCCATTACGCACAAGATTAGGTTTTTTGTTCTGAGTGGTTCATTCATGATTGCACTTATACAAGTCAAAACTCAAAACAGCAAGCCACTCACTCACTTTCACACGTTAATGGTAAGTGGATATGAATCTTTCTGTCTTAGAATATGATCTGAAATCTTTTGAACAAAATATATGCCATTATGCCAATCTTCCATAGAAAACAAATACGTATAATGATTAATTATCCTGTTAGTTGACGTCAACCGAAAACATAGTATCATTTCACAACTTTCGATCAGTCCAAAATTCACTAACCATGGTCGTTAACGAATGCTTTTTAATTTTATTTTCTATCAAACGATATAAAACACGGTCAAATTAACATTTTTTAGTTTCTGTCCAGTTGGATAATGTTTATAAATTAAAACAGAGGGAGTGTAACCCTTTACTTTTCCATGTGTATATATTTTTATACCGTAAAGATAAATAGCTGGTAATGAAACAAAAGAATTGTATTACTCACATAATAAGTAGTTATTTCCAGGTACCAGTTTCAGATGTCTTTCCTTGACTTATATTCTCTTTTCCTTAATCAATAAGCTGCAGTTCATTTAGAAAATAGCCATTTGATTGATTCTTTTAATTAGTTTTGATGCAATTGGTTGGTTTTAGCATATGGCATGCCTGCCTGCTGGCTGCTGCATGTAAAATGCAAAGATGACAAATCAAATTGACTAGTATGAATTAGGACAACGAAAGAGGTGGCGGAAAGAACTCGAACACATTAAAATTGTGTAAACGGAACAAAGTGACATGTACACTTTTGTTTTTGTATTAATTTGTCAAATATTGAAAAGAATAATGAAGTGATAAAAGTAAGTAGATAAACACAAGAATATGTAGATTGTGGGAAAAAAAACTGGGTGCACCACACCAGCTTGGTGAGAGATGACTGGTTAGGCGGGACCATGCCCATGCCTTATTGGGGAATAATTCCAAACCAACCTTGTTAAATGAATAATCTAAACAGAACCAAGGATGGGAGATGTATTTAAAGTTAGATCAAATCATGTTTAATGGGTGACCTAACTTCTCATCACCTCAGCCGACAATGCATTATTATATCTGTTTGTAAGCATACAGCTCAATTAGCATGGGGTCCCAATACATAAATTCGCACACATAGATCGAAACTTCAAAAATATTTATTTATATTTAATGAAATCAATTAATTTAATTTTAACAGTTTATTTAAATATACATAAGTAACAAATATATATGTAAAAATAATAATACATTTTTAATATATATTAAAAAAATACTACTGTATATGTTTTTCATATTTATTGATTTAATATTTTTTCCACGAAAGCAACACAGTACATCAACTTTCTAGTTAAGCAAAGATCCGGATTCTTGTCGATGAATCATATTCTGGCAGCATTATTACTCTTATGAAAATCCCTATAGTGTCTTCTACCTACTTTTCTTCCTCTATGTCTTGCCTCTTTTCTCACACACCAAACAATGAAGACATCATGCTCAGTACTGCAGATAGTGCACATCTCTATCTCATCTTCAAACCAACCTCACTATACCCACCTGAGTATATATTCTACCCAAAGCAGGATATACGGGAAGTAATTAATTCTACAACCAGTTAATTCAACTATATATTCCTGAAAGGTTCGCTCAATCTGGTAGCTTGTAAAAGGATACATAAACCAATTAATTAAGGGCTTTTTGGTCGGTTAATTAGATGTGCATGCCTTTCCTTCTAGTTCTTGAATAATAGTTCAGTACTGAAAATTTGATTTATTTAAGTTATTTCACTTTATATATCAGGTACAACTTGGAAATTGCCAAGAAATAATTGTACCTAGGTGAATAGTAAGACGGTTATGGGGCTATACCTAATAAACATTAGTGATGGGTACATCATGGCTGCTGTCACACAAGCTGGTTAATGATTGTAGTACATGTATTTATGAGAAATATGATGATATAAGTAAACAGTGGATTACGTAAAAAAAAGCAAAAAAGAATAAATAAGAGAAGAATCGTCCGAAAGAGAAAAAAATTAAAAGCGGGTGGTAAAGAAGAGTGAAATTTTGGTATGGTGATGGGTGGCCGAGGGCAGACGAATGATTCTCCATTTACATGTGAATCCACGTACTCATTATATGCATTTATTCTTTTGGTATTCCAAAAGTTCAAGTAATGAGAGAGCGTATCCTTGTTTGGTTAAAGAGGCCAATATTGTAATGCAGAGTTAAATATTTCTTTCATTTTCAATTAGAGATTTTAGATTTGACATCTAAAAATAGAATACTCTTTGAAATGGAGCGCATTATTCTCAATATGAAATTTCTCCACATAAATTCGAATTAATTAAATTTCAAAATGAATACTAAACTCGGTATATGGGTACCAAAAAGATAAAAGAGGGGAGGGGGTTAGTTTCTTTATTTGTTGGTCATTACATAATGGAGAGATAGGAGTATAGTGTGGTTCAGATAGTCAACCTATGAAGAGAGAAAGAAATAGACTTTTAATAATTCCTATACACTACTCATTCACTCCTTTGATTAATAATCATAGATTGATAGATAGTCACCCAACCACTCACCCACCCAACCACACCACACCCCCACCTCAAGACACAAAAGTCGTATTCCTTAGTTTCCCTTCAAAGACTCACTTTATACATTTCAAGTTTCAACAAACCCAAGCTACGCCTAATTAGCTAAGCTCCCACTCTTCTCTTCATATATATCCCACCACCCCTTTTCTCTTTTCCACCATTCCTCCTCACAACAAAAGTTCACACTTCTTCACTTTTTTTTTTCTCCTCCTCACTGGTCTTCTTTTCAATGGGTTTTGATGATATTTGCAACACGGGCCTGGTTTTAGGATTAGGCTTTTCCTCAGCAACCGATCAGAAATCAACAAAAATAGCACCACTTGGCAAAGGACCGTCTCTTGGGTTTGAACCTTCGCTAACTTTAAGCCTTTCAGGTGATCGTACCTACGAACAACAAGTTATGAAGAAGGTTAATGTTACGAAGCCGTTGATAAATGATCATCAATCAGCTGATTTATATCGTCAAGATAGTACTGCTGCTTCTTCCTATTCAAATGGTAGTGTGAAAAGGGAGAGAGATGTTGGTAGTGAAGAGACGACGACGGAAATAGAGAGAGTTTCCTCAAGAATTAGCGATGAAGATGATGATGGTTCTAATGCTAGGAAGAAACTTAGGCTCACTAAACCACAATCTGCCCTTTTGGAAGAGAGCTTCAAGCTACACAGCACTCTCAATCCTGTAAGCTCTTCATCTACTTTTCATGACTATTCTCCTCTATATTTTTTTCTTTTTTATTTATGAAAATACACACTGAGTGCACGCGACTCATAATCAACGAGTTCAATTGAATTCAATATTTGAAACGAGAAATCACTAAAATTTCAATCATAATTTTAATATCAATATTCTAAAGACTGAATTTATCAGATTTAGATTCTAGATCCACTTTTGACGAGTACGCTCACCATTGATTTTCTAATTATGCAGAAACAAAAACAGGATTTAGCCAGGGACCTGAATTTAAGGCCTCGCCAAGTTGAAGTCTGGTTCCAGAACAGAAGAGCCAGGTAGGACTAATAATATTCTTCTTCTATTTTTTTTTTTTTTTTTGACATTTTTCTTTCGAAGAAAATAAGGAAACACAAAATTGATGGGATGGTCTATTTTTTCACAGAACAAAGCTGAAGCAAACAGAGGTTGACTGTGAGTTCCTGAAAAAATGTTGCGAGACACTGACAGAGGAAAACAGGAGGCTTCACAAGGAGTTACAAGAACTGAAGGCTCAAAAAATAGCACAACCTTTGTACATGCAGTTGCCGGCAGCCACCTTAACTATGTGTCCTTCATGCGAGAGGATCGGTGGTGTCGGAGAAAATCCAACAAAAAATCCTTTCACTATTGCTCAGAAGCCTCACTTCTACAGTCAATTCACCAATCCATCAGCAGCTTGTTAATTATAGACCCTTATATACTATATAGTATATAATAATAGTAGTATCATGTTTAGAAAAATCTCCCAAACCCGCCACTTTTTTTGGTTAAGGGCTTGTATGAAAATCAAATGACTAGTTCAGTTGTATGTGTAGAGTTAGAGTTGAGGTCACTAATCAATCTTTTTAATTTGTTTTCTTATGGTCCATATTATAAGTCTGTAAATCATTAAGGAATATATACATATGGATGGATTATTATTTATTATATTGTACATCTGTTGATCATTCTTAATTTTTTAATTTAATTCTCTCATGTATATTTTTCTTTTTATTGTGTCTCCGCAATCTTCTCAATTATTGGAGTCTCATGATTAGAGCAAAGGAGGTCCCAAAAGGCAAAAAGGCCAAAAAAAAAAAAAAAAAAAGGAAAATGTGATGAGATGACGATTCGGGTATTATTATCGCCAAACGATTTTTGTGGATTCGTATAATTATCACAAAGGAATGAAATCTGGACGGACCAAAATATTCTGGATATAGAGATGAAGATGATAATGTATTCTTTGAATAACAGGTCATGAATATTTCTCCATTAATTAAGATAAAAAGTGGGTAATGAATATTATGTTGCGCCACTGGATAATACATGATTAGATAGGTGCATGCTTGAAGCATTATCCATCATTTAAGGATAGAAGAAATAAAAGAAAGGAATAGTTAAAAGGATCGATAGATCTTTTACCAAACAAAAAGAGAAAGATAATGATAATTCAGTTGGAGGTGTTTAATGATGATGGGATGATGTGTAATGTAGGGAAAGATAAAAAGGTTGGTATCTAGGTGGGGCTCTGCTCACGTGTATCTGTCTCTAGTTTTGTTAGTTAATTGATAGAGAAAGTGTCTACATGAATAAAGGGTTAGAGGGGCACTGCCGGACTCCTAGAGGCGTGTAGGTAAAGAAAGGAGTGCATGAATAATGATTCACTTATTAATTTAATTACGTAATTCATTTTAACTTGTTCAAATTCCAATTGCTATCTCTAACAATTAATCAGAACTCAATTACAACGTTATTGGCTGAATGAATCGGTTATTCTTTTTTCTTTGAATAAATGTTGTGTTCAAGCCTGCTTACATGCACCTTGATTAATTTCACAGAATATCTGTCACCTCTGATCATTAAGAACAGGTATCAGGTAACTCTGTCCACCAAAGTTCAGACAGGTGAGAAAAAACCAGTTAGTGTTTTCGTCTCTACTGAGATTTAAACTTGAAACCTCATGATTCTCAACTCACTTCATTGACTATTAATATACACCCTCAGATAATTGAACTGGTTATTTAATTTTTGAAAGCCTTCACAATTTCAAAAAAATCGATAATCTAATCCAAGCAGGATTTTTTTTCCAAAAATAAAAATAAAAAATAATCCAAGCAGGAATTGATTAAGCGTATGATTTTTGTTCACCTGAAATCCAACTTGTGATAATATTAATATTCGAAGTGAAATTCTTCTTGTTATTGGACTTTCATTTCGACCTAATATTAGGTTCATTCACTTTGTGAATTGTGATAATGTGTGTGTGAGAGAGAGAAAGAGGGGCAAAAGCGGTGGAAGCTGATGGCCTTGTGAGGTGCCCAAACTTTAAGGGGACCAGTGGGTCACACATCATGTGAAACGCACGCTCATGGGCCCTAGTTTCTAACAATAACTCATTCATTATGAACAACGAGACTTCCATGTATCATTCAGGTGGACTTAGCCTACTTCCCCCCCCATGTGTCTTTCCCAAGCCATCACTTATTCAGAAAATCCGAGTCCTTTCTTTAATTAAAATAATGTTTCCTTGGACCACCCCTATACGAAGTAGACTAAATTATTGGAAACCACACGAAATAGCCAATTACTCGTGATTCAAAAAGAGTGTTTTGTATAGCTTTTAAAAAAATATTAATTTTTAGAAAAAAATAGATAATTTAATTAAATTATTTCTAATTAAATAAGTGTTGCGATTTGATCACTTAACGCTTAATAAGAGCAAATCTGAAAAATAAAGTTAATTCTTTCTTGATTTGATAAGTGAATATTTTTTTTGAACCAATAAAAAAGTTAAGTGGACACTTTTTATGAACCAGAGGGAGTACCTTTTATATATATCTCACTATTTTCATGAATCGATAAGAAAATCTTCTTTTGTAATTGGATGAGATTTATTTTCTTGATGATATTTAATACTTACTTTTTTTCTATTTCATGAATTAATAGGGAGTACCTTTTTTTTCTTACTATTTCAATTTATATAATATAATTTAGTGAATCATTATAGAACTTAAAATAGTAGGTCAGACTTAGCCAAGTGCACGGCAGTGATTGTTCAAACTTCAAACATAAGGTCCAAAGAACTGGTAGAAACCCGAAGCAGATTCGAAGATCAATTTGGTTAGTTTTGATATTGACCATCCTTTTGTTTAATTTTCAAAAACGCTTAGAAACCAAACACCTAGTAATTGAGAGAACTAAAAAGTTTGCGTTTAAAGTTGAAAATTTTTAAGCAAATTTGGTTGATTTTTCCAGAAAGAAACGTTGAAAGTTGAAAGAATTGAGGGGGATGAGTCATTTTTCTTGGGCATAGGCATAGGTCAAGGGAGCAAAAGCATGTGGAGGTAGTATAGATTAGGAAACACGTAATCATGGTTGGTCATGGACAAAGTCTAAGGTGAATCATTGGGAGGATCTATCATGGGTCTTTTTTTGTGGTCCACCTTTGAATTTCATTATTGGTTTCTCTAGAAATGTCTATGTTGGTTTCTATAGTCTTTTGAGAAAAACATACTTAACCAAAAAAATTAAGAATGAGTTGGTGGTTTAATCATCATGAATGTAAATCACCATTAGAAAATTTATGCGTTCGAAGGTCTACGCATTTGTTGAAGAGTCCCACCCACACTCTGAGGGGATGGGTTATCGATCTCTTTGTATGGTTAGGTAATTTTCATTTCATTAGCTAATTTTCAAGATAGACCTCTGGAGGGTTGATAATTTTTAATGTGGGGACAATATATTGGATAACAAGAATTGAGATATTATTAGGGTTTGTCCAAAATTTCTTACCTTATTTGAATTCTTTCATAATTGTGTTTTATTTCAAAAAGATTGAAAAGATCCGTTTTTTGCACAAAACACACAATAACATCCATAAGGTAGTCGTTTAAAAGGTCTTGTTTAGGGGAAGATTTTTTCTCAATAGTTTTATGCTTTTATATTAGTTTTCATACGTAGATCAATTGATCAAACTATATTAGAATTTACGTCTCTTTTAGTATGTTTTTCTTTATCATCTGATTTAGTTTAAGATTTTGCAATTACCAGCTTCCGCATAACGCTATGATTATTTTCGATCCAACACAGTCCTGCTTTAGTACATCTTAAAGCTAGTTAATGAGTCCCTGAGAGCTGATGTGGGACTCTTAACAATATTAAAATATTAACAAAACTTAAGTAATAATTATTAGTAATATATTTAATTTATAAATCTAAGATATTATGTACTAATGTCAGAAATCACGTGTTTGAAAGAAAAAAAGCCAATTTCCTCTGTCTCTTTAAATAAATATCACAAAAAAGAATAACATTCTAAAATCCATAACCATTGAAACACCATAGCATATAGATAGACATGATGGCTTCTTTTGGATAGCTGTTAAATATGTTTACAAGAAAAACAAAAGCGAAGGCGTAAAAAAAGCATATGATAGTTTCTTTTGGAATTGTTAAACACGTGTACAGTTATGCTTAACAATGTCCACTTTGAGACACATAAGTGATTTTATATTTCTAATTATGCACACGCAACTGTACAACAGAGAAAACAAATTAGAGAAACAACCAAAATTGGTCGACAGATGTCAAACGTAGGAAAAATTGTCGGCCTGTCCAGTCTTTGTAACGTAATGCTAAATTGTTAATTAACCAATGCTGGCTTTGGTGACTTAGTATTAAAATTGAAAAACTGTACATAGTTTGATCAATCATGGAAAAACCAACTGATTAGTTGGTTTCAATCTCAATGACATGAAAGTTGAAACTCTCCCGCTAATTCCTTAATCAACATCTAATTTCGCATGCAAAAAAGCATTAGGATATCTTACTTTAGTAATTGTAGTACTAATTATGGAAGCCTTGTCATTAGTTTGATTATTTTTTCCTTTTATACTTAATAACCAGTATTACTTTGCCATGTTGCCTAAAAGCGTGCTTTCATCTCATAAGCAATAATTGTACATAGATAATTGTGAGTCCGCAACCAAAATGCCCCCCCAAAAAAATCATTTTGAACCAAAATACCCCATCAAAAAAAAAAAATGTTACAAAAGTACTTTTAGCGATTACTGCGCTAAAGCAGTTCACGGAGACGGAGCCGTTAACTGCTTTAGCGCAGTATTTTATTGCGTTATAGAAGCAGTTAATTTTTTTTTCCTATAACGCAGTAAAATACTGCGTTATAGAAACAGTACAAAAGAAAAATGGCCAACTTTATTTTTTGCAACACTTAGTGTTTTTTTCCATACTTTGACTAATGATTAGTCGTGTGTCAAGATTCCGAAACGCCAATATTTTATATAGAACCTGATATTTTTTTTTTTTGCGTACAATAATGTAGGCTCAATACATCAAGGATACGTAAACGTTCGGATCGTCATTTTAGGGGTTGAAAAGATGCCCGAAGTAAGTTTTATTTGTAAACTTTAGGTTTAAGTGTTCTATATACATAGACGTCCATTTTTGTTTGAAGACTTGTTGTCATTAGCTTAAGGTTTTTTATTTTTAGGGTTTAGATTTATTGAAAATAAAGCCGTTGCCAAAAGGTTTTTAACTGCTTTAGCGCAGTAAAAGATTTTTTTTTTGTTTGTATAGCGCAGTAAAATAGCGAGCACTAAAAAACAAATTTGACAAACTCTTTTTTTTTTGCAACACTTAGTGTGTTTTCTCATACTTTGACCAACGATTAGTCGTGTGTCAAGACTCCGAAACGTCAATATTTTATATAGAACCTGATATTTTTTTCTGCGTACAATAATGTAGGCTCAATACATCAAAGATACGTATACGTTCGGATCGTCATTTTAGGGGTTGAAAAGGTGCCCGAAGTAAGTTTTGTTTGAAAAAACTTAGTGTTTGACTGTAAGGTTATTTTAGTCAACTTTATATGTCGAGAAAATTAGTCAGCTTTATTTTCAAAAATTAAAACCGCAGAAGTGAAATTGACATTCACAACTACATTATCCCGAAATTTTTACGTTGAAATCTATTGCGTATCATCATATTATAAGTAAAGAAAACTAAAAACTTCACGCCAATATGGGGGGAAATTGAAATTGAATAGGATAACAGGTGTTCAGGTATTTTTTTAAAAATCGGCTCAGCCAAACTGGCTGTTTTCCCGCGTAGATCTCAAAAAAATACGCACGTTAAAAAAAAATGCGTAAAACGGACGTCCGAGCACAAAGTTATGACCATCTAAAGTTTGACCACTTTACAATTAGTTTTTCTCCCTATATTTTTTAGAATTATATTTATATTCAAAATAAAGTTATGTCGTGATTAAAAAATAACACGCTTAAATCAAAACCTTAAAAAATAAAACACTTAAACCTTAAACAAAACTTACTTCGGGTACCTTTTCAACCCCTAAAACGACGATTTGAACATTTACGTATCCTTGATGTATTGAGCCTACATTATAGAACGCAGAAAAAAATATCAAGTTCTATATAAAATATTGACGTTTCGGAGTCTTGACACACGACTAATCGTTGGTCAAAGTATGAAAAAACACTAAGTGCTGCAAAGAAAAGATTTATTAAAATAAGATGTTGCGATCTTTTTATGGAAAAAAACACTAAGTGTTCCTTAAGTGTGTTATTTTTTAATGCGTAACATTATTTCGAATATGTTGCAAAAAAAAAAAATCGCACAAATCGGATGTCCGAGCGCAAAAAACAGCGTATATTCGAAATAAAGTTACGCTTTAAAAAATAACACACTTAAATCTAAACCCTAAAAATAAAAAACTTTAAGCTAATGACAACAAGTCTTCAAACAAAAATGGACGTCTATGTATATAGAACACTTAAACCTAAAGTTTACAAATAAAACTTACTTCGGACACCTTTTCAACCCCTAAAATGACGATCCGAACGTTTACGTATCCTTGATGTATTGAGCCTACATTATTGTACGCAAAAAAAAAATATCAGGTTCTATATAAAATATTGGCGTTTCGGAATCTTGACACACGACTAATTATTAGTCAAAGTATGGAAAAAAACACTAAGTGTTGCAAAAAATAAAGTTGGCCAATTTTTTTTTTGTACTGTTTCTATAACGCAGTATTTTACTGCGTTATAGGAAAAAAAAATTAACTGCTTCTATAACGCAATAAAATACTGCGCTAAAGCAGTTAACAACTCCGTCTCCGTGAACTGCTTTAGAGCAGTAAATTACTGCGCTAAAGGTACTTTTTTCACTTTTTTTTTGTTAGTTATTTTGATTCCACATGATTTTTTTGGGGCATTTTGGTTCTAGACTCGATAATTGTTGGAGAAGTGGCAGGTTATGCACCATATCTACAGCATGTATAAGTAGGTGTGGTATGCAACAACTATTAGATAATAAGTAAATTAAAATAGGACTTTCTTCAAAATCAATAATTGTAATAATATTATAAATAATTTAATATAAGCAGAATTAATGTTATCATTTAAATCTTTCATACTTCTCTTCATGGGCGGAGCCATGTTAGCCGAAGGGTGGTCAGGTGCACACCCTTCGCCGGAAATTACGCGGTGTACATAGGTTAAATGTTAGCTATTATGAGTATATATTTAATTTTGCACACCCTTAGCACAAGTGAGAAGAAAATTTGCACACCCTTCCTCAAATTCCTAGCTCTGCCACTGCTTCTCTTACGAGATATAATTTCAAACCCTGCTATACAAAACTTTAATATTAATACATACGAATAATTATGTGTGTTCGACGGTAGGACGTGTTTTTGAATTAGTCCAAATTCTTGATATTCCACTCCGGAATGAAAGAGAGCGTGTTAAAAAATTACTAACTGTTATGAGTTTGTTTGTCCATTAAGATTACTTAGCCATGTTATCTTAAATAGCTTAGCCATTCCATTAAGTTACTTAGCCATGTTATCTTAGATGGCTTAGCCATTAAGCATATATTTTCCTCTATAAATAGTGGTCATATGTAGAGAATTGGATGAGCAATAAAATCATATATCTCTCTATATATTTCTTCCGTGTATTTACTTTATATTTTTTATTTTATAACACGTTATCAGCACGAGACTCTGTTATCTCGAGCAAATACTTGAAAAGTCTCGAAGGTATTGATTTTTTTTCCCTTTACTAATGGCAAATCTTTCTAAACGTGAATTTGTAGCCTTAGATATATCCGGCAATAGCTATATGTCTTGGATTCTTGATGCCGAGATTCACCTTAATGCGATGGGTCTGGCAGACACCATCAAAGATAAAAAATGAGGCATCAAACCAAGACCGTGCCAAGGCAATGACATTCCTCCGCCATCATCTTGATGAGAATTTGAAAATGGAATATCTCACGGTTAAAGATCCTCTTACGCTGTGGAATGATCTGAGAGATAGATATGATCACCTGAACATGGTCATACTTCCACAAGCACGTTTTGATTGGCTTCATTTAAGGCTACAAGATTTTAAATCTGTTAAGGCATATAATTCTGCAATGTTTAAAATTATTTCTCAGTTGAAATTATGTGGTGAAAATATCACTAATCATGATATGCTGGAGAAAACATTCTCTACTTTTCCTGCCTCGAGTATGCTCCTGCAACAATACCGAGAGATGAAGTTCAAGAAATATTCTGATCTAATCTCACATCTTCTAGTGGCTGAACAACACAATGAATTATTAATGAAAAATCATGAAAGCCGACCCAGTGGTACTGCCGCATTCCCTGAAGTCAAAGAGGTAATTTTTCGCCATTCTAGGCGTGGAAGAGGTCGTGGCCCCAGTCGTGATCATGGTCGTGGTCGAGGAAGGAATTTTAATCATGATTCTCGTCTTGCACCATATAATATCCTTCACCACCAGCAGTGTAAAAGGAATGATGAAAAGCATGAAGCTGTGCAAAAGAAAAATTCAGAAAATAAATGCTTCCGATGTGGAGGAAAAGGGCACTGGTCACGTACCTGTCGTACGCCAAAGCACCTAGTTGAGCTGTATCAAGCCTCCCTCAAAAAGGCAAAAAAGGATGCCGAAGCAAATTTTATTTCTGAAGATAATGTTGAGCCCATGCATCTAGATGTGACAGATTTCTTTGAACTCCCTGAAGGGAAAATAGATCATCTGGTCGGTGATGGATCTGTAATAACTTAGATATTTCATACATGTCGTTTGTATTATCTAATGTGGCTATGTTTCCATAGTTATGTAAATAAAGTGTGTGTAATGCTTTGTTTAATAGTAATATATGTAATAAAGTGTGTGTAATACTTTGTCTAATCATAATATCTACTTCGATGTTTACTTTGTCTATTC
The DNA here is from genome assembly GCF_019175385.1 of Lycium barbarum. Classification (NCBI taxonomy): domain Eukaryota; kingdom Viridiplantae; phylum Streptophyta; class Magnoliopsida; order Solanales; family Solanaceae; genus Lycium; species Lycium barbarum. The sequence continues at coordinate 95,953,525 of NC_083348.1, read as the reverse complement.
TTTCGTTTTGAAGAATATATGGAAAATCCTCAAATATTATTTGGATCAATGACCAATCATGAAGATATTTGTATGATTGATCGTGGAACAACGCATTGTTGACACCCAATTTTGTCCCGCATCTCCTCCGAAATACCTATTTATACTTCTGGTATTTCGAGAAATTAAAAAAATATGCATTTAAGTTTTACTATAATTATTAGTCTTTTATTAACACCCACGTTTTATTTATTCTTCTGCAGTTTATTATTATCATTATTATTATTATTGTTATTATTATTATTATTATTTTATTATTACCCCATTATTGTTATTATTATTAATTTATTATCATTTTGTTATAATCAATAATTGTTATTTATCGTTATTATTTTTTATTTATTTTAATTTCTATCATCTTTATTATTATTATTAATTATTATCATTTTTTAATTATCAATGTTTGTTATTTACCATTATTATTATATCTATTATCACCATTATCATCAACATTATCATTATTACCATTATCATTGTTATTTAGCAGTATTACTACCGTTATTTATTTGCTACTATTATTTAGTATTATTGAAACTTGCATTTCTCGACATTTCTACCAACTTCCTCACACACATCGCATTTATTTAGCACATTTAAATGATAGCGTTTGTTATTAAATATTATTGCACGGTCATTTGCAACATCATATAATTTTTTACCCGGGTCTTTTTATAATTACATATTTCCGTATTAGGTGATATTCTGGCACCCTTAATACATCGTTAATCAAAATGTGTCTCTTATTTAGAAGCCAAACTATTTCTTGCACTCAGTCCGTATTTTGACTTACTGGACCCCAAATCAAAGTCCGATTAATTCCTAATATTTTGGACTAGACCATATTTTTATCTCAATTTTTTTAGATCAGTCCATGTTTAATTTACTGGTCCATTCTTTTAAATACCCAGTCTAAAATTTGACCCGGTCCACAAATGGACCGGGTCCAATTCATTTTCAGCAAAAGTAAGGGAAACCCTTTTAGGGTTCCCCCTTTCATTTCCGCCTCTTTCTCTTCTTTCTCTCTCCGCCTCCCCTCTTCTCTTTCTCTCTTTTTTCTTTTCCCTCGTCTCCCTCGCACCCCGCTCCTCTCCACTTACCCCTGTCCCCGCGCCTCTGTCACCCACTCATCTCTGTCCCCCCACGCTCTCTTCCTCCTTTTCTAAAACCCTGATCACAACCCTATAAAGAAGGGGGAATTGAGAGAAAAAAGGGACGGCAACAAAGGAGGAGAACAACGAGGAGGAAGAAAGAAGAAAGGAAATCAACGAAAAAGAAACAGAAAGAGAGGGGGGGACTCTTTTTTTTATCTGGGTTTGATTCATAAAAAAGGGGATAATTTACTATCCTCAACATTTCTACTTTACCTATTCTAAATCTGGGATTTTGTTTGTTTTTTTTGAATGGTTTATTTTTTTTAAGAACAAGAAATCCGAACATCAGAAGAGGATTTAGAACCCAAGAAACAAAACATCAATTTTGATCAATAATATAGCCACATATTACTCTATTTTTACTTTCTAATCTGAAGCCTTAATTACTTTAATCGTTTTCGAGTTCGAGTAGATTCGACGACCTCGACATCTCAGTTCATTGCGCACAAAACAGGTAAACTTCGATATAATTGTCACTCGTGATCTTTAATTTCTGCTTGTTTAAGATTTTTAGTTTACTCAGCTGTATGTTCAGTGGTTATGTAATTTCGCTGTCGTCGTGTTGTTTGTTTGATGTTTGGAGCTATTAGGATAGAACGTTAATCGCCAAAAAATGAATTTGAAAGATGCATATCGTAATTCGGATGTTTAGATTGAATTCCCAGAACTTAGAACCCATTTAGAGCCGAATATACATGGGTATACAATGAGCTATCAAGATAAGGCGAAGGCATACACTCGATATACGTCTGCTATACACATTATGGTGTGTATATCTTAGGTATATCATGTATATGATTGAAACAGGCCAGCACTGTCCCTCCTTCACTCTGTTTGTTCAAGCAATATACACTGATATGTATATAATCTTCTTGGGTTAGATACGATGCAATGATTACATGATATGTCGATGTTGTTTGCTGTTTCGATTTGGCCTCTAGTTTACGTTCTATGCTCAATCCCATTAGCAACTATGTATTAGGCCCAGTTCTATTTGTTTTGTCTGATGAGTATGTCTTATATGAAATTAAATATGTCTTAGATCCTGATATCAGTTATGCGCGAGTGTTTCGTTTATGAAAATTTATGAAATAAATCATGTCTGTGCTGTCTCTGAATATCATACTCTAATCCCCACGACTTGAAGTGAAACCTTTCGTTGGTTCAAATGATCAGATGAACTTAAGGCTGTTTGCAGTAAAAGGGAAAAATCAAGACTTATCCTTTCTGTTAGTAGGAGTTGGCATGGTCTACTCTTTGGTTCATAGACACGGATAAGTTCTATGCTAATTACTTGCTTATAGTTAGTGAATTTAAATTCTGCTTAGTGAGCATATTGTTAAATCTGCCTGCATACTTTATTTATAAGAGTTTACTTGCTTAAATAACTCTGTTGTACCTATTTAACTGAGGCTGTTTGTGCCATGTATAATTGAACTTGCTTGGTATATCGCCCCTGTCCTAAACTGTTTGGTATTGTCTTTCTTTCCTATATATGTTGCTGTTATTTCTGAAATATGGCATGAATCAAAACTTAGTTCCTTATAATGCGATGGGTATTTGATAGAAGTGAGAATCATCTTAACTCTGTGTTGAAAGAATCCTTGTACAAAATGCTCTGTTCACTCTTAATGTCTTCCATGATAGATGCTGCATTATTGTACAAGTATCATGACTTGACATTCCCTGTAATTTGCCTTTGTTTCCTATTGACTTGGTAGGCTTTATGGTGTATAATAACTGGTTGACCTGGTATAAATATGATGAAGAATAAAATCAAATAGATAAACTGATCAGGAATATTAATAAGAGTACCATGTATTCAGAACTCAGCCTGGCTTATTTCATTTGATAAAGGCAAATCAAGCTAAAATAAGACCTATAGAATACTGATATCAGGACTATAATGCTTAAAATCCTCCACTTGGGCATGATCTCTGGGTTGGGTTTGACTAAATAGGCCTTTAGAACTAGTGGAAATCTAAAATGCTTACCATATGACCTATTTGTGAAACAAATATTTTGTTGTCTTTGCATCTGCACATTGCATTTTGGGGACCTGTTTTATTACCAGCTGAGTCTTTATCCTTTTTTCGAATCCAGTTGTGCGAAATACTTAAAGGTTTGATTAGGTCGAGTGTTTAGAGGATCACTATTTAGAATCAGGTTTAATCCAGGGCCATTTGGTTACTTGCTTGCCTGAAATACCTTTGAATCTTGTTTAAAGATCTTGAATGCCTTAAGGTGAGAGTTGACACTAGTCTTAATCAACATATTTGTTTGTCCAGACCTAAAATTTATAAAAGGAGTGAATCAAGTTGTTAATCTGAATCTATATTTTGAGTCATGAGATTCCTACGCAGCTTTATCTGAAACAAAATTGGTTCAGGGTTAAAATGGAAATCTACTTACTGTCCTTCTGTTGAATTATTTGTGCTTTGGTCTGAGTTTAATACGTTGTCCATATGTTTAGTTATTACTACTTGACATATTGTCTCATATACACTTTCTATGACTTGGTCGAACAAAGTCTACAATACGATACAACCCGTTGAGTGTTTAGATTAGTTTGTGGGGGTTCGTTGAAATGAAGTTTACAATATAGTATGCTTAGATTTCATACTGGCCCACATTTGGTTCTTAATGAATTTCAGTTAACGCTCTAAATTCCCCCGTATTAATTCTGCCGCTACTGTTTGCGTATGGGTGCATACGAAAAATGATGTTTGCCCATTATTAAAATATATCTCAATTATAAGTTGTGGCTCAATAGGAGCCTGGACAATAATGATGTACTGTCAACATGTAAACTTTTTTCTCTTTTATAAAAACTTGATTTGGGTTTCGCTGTTCCACTATATATTGTAATCCCAGGTTAACTGCCATCTCTTACTAATTAAATCTATACACAAGGTGTATAGACATATACAAATGTTTATATAATTCAGTGTATATTGCGCTGTATATCACATATAACTCTCTTGTATATCTTCACTTTACTAATCGTTTTTCTTTCGTGTTTATGCATGACTATCGCATATGAGTCTCTCGGACTCGTCTTCCTCCGTGTTTGGTGTTGGGCTAAAAGCCCAACATGGCCTCTTCTTGTCCAGCTTGCCACAGCAACAACAACAAAAAAAAAGGGATTTTCTGGGCTGCAGCAGCAGTCCATAAATGGACCGTCCCATTTGCTCTTTTTCCTTCTATCTTATTTTGTTGTATTTCTTATTTACCTTGTATGACTAACGTTTTATCTTTTAGGTAATTTAGATAAATTCTAGACATTAAGAGTTTAGTTTAATAATGGGTAGTTAATTCCACAAAATTACATTCATTTCTAGTCATGTTCTAAACTACTTATATAGTATCTATAACATTTATTTGGAGTAGTTTTTAAATAGCATGACTATATATTTGGGTTTAAAGAAACATTTCTCATTATTACCATCTTAGGAATTTGAAAATATCACCAACACACAAAATATGAATCCAATTGTATTTTATAAGCGTTTTCAAGATTTACTAAAATTATACACTTTTTTAGCTGAAATTGGTTAAATAAAGAATAAAATAAAAAAATAGAAAGGAATTCATGGCCTTTTCATCATACTTGAGAATATAAGTTCAGGCATTTTTCATACTATCATATTCATATAATATCTTTTACTTAGAGGTTACATTTGCCACATTATTTTTAAAGAGACTATTATTCATATGCAAATCATTCTATTTTCTACAAATCTTATTGTTGAATGACATTACTATATTTTTCATTTAAGGCTTTAGCAATATTTTTGAGTCTCATTTAACATTTAGAATCTTCTTTTACACAAATTATTACTTTTCCACAAGTATTATACATTTCTACTCTCGTTTAAAATTTTAACAACGTTTATAAGTCGTATTTCAAAATAGCATTAAAGGTACTCTTTCATACGAGTTATTATTATTTTTTATAAATTCTATTTCAAATAGCGTTCTTACATATTTATCTATAACTTTAGCCATACTTATAAAATTACTTTTCCTTTTTTTTATAATACTATATTTACTTAGCCTAATTAAATTTTAGTCCGGTCGGTTAACCATTGTTAATGGGTCTTAAAAGGTGCCTAATACCTTCCCTTTAGACTAATTGAACCCTTACCTAGAATCTTAAGTTTCGCAGACCTTAAACAGAGTTAACTTTAAACATTAACTTTAATAAATTTTAGGTGTCCTAATTCACCATAAATAATTAGGTGGCGACTCCTTAACATAACACAAACAAAAAACAGGAATCTCCAATACGTCATACTTCTAATTTTAACCTCCGGGTAAAAATGGGGTGTGACACGCATGCCATATTCAAAGATGAGAAATATTTTTCTCACTTGCGTAGAAAAAGGGGGAATATTAATACAATTTCTGGCAATTCGAAATTAATTGAAGGCTCCGGAAGAGCTACTATATTTCTACCTAAGGGGACAAAACTTGTTATAGAAGATGCATTATTCTCTTCTAGATCCCCAAGAAACTTGTTGAGTTTCAAAGATATCCGCCGTAATGGGTATCACGTCGAGACATTAAATGAAACAAATGATGAATATCTTATTATTACAAAGAATGTCTCCGGCCAGAAATATGTTTTGGAGAAATTACCAACTTTGTCTTCTGGCCTGTACTATGCAGAAATTAGTACAATTGAAGCACACTCAATCGTAAACCAGAAGTTTAACGATTCAGGAACTTTTGTGCTTTGGCATGACCGAATGGGTCATCCTGGATCAATAATGATGAGACGAATTATTGAAAATTCAAAAGGCCATCCACTTAAGAACCTGAAGATTCTTGAAAGTAGTGAATTTTCATGTGTCGCTTGTCATCAGGGCAAATTGATAACCAGGCCATCACCAATGAAAGTTGACGTTGAATCCCCTGTTTTTCTAGAGCGTATACATGGGGATATATGTGGACCTATTCACCCATCTTGTGGGTCATTCAGATATTTTGTGGTTCTAATAGATGCGTCTTCGAGATGGTCTCATGTGTGCCTCATATCGTCTCGCAACCTGGCGTTTGCGAAATTATTGGCACAAATAATACGCTTAAGGGCACAGTTCCCAGATTATCCTATAAAGGCTATATGTCTTGATAATGCTGGAGAATTTACATCCCAAGCTTTTGATGATTGTTGTTTATCAGTTGGGATAAAGGTTGAACATCCTGTAGCACATGTTCATACCCAAAATGGCTTTGCTGTGTCATTTATTAAGCGTTTGCAATTGATAGCAAGACCATTACTTATAAAAATACGGTTGCCTACAACCGTCTGGGGTCATGCTATCTTACATGCAACATCTCTTATTCGTCTCAAACCGACTCATTATAATAAATACTTCCCATCACAATTAGTATTTGGTCATGAACCAAATATTGCTCATCTCCGAATCTTTGGCTGTGCTGTATATGTGCCTGTAGCACCACCACAGTGCACTAATATGGGCCCCCAAAGAAGGTTAGGAATATATATTGGGTTTGGATCACCCTCCATTATTCGCTATCTTGAGCCATTGACGGGAGATTTATTCACTGCCCGATTTGTAGATTGTCGATTTGATGAAACAAATTTTCCACAATTAGGGGGAGAGAGAAAATAAATCAAAAGAGAAATTGTGTGGAGAGTTCCATCACTATCTCGTTTTGATCCACGTGCCCCTATATGTGAGCAGGAGATCCAGAAGATCATCCACTTGCAGAAAATAGCAAATCAAATGCCAGACGGATTTACTGATTTGAAAAGAATAACTAAGTCGCATATCCCTGCAGAGAATGTGCCTATTCGAATTGATGTTCCAAAGGGACAATCTACTAGTGTCATAGCCTCTGAATCTCATCCACGCCTAAAGCGTGGTAGGCCATTGGGCTCCAAGGATAAAAATCCTAAAAAAAGAAATACAAACAATGATCAGAATGACACTATGAAAGATCTCATGAAGAGATTCAAGATCTGATTAATCCTGATATTCCTGAAGAAATCAGCAAACCCGAGACTCTAGTGAGTAAAGAACTATCATTAAGTTTTACTAGTGATGAGGGCAACTTGAATCATTCGAAAATTGTGGTGAATAGTGCTTTTGCATATAATGTTGCACTAAATATTATGAAAGGCAGTGAGGATCAGGAACCTCAATCTGTCGAAGAATGTCGACGAAGATATGATTGGCCAAAATGGCAAGAAGCAATTCAATCAGAATTGAATTCACTTGCTAAACGTGAGGTTTTTGGACCTGTAGTCCAAACGCCTAATGGTGTAAAACCAGTTGGCCACAAATGGGTCTTTGTACGGAAAAGAAATGAGAGAAATGAAATTGTGCGATACAAAGCACGCCTTGTTGCACAAGGATTCTCTCAAAGACCCGGCGTTGACTATGAAGAAACGTATTCACCAGTTATGGATGCTATAACATTTCGATACCTCATCGGTTTAGCTGTCTATGAAGCCCTTGAAATACATCTGATGGATGTGGTTACAGCTTATCTTGCTCACTTGATAATGAAATTTATATGAAAATCCTGAAGGATATAAAATGCCTGAAGCGTTTGGTTTAAAGTCTCGGGAAATGTATTCAATCAGATTACAAAGATCATTATATGGTTTAAAACAATCAGGGCGCATGTGGTATAATCGCCTAAGTGAGTACTTGATAAATGAAGGATATATAAATGATGCCATTTGTCCATGTGTTTTTATCAAGAAAACAAAATCGGGGTTCATTATACTTGCTGTTTATGTTGATGACATAAATCTCATTGGAACTCCAGAAGAGCTCCAAAAGGCGATTGAATATTTGAAGGAAGAATTTGAGATAAAAGATCTCGGAAAGACAAAACTCTGTCTTGGTTTGCAAATTGAACATTTCGCAAAAGGGATCTTTATCCATCAATCTGCCTATACTGAGAAAGTTTTAAAACGGTTTTACATGGACAATGCGCATCCTTTAAGTTCTCCTATGGTTGTTCGCTCACTTGAAGTGAGCAAAGATCCGTTCCGACCTCAGGAAGAAAACAAAGAGCTACTTGGTCCTGAAGTACCATATCTTAGTGTAATAGGTGCACTTATGTATCTTGCTAATGCTACAAAACCTGACATCGCGTTTTCTGTTAATTTGCTAGCAAGATATAGCTCTTCTCCTACACAGAGGCATTGGAACGAGATTAAGCATATATTGCGATATCTGAAAGGAACTAGCGATATGGGTCTGTTTTATGCTAACAATAGTAGTACAGATCTAGTTGGTTATGCCGATGCAGGTTATTTATCTGATCCACATAAAGCTCGATCTCAAATGGGCTATCTGTTTACATGCGGAGGTACTGCTATATCATGGCGATCGACAAAGCAGTCCATTGTTGCTACTTCTTCAAATCATGCTGAGATAATCGCTATTAATGAAGCAAGTAAAGAATGTGTGTGGTTGAGATCAGTGATGCATTTCATCAGAGAAAGATGTGGCTTGAAGTGTGATACAAAAATACCCACAGTATTATATGAAGATAATGTTGCATGCATAGCTCAATTAAAAGGAGGTTTCATAAAAGGAGATAGAACGAAACACATTTCACCAAAGTTATTTTTCACACATGATCTCCAGAAGAATGGTGATATTGATGTGCAAAAAATCCGTTCAAGTGACAATCCTGCAGATTTGTTCACCAAATCTTTGCCAACTTCAACTCTTGAGAAGATGATTCAAGATTGGAATGTGAAGGCTCCGACATCTGAATCTTGGTCTTCGTCAGGGGGAGTGAAATACGCGTTGTACTCTTTTTTCCTTAACCAAGTTTTGTCCCATTGGGTTTTCTTGGTCAGGTTTTTAATGAGGCAGCTCTCAAAGCGTATTACTAGATATGTGTACTCTTTTTCCTTTATTGAGGCTTTTTCCCACAGGGTTTTTCCTAATAAGGTTTTAACGAGGCACATCATCTAATTAATGGACATCCAAGGGGGAGTGTTATGAGTTTGTTTGTCCATTAAGATTACTTAGCCATGTTATCTTAAATAGCTTAGTCATTCCATGAAGTTACTTAGCCATGTTATCTTAGATGGCTTAGCCATTAAGCATATATTTTCCTCTATAAATAGTGACCATATGTAGAGAATTGGATGAGCAATAAAATCATATATCTCTCTATATATTTCTTCGGTGTATTTACTTTATAATTTTCATTTTATAACACTAACCTTATTTTAGTCCACGATTGTGGTTATATAGTTTTCAAAGCAACTTGACAAAATATAAATTCCTTTGCTTTTGCTTCATTATCATTTATTTATTCCCAATGGAATTTTCCATCGGCATAAAAGACACGATCATAATAAATTCATAATTGACCAGGAAAGATACAAGGAGAAAAGCAAATCTCAAATGATTTAGCAACTTGAAATATGTGTTGCTATTTGCTATGAGGCCATGTAGCGTTGCTTCGGTGTCAACTTCATCTATCAACTTCATTATATTGTCAGGTAAACAGTGGCGGATCTAGATTTTTCATTTAGGGTGTTTGGAAAAAGAAAAAAAGCTAAATATATATTGTAATTTTTTTCCAAGAGTGTTCAAAAATTAATATATGCACATAAATACAGAAAATTTACCCTATATATACATTGTAATTTTTTGCCGAGAGTGAACACCCTAGCCCCCAAGTAGATCCGCCCCTGCATGTAAATCATGACCATCATGAAATAATTACTCCATCCGTCTAGTTACTTGTAAAGAGAATAATACATTTATATATTTGAAAATATCTAACTATAAATTTCTCATTTTATTTTTAATGAGAAGCATTTATAGTCATACAAATATTATGATACGACTAATTTAAAATTACAAATTTCAAAAATCTCTCTTTTTAACAAATTTCATGGTGAGTCAATCTATATCACATTATTTGAAATGAAGGAAGATAATATATATAGCTTGAGATAGTCAAGCCTCAATCAATTGGAGGTCCACGGACGTGTAATATTTTAAAGGTGGAGAATAAATCGAAAATTAAAACAACCCTTCTAAGAATTATATAGGGGACCATATTTTGATCTCCGATCCTCTGTTTAATTTGGAGCATCTCTATCACTAATGAAGACTCTCCACGTGGCTTTTAAATAAACGAATAATCATTTACAAATTATTAACATGTTATTATGCGTTTTGGGTTGATACTTGTATACGGTGAAAATCGGGTCAACGTAAAACCGGTGAGACCGGGGGCCGAGGGTAAGTCCAAATGAGCACGAGTATGTTCGGTCTTTTCTTCAGACCGGGGGGATTGCACCGAATGCGGCTGACCCGAGATAAGAGAAGTGCATCCGTTGATCCGGTGTCTCCTAACCAAACTCAACGTAGCCGTTAGTCCGGTTTCTCCAAGTCAAACTCAGGTCGGCGTTGGTCCGATTACTTCACGTCTGAACTAAACGTGGTCGTTGGTCCGGTTAATCAGTTGCGGTGCTGCCACGCGTTAAGACCGTTTTGTCATTTTGTATTGACAACCGTACGGGTGTCAGACGGTATTGTCCTATCTCATCCTTTTAGGGTTTCTTTATTCTAAAAGGCTTTGTATTGTATTCAAGGCCCATGAGTCAAACCTATAAATAAAGGACATTTTCCTACTTTGAGGGGTTGACTTTTTCAGATCTAGAACATTGTAATAGAAAAATATATATTGAATCTCTCTCTTTCTCTGATTTTAGTCCGGATCTGTAGTTTTCTTTGACTTTGTTCATCCATTCAATACTCTATATATATTGCCCCCCCCCCCCACACACACACATATATATATATATATATAGAGCAAACAAATCCATATATATTTCGTATCAACCAAAAGTAGATTAAATTTCATCCACATATCATATACCTCACTTACAAATTCAATTGTTACCGAAATTCGGGGTAAACAGTTTGGCCCCCACCATGGGGCTAGGATAATAGTGATTTTTTAGTCTTTCGTTCTACCTCTTTTTACCCGTTTGATAAAGGAATCTTCTGCCAATGCTTGCAAAAAAAGGACCAAATGGCAAGCAGCGGACAATCTGGTCACGTCAACAACAATGAAATTGTGGCCGAAAACGAGAACAGTGAGTTACGGAACCTACCAGCAGAACCAATCGATCCAAATTTTGTTGATTCGAGGGAAGACCGCAACCGGCAGAACACCGTGAACCAGGAGAATGCCACATTACCGGCCATTGATCCCTTGAATACTCATAACTCAATTACTTTATCTCGGGCCCAAGGGCGGAAAGCATCGGATACTCCGGATGAGATTAACTTACATTTAATTTTTAAAATGTTGCAGGAACACGGAACCGCCATAGCCGAAAAGGGAATTGCAATAGCTCAGCTGCAAAGCAAAAATGATAAGGCAGCTCCGGAGAGGTCGAAGGGCGTCACCGAATCGAGAAAGGATGAAACACGGATAGTCGAGAGTAATGGATCGGGAGCCGGTTCATCCACCGAAGTTCTGAAAATGCTCGAAACCTTGGAAAAGCGGGTAGATTCAACTGAGAAGAGGGTGGAAACATATAAATCTCGGGTGGATCAGATCCCGGGGGCTCCGCCGATTCTAAAAGGGCCGGATTCGAAGAGGTACATTCAAGGACCTTTCCCTCCAAGTGCGACTTCGAAGTTGATCTCGAAAAGGTTCAAGATGCCGGATATCCAAAAATATGATGGTACAACAGACCCACAGGAGCACGTGACTTGGTACTCCTGTGCTATAAAAGGCAATGATGTCGAAGAGGATGAAATTGAGTCCGTTTTGTTGAAAAAATTTGGGGAAGCACTATCGAAAGGGGCGCTAACCTGTTATGACCATCTACCCGAGCATTCAATCACTTCCTTCGAAATGCTCGCAGATGCATTCATAAAAGCCCATGCCGGGGCTAAAAAGGTGCATGCACGGAAGACGGACATCTTCCGCATAGCCCAAAGGGATGATAAGTTGTTGCGAGAATTTGTGAATCGTTTCCAAAGGGAACAGATGGAGCTCCCTCCGGTTTCGGAGGAATGGGCTGCATAAGCTTTTACCAAAAGGCTTAATCCTCGGAGCTCGACGGCCTCATTCAAACTGAAAGTAAACTTGTTGGAATATGAGGTTGTAACTTGGGCAGATGTTCATAACAGGTACGAATCAAAGATTCGGGTAGAGGATGACCAACTCGAGCTTCCCCCGGGACCCATTAACACAAAGCTCTGAAAGGTCGAGGAAAGTTTACGAGCCGGAGACGCGATTATCGAGGGAAAGATACCGCCCATACTCTCATTCGAAAAAACCAAGCTTCAGATCGGAAAGATCAAAGGTTGGCCCCGGCCACTTCTCCGGTCGGGGTGATAAACTGGCCGAGCGCCCGTCGAACAGTCGAGGTTTATTATTTAGAAGCGATGCCGGGAGTTCGGCTAGCAACAAAGACCCGCCAAGGATATCGGAGTACAACTTCAACATCAATACCTCGGATCTCGTCTCGGCTATCGCCTTATCACGAAAGCAAGATGGCCAAGGCCATTGAGGTCAGACCCGGGTGGAGGTGGCTCGCTCATTGAAGAATGGCCACCTTCGAGAATTCCTGAGTGAACGAGGGAAAAACCACTACAAAGAAAGGGAATCTCACAAACGGGCCGAACCAGTGGAACCTCAACATGTGATCAACATGATAATTGAGGGAACAGATGCTCCTCGAGGGCCGGTTATGAAATAAACAAAGGTTTCAGTTGTACGTGAGAAACGCAACCGGGATTACGTACCCGAGGGTTCCATTTCCTTAAGCAACGAGGATGCAGAAACCATCATTCAACCGCGCAATGATGCATTGGTAATTTCTATTCTTATTTTCAAATCACAAATTAAACTTATTTTTATTGACCCAGGTAGCTCGGCCAACATCATCCGGTGGAGAGTGGTAGAACAGCTAAGGCTACTCGACCAGACTGTGCCGGTAGCCCTGATCCACCCGATATGGTTGGAGCCGGAGTTCTCGAAAACCATTTTCTCGGAATTCTCAGACTCAGCATCAAGAGCTTTTTTAGCCACCTCCTCCATTGATTTGGCTTCGTTTATCCGAGCTATGAGGTCCTCTAATCCTTTTTGGGCCTTTTCGAGGGTAGCCTTCCGGGACTTCCACCGTTCATACTCGACCAAAATCGTGGTACGAGTCTCGGCAGCCTCTATGTCGTTAAGAGACTCTTCTAAATCGACCTCAGTTTTTTCCAATTTAAGTGATAGTTCAGACCGCTCTCCAAGAAGAACTAACTGAATGTGGTTAGCCGACTCAAGCTCGGCCTGAAGCACGTCATTGGCCTTGGCTGCCTCCTCGAACTTGCTCTTGAGCTCGGCACTAATCCGAGCTCGATCCTCAGCCTTCTGTTTAACCACCCTCAACTTCTCCTTGTCTTTAACACTCTCGGATTCAAGATGTTGATGCCTTTCTGCCATCTTCACGACATCAGCCTTGACCGAATCGAGTTCGCTTCAAAGTTGGGAAATAGTGGCCTCGAGTTCAACAAGCCTTGAAATAAAACGGACATTGTCTTTGTCGAGGACGACATTATGCGCTTAAAGGAGCCGGTTCTTTTCAACCATGTCGGCTAACTCGACCTTCAAACGAAGAGTTTCGGCCTTAGCCGCCTTGAGCTTGGGTTGAAGGTTGGAAAGAGTGGCGGCCCGACTCAATTGGTCTTATTTTTCTTGCAGGAGGAGTCGATACTTCTCTGTTTATCGATCCTGGGCATCCAGTTGGCCCTTTAAGTCATCGACCTTGTGTTGGGCTCGGACAAAGCCCTCATTAACAAGCACAACACTCTACAGAATAAGAAAGGAAATCATGTTAAGGAATTGAAAATCACACATCTATATTATGAAAGGACGAACGAAGAATTTACCTGGTTGCCCGTATGCATGCCTTCGTTGATAAGCTACTGCCAAGGAACCCCGACCATCTTCTCCTTGTCAGAATCTGAAATAAGGGGCCTTAGATAACTTGCAACCCCCACAGGACGGGATAACAAACTTCAATCCTCGGGGACGGTGACCACTAAAATAGCTACGAGATTGTTCCTCGCACCCTTTTTTGTGGACCGGCTAGCCGGCCTCGTGACTCGAGGAATGGGAAGATGGCCAAACCCGAAAACTTCCTTGGTTGCTGGAGGGGTATCCGAGAACATGTCATCGAGGTTATCAGACCTCGGCACAGGAGTAGGAGAAGTTGGAGAAGCCCCAACGGTCTCGGTGAAAGCAGGTGCCTCGGATGTTGTAGTTGGGTCACCACCGGGCAGTGGGCATGTATCCATTGGAGCCTCAGTATCGGGGGCCGACTCTGCTCTTTGTTCGGCCTCAATATTCGAAGATGGAGAAGCCCCAACGGTCTCGGTGGAAGCAGGTGCCTCGAATGTTGCAGTTGGGTCACCACTGGGCAGTAGGCATGTATCCGTTGGAGCGTCGGTATCGGGGGCCGACTCTGCTCTTTGTTCGGCCTCAATATTCAAAGATGGCCCGGATCTTCTAGGCCTCTGCAGGGGAATCTCTTCGGGTGAAGCGTCAGATGAAATGTCAATGAATTCAATGGACCTTAGAGGAGTTGGAAAAAGAACTTCTTCCCCACCTGTGTACGGAGCAGGAACGGAAGGTCCTTCCTCAGCTGTAGGAAAGGGCGGGATGGTGGCTTCCTCCTCCAGAAAAGAGGCGACGGAAGGGCCCTCACCATCCCTTTGAATAAGAAAGTCGGACTCTGATTCATCCCTCAAAGTCCGAACAACGCTCCTTGCCTTTTTCTTTGGTTTCTGCCCTTTGTCCGAAGGCTTTCTCCGTCTCTTACCGACAATAGCAATGAGCCGAGATGACCCTGCCGTATCAAATTCAGGATCCGGTGCAGCTGGCTCGGCTGCAGGTTCCGGTCTTGGCTCCACTGAGCCCTTGGGTAAACCTGAATACCGAAGGGGTTATAAGATAGAAAAGGAAAGAGAGAAAAGGAAAGAGGGAGGATGCAATATATACCAAATCAAGGAGAAGATTATCGTGATTTTGGGCAACCCATCGGCCACGCGACAGGTCCCCCCATGTCCGTTGTTCATGAGTGTGTTGACTAATGATTGCTCCAACCCATTCGGTGAGGTTCCGGATGGCCGGAGGTATCCATGCCTCTGCTGATAAAAAGAAAAAATGGGAGAAATCACATGTATGCAAGGGAGCAAGTGGTGACAAGGCATGGAGGAAGAATAATTATAGAAGGGAGAACTGAGAAACTTACGCCTATCATTCCACTTCTCCGGAAAGGGCATGTACTCGGTTGGAATAATGTCCGCGGTCCTTACCCGGACATAGCGTTCCAACTACCCCCGATCTCTGTCCTCGTCGAGTTTGGAAAAGATTGGGTTCCGACCTCGCTTGGCGAGCTTTATCACTCCCCCTCGGAAGAGTCTTGGGGAATATAACCGGATGAAGTGCGCCATTGTGAATTCCCTTTTGATGTTATTGGCCAATAACCGGAGGCAGGCCACGGTCCTCCAGATAATCGGCCCAATTTGGGTCAAGGTCACGTTGTGCGTCCGACACATGTCCAAAATAACCGGATCAATTGAAGGGTTGAGTTTGAGCGTAAATGGACAAGTGTAAAAGTATAGGAAACCTTCTCTATGGTCGGTAACAGACTCGTCGGGCCCGGGGGAGAACACTTATACCGGACGATTATCCCATCCGCAATAATAGACGAACGGTATCGCCTTACGTCGAAACCCCTATCCGCAATCGGAGAAGGCTTCTCGACGTCAAATTCGTGGCTGTAGTTGGGTCTGGACGGCACAATGTCCAAAGCAGTCAGTTCAACAAATGTTTTTTCCTTGGGTTTTGAGGCTGGCTCGGCTCCTTGAGAAGAAACCGCGGGAACGTCCTGGGAAGTAGTTTCGGTGTTGGCAGACATTTTGAAGGTGTGAAAGAGAAGATTTGAGAATTTGAAGTGGGAGAGGTAAAATTCAGAAAACGAAACAATGGAGGAGATGTAAGAAGGATGGAAGAAGCAGTTGAAGGATGCAAAATGGCAAATGAAAGAGGTAGCAAAGATGCTGTTACGATCAAAACAACAAATGAAGAGAAGTTGAAGTTGGGTTTTGCGCTCAAGAAGACGAGAAACAAAGGAGCAAAGAATTGAGTAAGTGAAGAACTGAAAATGAAAAAATGAAACGGCTAAGGGCCTTATATAGGCGTGGAACTATAGCGGTTACAGAGAGCAACCAATCGGGCGGCGACACATGTCCCACAATTAATGAGACGTGATATGAAGCGACGTGCGTTACGGCGGTTCCTGAGGTCGGCCATTCGGGACGGGACACGTGGCCAATGTCAGAAGGACGTGACATAACTGTTCCCGCCAAATTACAAAATAAGAACGAGCTTGTGGAATCCCGGTTTTGTGACTTATCCACTTCCTGTTACTCCGGTAAAACTACGATCCGGAAAGTGTGAGGACTATCTGTATACGGTGAAAGCCGGGTCAATGTAAGACCGGTGAGACTGGGGACCGAGGGTATGTCCAAATGAGCACGAGTATGTTCGGTCTTTTCTTCAGACCGGGGGGATTGCATCGAATGCGGCTGACCCGAGATAAGAGAAGTGTATCCGTTGATCTGGTGTCTCCAAACAAAACTCAACGTGGCTGTTAGTTCGGTTTCTGTAAGTCAAACTCAGGTGGGCGTTGGTCCGGTTACTTCATGTCCGAACTGAACGTGGCCGTTAGTCCGGTTAACCAGTTGCGGTGCTGCCACGCGTCAAGACCGTTCTGTCATTTTGTACTGACAACCGTACGGGTGTCAGACCGTACGATCCTATCTTATCCTTTTAGGTTTCTTTATTCTAAAAGGCTTTGTATTGTATTCAAGGCCCATGAGGCAAACCTATAAATAGAGGACATTTTCCTACTTTGAGGGGTTGACTTTTTCAGATCTAGAACATTGTAATAGAAAAATACCTTTTGAATCTCTCTCTTTCTCTGATTTTAGTCCGGATCTGTAGTTTTCTTTGACTTTGTTCATCCATTCAATACTATATATACATATATATATATAGCTTAATCACCAATTTATATATATATATATATATAGCTTAATCACCAATATCAATAAACTATTTCAAGGCATTAGCACATATATCCATATATATTATAGCAAATAAATCCATATATATTTCGTATCAATCAAAAATAAATTAAAATTCATCCATATATCTTATATCTCACTTACAAATTCAATTGTTATCGAAATTCGGGATAAACAATGCTATAAGTTCGGTATGACTAATCAATTCTATATATATTTATTATATATAGAGTTATCTTTTTCAGTTGATGTCTTTCTTATAAGATTCCACGCGTAGGAAGGGAAATTATGACTTCTGTCACTCTAATTATCGCTCCGATTAGCAGCTGCATCATTAATTATAAGCCATGTATTAGAATTCCAAAATTCAGTAACAAGTAGAGAGGTGGATTCATCATTCTGCTGCTGTCATAATTAATGTGGTCTCGATCTGTAGCTGGTTCCTCATATTTGGAAGTACAGCTCATCATTGATTTGAAGTTATTCTGCTGGAACTTTTCTCAGCTTCTAGTTGCATTATTACTTGTCATCTTCATGCAAAGATAAGACAAGTAAAATACTAGTTTCCAAAAAAAAAAAAAAAAATCTCTCCCAATTCATGTGATACACTTTTATTTTTAATTTATCGGAGAAAAAAAGTCATTTTATAATTTAATCTTAAAATTCACATGTTACCATTAATGAGATGATCATTTATAATCAAACACAAATATTTAAGATTTGTTTTGATATACTATATAGGAAACAAGAAATCAAAAGGCTACTCTCTTTGGAAAGATCGTTATTGTAAGTCAGAGATTTAACCTTGAAGTGTTAGTGTGTGGAAAGGGATATATGGAGAAGAGAGTGGATAAGAGAATAAGCAAATGCGCAAAAAAAAATAAAAAAAATAGATAGCAGCAGATCACAAAACTGCCGTAACAGAAGAAAATTTATGTCGACATGAGATATGATTCTTATTCAGCAGCTTTACTTTGAATTGGACGTTCTATCGACGCAAGAAATGATTGGGACCCTCTACTTTTTGTCTTAATATACATCTACCCGCAGTACATTTTACATGACATTATTCCTTTAATCCATTCATAAAAGAATGATGTTTTTCTTATATTTAGAATTTATTTAATTTATTTATCTTATTTTACTCTTAATAATATGTTATTTTAGCGACTAAAATCTCATGCATATTGAAGATTAATGTTTTCAAAATTCACTTTTTTTTCCCTTTAAGTTTTGTGCCCGATTAAATTACTTCACATGAATTGAAAGTGAGGAGTATTCAATTTTGATTTTGCTTTGTTTCCTCTCAATGCATTGTTAGTTTCTTGCCTTAATTAGATAAGGGCCCAATACTGTTTCTGTTTTATCCACAATAAGTTTACAAATTGTAGAAGAAATAATTAATCTGCGTCATGGTTCACCACTATTTCTTGATCAGTCCACATCCTAAAACATCATATGTGCACAACAACATAATAATGTTTCACATGAATAGTAACATGAAAATATCTGCTTTTGTACTAGTGGGAAATCCTTTCACAAGAAAGCTTAGACGTGACTCAATTTCGTTCACTGTGTCTTAATTAATAAAGTAGCTAGGAACCGATTTATTCATAGGGTTTCTCCATTATTGACCTTCAAAAGATCTCTACGGGTGCAGGTGAGGCTTTTATATTTATCATCTTGATTGGTAGACCGACAGAGATCTACACATTCTATTAAATTTCATCAAAAAATAATTACGGGTGCAGCCGCAGGTGAGGCTTTTATATTTATCATCTTGATTGGTAGACCGACAGAGATCTCCACATCCAATGTAAGATGGCAAAATCAATAATTAAAATATGACCCGTCTAACTCGTTCAAATTTGGATGAGTTAATGACCCGTTTATTTATTAGTTCTATTCACTTTGAACTGTCAAATTCAACCCATTTAAAAAGGAAAAATTTACAGCTCATAACTACCTCTAAGACTTATTTATTAGTAATAACTATCTTTTTTTATAATTATTTTTGGTAGCTTAATTATTTATCAAATTAACATCTATAACTTGTTTTGTAACTGCAGTGTATTTCCCTAAAAATAAGGTACCTCTCTCCCACTTACTCATAATTTTTTTTTCAAATATTTTTCTCTCACCTATCAAATCTATTTTCTCCCTCACCTCTCTTTCTCTCTCCGTTCCATCTCCTAGTTTATTAAATTGATTTTCTCTCACCTACCAAATTTATTTTCTCCTTCACCCCTCTTTCTCTCTCTGTTCCATCACATATCCTAGATCTCATTTTCTCTTACAAATCAGAAGAATCCTACAGTAATAGCAGCAGCCATGGTCGACAAAAAAAAGAGCTCTAACTTGGCCATGTTCTTAATCTCCTCACGTGTCTTCCCAACTATCTTTCGCCTCATGCCATTCATAGAAGCATCTCGGCAAACATTTGTGAGATCGTCTCCACTATATCGCTCTGTTTTATGAGCTACTTCTTCGATGCCCACATCTGCAGCTACATGATGTCACAGGAAGACATTTGCAATTTGTTAAAAGAAAGATTCATTCAACAAAATAGATAAACTAGCTACAATTCCTTCAAAACTTCAGAAGCATATTACCAAAATCCATTTACAAAATAGGATCCAATTAAAAAGACACCAGTTTCATTAATCGAGAGACGTACGTCTTTATAACGTTGATGCTTTGAGACATTGGAGAAAAAGTATGCTTGTATCGAATTCAAAAGAACAAGAAAAAGAACACCATTGAGGAGAGTTGTGGAGCTTCATGCCCACTAAGTGTTGATAAAATGTTTTAGTATAATTTAGTATATTTCAATGTATTAACAAACAATATATCCAATTTTCAGTATATTTCAGTGTATTTCAGTATATTATTTTGCGGTATTTCAATGTATTTATATATTTTTTGTGTAAATATAGTGAATGTTCCAAATATAGAGCCTATTTTTACTACACTTTGTTTTCATGACTTATGTATTTCGCTGTATTTTAATGAATTTCAGCATTTTGTATTTCTAATTTGTGAAATAGTTTCTGATATATTTCATTGTATTCTATTGTATATACGCATACTACAACTTTATATTTCTTAAACAATCAACCATATTTCATTATATTTCAGTGTATATTTTTCTGTATTTGGAAGTTTTTAGATCTTTAGTGGTTTTTGAATTCAAAAAGTTTTGATTGTGATAAAAGTTGAGAGAGACTCGTAAGCTTTTATGGAAGAACAATCATTATGCGTGATTTATGGGAAGTTTCAAATTGAATCCCATAATTTTTTTTTAAAAAACTGTTCCATAAATAGGGCCTGATTTTAGTGTTTAGTGAGTTGTGTGAAATATGGTTGATTTAATCCGACTTACTATTTAAAAAGGAAAAGAATATTATGTTCCAAAAATATAGCCTATTTTTTCTCTCAGATTTTTTTAAAAAAAATATGTTCCAAAAATAGAGCCTACATTTATCGTGTTTTGTATTTATCTGTATTTCACTCTATTTCAAAAGTGCGAGATACAACTGCAATACGGCCAAAAGCAGCTACGAATTGTAAATCTTCAACTTATAGCTATAACTAATTAGAAGCTATTAAAAGATAGTTATTTGTGTAAGTTTCCCATTTTTTGAATTGTGCCGATTTGGGCTAAATATATAGCCCAAATTGACTCATGAAGTAATGAAAGACATTGTCGAAATATTTAATTCTTTTTGTTTAATATGTTGTGTATTATCGTAATAAGAAGGTTTATTTTATTAATTTTATTTGGTAATTAAAAAATTTATTAAAATAAGAAAAACAATGAAAAAAGATTTGGTAAAAAGTTGAGTTGGTTAGCTCATCTTGACCTAATTCATCTTAATCCAAAAAACCTTTGGGCCGATAAAAAAACAATCTATGTGTTAACTCAACCATTCTAACCTGGGCAATTCGCAGTAATGCCCTTATTTTGGGGTGGTCTTTAATTTTGGCCATCAAAATGAAAGTATTTAACTTTTGCCCTTCACCTAAAACCTCAAGGTTCCGGATTTAAATCCCTGCTCAAGCAAAAATTAAAAAAAAATTGTTAGGCAGAGGTTGCCTACAAACTCTGCCCCATCGGGCATAGTTTGCAGGCAAATTCTGCCTTGCAAATCCAAATTCTACCTAGAGATTTTTTTTTAAATTTTTAACTGAACGTAAGTTCAAACCCGAAACCTAAAATTTTTAGGCGAAGGACAAAAATTAAAGATCAGCAATTTGAGGGGTAAAAATTAAAGACCAGTGCATTTGAGGGGCACTCCGCACAAAAAAGTGTTTTAACCTGCCCACGTTTTTCCACCCTCGTCCAAAGGCAATGCCCCACATTAAAGAAAAACTTCATTACGTAATTAATGTAGGAAATCTAACTTTTTTATTACGCAATTTGGTTTCAATTATTTTCTTCCATTTTCACAAGCAACTGCTACGAACATCGCTCTCTCAATCCTGATAGTTGTAACTTGTAACAATAAACTGTATTTTTTGTCCCATTCCTTGGTGGAAGCTCAAAGGTACCTATTTAATTTTGTGGTAAGTTTGGCTCTTTCATTATCATACTGATATGAAAATATTTTATTCCTTCGTAAACCGTCAGCTAAGTATGACTTCGCACAAGCATAATTATTCTTGTGTGGTACATATTATTCTTGTATATTGCAATATTTCGAATAATCATAAATTTTAGTTTAAAGTCAATTCTTGTCCAAACCAACTAGAAATGACAGAAAAATCTTTTTTGCGTGGGATAAATAAGACATTTTTTCTAATCAACTGGCTTAAACAATTTAAAACTAGAAGGAAGAAGCAACTGAAAGAATGTCTGGGCCACATGAGGTTACTTGGGCTAGCAGAATAACCCAATAACGAAGGTTATTAGTCAACCCAAATTGTGAGCCCATAGAGCTCAGTATCCACTAGCAACGGATTTTCGAGTTCATGGTAGCCCATTACCTACCAAATGGACACTCTAAAGGAGTAATTGCACGGTTTGACCTTCCATTGGACTGATTCTTAATTTTTTCCCTTCAAAATCAAACTTATGCCTAGTGAGGCATAATTTCTTTAAGAGTGCTGGCATAAATTGTGAAAATTATGATGCGCAACTTATGCTCCTCTAGGCATAAGTTCGATTTTGAAGGCAATAATTAAAGACCAGCCCATTTGAAGGGAAAAATTAAAGACCAGCACAAAATAGGGCCAGAAGTTAAAAAAACTCTACCAACTGCAAGAAGCTTATCAACCTTGGGTTGTGTTTGGTTTTAGAGCCCTTTTGACTCGGTTTGCCCATACAAATGAGGTAAGGAGCCTAGCTTTTTTATTAAGACGGAAAAAGTTGCACTCCAATTGAACTGATCCCACAAAAAAAAAAAAAAAAGAAGGGATTTTGTTCTACAATTTTGAATTTGCTATGTCACTTCCAAATCAACAGAAACAAAGCCATCGATTTTGTTGGATATTGATCAAAGAATTTAGGTGATGTGTGTATATATATATATATATGCACATACACACACTTTTTTTTTTGGTGTGTGTGTGTGATCATTTGTTTTGGGACTCCAATGTCTATCTCATTGGAGATTTACTTAAGTTTTCCAGTCGAGGTCATATTGACTCTTGCTAACTTGTTTTACCCTTGGGCTTTAAATATTTTTGTTGCTACAGATTTTCATATTTGGTACATTCACACTTATGCACCACGAAAGGAAAATGCGAACTCCTTTGAGAAATATTCCCTTTATTGCACTGAAGATATGCATTGGGTTGTGTCATTCTGGAGTTACATATATTTTACTCGGAGGTCATAATTAAACTGCCCTTTGTCAAAATTAAAGCTCTTGCACATCAACACTGGTCTATATCTGACAATATCTCGTCAAAATTAGTAAAGATAGTTTTTCTATACTGAGAAAGCTGTTTGGACGTTGGTTTCCTACATATTAACATGTGGTATGAGCTAGTTTACCAGACAATCTTGCTTAATATATATACTAAGGGGTTGTTTGGCCAAACGACTCCTAAGAGTTGTCAACAATTAATGGCAGGGTTACTTGTTTATTAGGTTACGGTTCTTTTCACTCATGAACTATCTAAAAATCATTAATCACAGAGCATGGTACAAAGTGCTGGGTTACGGTTATATTTACCAAACAAATATTGAATTGAGATGTACTTGTTTTCTTGATATGACCTTTTTCAAACTCGAATACTCGTCATCAAGAAATGTTCCACGTCGCACATGAAATGTGGTTCTATCACTTTACTTCTGAGGTATCAATTTGATGGTAATAAGGGGAATAGATGTTGCTTCAAGTGTACTACTAAGTGGTACTTAATTGAATAAAATCGATAATTTAACCTGAAAATGAATAGTAGAGCTCTAATAATATAGCTTGAAGACAATCTTTAGAACAATAAGCAAATTTCAGAAAAATGAATCATATTACATTCAATATGATTTTAGGCAGACCTTACAGTGACAACGCCTCATGTTTACATGTGGTTTGTTATGCCTAAATATCACCTACATATGTCATTGTTCTTCTTATTTTATTTCGTTTTTGTGTTTCTGAACTCCACCTATAAATTACTTTCTCATAGTTCTTCAAAGTATTGTATATATTTCCTTTTATTCGTATCAATCCTCGCAGGGGTCCATCCTCACTTAATTCTTGCAAGACTTTTTTTTTTTAGTTTGTGTTGTGTCTATTTTTCAGTTGACAAAAGTAAACAAGACGTACGATGCCATCAAGAAAGAGAGCAATAATGAGTACGTACAATTCGCAGCACAATTAGAAGTCGAGTAGCCTTAATTTGAGGTTGAAAAGATTGTAGCCAAGAGAAGAATAAACATCACAATCTCAATCAAACCAGAGGAAACATTATTGGCTTTAGTACAATTTACAGCAAATACAGACAACATCAATTAAAGCAATAAAATGACATTTAACTTTTTCCCACCCCTTACTCTTACACCTCTACTATATTTCATGTCCGCAAATCACGACAACACGGAGATTTCATATGTAAGCGTCCCACGATAATATCAACACAAATTAAATATATACCACAAATTTCTTCTTTCCCTAACTCCCCCTTCTACCCATCATCTGCCGCATATGTATTTATGCATTTATAGGGGCATATGCATAAATACACAGGGCCAATATCCGAAAATTACTGACTCGACTATATGCAAATTTTTATATGTATGCATAATGAATATTTGATCGAGGTTTCAAATTCCGTCCATACATTCGGGTGGAGTAACGGAATTACGGGATTTGTCAGTGCAATAATCATAGATCATGTGGTTCATTCGAACCCAACGGTATCGCCTTGCTTCCACAGCGCTGAGTTGTTGGTAAGCAGCTCCTTCCCACAAATTACGTGGGTTTGAGGCACAATTTGCTGGTCCTGGCACTACACATCCCTCTATGTCGAAATCTTTGTAGTATGCGTAAAATGGGGAGTTGCTCCAATTTATTTTCTCTAAACCACCTCTTGTTGCCCAGTCATCGGCCTCCCACAATGTTGAGAATACACCCATTGGTTGGGATTTGGGGAATGGTATTCCTCTTGCTTCGTTGTTCTTGAACACTCTAATGGGAACTTCGTCTATGTAGAATCTTCAATTATATTAAACATTAAATTATTATTATTGTAAAAGATGGAAGAATACTAATTGTTAAATTGTGTACTTACACGGTGTGATGGTGGTTCCAAAGAATGGTATAGGTGTGAAAATCAGCGGATGGGTCGAACCAAAGGTTGATCCTTTGTTCCTTGTCACCTTTTCCATGGACAAAAACATTCGTCTGGACAGTGTACGGCTGACCCGAACGGTTCCCTAAGAATTCGAAGTCTAGCTCGTCCCTTACGTTATCTGTGTCCGAGTTCATCTACAAATGACAATGTCGTACAAAATAAATTTCCACGAGTTTAATTATATCTGTCCACTGATGGTGTATAGTTTTTCTACATCATCAGGTTACAATGAATTATCTTTAACTACGAGTAACTGTGTATAAAATATACGGAGTAATAAATTACTTGTTATAACCAATTAAAATATCATGTAGTGTAAAATATTTTACATTGCCAAGTTTATTTATGGTAAAGACTTATTTGCACCAATATTTACACTAGATCAAATAATTTAATTTTAACTGTTAAAAATTAACTAAGTGAGATTACATATTAGTTAAATAATTATGATTAAGTGATGAACGTGTGTAAGAAAGATTGTCTGGCATTTATTGGTTAAGTGTAATCATACGGGTAAAATTAAGTATTCTATGCTTACGTAAAAGGCCGTGACGGTTCCAGCGGAGTCACCAGGAACAAGTTTGATCTTCATGCTAACACGTCCAAATAGATATTTGCTTTTGGAAGCAAACCCACATCCTAAAATCAAAACACAACCATACTGGATTAATTACTTGGTCCATGCATGAACATGCCACAATTTAAACACAATGATAGATAAATAAATAGAATGAAATAAGCAGGAAATTAAGGTAACATCTTGCCTGAGTTTTGGTCGAGAACAAGCTGAATTGCCCTGCCGCCATCGAGTTGTTTGACGTGAGAGTCAGACCAAGTGACTTTAAAGTCCTGTAGAAAAGTGGTGGGTCGTGCACTCACTACTGAGAATGAAAAGGTCAAACCATATAGCAATATTAGAATGACAGCTGAATTTTTTAACGAAAAGGAAGCCAATGTGGCCATATTTTTTCTATTAAACAAAAATAATAATATTTAAAGAAGTGTATGAATCATATACATTTGAAGAATCCTGTGCTGATTGTGTTGAATACTATGATCTTTATATATGCGTAATGTGAGGAGCAGGAAATGAAAGAAATGAAGATGATGGAGACTGGTGAATTCAAATGGAAAAACCTCCATCAAAGGATTACCGTTCCAAGCAGCTAATTGCAAGCCGTAACATGGACCCCCTATTATTGCACCTATCTCTCTGTGCCAATTTTTTTGATGATCTTCTTCCTTGTCATATCATCATTTAACAACTACCCATATTTTTCCTTTCAGGTTTATTACTCCCCTAATAAGCTAGCTACATGTCCTGTCTAATTTGTTAAAATAAATGTCCTATCTAATCTACTCCCTCTTCCATGTAATGTGCCTCCAAACCCTTTCTCCTTATTATTTTTCTTATTGTAGTTTATAAGTTTTGATTAGAGGTGATATATGTGCGGTTTGTGCTGAAGTAGGACGGAACAAAATGAGCTGAATCAATAAATTGATGATTAATTGTCCAAGATGGGCTAATGAGTCATATCCCAATCCCTTTAAATCTTACCAAGTTTTAATTTCTTTGTTTGTTTTCTTATAACTTGTTTAATTACCAAATAAAACACTAATAATACTTCTTTTCTTTTTATTAGAGCTATATATAATATATCAAACAAAAAATTTTATTTGTAATATTTTGACAAATTTTCTCATGGATCAAATTGGACTATGGATCCAGCCCAAATCAACCACATTTTTAGATGAGTTGAGTTAATAAATGGATGAGTCGTTAACACGATCAAATTTGAATGGATTGAATGAGTTATATTTTAGTGTGCTAATTTTATCACCGTAGTTTGACTATGTATACGGCCTTAAATAGTTCACTTCACATCCTAAGCTACGTTATAGCCTTACTGGGATATAGATACATGTTAGAAATAGAGATTCTTCTATCATGATTTAATTCTACTAACCGAACATATATGCATGTCTCTATCATGATATCTTCTGTAACTTCTGCTATATATCCAAGTATAGAGCTTCCGAGATAGCAGAGGGCACTAATCTGCACCCAACTCTATCCCAAGATAGTGGTGGGGCGCCCAGGCACGAAGTGGGTGAGCCTAGTCAACTCCAACACCCATGTCTTACCAGGAGGAGGCTCAACCCGACTGTATAATGGGTCTCCATCTACCGGCAATCCAAACATGACCTCCACATCCTGAAGTGTGATCGTGGCCTCACCAGTGCATAGATGGAAGGTATGTGTCTCCGGCCTCCACCGTTCAACCATGGCTGTAATGAGCGCCCAATCATGCTATACCCGATCAAAGGAGACGCAGCGATAGATACTACCCCGATACAACATCTCTAAGATGCGAGGAGGTGGGGGGCGCCCGCGTAAAAGAGTCCGCGCTCTATGCAGCCTATGGGAATGAAGCCTAGTCCCTATGTCTATAACACCACCCCATAATAGCTCGGACCAATGATTATCTTGCAAAGCAAGTACTGATCTATCGTCGGGCCCCGGGTGAATGTTCGGATCCATGAAGGTGTCATATTTGTAGAAACTAAATTATTCATTATTCTTGAAATTAAAGTAAAATTATATTAACTAATTAATCATTTATAGGAAAATTATATTAATGATGTTCAATCCAAAACTAAGAATTTAGTTTATCTTTCGTTATTCAGGATATTGTTCGTTATGCAGGATTTAGTTAGTTATTCGTTATTCAGAAAATTATATTAACTAACTAATATGATGAAAATTATATCCTTTGTCCTTCTTTATTCAAAATTTGTGGATTATAAGAATTATGTTGTATAATATTTCTGTGAATGATTATATCTAACTATAATTTACTCAACTAAATATTTATATTAAATAACAACTTATTCTCCTGATTATAATTAAAGTAATAACAAACTAATTCATTTTACGTGAATTAAATAGTTAACACATAAAATTAGATAACAAATTAGCACATTAACACTTAACATAGGATCAATAATTTCACAAATAAATAAATAAATTAACAATGACATAATTAACAAATAATAGGAGATTACTATATTGTTCCAATTAAACAATCAATTAAAAAATTAACAATTAATAAATATTAACAAAAAAAAACTGGTAGTTTCAAAAAACGAAAAAAAAAAAATCCATTTAAGCAAAAAAAATAATACGAAAATACGATTCATTTTTCAAAGTTAATTAATGTTTATATTAAATAGCTAATTTATTTAACGGAAAATTATGTCAACTAACTAATCCTAAACTAAGGATTTAGTTTATCGTTAGTTATTCAAAATTTGTGAACTATGAGAATTATGTTGTATTATATTTTTATGAATAATTATATCTAATTAAAAATTACTAAATTAATCAAATACCATAAGAAATCATAGGCACCCAATTATTCTTCTAACTACAATTAAAGTAATAACAAACTAATTTTATTTAACGGGAAATTATATTAACTAGCCAATTAATAATTAATTAACTATGACTCACTAATTAACACAAACACTCGATAACTAATTAGAACATTAACAGTTAACACTGGATAAAATATTTCACAAATAAATAAATTAACAATTAGATAATTAACAAATAATCGTAGATTACAATATTTTCCTAATTAAAACATGAATGATCAATTAACAACTAATAAATTAACAAAAACAAAAAATTAAAAAAGAAGAAGCCACTAGGCAGTTCGAAAACTGCCAGTGGAAGCGATGCCAAAAATGCAAAAATACGATTCATTTTTCGAAATTCGTGACATAGAAACATTGATCATGATCATCATGTATTTAACAAAATAATTAAGAAGTTCATAGTAAAGTATTTTGATCGAAGCTTGTTGTAGGGTTGTTTGAATCGAGTTGTACGTTACTTTTTTCCAACATTCAACATTCAAATCTTGTTTCTTGACTAGAATATACCGAGAATCTTGACTTTCGGAATAAAATTTGAAGCGAAAAGGCCGTTTTTGGAATGTGGACCCACGTTTTTTTTTTTTGCCTTTAATGGAGTTTTTGTTCTTAAAAAAATGGGGGTGGGGACCCGTGGTGGGGAAGATGGTCGGTTGTTTAACTTCAATAGCGAGTAATTTCATGCATTATTGAATAACGCAGAAAATTCCTGCGTTATTGAATAATGCAGAAAATTCCTGCGTTAAAGAAATTAACCGTAATGGCACGGTTAAGTCCTTTAACGCAGTAAATGGTACTTTGGTATCACTTTTTTTTTTTTGGTTGGAGTATTTTGGTTCATTTGCGTTTTTTTTTTTTTTTTTTGATTCATTTAGGTTCCGGACTCGATTGATATAGTATTATTCAACGATTTATGATCAATAGAACACTAAAAATAAATAATGATGAAATTAAGTGCACTAGAACACTAAAAGTTTACTTTCTTTGATTTAATATTTTTTCTTTTATTTTTCTCTGCATTTGTTGTTCGGTGTTTGAAAGGGGTCTCTATCTAATACACTGAGAGTAGGGGTTTTAATAATCAACTAACAAACTTCATTACTATTCCATTTGGTGTCATCATAAACAACATTGGGTACGTGCATGTACCCAATGTATGGATGACCAATCATGCATTGTTGCTAGGTAGGCTTGAGGACCTAAAATTGTTGAGGATATAACTTGTCAAGATAGAAGCCACTTCTTTCCCACTTTCTGTTCATCAGTTTCTTCTCTTTATTTATGATCTGTCATCACCTAAAGTCTAATATATAGTAAAAAGAAAAAAAGGAAGCTATGTATAAGGATGTGGACGTGTAGTGATACTCATAATGACATAAGCGGATTCATAATTTTTAATTCATGTGTTCTACATCATAATTATTTTTGTTTACTAAAATTTGAATATATTATTCGAAAAATGATCAAAACTACCATTAAACTATTCGAAATAGATACATTTACCCTCTGCTTTGGTTTTGGTATCAAAACCACCCTTGCCGTCAAACAAAGGGACCACAAATGCCCTAACTTTTAGCGGCTTGCCACTAGAGCTGATTAGTTAGTCCGATAGGGTAAAGATTGCTGACATAGTTGTCCACCTGGGCATGTCCATTGAAGTTTTGGCCCTTCTCTATGTATTATTTATACATATCAAATGAATTTTATTCTAAGATACAAAGTTTGAGCTAAAGTTATTGGGTTCTGCCAAACTAGTAGTTAAAAGTTTGGCTCGACCCCCTGCTTAATAGTGTGAGATCTTTTGGAAAAACCGTGCACGCTTGACCAACGGATAATATCACCTATGTTGTTCGGACTCTCCTAAAATACTGCCACTCCCGTGTCGGATCCTCCAAAAATGTCTTACTTTTTAAGGATCTGACACGCATCCGTCAGCGTTTTTGAAAAATCTGAGCAACATAGAATATCACACACCATGTTAAATGGAATCCGGAGCCTAAAGGGTACTAAAATGCTCAAAATAAACCAAATGGGGTGCTCCTTTCTACCATATACCAAAAGGGGTATAACGTGGAGGGGCCAACGTTATACCCCAATTTTTTTTTTCAAATTGTCAGGCAAAAAAAAAATAAAAAAATTTATAAGTAAAATGTGGATTGATCCACGTTTTACTTATATATATTTTAGTCCACGACATTAGACAGATATGCGATTTTTTGCGCTCGGACGTCCGATTTACGCGTTTTTTTTTTTGCAACATATTCGAAATAAAGTTACGCATTAAAAAATAACACACTTAAGGAACACTTAGTGTTTTTTTCCATAAAAAGATCGCAACATCTTATTTTAATAAATCTTTTTTATGCAACACTTAGTGTTTTTTTTTTCCCATACTTTGACCAACGATTAGTCGTGTGTCAAGACTCCGAAATACCCCTAAAAAAAATTGTGACAAAAGTATCTTTAACGCAGTATTTTACTGCGTTAAAGGACTTAACCGTAACAGCGCGGTTGAGTCCTTTAAAGCAGTAAAATACTGTGTTAATAAAAAAAAAATTGGTCCATTTTTTTTTTTTTTGCAAAACTTAGTGTTTTTTTTCTCTCCATATTTTGACCAAGGATTAGTCGTGTGTCAAGACTTCGAAACGTCAATATTTTATATAGAACATGATATTTTTTCTGCGTACAATAATGTAGGTTCAATACATCAAGGATACATAAACGTTCGGATCATCATTTTAGGGGTTGAAAAGGTGCCCGAAGTAAGTTTTGTTTGAAAACTTTACGTTTAAATGTTCTATTTTTATAAGGTTATTTTAGTCAACTTTATATGTCGAGAAAATTAGTCAGCTTTATTTTGAAAAATTGAAACCACAAAAGTGAAATTGACATTCACAGCTACATTGCCCCGGGATTTTTACGTTGAAATTTATTGCGTATCATCATATTATAAGTAAAGAAAACTAAAAACTTCACGCTAATTTGGGGGGAAATTGAAATTGAATAGGATAACAGGTGTTTTTTTAAAAATCGGCTCGGCCAGAGTGGCTGCGTAGAACTAAAAAAAATACGCAAGATAAAAAAAAAATCACGTAAAACGGGGAAAGTAGGTTCTTGATAGGATCTATTAGGGGTTTTTGGCCGTTATCATTTGTTCTAAGTTACCAATTGATGCTACGAAATGGAGTTACTTTCTGGTTATGTGTGTGTAAGAGCAAAGCGGGGAAAGTAGGTTCTTGATAGGATTATGTTCTGAGAGGGGCTGAATTTGGTCTATTCACTCCTGGTTTTTGTAATGTTTTCATGGTAATTAATAAAAAAATTTAATTGCCAAACAAAAAAAATAGAGTTACTTACAATTTTAAGTGACTTTATTGTATAAATACTTTTTACACATATAGAATTACTTAAACTCATGTAACTCTTATACAGTGTTTGGTTTCTAGTATAAATTCAGGTGTTATGTGGATTTAAATACTATAAATCATAGATTATATTACTAATTAATTCTAGTATAACTTACACATGTGTTAATCTATTATTACTTATATATACAAAATAAATTGTGGATTAACAATACATAAGAAAGAATATCTAAAGATAAGATTGACCTTAAACAAGACAATCCCCACATAACAATTTACATATTACTCCATTATTCACCGTTTGACAATCTTTGCATTAACAATACTTACATTAATTTTATTGTTCCTTATTTCCATACATTATAATTCATGCATTGTAGTCCTCTCATAACTGTACCGCATAACTAAATGTCCCTGTGAGGCAGCTAGTGTCTCTTTGGAGCCACAAATAAAAAGGCAATACAGACATATAGAAATACCTATCAGTTTGAGTCACATTTTTTTAAAAGTTAATGCTGTCCCAATCACATTTCTGCCCTCGGCTATTGGCTGTCCACGATTTTTTATGGCGAATGTAAACACAGTCGGCGTAGGGCCTCATCTGGTCACTGATATGGGATAGGGTTGGCAACACGTGTAGGCCACATTACAATTTGAGACACAAAAAAAGCCCATATTTCTTAATCACAGTTATGGTGGCAAAGCACATTATTGGAGGGTTGCATGATAAGAAAAAGTACAGTTTTGTGTGATGACCCGCCACGTCATCATGTCATTTAAGCGCCACGTGAAACTATTTTTGCCATGTAGGAAGTTTATGTGGATGCTTACACGAAGAGGAGGCTAGCTTATGTAAGAAGATTCTAGAGAAATATGGAGATTTCTCATGGAACACCTTAGAACCTTATGGAATTGCATAGAAAGTCTTTAGAATAATCTAGTTGTGTAGAGATTTGTAGAATAGGAGGCTAGCTTATTTGTAAATATGTAGGGATTTGTATAATAATTATTATTTACATACTAGTCCCTAGGTGAGTAGTATAAATAGGAGGGTCATTCATTTGTAAATCAATTAAGTCTTCTATAATAAAAAGCTTCCTTCTAGCAAATTTCTCTTGTCTTTCTCAATTACTATTCCCTTAGCGATCTTGAGTGTAGTAAACTAGGCTGACTTGGCATAGCAAGATCGTGAGCAAGTTGTGTAAGAACGTGAGCGAGTTGTCAAGTGCCGCACGTGTGCTTAGTTGAAGACTAAGGACGTGACAACGTGGTATCAGAGCGAAGATTACGACTAAGGGAATGACAAATGACGGAGAAATCAACACTGCTAAAACCCAAGCCAACGTCATCCAGGATGCTGCTGACAAGAAAGGCCATAACAAAAAGAGGATTGTCGCCAACCAGAGCTAAGAGGTACCACCAGAGGTTGTGTCAAATGAAGGGCTTACATCCCAAGAACCATCTACCACTAAGGCGAGCAAGGATGACGTGGAGATCCTGTCCGAGGACGCCTCGCTCGGTAAAGAGTGGGTTATGAAGGTTAATGTGGGGATGGACGCCATCGACATATTTGGCCAACGTTTAGGAAAGGTGGAGAGCACTATTAGCATTCTTGAGGGGCATACTATTGAAGAAATTGAAAACATCCGAAATGACTTGGAGGGGCGTATGCAGGCTGAGATTGAGGTAAAGCAAACCATCACTGCCTTAGAGTGCAGACTCATGGAGGCGTTGAGTGTTATCGA
The DNA here is from genome assembly GCF_019175385.1 of Lycium barbarum. Lineage (NCBI taxonomy): Eukaryota > Viridiplantae > Streptophyta > Magnoliopsida > Solanales > Solanaceae > Lycium > Lycium barbarum. The sequence goes on along the minus strand of NC_083348.1, from coordinate 95,919,866 downwards.
TGCCATGAAGGCAAATATAGTGGCACTCGAAGAGCAGGTCAACGTTGGCGTGACCGAGGCAGCCAACAATGTTATTGTGACGAGGGAAGCTAAGATCGAAGCTCCCAAGCCACCAATGTTTAAAGGGGTTCGTGATGCACAAGAGGTGGAGAACTTTCTTTGGCACTTGGAGAACTATTTCAGACATGGCAAAGTGAGGGATGATGAGGCCAAGATCAACACCGCCGTGTTGTACCTAACAGAGACTGCCATGCTATGGTGGAGAAGAAAGGTCGCCGATGCTGAGAGAGGTCTATGCACAATTATCACGTGGGATCAGTTCAAGAACATCTTCAAGCGACAGTTCTTACCAAGTAATGTTTTGTACGAGGCAAGGCACAAACTTAGGGAGTTGAAGCAAATATGGAGCATACGAGACTATGTTAAGGAGTTCACCACCCTTACGCTTCAAATTCCTAACCTCACTAATGATGACTTATTGTTTCACTTTATTAACGGGTTGCGAAATTGGGATAAGCAGGAGTTGCAACGCCGTCGAGTCGCAGACATAGACCAGGCCATAGTGGAGGCCGAGTCTTTGATGGACTTCAAGCATGACAAACACGACAAAGGCCAAGGCAATGAGTCAAGGGGTAGCGATGCCAAAGGCGGGGGAGACCGTGGCGAGAGCAAGGAGTCGCATCAACAATACTCTAAGACTCAAAATGAGAACAGGTTCGACGGCAAGAAGTCAAGTGGTCGTCAGGGCTATGCCGAAAAGAAGGCACAGAACGAGAAGAAGGGGTGCTACTTATGCGGAGGGCCGCACAACTTCAAAAATTGCCCTGACCTGAAGAGCCTTAGCGCTATGGTGCATGAAAGAAATGAGCAGACGCAAACACAGAGTACGGGAATCGCACAATTGGGGACGATTAGACTATGTGGTGCTGTCGCGAAGCAAGATAGTCAAACCAATGCTAATAAAAACCAGTACGTGGATCTCACCACCAATAACAAGCCCGCTCGTGCACTGGTAGACACTGGGGCGACTCACAATTTTGTGACCGAGGCTGCAGCAAAGAGATTAGAGTTGAAGCTTGCTCCAATTAACTGTTATATCCCGTGTTTTTGTACGTCGGATTATTCGTAAGCTAATCGACATAAGTTTAAGGACAAGATTAATTTTGAGATATGAGACAAGGATTTTTAACCCCGATTTTACTATTGCTCGGTTTACTAATTAATTACAATTGGTGTAGAAATATTAGTGAGGATTAATGATTAATTAAGTTAATTAGACCATTGAGTGGGCCCAACCAGAAAAAAAAATAACATGGAAGATGCATGCTAGTGGGACACGTGTCAAAGGGTGCTTGGTTGAGTGGATACGTGTCCACATGGTAGGCATCATATAAGTTATAATTGATGACTAACATTATTAGTCATATATCTTATCATCACTTTCTCTCCAATTCAAAGAATGAAGCTCATAGCCATGGCACTCACGGCCATGGCAGTCCACTCCCTTAAAAAAAAAAAAATCTAAGTCCCTAAGGTGCTCTAAACGTTCATGGAGGTAGCCATGGCAGCAGCTCACGGCCAGCTGTGACAAAAAAAAATAATAATATATTTTTCTTGCTTAGATTAAATTCTAAGGTAGTTTGCAAGTCCAAGAAGGTGATAGCAACATTGAGTATTGAATTGAGGAAGAAGAAATAGAGCAATTGGTGCAAGTGAGTGTAGAATTTGCTCCGATTAAATTAAGGTAAGATCTTCTCATTTTATGGTATAATTGGATTAATGGTGTTGTAATAGAAAGATTAAAATTGTATTAGATGAAATTAGAAGTAAGAAATTGCATGAATTCGTTGATAGTAGGAGTTGTGGTTGTTATATGGAATTGTTGAGTTGAAAGATTAAAAGTATGGTTTATGATCACATGTTGTTGTTCGTGTTGTTGATATGGCTTCCAAATTTGGAAGAAATAAGTGCATAACGTATCGTATACAAAGCGTATGTTGGTATGTTCGGTGTATAATCTTAATTATTAAGGATTTGGATTGGAAAAGGATTAAGAAAGGTTGTTTGAGTTGTTTATGGGTTGGATTGTAAGGATTTGATATGAATATTTCTATTACTGTTGTTGTTGGTATTGCTGTGATAACAGGAGATTAGTTGGAAGTTCGGGTTAGGCGAGTTATATAGGGGAAATGCTGCCCGATTTCCGTTGAGTTCTTAACTAACCAAAATCCTAATAAAAAAAAATAAAGAAAGATGAACTAAAGGGTGACTCATATAAGTGATTGGTTGTAGATTTATAAGCTAGAAAGTATAGTTTACTAACGATAGCGTTACTTTTATATTAAATAGGCTAAAGGGGTGACGAAGCGAACGTGGTTACGGTTAACCTATAACAGGTATGTAAAGTTACCCTTCTTTCTTTTTGGCATGATATTTATGAAACAAACAGACGATGTATATATATGACTCCAAAGAAGCTCATATTCTTAGAGCCACTAGGATGGCTAATGTTCTTGATTTCCAGAAGCTATTTCATTATGTCTTGATACGTGTATATGATTCCAGAAGTTCTATTTTAATTTAGTCCGTAGTGACATTCGAAAGGTACTTGATATGACTATCGTCTAAATTTTCAAATGGTAGTTCATTTTAATTATCTTATTGAGTCTCAGATATGATTTAATTTGCATATGGTTGCTTACTACTCTACTCGTGCATGCCTCAATACATCTTTCATTGAGTCCCGGGCCAGGATACGTTCTCGTGCACAGTTTCACTGCATTGTTCACCGAGTCCCTCACTAGAGGGCCGGGATACGGTATATATATATATATATATATATGATATGATGGTGTGATGCTGTGATTATAGCGCCAAGGATGGTATGTGGCGGCCTTATTCACCGATTCCCATAATGGGCTGGATATGATATATGATATTGATATGCATGATTTTCATTTCATAAGGCAAGTGTATTGATATTTTAAAAGTCATACTTGTTTCCGGTAATCTCTATTTCAGTTATGATCCTCGTTATTGCATTTCATGCTTTATATACTCAGTACATATCTCGTACTGACCCCCTTTCTTCGGGGGGCTGCGTTTCATGCCCGCAGGTACAGATAGTCGGTTTGGTGACCCTTCAGCATAGGACTTCCACTCAGCTGTCTTGGAGAGCTCTGTTGTTCCGGAGCCTAGACTTTTGGTACAGATCTTATGATGTACGTATATATTTACACACGGGTACGGCGGGGCCCTGTCCCGTCATATTTCGAAATCGATACTCTTAGAGGTCTGTAGACATGTGTGTGGGTTGTGTATAAGTTTGTTCAGCTGTGTCTATACGAGGTGCTATGGATATATTCGTATGTAGTGGCAGCCTTGTCGGCTTGCGCATGATATTGATATGTAGTGGCAGCCTTGTTGGCTTGCGTATCATTTTATGTTTTGATTAGTTGTGACTCATCAGGAGACAAGTTATCTGAGTATGTATATATATGATAACGTTATGAACTTTTGGGGTTCTTATGCGAGTTTCCATACTGTTTCATAGATCTAGTTTGACTAAATCTAACAGGTACGTATATGAGTGTCCAGCTCGGGCACTAGTCATGGCCCATGGGGTTGGGTCGTGATATTAACGCCCTCGTCAAGACCGTGAATGCTAAGCCAGAAAATGCTCGTGGTGTAGCTAATGGCATTAGTGTCAAATTGGGCGATTGGAAAGGTATGACAAATTTTACCGCCACTACTATGGATATTTTTGACATTGTTTTGGGGCAAGAATTCTTTACACATTGCCACGCGATGATCGATCCCTACCTATAACGTCTCTTGGTCATGGAGCGAGAAGGCGCTTGCATGGTGCCTACAGTGACTATGTTGCATGGACAGGGCCATGCACAACTTTCAGCTATGCAGCTTGTGAAGGAGCTCAAGAAAGAGGAGTCAACATTCATGGCAACCATTATAAGTTTGGAGGAAGATAATTTGCTTGAAGAAAAACAAAAATGGTATTTTGATATACCGCGGTTTTTTGGCACATTCGACGCCTTTTTACTATGAAATTTGATTGTTTTCAAGTAAGTCTTGTGCTCGTTAATATGTTTTGTTGTGTTTTAGGAAAACAATGGCCTAAAAGCAAAAAGCAAAGAACAAAGGAAAAATTGGCCAGAAATGAAAAATCGACGTTCCGTTGATCAGCCGACGAACCGTCCTTTGAAGCGTCGATAAGCTCGATTTTCCTGTGATGACAAGTTGAAGACGACAAAGGACGGAGGCATCGACGAAGTGTCGAACTGATCGACGTTTCGTCGTTTGTGTCGTCAAGCCGAATCTCTCAACAAGAGGAGAAAAAGACGGAATACTCGACGGAGCGTCGAACTGGTCGACGACACCGTCGAATGGAACATATTGCTGAAGGTACAAAGGACGGAGAAATCAACGGATCGTGGAACGATCGACGGTCCGTCGATCTTGCTATCGGGGGCAATTTTGTCAGTTTCTGCTATGCGTTTTTGGAGCCTATTTAAAGAATATTTTAGGTTTTTCTTTGCAATCCAAATTTTATTGTAACCACTTAAAAAGTTCCTTTGGTGGGTGAGCATTGAATACTCCCCTTTTGGAGCTTAGTGAAGACAACAAGATTCTATTTTCCATCATCTTTATTACACTTTGTAAGCTTTATGTCTCATTTATTGCTTACTACTTTTGAGACCATACTGTGTGAGTAGTTTCTTTAATCAAAGTTGTGGACCCAAATGATGGGTGCTATGTAATGGGTATCTAACATTGTATATATATATAATGGGTTGTGATGTGTTTTATTATTTCTCGTATTCATTGTTCTATAAGTGGTTGCAAACACTTGTTCATGCACAAACCCTAGTTTATTTGGAAAGATGAACTAGGGTGTGATTTGAAATAATATAACAAGGACTCGGGGCGCTAACTCTCGTTTAATGAACTCGCTTAGGGATAAGATGAGTTCTACTTGGCATATTTAATCAACCTTATTATTATAACTTTTCTGCATTTGGGAAAATCATGAAAATAAATACTTTTTAACTATTGGAAAATATTAGAAAGTGTATTAGAGATTAAGTGCATACATAACGTCGACCCATTAGAAATCTGATTCATTGTTCAAACAGCTCCCGGGGGAACAATTATATTCGGCATGGGAGCGGTTCAAGTATTATCTAGCTCAATCTCCAACTCACGGGTTTCCGGATGTTATTCTCACGGATAAATTCTACAAGGGCTTAGATACAATGAATCAGATTGCTGTCAATACTGCCGCGGGAGGATGCTTCATGGACAAGTCATTTATCGTCATCACCCGTTTGCTTGATAAACTCACCACCCACAATCAAGCTTGGCATTCAACTGATAGTGAGAGTCTCTCTTATGGTAGTCCATCAATAGCTGCTGTTGCAAAAGAAAACCATGAGAGAGATCATGCCTTTGCTCAATTGCAAACCACGGTGGATCTATTATCGAAGAAATTGGCAGAAAAGGATCCACAGAGGGTAAATGTTGTTGAGGAGTTACCACCTCATCCATAGGGAATGTATCAAGTCTCTGAGGGGATGTACCAAGATGGGCAACAACAGTATGAAGATGCTAATTATGTCAACAACTCGCAAGGGGGTTATCAAAGGCAAAATTATCAAGGTCCGGGTCATCACCCATGGCAAAAGCTTCAACACCAATTTCAAGGGAACAATTATATGAGAAATGATCAGGGAAATCCAAATCAAGGGAATTACAATAACAATAATTATGGCAACAAGAGCTCGAACCCCTACATTCCACCAAGGGGGCAAGCATCAAATTCCCAACAGTGGAGAGACAATTCAGCTAGCAACTCTGCTAGTAATGCACCTAATGATTCTGCGGAGCTAAAAAGTATGATGCAGAAAATGCTAATGAATCATGACAGAACAGAGAGCACAATCAAGGGAATGTCTCAGGTTCAACTATCTCATTCAGCTTCCATTCAGATGCTTGAATCGCAATTAAGAGACCTTTCCAGAGAAGTGCATACTCCTCAACGTGGACAACTACCAAGTGATACAGTTCCAAATCTGAAAGGTAATGGGTAAACTCTGTGGAGCATGTAGCTGCTATCAGCACCCGAAGTGGAAAAATACTTCAAGGTGCTGATAAAAAGGTGATTGATCTCGAGCCAATTGTTGAAGAAGAAGCGCAACCTGATATATCTAATGTTATTGTGGAGGAAGAAACAGAGGAGGAAGTCCCTATTATAGCTGAAGAGGAGCAGAATCTTGATAATCTCAAGGCACAAGCAGAAAAACAGGAAAAGGGGAAGACAAAACTTTTTGGCGCTCTACGCCCTTTGAGCCAATTGTTCAAATCTTTACCGCCTTTTCCTCAAAGGCTAGTGAGGAAAACAGAAGATGACAAGTGCTTGTGATTTTATGATCAACCCAAGCAGTTGACGATGAACATTCCTTTCATGGACGCTGTCCAAGAAATGCCTGGGTTTGCTAAGTATTTAAAGGATCTGTTAACAAAGAAGAAGAAGCCATTGAAACACGACACTGTGGGTATCACTCATCGCGTTAGTGCCATTATTTCCAAGACCACAGTGCAAAAAAGGGAAGATCTTGAAGCATTAACCATTCCATGCACCATAGGGCAGCAGGATTTTGCTAAGGCTTTGTGTGATAACAGGGCTAGCATAAATCTTATGCCCCTTGATATTTTCAAGAGATCAGGATTAGGGATGCCAAGGCCAACTACCATGAGGTTGCAGATGGCTGACAGATCGATAAAAAGGCCAGTGGGGATAGTTGATGATGTGCTTGTTCAAATCGGGGAATTCCTACTGCCGGCAGATTTCGTGATTCTTAACTGTGCTATTGATAAAAAAATTCCTATTATTCTGGGGAGACCTTTCCTTGCGACAGGGAGGGCTCTTATGGTTTCCGAGAAGAATGAAATCAAGTTCCGGGTGAACGATGAGGAGGTGACTATTCATGCCAGCAAGGGTATGAAATTAGCTAGTCTTTATCAAAGTATTTCAGTCATTAATTTTGTTGATGTGGTGCATGAAGCGGTAGAATTCAAAATGGAGAAAAAAATGCTTGGGTGAAGCATTATCAGCCATCTTGTTGCACTTTGATGCAGAAGAAATGGAGGGATATATTGAGACAGTGAATTCACTCACAGGTCTGGGATCTTACTCTTGTGAGCCCAAGAAATTATCTCTTGATCTAAAGAAACGAACAACTCCTCCAGCAAAACCATCAATTATTGAGCCACCGAAGTTGGAACTCAAGCAACTTCCATCCCATCTTAAATATGAGTTTCTTGGAGCAAATGCCACACTCCCAGTTATTGTGTCATCACTTCTGAATGAGGGTCAAACTCAAAGACTCATCACAGTTTTGAGGAAGCATTTAAGAGCTTTGGGTTGGACTATTGCAGACATCCAGGGGATTCCCTCCAGAATTTGTGAGCACCGAATTCAGTTGGAGGAGGAACGTTCACCAAGTGTTAAGCATCAGAGAAGATTAAATCCACCGATGCAAGAGGTGGTAAAGAAAGAGATTATTAAGTGGCTAGATGCTGGGGTGGTTTACCCGATTGCCAACAGTCCATGGGTAAGTCAAGTCCAGTATGTGCCAAAGAAATGGGGCATCACCGTTGTCCCTAACTCTAAAAATGAGTTGATTCCGACAAGAACTATCACCGGTTGGAGAGTGTGTATGGACTACCGGAAGCTGAACACTGCATCTTGCAAAGATCATTTCCCTATGCCTTTTATTGATCAAATGCTTGATCGGCTAGCTGGAAGGTCTTATTATTGTTTCTTGGATGGGTACTCAGGTTGCAACCAAATCAACATTGCATTGGAAGACCAAGAAAAGACTACTTTCACTTGTCCTTATGGGACATTCGCTTTCAGCCGAATGCCATTTGGTCTTTGCAATGCCCCAGCTACTTTCCAACGATGCATGATGTCCATATTCTCTGACATGGTTGAAAACTTTCTTGAAGTCTTCATGGATGACATCTCTGTGGTGGGAGATTCATTCGATGAATGTTTAGACCATCTTGATCGGATTCTACAAATGTGTAAGGAGACAAACCTCGTTCTCAACTGGGAAAAGTGTCATTTTATGGTAAAGGATGGAATTGTCCTTGGCCATAAGATTTTCGAAAGAGGGATTGAGGTTGATCAGGCCAACATCGATGTGATTTCAAAACTCCCTCCACCCATTTCAGTAAAAGGAGTTCGGAGTTTCTTGGGACACGCCGGATTCTATAGAAGATTTATCAAAGACTTCTCCAAAATTGCAAACCCAATGTGCAAACTCTTGGAAAAAGAGTCCAAATTCAATTTTGATGAGAAGTGCATCAAGGCTTTCGACGAGTTGAAGCTGAAATTAACCTCTGCACCTATTGTTGTGTCCCCGGATTGGTTGTTGCCCTTTGAATTAATGTGTGACGCCAGTGGTCTTGCAATTGGCGCTGTGCTTGGTCAGCGGCTCAACAAAATCTTGCACCCAATTTATTATGCCAGCAAAACACTGAATGGAGCTCAACTGAACTATAAAATAACGGAGCAGGAACTACTTGCTATTGTTTATGCCTTTGAAAAGTTTCGGGCTTATTTATTGGGTGCCAAGGTAGTGGTTCACACTGACCATGCTGCCTTGCGCTACTTGATGGCTAAAAAGGATGCTACGCCTCGGTTGATAAGATAGGTGTTGTTTCTATAAGAATTTGACTTTGAAGTCAAAGATCGAAAAGGGTCAGAAAATCAAGTAGCTGACCATCTCTCCAGACTTGAAGCACCGGGGGGACCGGTTGATGTGCTGGATATTGATGACACTTTTCCGGATGAAAGAGTCTTGGTAATCTCCAATGATGTGGCACCATGGTATGCCGATATTACCAATTATTTGGTAACTGGCATTGTTCCTGAAGATTTGAAGGCATATCAAAAGAAGAAATTCTTGAGAGATTGCCGATAGTATTATTGGGATGAGCCTTACTTATTCAGGACTTGTGCTGACAATATGATCAGAAGGTGTGTGGCTGAATCTCAGGTGATGGATATTTTGAAGGCTTTTCATGATTCTCCAGTTGGTGGGCATCACAGTGGAAATAGAACTGCAGCCAAGGTGCTAGAGTGTGTCTACTATTGGCCAGCCATCTATCGTGATGTGAATATGTTGGCACGTTCTTGTGATAAATGCCAACGCCAGGGCACAATAGGTCGGAAGCATGAAACACCGATGAATTTTGTGCTTGAGGTGGAGCTCTTTGATGTATGGGGCATTGCTTTTATGGGGCCTTTCGTGAGCTCATATGGCCTGAAATATATTCTTGTTGCGGTGGATTATGTCTCCAAGTGGGTGGAGGCGTTGGCCTTGCCTAACAATGATGGTAGGAGGGTCAATGCCTTTCTAAAAAAGAACATCTTTACTAGATTTGGCACTCCTAGAGCTATTATTAGTGATGGTGGTTCTCATTTCTGCAACAAACCATTTGCCGATCTTCTTGAAAAATATGGCGTGCATCACAGGGTTGCCACTCCCTATCATCCTCAGACGAGTGGTCAGGTTGAAGTCTCCAACAGAGAGATAAAAAGCATCTTCGCAAAGACGGTCAATGTGAATCGCACTAACTGGTCCAAAAAGTTGGATGATGCTCTATGGGCATATCGCACGGCGTTCAAAACGCCTATTGGGACTTCACCGTATAAGTTGGTATTTGGGAAGGCATGTCATTTGCCTATTGAACTTGAGCATAAGGCCTTTTGGGCATTGAAGAAGCTGAACATGGATTGGCATGAAGCAACAAAGCTGAGGTTGTTTCAAATCAACGATATGGATGAATTTAGGTACAATGCCTATGAAAGTGCAACACTGTACAAGGAAAAGATGAAATACTATCATGACTCGAAGATCCTCAAAAGGGATTTTCAGCCGAAGGACTTGGTCTTGTTGTACAATTCGCGCCTAAAGTTCTTTCCGGGCAAGTTAAAATCTCGATGGTCAGGTCGGTTTGAAATCGCAAGTGTTTCCCCAAATGGAAGTGTCATTGAGGTGAAAACCGAAGGTGGCACTCGAACTTTTAAAACGAATGCACAAAGAGTGAAGCATTACCATTGGTGTATTGATAATGGTAAGGTGGTTGATAGGTATCGTTTGAAATACGGTTCCTGAACTGGAAATGGAGGTATCACGTCGAGTCGTGACGTTAAACCAAGCGCTGTGTGGGAGGCAGCTCACATTTAATGCTTTATAAGTAGTTTAAATTTTGTATTTCCTTTGTTTTCTGTTATGTTTTACTGTTTGTTGATGTGCTGCAGAACCTAAGTGTTGAACCCAGAAATTGCCAGGACAGCAGTTACACGACACATTCGACGGACCGTTGATCTTATCGACGAAACGTCGAATGCACCGTTGAGTTGATCTCCTGAAATATTAGTCACTGGAAATAATGGCAATTCGACGACAGGTTTGACGCTCCGTCGAACTGATCGACGGTCAGTTCGATGGGCGTTCTGCTCTCTTTTTCATTTATAAATAAAAAAAAATCAATCAACTCGACGGAGGGGGTGTTCAATCGACGGAGCGTCGAATTCATCGACGTTCCATATTTTTAACGCGACGGTTCAGAAACGTGGGTTTATAACCCACGTCCGTTGCACTGCTTTTTATTTTATATATAACGTCTCTCTCTCTCTCTCTATCTCTCTCTCTCACTACCACCTCTCCCTCTTTGCCATAACTGCTACCCCAACCCCACCCACTTCCCCCTTCCTTCACCACCCCACTACCGCCACTTCCCCTCCCCCCCTCTCGCGCCGCCGCCCTACTACTCTGTCCCTCTATATGTGTGCTTCTTCGGGTGTTTTTCCAATCTAGAAAGTTGAAATCATATTCATTCTACTTCAAGGTATGCGACTTACTGGATTGTGTGCTCCCTTGTGTTGTTTATTTTTGCATTCCATCGATTGTTTTGCTTATTTTTTATTGTTTTCCTTGTTTTTGCATCATTTCATTTTCGCCTGGTGTGCTCATATTTTTTGCTAGGGGTGGTTTCTTGGTTTGTTTGTGGTTGTTGGGTCATCGATCTTTAGCCGAGTCGGAGGGCATTACGACAAACACACCTCATTCATGACGTTGTTGTTGTTTTGCCCACCAACTGTTCGATGAAATGACAAAGTATGGCATTGTGTGTCACGATGGCTTAAAGGGTATTACGACCTTCGAGTTGTTTTGCCCGCCAAATGTTTTCCCTAGTCTAACCCAAGCCAACATGGGGTGAAGTCTGAGTAACCCCAAAATACGTGACGATTGGCACATCGGCCAAAGAAGTGTATGGGATCTGTAGTTTTAGCATGCGAAAACATTCGACGTTCAGTTCGACGGACCGTCCTACTCAACGTCGAATGAGCCTTATCAAAAGTTCTTGACAAAAACAACATCGACGGTGGATTCGACGACCCGTCGAATCGATCGACGGGGCGTCTTTCAGTTAAAATTTCCAGTGGCTAACTTGGTGCTGTAGAGAGATCGACGATGAGATCGACGGGGCGTCTTTCTCACCGTCTTTTGGTCAAAATTTCCAGTGGCTTACTAGACATCGACGATGAGATCGACGACGCGTCGATCAATTCGACGAGAACTTCGACGCTTCGTCGATCTGTTCGACGACTCTTTAGCACATCGACGGACCACTGGCAGCTTTAACATTATCGCATGTCTTGTACTTTTGACTGATTCTGTTATGTTTCTATGGTTGTCTTAACAATGAAGTGTGTTCTTTTCTCAGGTATGCCTCTAAAGAATCCAGGCAAGCGGGGTGGTGGTCCCAGAAAAGGCCGAGGTCGGGGTCAAACAACCCTTACTCTTAGGTATGAACCCTTTGACTCTGACCATCAAGCGATAGTCCCAACGACTAGATCGAGGGCACAGACCACTATGCCTCAAGCAGAATCACCCACTTTACTCTCCTCTCAGTCTACAGAAGGGACTTCATTCTCCACATCCGCTGATTCTAGCGATGCAGCAACAGAACAACCAGCCGCTCCTGAGCGAAATTCAGATGAGGAGCACGGCGACTGCGGCTGCAAAAGATGGAGATAGCGGCAATTCGTTTCCCCTATGAAGGGTGTCGAAAGTACTATATAAAAGGGGCCACTACAGTCGACGGGGGTAATCCGAGGAGAAATATTCAAGAAGAAGAACAAATCAGTATGAGCGGCTTAGAGAGCTACCCTCGGATTATCGATCTCATCCAGCACTATCATCTTGAGGCATTCACACAGCCTCCAGGGGATTATTGTCCGACCATGGTTCGGGAATTCTATGCTACTTACAGAGTAATGCTCGAGCAGCGCCACAAAAACAAGAAAGATTTGAAAGCCGCCCCTCCATTAGACACAATGTTTGTTAGGGGTGTCCATGTTGACATCTCAGCCCGCACAATCAACAGGTTTTATTTTGATGATGACTTCATGGCACCGACCACAATGGAATATGATGATAAATTTGAAAGAAGGGTTGAGCAATCTGTACGGAAATGGTTTGCGACGGTGATGGCTAGAGGGCCGGCGGACCAGGCCCCATGGGTGAGAAACTTAGTGTCACGACCCAACAAGGGGCCGCGACGGGTACCCGATACTTGTACCGAGCACCCCTTATCTCGTATCGTACTTTTACTACTAGGTGGGCCGTATAGACTATACCGTATTTTTTTTTTTCTGTTGCTTAACGCTAACATTAATGGCATAATTGTAGACATGGACTTATAAACTTTGCTAGCACATTATACAACGACGAGGACCACAAAAGTACAAAACATCTGACTGTACATATCTGTCTACGAGCCTCTAAACAAAGTACATCTACATATACAAGAAGGACCGGTTCTACCGTGCCCGAATATGTACACAAAAGTAGTACCAAGAAACTGAGGCTCCGGAACAACTGGAGCGCTGCCACAGTACTGCTGATGGAGCTTCTAAGAGTCAAATCTGTCTACCTGTTGACCTGCGCGGCATGAAACGCAGCGTCCACAAGAAGGGACGTCAGTACGAGTAATGTACCGAGTATGTAAGGCATGAATAATAACATAAAAGAGATATAACGCATGTCATGAAGTAGAAACACAACATGTACATATAAGTGCACGTTGGCGGATACCATGCATGCTTAGCGCTGCGGAACGTGCAGCCCGATCCATATGTGCATATACTATAACGTATTGCTGCGGCACGTGCAGCCCGATCCATATACATATAATACTTTGCTTTCTTGGAAAACATTTCTTTTCATATATATATAACATAGAACATATCATATTGCCGAGGCGTCGGCTCCGATCCATTTAACCATATATCCCGCGTCCGGGCATCCCGCGTCCGGGACGATATCATGTACCATACTCCAACTGATCAGGTGGCTATGCGTCTATAGCGCCTTCTCTTTCCCAATCTTCCCCATATACATGTACATATACTTATCGTTCGATAAACGAAACAATTAAGAAAATCCGGGAATAACGGGCCCACCTCGGGTCAAATGAGGTGGCGTACACGATTTACATGCGTTACATTTCATGACGTCACTTGTGAGAGTTTTAAGGTAGTCGGGTCCTATTTGTGCAAGTTCTAGATGTTTAGGCAATTTTTCAACATTTCATACAATATTTAATTCAATTCTACTGAATGAAAAAGGGGAAACTTTGGGTGCGGATTTCGGAGAATAGAGTTGTCCCCGAGGCTCGTATCCAACTTATTACGTTTAAGACAAGCCATAGAAGGAAGGGTGAATCCTTACATACCTTTTCCGATTCATACACGTCTCCAAAATCAAGTTTCAAGTTCGCCAAAATCTACAATTTGGTCACAATTACCAAATGTTAATTGTAAAGCTTTAAGATTTCAATCTTAACCAATACTTGTCTACAAAAATTTGGGCAGCATCTCCCCTATAAATACACCATCCCCAAAATTCAACTTAGCCAATTTTTTAATCAATATCAATCCGGGAATTCAACCCGGCCAAACTATCAACACAATGACAACAACCATGACTACAAAACACAATATAACACAACTAGTCTTCTTTCCAACATAATGCAATAATTTTCATTCCAACTTCACATTTCCAAACCAATCTCAATGCTTTTACATTCATTACTAATCAAGATCATTACAATATAATTCGGAAGCATTTCATATCATTTCTACCAAATATTCACAAGATATACAAACTTTCCACCAAAACCATAATCCATCCAAAACTTCAAATCTTCAATCTACATATTCATAACATATTTCCATCTTCCAATTTCATCAACCATAATCATAATTTGCATCTTAATAATTTCATTTTCATAATTACATAAATCTACCATAAAATCACAAAACTTCTCATAACCACTTAACAACCAATCTTTCATGCCAATATGGACTATTATCCTTCCAAATTCACCAACTAACATAATAATTCACATTTAAAACTCCACTTCTATAATTACATAAAAACTTCATTAAAATCATATAATTTCCTATAACTATTCCCAATAATTTTCCATGCCAACTTGAACCATTTTCTTCCATTTCCAATATAAATTTCACCATAACCACAACTAGAATACAACATAAAATTCAACTCATATTATTTATACAACAATATACATATATGTCCACTTACATATATGCACACCCACTTTGTAAACTTCCATATTTCCATAAATTCTACTCATTTCTACATACTACAACATAAACCAACCTTCATAACATAATAAAAAGGGATTAATTCTTACATTTTTCTACAATCTTCTTCACTTGACCAAGTTGTCAACTTGAAGAAACAAGTGTTCTTCCTTCCAAAATAATTACACCAAGTTGTAAAGGACCCTTTAATTGGTAGAAAATGATTTTGGTCTAGAGCTTGGCCGAAAATGGCCTTCTTATTCTTGCTCTTCTTTCTCTTGTTTCTCTCTTTCTCAATTGTCTTGAAACTTCTAAATGTTTCAAGACAATTTAATGATCCTTTATATTAATTATCACATGGGAAATTTATTAATTTTGTGGGCTTGGGCCATAAGATGGCCGGCCACCCCTCTCCTTTGGGCCTTAATTCGTTTTTTATTTTTTTGGGCCAACTCGGTTGATCCCGAGTTGGGCCTAGCCCACTGACCTTTCGACCTTAAAACGTCCATATCTCCTTGTACCGATGTCACGTGGGAACCCACGACCTATGGTTGGAAAGCTAATTCAATTATCTACAACTTCTATTTCTTTTGTATTTTCCAAATTCCAAACTTATAATACCGATTTTTCCCCTAGAAGTCAGATCACCCGAAAACGTTTTCTTAAAAATATTCGTTTGGAGGACTTCCACTTTGATTTGGCCCAAGGGTCCTTCTTGAGTTGTGTTTAACTTCACATATGTGATTCATATGACTTTTCAGATGTCCCAAAAAAATCTCGATGTGTGGGCCCCACCTCAGCAAATAATCTGACGTTCAAAAATACGGGATATAACACTTGGCTGCCAAACTCCATAAGGCAGATATCAGCTTGGAATCTAAATTTTGGTGGAATTACGTCATATATCGGGTTCTGCCCACGGCAGCAGATAACATAGTCACGCCGGAAAGAGTAGTGGTTGTGGCTGCTATGCTATCCAGGTACCCAATGAACTTGGGTGATTTGATCAGTAGAGCCATTCGGGAACGCGTACCACAGGAGGCGACAACCTTGATATTCCCGTGCCTTATCACGCAGTTGTGTAGGTTGGCCCAGGTGAGGCACATTGATACATTTGCAGCTACTCTTTCTGCAACAAAGGTGTACGAAATCACACGGAGTAGGGATAAAACCCTCCGTACATCTCAGGCCACCAGTACTTCATTGCTAGAGCTCATGGGTGAGCAGGCTGAGCATGTCACGGATTCAGTACCACAGGGCACAGTGGATATAGGCACAGAAGGATTGTCCACCACAAAGGCCTCCACACCAGCTGTAGCTGATGCTACCCCTTCTTCTGAGGCACCATCTCGTCCTGTTGTTCCATCTGCATCTCCTATTCCTCCGTCAGCTGCAGCATCAGCTTCTGAGGATCTCTTTGTCCTCAACAGAGCCAACTTCAGAGAGTTTGCAATCAAGGCAGAGCGTGCTGATCAGCAGGTGACCCGGATACTACAGCAGTTGGGTAGGTTCGTCCGGAAAGAGATTGCACTGGAGTTGGAGCCTCTTCAGGAAGATATGGAGAGGCATCATGCTAGAGTCAATGCACGACTTGACAGTTTAGAGATGCGAATACTCACTATTGAGAAGAAGAGTGAGTCTGGTACTTCGGGATATTTGAAGACCGAGCTTGACCAGCTCCGAGTTGAGATTAAAGCCCTTCGGATGAGAGAGTAGGTTATTGTGGATGACCCGACACCACCTGCACCAGTCGCCAGGATTTCCGATTTGATCCGAGTAGTTAACTTGGTGACTGAGGATGAGCCCAAGGAGAGTCGCAAAAGAAAGAGGCTTGTAACATTGGCTGATGATGAGGATGAGGAGAGGACAACGAGGATGAAGACCTAGAGCTTCAGGAGGGTATTCTGCGGTCACGCCTAGACATGAGGTTCACCGGCACATCTTCCAGCACTGGTGCTATCCCAGCGCCAGTCAGGCCGATCACGATAGCTCCTCAGGACCTGCAGCTACAGAGCCAGTCAGCTCCACCGCTTCAGTCCACTGAGCCAGCAGCAAAAAGGGCCCCCATTCAGACTGTTGCGGGGGAGACACCTCAGCAGCAATAACAGGATTAGAGTATTTCAGGTCGGCACCACCACCATAGGGTGATGGTATGATTTTTTGATGCATTGGGGACAATGCATCCTCTTTTTTCTGGGGGTGGGGTAACCTGATGTACATAGAAGTATTTATATTTGTTAAATTTTAATTAAAGTAATTATGACTTTCATGGTTGTTGCATTTTGAACTTATGGCATGAATTTTGGATGAAAAAGGATATTTATGATGTGTTTTATGGATTGATTTGAAATTGACCCCTCCAAAAGTTTATTGCGTATCTCAGGTTGTAATGAATTGACATGTGTGGTTCTTTTTGTGACATCATAGATATTAGAGTGTGTATGAATTGAGTGTTCAAATCCTTATGCCATTGTGAGTGTGAGAACTTCTTGTGTTCATTATTAGCATATGTGGATCCAGAACTTGCATCATAGGTCGGGCTATATTGCTTAGGATAGTCGGTTGTGAAGTGATCATAGGCTTTCCTTCTGAATAGTCACGTCAGCCTTAAAAATCCCAAAACCTGTTCAATATGAATATCACTAGTTCCCACGTTGAGCCTTTGACTTTTTCTCTTGATTAACTGTAACAAACCTTTTCCCCATTTCATGAATTCATTCCATCTTTGCACCCATTCCCTCCTTGACACTACTAGAGAAAAGAGGCAAATCGCCTAAGCTGGGGGTGGTATACGTGTGAAGTAAAGGCCAAGAGCCTAAAGCTGGGGGTATGTGAGTTGCATAGTCGAGAACTGGATGTGATAGCGGATTAAATTTAAGAAAAGTTTATAAAAAAAAAAATCATGTACATATGTATATGCATATATATGTATATATGTAGTTTTATAACAATAATAATATTGTCTCATAAAAAGATTGTAAATTCTAGTAAGAGTAAAATCACATCTTAGTCATGAGTTGAAGAATGAATAGATTGGGCATGAGAAGAAAGGTCGAAATCTGTAGTGTCGAGGAGGATGAGTCACTAATTCCCAAATGAGTATCCTACCCGTCCCCGAGCCTACATTACAACCCAAGAACAAGTCCTATAGTGATCACAACTGAACCATCCGAAAGTGTTAGGCATTGAAATTAAAGACAAGCATATGGTATCTGCACTTGTAAATCATGAACTTCTTTGTGAGCGCGAGTGCTTTCTATTCTCATCCATCCTTGTCTCGATTCTTATTGTAAAATTGTGTGTGGGACATTCTTCAAGCTAAGTGAGGGCATAATGGTGAATACTCGCACACATAAATGTTTCTAATAATGTGATGTCATCAATTGAAGCGTCAAGGTCAATTCTAATAAGTTTGTTTTGAAAGAACCTTGTCTGGGAATGATGAAAGAGGGAGTTGATTTGAAAAATGCACATGCCGGTAGCGATGAGCAAACACCATTGTAGTCACTTTTACTTTATTTTTAGCATAGTTACAATTTTATTTTGTAGTTGTTTTGTCTGACTTGCTTGAGGACAAGCAATGATCTTAAGTTGGGGGTGTTGATGTGCCGCGGTTTTTTGGCACATTCGACGTCTTTTTACTATAAAATTTGGTTGTTTTCAATTAAATCTGGTACTCGTTAATATGTTTTGTTGTGTTTTAGGAAAACAATGGCCCAAACGCAAAAGTAAAGAACAAAGGAAAAATTAGCCAGAAATGAAGAATCGACGTTCCGTCGATCAGCCGACGAACCGTCCTTTGAAGCGTCGATAAGCTCGATTTTCCAGTGATAAAAAGTTGAAGACGGAAAAGGACGGAGGCATCGACGAAGCGTCGAACTGATCGACGTTTCGTCGTTTGTGTCGTCAAGCCGAATCTCTCAATAAGAGGAGAAAAAGACGGAATACTCGACGGAGCGTCGAACTGGTCGACGACACCGTCGAATGGAACACATTGCTGAAGGTACAAAGGACGGAGAAATCGACGGATCGTTGAACGATCGACGGTCCGTCGATCTTACTATCGGGGGAAATTTTGTCAGTTTCTGCTGTGCGTTTTTGGAGCCTATTTAAAGAATATTTTAGGTTTTTCTTTGCAATCCAGATTTTATTGTAACCACTTAAAAAGTTCCTTTGGTGGGTGAGCATTGAATACTCCCCTTTTGGAGCTTAGTGAAGACAATAAGATTCCATTTTCCATCATCTTTATTACACTTTGTAAGCTTTATGTCTCATTTATTGCTTACTACTTTTGAGGCCATACTGTTTGAGTAGTTTCTTTAATCAAAGTTGTGGACCCAAATGATGGGTACTATGTAATGGGTATCTAACATTGTATATATATATAATGGGTTGTGATGTGTTTTATTATTTCTCGTATTCATTGTTCTATAAGTGGTTGCTGATGTGGCGTGATTTTACACCACAATCGATGCTTTTTAACTATAAGTTTTACTTGTTTTTAAGCAAGTCTATGTCATTTTACGTAGTTTTTGTCATGTTTCAGGTAATACGAGGTCCCTAGAGCCTAAGTGTGGAAAACAAGCAAAAAAGTTGCAAAACTGGAATTAACTGGAAGTTCTGGAAAAGAGCCGTGGAAAAATACTCTACGCGATCGCGCTGGAATGTAACGCGATCGCGCCTACGCGCGTTGTTAATTCCACGCGGTCGCGCAGGAGCTACACGCGATCGCGATTAAGGGAGCAGGGGAAGCTGACGTCATCCACGCGATCGCGCATACACATGGAGCGATCGCGATGAAGGATTTTCGGCAATTTTCAACCAGAACCTGGGATTTGACAATTTCTTCCATTCCAGTTCCTATAAATAGAAAATGAGGGCAAAACATCAGTATCTTTGGCAGCTCCCACAAGTTGGAAGCTAGGGTTCCTACACAATTGAAGACTACCCAATTGAAGATCCCTCAAGCAATTAGGAGCATTAAGAACACCCGAATATGGCTACAAGTGGTATTGCCTATTCCTAGGTCAACTTCCATTAGATGAGGGTTAACGCCCCAAATTCATGTTAATTATCCTATCCCAACTCTGTTTTTCCTCTTCCGAGTTTCAAACAAAGTAAATGGGCGAGTTCAAAGGTTAGCTAATCCCTTGAAAACATTCATGAACAAGAATAATTAAAATAGCAAAAACTTACTTGATTAAGAACAATGCAAATGAATAAATAAGCACAACAAGAGTGTCAATCTTAATTGTCACCAAGAGATTTCCATCAACAAGGATTAAAAAGAAGAAAGAACAATTTGTGTAGGAACCCTAGCTTCCAACTTGTGGGAGCTGCCAAAGATACTGATGTTTTGCCCTCATTTTCTATTTATAGGAACTGGAATGGAAGAAATCGTCAAATCCCAGGTTCTGGTTGAAAATTGCCGAAAATCCTTCATCGCGATCGCGCCATGTGTATGCGCGATCGCGTGGATGACGTCAGCTTCCCCTGCTCCCTTAATCGCGATCGCGTGTAGCTCCTGCGCGACCGCGTGGAATTAACAACGCGCGTAGGCGCGATCGCGTTACATTCCAGCGCGATCGCGTGGAGTACAATTCCCGCGTGGGCGCGATCGCGTGGGTACTCTGCGCGATCGCGTAGAGTATTTTTCCACGGCTCTTTTCCAGAACTTCCAGTTAATTCCAGTTTTGCAACTTTTTTGCTTGTTTTCCACACTTAGGCTCTAGGGACCTCGTATTACCTGAAACATGACAAAAACTACGTAAAATGACATAGACTTGCTTAAAAACAAGTAAAACTTATAGTTAAAAAGCATCGATTGTGGTGTAAAATCACGCCACATCAACACCCCCAACTTAAAGTATTTGCTTGTCCTCAAGCAAGCCATACAAAACCATGACTCAATCTAACACCTAGATATTATAGAATAACAATGTCTACATTGGTTTTGACTTTGAACTACCGGCATGCATGTTTTCCTTTGAACGACCACCCCCAACTCTCTACTTTAAAACAATATGCATAACTCAAGAACACTACGACTAACAATGAAGCTTCAATGAATGACATTACATTATCGAACATATTATGGTGCACACAAACGCTACTTTAGGTGGTCACTTTATTTTGTTCAATTCTCATCCTTATGCCCTCACATAGACCAAAGAATGTCCCAACACACATATATACGACAAGAATGGGACGAAGACGAAAGAGAAGAGAAAAACACTCACACTCACAGAGAAATTCATATCTACACATGCAAATACCATATGCTTGCCCTTATTTTCTATGTTTTCATCCTAGGCTCGTTCGGTTGTGATCACATTAGGACTTGTTTCGGCTTGTAATGTAGGTTTAGGGACAGGTCGGATACTTTTTGGAAATTAGTGACTCACCCTCCTTGAACACTACAACATCTTGTCACCTTAATTCGCCTCTTTTCTTTCCACCCATTTATTTTCTTTCAGTTTTCGACCTCGATGTGGTTTTACTTCTAACCAACTTACAATTCTTTTTGCGTTACAATTTTCTGTTTTTTTTTTTATTTTTATATATATATATATACGCAACTACCACATCGAATCTCCACTAGCAAACTCCACCACCCCCAACTTATGTTTTTAACATGTATTCCACATTTAATTCACCCCCAACTTAGGCATTTTGCCTCATCTAACTAGTAGCATCAAGGAGGGAACGGGTGCGAAGATGGATTAATTTCACAAAGGGTAAGGTTTCATAATTTGCTAGCCAAGAAAAAGGTCAAAAAGGCTCAAAAGGGAAACTAAGGGTATTTAACACTTTTGGTAAGACTTATTTAGGCAAAGTGACTATTTCAACAAAGAAAGCCTAAGATTATTTCACAACCAAACTAACTTTCGCATTTCAAACAAGACCAACCGGGCAAGTTCTAGATTATACATGCATAAACAGAATCAAACTAACACTTCACACACACATCGGCATAAGGACAATAATTTTTACACTTGTGATCTCCTAAGTAGTAATTCATCACACACAACACCCCAATAATCACAATGTCATATAAAGAATCAATCATGTCAGACAATAACTGTTCTAAGTATGCATTTTTCAAAATTTCGAGGGGTCCAAAAATTTCAACAAAACACAATACATGCCATTAGTTGCCAAGTAGTACCAAATAAAACAAAATTACTCTATTCAACCTAAGTAACATCCTAAACATGCTAGTTTCAACAAAATAAAACCTCCCTCAGGAAAAGAACTTTGGCAAAGAAAAGCCGAGGAGGTTCCTACCCCTAACCAAAAAACTCGCAGTGTCCTCACTGCAGTACATCAACACAGATTTTTTTTTTCATACCTCCTAGCACTGCGTGCTATGGTCATCTCTGCTCACCCTCTGAACTGGAGCTGCTAGGCTCTGGCAGGACAAAATCGTCCTCATTTTCCTCCTCTTCATGTTGTGCGCCGCATACACTCCTCAGAATGCTCATCATTTTGTTCAGGAATTTGCTTTGCTTCTTGGCGTGCTCCCTTGCCTTTTTCTGCCTCCTCTCTACTTTTCCCTGCTTTTCTTTGATATGTTTCATGTCCTCCACAATACCTGCTAATGTTGGACCAATAGGAACAGAGGGAGCTGTAGATGTGCCTTCTCCATGTGGGCCCGCAGGGAGACTAGCCACTAGCTGCTGAAGCCGATTGTCCATCCCATGGACCTGGGTGGAGATATATTGAAAAGGCCTGGCTGCTTCTTGTATTGGTGGCAGGATTGGTATAGCCATAGGAGGAGCAGATGCCCCACCAGTAGAATCTGATGCAGTAGATGTAAACTGCCCAAATGACGAGCCTGCTATATCAATCTTCCTTTTCTTTTGTATAGCAACAGACCCTTTCTTTTTCAAAGGATGAATTGGTCCCCCAGGCCCCTTTTCTTTGTCACCTGGCCTTGTGGGCACTCCATCAGTGGAGCACAGGTAAGTGATCAATGACGGGAAGAATAGACTCTTAGTCCGTTCAAGCACCACCTCCCGGATTTCTTGCATAATGAGCCTCCCCACGTCGACAGGCAACCCTTCCATCACAGCACAAATTAATTTGGCCCTCTCAATGGGCACGTCTGACTCATGTTTGGAAGGCAACACCCTGGATGCGACAATATCAAGCCAAGTTTTGGCCTCAGCAGTGAACTCTGCAGAGTCAATCTTTCTCTGCATTGTTGTCAGCCACTTTGGTTGCTCCCCACCGTGGAGGTGGGTCACAAACCATTGTTGCCGCAGTTGTTCATACATCTGTGTCATCTCGCTGTTGTCACCATCCTGCAGATTGTAATAGGCATTTATTCTTGAGGCATTGCACAGGACATCCACACCTCTGACTTTGACAATTGCCCTATGTGTAATGTCTGCCTCTGCAGCATTTGCGTAGAATTCCCGCACAAGGGTATGGTTTGCCCTGATTGGTTCATCTGCAAAGCGTATCCAGCCACTTGTTACCAACCTTCCATAGAACTCGGGCATCCTTTCTTCCAGATTTTCTGTTACAAAGCCCCTCTCTTCAATGAAGCTCTTTCCCAGCAGCCTATCATACAGCTTCGAACATTTTGCTGACTGGAAGGTGGTGGTGTCATAATATTCAATCAAGGGTACTTGGGCAGCACTGGATGATGAAGCCATTTTTTAAAGTTTAAGTACCTACAAAACAAACACAATGCATATGAACACCTACAATGATGTATAATGAGGAGTTGGGTTAAGGAAATTGGTCCCTCAAGTTTTGAGCAGCTCTGCGCGAGCATTCTGTTTGGGCACTGCCATTTTTCCTTCAACGCGATCGCGTGGAAACCAGGCGCGATCGCGCCAATTTGAGATATTCCTTTAGCGCGATCGCGCAAGGAAATGGCGCGATCGCGCCCATTTGAGACATTTATTCAGCGCGATCGCGTCTATTATCAGCGCGATCGCGCTGAGTCATTTCGGATTCTCAGAAACATTTTCACAAACAGGTTATGGGCATCATTTTTGGGGCTTCAATTCAATGATTTTAAGCACGTATTTTGCCCCTTTTTTTTTTTTCATATATCAGCACCCATCTCTCAACTCACATCACTCAACAACAAACAACCATTTATATAACCAGAAATTCAACAATTTTATCATATATTCATGCTTAAACAAGTGGAAGAAAATTTTTCTTTCACAATTTCTAACATGGAAAGATGATAAAAACAACCCTAGGATCAAGACAATGAAAGAATCACATACCTTGTGGTTGCAAGTTGAAGAATTCTTCTTAAAAATTGAAGTTGAATTTGAGAGAAAATTGAGAGAATTTTTGAGAAAAAGTGAAGGAAATGATGGGTTTCTACCGTTTTGCCTTTCTTTACTCTGTTTTGAAAACTGAAAACGCGCCTTTGCGCGATCGCGTGGTGATGTGGCGCGATCGCGTAGAGTAATTTCTCTTTTTTTTTTTTTTTTTTTTTTACCGCGATCGCGTGGGTTCGTTGCGCGATCGCGAAGAGTAAAATTCGCCCAAATTTTTCCAGATTCAGAAAATAAGTACAGAAACCAGTCTAACAAATTACAGAAACCAGCAGCTACTGATTTGTGGCTGTTCTGAAAACTCCACCTATTCAAAACAACTCCAAAAATTGTGAAATTTTGCAGATTAGTCACAAATCATAAACTAAACAATTCTAAAAAATCAAATTTCAAAAATGATTAAAAAATTTAAAAACGATGGGTTGCCTCCCACCAAGCGCTTAAGTTAACGTCGCGGCACGACGGATACCAACTTTACCGCTTTTCTCGCCATTTGGAGCTTATGAATTGGGCACCTAACTTGGAATCAAGTTTGTGACCACGAGCAGTGGGGGGTGGTAAATATCTGATCACGCCAAGTAAAATATTGTTCATTCTACGCTTCTTGGCTTTCAAGTGAGGAATGTCATTTTGCCTTGTTGAATTTTCAAATTGCAGAATATAAGGCTCTTGAACTTTTTGAACTATGACATCCTCTTTTTCCCCCGGATTGGGGTCAACACCAACCATATTGTTCAGAACAATGGTTGACTCCCATTCATTTTTTTCTTTGGCATTCCCAATAAACTCATCTTCATGATTTACCCTTTTATCTTGAGCATTGGGTAGTTCATAATGATTTGCCCGTGGAGGATTTTCTTCTTCTTTCATCAAACCAAGTTGGAGACTAGTTTCCAAGTACTCTTCAAAAGCTTTTTGGTTTTCATTACCCTCACCTAGTAGACACTCCATCATGAATTTGAACTCACCAATTTGGCCATGTTCACAATAAAAGTCATTACTAAACAAATTTTCATGGAAAGATGCCATTTTTTTTTATTTTTTTTTTATATAAAATAAAACACAGAAAACAACAACACAAATATTTACGGGTTCGGATCAAAGCAAGGTAGCTTATTTCCTAGATTAGCCAAAATACACCAATTGTTCCCCGGCAACGGCGCCATTTTTGATAACGTCCAAATCCACCCTATTAATTAGAATGGGCACGGTCGTATGCAAATATAATTTACCCAACTATGAGTCGGGGTCAAATCCCACAGAGAACAATATGTAGGTGATTTAAGCAGATTAGGAATTATCACTAACAATAGCTATGCCCGAACGCATCAATGGTGGTTTTTTATAAGGTTTTGATAAAATACGGAAATATAAATTTTAATCTAGAAAGCAAGTAAATTGATCAATGGCAACAAGAATGGAAGGAGGGAAACTACTTCTCAAGTAACGATCCAATCTATTTCACGAATTGTAAATAATAGCAAGTTTATGTTATTTAGCCTCGGATAATGACTCTAAATTAACTTCTTCCGAAGATTAACTAGACTACCCAATTGAAGATCCCTCAAGCAATTAGGAGCATTAAGAACACCCGAATATGGCTACAAGTGGTATTGCCTATTCCTAGGTCAACTTCCATTAGATGAGGGTTAACGCCCCAAATTCATGTTAATTATCCTATCCCAACTCCGTTTTTCCTCTTCCGAGTTTCAAACAAAGTAAATGGGCGAGTTCAAAGGTTAGCTAATCCCTTGAAAACATTCATGAACAAGAATAATTAAAATAGCAAAAACTTACTTGATTAAGAACAATGCAAATGAATAAATAAGCACAACAAGAGTGTCA
Organism: Lycium barbarum; assembly: GCF_019175385.1. Classification (NCBI taxonomy): domain Eukaryota; kingdom Viridiplantae; phylum Streptophyta; class Magnoliopsida; order Solanales; family Solanaceae; genus Lycium; species Lycium barbarum. The sequence goes on along the minus strand of NC_083348.1, from coordinate 95,894,003 downwards.
ATCTTAATTGTCACCAAGAGATTTCCATCAACAAGGATTAAAAAGAAGAAAGAACAATTTGTGTAGGAACCCTAGCTTCCAACTTGTGGGAGCTGCCAAAGATACTGATGTTTTGCCCTCATTTTCTATTTATAGGAACTGGAATGGAAGAAATCGTCAAATCCCAGGTTCTGGTTGAAAATTGCCGAAAATCCTTCATCGCGATCGCGCCATGTGTATGCGCGATCGCGTGGATGACGTCAGCTTCCCCTGCTCCCTTAATCGCGATCGCGTGTAGCTCCTGCGCGACCGCGTGGAATTAACAACGCGCGTAGGCGCGATCGCGTTACATTCCAGCGCGATCGCGTGGAGTACAATTCCCGCGTGGGCGCGATCGCGTGGGTACTCTGCGCGATCGCGTAGAGTATTTTTCCACGGCTCTTTTCCAGAACTTCCAGTTAATTCCAGTTTTGCAACTTTTTTGCTTGTTTTCCACACTTAGGCTCTAGGGACCTCGTATTACCTGAAACATGACAAAAACTACGTAAAATGACATAGACTTGCTTAAAAACAAGTAAAACTTATAGTTAAAAAGCATCGATTGTGGTGTAAAATCACGCCACATCACTTGCAAACACTTGTTCATGCACAAACCCTAGTTTATTTGGAAAGATGAACTACGGTGTGATTTGAAATAATATAACAAGGACTCGGGGCGCTAACCCTCGTTTAATGAACTCGCTTAGGGATAAGATGAGTTCTACTTAGCATATTTAATCAACCTTATTTATAACTTTTCTGCATTTGGGAAAATCATGAAAATAAATACTTTCTAACTATTGGAAAATATTAGAAAGGGTATTAGAGATTAAGTGCATACATAACCTCGACCTATTAGAAATATACCATATTGACACCCATAGCATAACATTGAAGGATCGCGGGGACACAACTTTGGTTCTCAAAATCTAATCAAATTCTAAACACTTCAAAATAGCTATTCCAAACCAAATCTCTTTTCAAAATATTCGGAATAGGATTAAAGCCTTTAAAGACTAGTATCGCATACAATTAGTACCCTTTTCTCTCCATATTCCCTGTGGGATTCGACCCCAACCTTGTTTGGGTTACTATATTTGACAATGTCCGCTTTACGCCATTAATAGGTGTAATTTGAGCGTATCATATTTCCAAAGAGCTACGTAAACGCTTGCCTCTTAGGCGTGAGCAGGGTCACAAGATTGAGTTGGAGCATGAATCGGAAAAGGTTCAAGTCATGCACCGATTACCATCACCGCCTCACACGATAGGGAGATTGAAGCTATCATTGACTACCAGGCCAGGCGGAAACAAGGGTACGAAGCCACTGCCATTTTTCTCGTGCATTGGAAAGGGCAATCACCGGAAGAGGTCACATGTGAACGATACGAAGACTTGTGGTAATTTAAAAACAGGAGTCAAGAGTTTAAGCAGCAGCAATGCGCCGTGGACGTCGCAACATTAGGTGGGGGAGAGTGTGATGACCCGCCACGTTATCATGCCACTTAGGCGCCACGTGGAACTATTTTTGCTATGTAGGAAGCTTATGTGGATGCTTACATGGAGAGGAGGCTAGCTTATGTGAGAAGGTTCTAGAGAAATATGGAGATTTCTCATGGAAGACCTTAGAACCTTATGGAATTGCATGGAAAGTCCTTAGAATAATCTAGTTGTGTAGAGATTTGTAGAATAGCGGCTTATTTGTAAATATGTAGGGATTTGTATAATAATTATTAGTTACATACTAGTCCCTAGGTGAGTAGTATAAATAGGAGGGTCATTCATTTGTAAATCATCAAGCAAAATCAATTAAGTCTTCTATAATAAAAAGCTTCCTTCTAGCATATTTCTCTTGTCTTTCTCAATTACTATTCTCTTAGCGATCTTGAGTGTAGTAAACTAGGTTGACTTGGCATAGCAAGATCGTGAACAAGTTGTGCAAGAATGTGAGCGAGTTGTCAAGTACCGCACGTGCGCTTAGTTGAAGACTAAGGACGTGACATTTGGCTTTGAAATAAAACATTAAAACTGACCAAATAAAGATTATTGGGTCAGTGGGCCAAAGAAGAAATGGACGTGTGATTTCGGCCTCACTTGTTTGCGTTTAATAGGGAGATGTATGATTCATATACTAGGCCATTAAATATCTTTATTTACATTAAAATTTAAAAATTTATTTGGTCTAAATAGATATTAATTATTAAGATCTTGGGCAAAGTCTTAATATCATTAAGAAATATTTTAGGATGGATAATTTTTACCATCACTCTATATCCACAATCACCAGTCACCACCTCTAACCATCTCTTTCGTCATAACCACCACCACCATTACCGTCCCCACCCACCTCTACCATCACAACAACCACTGTCAACCACCGTCGCCGCCAATCATCACTGTTATTTGATATCACGCCTATCACTACCATCATTATAACTATATCCACAGACACTACTGTCGCTGCTACTACTACCATCGATCTGCGACAAATTCCTACTACTAACCACGTCCACCATCACAACTAGCATCGTCGCCAACTACAACACATCGTCTACCACCGTACATTCTTCAGCCATCATCACCAACACCGCCGACTACTAACATCAACCAACTCCACCATCACAACCACCACTACCAACTACCACCATTGTGCTAGTCACTACAACACCAACCACCACCACCACTACCAATTTCCATCATTGCGCTAGTCACTACAACACCAACCACTTCCACCATCACAACTATTTCACCACCGCCATTACTAGCCACTAGCACCAACCATTACCACCAGCACAACTACAAACCATCGCCACCAGTACTAGCGAATATAAATATTTTTTAATCAAATAATAGTTTTATTTTATTAAGTTTATATATTTTTCTAATATTTAAGGCTTAATACCTAGATAGACCTCTAAACTTGGCATGTTTTGTAAGTTAGACACTTAAACTTGTCTAGCGACCAGATAGACACTTTAACTTGGCAAATATGTATTTTGTGAACCCCTGCTTCCACAAGACCAAGCGTGTGAAAAAAACTTGCTAATGACGTGGCAAGTGAACCTATTATTTAATGCCACGTGGAATATAAAAATAAAAAAAATGACAAGTGTAAATAAAAGGTTTTAAAAAATAAAAATTGGAAAAAGGAAAACAAAACCCACTTGTTCGTCAACCCCACCCTAATCGTTCCCCCTATCCCTATGTCGTCCACTCCGTTCCCCAATTCCTTTTCAATTTCTATTTGTCCCATTTTTGTAAAATCTTCTTCTTCATCATTTTTTCTCATATAATAATCAGCTCACCATAATATTTCTCTTTTATTTATGAAGAAAATGTTTTCCGTGCCTCCTTTCATTCCTTGACTTGGTTAATATACAAACTATACAACCGTAATGTTAGGCTAGAATTAAGGAGCTAATTCTACCAAATAATATGTTAAGCAAACCTAACCTAAAATAGGAGACTACAAAATATTCTAACCTAAAATAGGAGATTACAAAATATTCTAACTAATATTTACATAATCTATCACACCCCCGCAGTCGAAACGGGAGGTTTACGAACGCTGAGACTGTCCCGAAAATCTTCAAATAAGACTTGTGGTAGTCCTTTGGTGAAAATATCGGTAATCTGATAACGGGATGGAACATGAAGGACACGAACCTGTCCTCGTGCAACCTTCTCACGAACAAAGTAGATGTCCATTTCAATGTGTTTGGTGCGCTGATGTTGCACTGGATTTCCTGAAAGATAAATGGCACTTACATTGTCACAATATACCATAGTAGCCTTATGAATAGGACAATGTAATTCTAACAGAAGATTTCGAATCCAGCATGACTCGGAGACAACATTAGCAACCCCCCATACTCCGCCTCAGCACTCAAACGAGAGAGGGTAGGCTGGCGTTTTGAAGACCAAGATGTCAAGTTATCTCCAAGGAAGACACAATAACCAGACGTCGACCGACGTGTGTCAGGACAGCCCCCCCCCCCCAATCCGCATCAGTGTAGGAAAGGAGGTCAGTAACTGAGGATGGATAAAGATGCAAACCATAATCAAGTATACCCTGAATGTAACGGATGATGCGCTTAAGAGCATGCATATGATCATCTCGCGGAGCATGCATGTGTAAGCATACCTGTTGAACAACATAAGAAATATCCGACCTCGTGAAAGTAAGATACTGAAGTGCACCTGCGAGACTGCGATAGTGAGTCGGGTCATCATATGGAGCACCCGATGTGCTGCTCACCTTCGGTTTAGTATCAACCGGAGTAGAAGTAGCCTTACAAGAAGACATCCCAGCTCGATCAATGATTTCTTCGGCATACTTACGTTGCGAAAGAAACATGCCATCCTTATGGCGAGTGACATGAATGCCAAGGAAATAATTTAAAGGACCCAGATCCTTCATAGAAAATTCCGAGGCAAGGAGAGCCATAATGGAGCATCAGAGAGAATCTGAGGAAGCAGTAAGAATAATATCATCAACATAAAGTAAAATGTATGCCATATCAGACCCTTTTTTATAGATGAACAAAGAATTGTCAGATCTGTTGTTTGAAAAAACAAGAGAAGAGACATAATCTGCAAAACGCTTGTACCATGCCCGCGGGGCCTGCTTAAGTCCATATATGGACTTACAGAGTAAACATACATAATCCAGATGAATGGGATCTCTGAAACCCATAGGTTGATGCATATACACTGTTTCCTTGAGCTCACCTTGTAAGAAAGCATTCTTGACATCTAGCTGATGAATAGGCCACTTCTTTGATAATGAAAGGTTGAGAACGGTACGAATCATAGCCGGCTTGACCACCGGACTGAAGGTCTTACCACAATCAATGCCAACCTATTGAGTCTTTCCATCACCTACAAGACGGGCTTTATGCCTCTCAAAATCACCATTAGACTTTTCTTTATGAGTGAAAATCCACATAGAACGAATAACATTTATATTAGGTGGACGGGGCACCAACTCCCACGTCTTATTTTTAATAAGAGCATCAAATTCATCATCTATAGCCATTTTCCAATTCGGGTCACGAAGGCGGTCATAGGGTTACGAGGGAGAGGGGATTTCGTAACCATGGTATTCAAGTTAAACGTACGTTTTGGCTTAAAAATATCATGTTGACTCCGGGTCACCATTCGGGGCTGATTGGTAGATTGGGGCGGCTGGGGTGATGTTCGTGCGGGTGTGGGAGACGGAGCAGATGGTTGTTGGCCCAAGGAAGAGGTGAGAGGGGAAGGTGGGTTTGTTTGTGGAGTTATTAACGGAGGGGGTTGGACGGCTGGCCCATGCGCAACCAATGGAGGGGAGGCGGCAGTATGATCCACGGTGGGAGGGAGGATATTGGGCTGGGTCACGGGTGCAGCGTGGGGTGGTCTGGGCTGATTATCCAAATCAGTAGCCATATGATGCAACCAAAATGGAGAAATCCCATCATCCAAAAAATCATAAGTAGTTGAAGTGGGAGAATGTAAATTGGAAAATGGGAAAACAGTCTCATCAAAAATTACGTGACGAGAAATAATGATTTTGTTGGACGATAAATCATAACATTTATACCCTCTATGATTCGTACGATACCCCAAAAATACACACAGTGTAGACCGGGCTTGCAATTTGTGGATAGTCGTACAAGGAAAGAGGGGATAGCATAAACACCCAAAAACCCGAAGATGAGAGTAAGATGGCTTTCTTTGGTATAGCACTTGAAGAGGAGAAACATGACCCAAAAATTTTCTTGGTAAAATATTAAGAAGATATGTTGCCATTTGTAAGGCGTGATGCCAAAACAAAAGGGGAAGAGAAGCATGAGTAAGGAGAGTCCAAGTGATATTATTTATAGATCGGATTTTTCTTTCGGCTTTCCCATTTTTTGAGGACGTATGTGGACAAGAAAGACGAAATGACATCCCATTAGACTCACAAAATTTCCCGAATTGACCATTATCATATTCCCTCCCATTATCACATTGGACATTTTTAATATGACGTTCAAATTGGGTATGAATGTGGGATTTTAAAGCTAAGAATTTCACATAAACATCGGATTTCTTAGCTAAAGGAAAAGTCCATAAAAACTTTGAAAAATCATCCAAAAAAACAACAAAATACCGATGACCCAATGAACTTAACACGGGAGAGGTCCACAAATCACTATGAATAATATCAAATGGCATCACAGTTTTGGAAATAGAAGAAACAAACGGCAACTTAATGTGTTTACCAAGAACGCAAGAACGACAAATACTAGAATGACTAGATGTATTACATTCAATGATTTTATTGAGCCTAAGACAATCCAAAACAGAATTTCCCGGACGACCCAAACAATCATGCCAAAAAGGAGAGGACAAAGCCGCAAAGGTTGATGGAGTGGTGGTGGGATATTTGATGGTGGTGATTGGATAAAGATCTCCCCGACTATCACACCGCATTAGTGCCATCCCCGTCTGAAAATCCTTCATAGAAAACCCATATGGATCAAATTCAACAGTCGCAGAATTATCAGTAGTAAAATTTTGCACTGAATTAATAATACCATTATTTTGATTGCTCAAATTAAAATAAGACAAGAGATTACCGTTCGAGGATGTCATATGAGAAGTGATGTCACGACCCAACCCCGTAGGCCGTGACTAGTGCCCGAGTTGGACACTCATAGACACCTCGCACAAAAATTCTACCATTATCAGGATCAGTCAAACGAACTCCCAGACTAGCTAACTGACAAACCTCATGGACTATCTCTTTCTGCCCTGGTGGTACATCTGCCAAACTACCTATAGATTTACGGTTGAGTGCGTCTGCTACCACATTGGCCTTTCCTGGGTGATATAGAATATCAACATTATAATCTTTCAGCAACTCTAGCCATCTCCTTTGCCGCAAATTCAGCTCCTTCTGCTTAAAGATATACTGGAGACTCTTATGATCTGTATAAATATCAACATGTACGCCATATAGATAATGTCTCCATATCTTCAAAGCATGAATCACCGCTGCCAACTCCAGATCATGGGTAGGATAATTTCTTTCGTGCTTCCTGAGTTTTCGGGAGGCATAGGCTATAACTCTGCCATGCTGCATCAGTACGCAACCTAACCCAACACCGAAAGCATCACAATAAATAACATATCCATCTGGCCCCTCAGGAAGAGTTAGAACTGGAGCTGTAGTCAACTTGTCCTTCAATAATTCGAAGCTTCGTTCACAAGCATCGGTCCACTGGAACTTAGTCGCCTTCTGAGTCAGCCTTGTTAAAGGCGCTGAAATCGAAGAAAACTTCTCCACAAATCTCCTGTAGTATCCTACTAGCCCCAGAAAACTACGTACCTCAGTAGGTGTCGTAGGTCTAGGCCAAGTCTTCACGGCCTCAATCTCCTGTGAGTCTACCCGAATACCGTCAGCTCCAACAATATGCCCCAAAAATGCTACTGAAGTCAACCAAAATTCACATTTAGAGAACTTAGCATATAATTTCTGATGCTGGAGGACCCTAAGTACCGTCCTCAAGTGATCTGCATGCTCTTCTTCTGATCGTGAATAGACCAGAATATCATCAATAAATACAATCACAAACAGATCAAGGAATGGCTTGAATACTCGGTTCATTAGATCCATGAACACTGCTGGAGCATTGGTCAGCCCAAAAGACATCACCCTAAACTCATAATGCCCGTACCGAGTCCTGAACGCAGTTTTTGGAATATCCGCCTCTCTTACCCGCACCTGGTGATAGCCTGACCGTAGGTCTATTTTCGAGAACCACTTAGCACCCTGCAACTGGTCAAATAAATCATCAATCCTGGGGAGAGGGTACCTGTTCTTTACTGTCACTTTATTCAGCTGCCTATAATCAATACACATCCGCAGCGACCCATTTTTTTTTCTGACAAATAATACCGGTGCTCTCCAAGGTGATGTACTGGGCCTGATGAAGCCCTTCTCTATTAAATCTCTCAATTGCTCCTTCAATTCTTTCAGTTCTGCAGGTGCCATTCTGTAAGGAGGAATAGATATGGGCTGAGTGTCTGACAATACGTCTATAGTGAACTCTATCTCACGCTCAGGAGGAAGGCCTGGAAGTTCATCTGGAAATACATCTGCAATTCATTAACCACCGGGACTGACTGAAGAGTCGGTACTTCTGCTTTTAAGTCATGCACACGGACCAGATGACAAATATAGCGCTTTCTAACCATCTTCCTTGCTTTGAGGTATGAAATAAACTTACCTCTTGGCGATGCTGTATTTCCCTTCCATTCTATAATTGGCTCCCCTGGAAACTGAAACCGAATTACCTTGCCTCTGCAATCAACGTTAGCATAACAGGAAGCTAACCAATCCATCCCCATAATAACATCGAACTCAATCATATCTAGCTCTATCAAATCTGCCTTGGTACAACGATTATATATGACCACCGAACAATTTCTATACACTTGTTTTGCTATAACAGAATCCCCTATTGGTGTAGCTACCTCGAATGGTTCTATAAATTCAGATTTTATCCCAATTTTACTAGCAACAAAGGGAGAAATATATGATAATGTGGAGCCTGGGTCTATCAATGCATATACATCTCGGGAGAAAATCGATAGTATACCTGTTGCCACATTTGGCGACGCCTCCTGATCCTGTCTGCTAGCTAAAGCATATATGCGGTTCGAAGGACCGCTAGAACCGGAAACTCCGCCACGGCCTGCTGGTGTCGGAATACCTTGCCCCATATGGCGCATAGCCACTGAAGAAGATGAATCGGCAACTGATCCAGTAGGCTGAGCTGCGCCACCTGCACCACCCCCAAATCGACACTCCCTCATAGTATGGCCCTGAAGGCCGCAAGAGAAACGAGCACCAGTAACGAGACGGCATTCCCCCGGATGACGCCTGCCACATCGAGGGCACTGAGGTATAGATAGCCTCGTCTGGCCTGAATTCCTGTGCATCTGGAAACCTAAAGTCATGGAACTTTGACCAGCTCCTGAATACCCCGTGCTACCAAACCTCCTATCAGTGAATCGTGGAGGTGCACTCCGTGCCGGATGAGAAGGATATCTACTTTGCTGCTGCTAGGGCTGCCCGCCTCGAAACTCACCCGAAGAATACCCAGCTGATCTAACTCTCTTATGCTGGCCCCTGCCCTGCTCTCTATCAGATCGACGCTCTCTATGTCGGTCCTCAACTCCCTGTGCATATGCCTGCACTCGAGCGATGTCCATACCGGGCTGAGAAGCCATTGCCATACAGCTATCAATCAAGTAATGATCCAGCCCCATCACGTAACGATGCACCCTATCAGCCATGTAAGCTACAATTGTGGGCGCGTACCTAGCCAGCGAATCAAATTCGAGACTATAATCTCGAACACTCCTGCCATTCTGTCTCAGGTGTAGAAATCTGTCAAATCTGGCTCGCCTCATCTCCGGAGGCAGAAAATGGCCTAGAAAGGCCTCCACGAACTCGTCCCATACTGCTGGAAGGGCATCCTCACCTCTAGATAACTCCCAGGACTCATACCAATTAACCGCTACATCACGCAATCGATATGAAGCCAATTCAACCGACTCAGTCTCGAAAGCTCTAATTATCCGCAACGTACGCAGCATCTGTCGAATAAAATCCTGTGGATCCTCTGCGGGCTTTGACCCATAGAACTCTGGGGGGTTACTAGTCAAGAAATCACGGACCCTCAAACTATCATGTCTGTCCGCATAATCACCTCCAAATCCGTGTCTATGAGCCTGCCCCGACACTAACCTGGTCAATAACTGAACTGCGTCCCTCATAGCTCTATCCTCCGCCCCTGGCTGGGGAGCTGGAGGCTCGGGTGCTAGAACCCCAGGAGCTGCGGTGGAGCCGTCCCCTGATCTGCAGCTGCTGATGTCCTAGGCTCCTCTAGTAATGGTGGTGTAGCGGAGCTCGCTGACTGGAGCCTAATCTCAGGCGCAGATTGGGCATAAGCCCTAGTGATCCTCCGGGTCTGACTGGTCTCTCCAGCTATTGACTTGCCCATCTGGGCGGCTGTCGCCTTCTTTGGAGGCATCACTGTAAACATACCAATCCGTTAGGGAGAAATTATCCTGATAATACAGCTCTATCGCACGATCTAGAATAAAAAGGAAATATGACATCCTAAATGTCCTGTAGCTTCCTGTTTATAGATGTGGTGCACAACACATCGATAAACAAGACTCTACTAGACACGGTCTGTAGACACTCCGAGGATGAACCGCTCTGATACCACTTTTGTCACGACCCAACCCCGTAGGCCGTGACTAGTGCCCGAGTTGGACATTCATAGATGCGTATCAAAGCCACCTGTCTCCTGAGGAGTTACAACTTTCAACAGTTTATATCGCACATAAGTCGGCAAGACTACCATTATACACAGCTCCCACAACATCCCACAAACTATTTCAATTTAAATTTTTAACCATCAATATCCTTATTCTTATTTTAGAACCCATGACAACAACAATTAACATTCAAAATAAATTAGCCCATCCTTTTTACTAAAACAGTCCACAGTTTGGACTGTTTTCCTACTTCAACATATATGTTGACACCCAATTTTGTCCCGCCTCTCCTCTGAAATACCTATTTACGCTTCTAATATTTTTGGAAGAAAAAAAAATGATATCTCACTATAATTATTAGTTTTTATTAATACCGGCATCGCATTATCCTGTCATTATCTTTTATTACCGTCTCTACTACCATTATTATTATTATTATTATTATTATTATTATTATTATTATTATTATTATTATTATTCCCAATTTTTATCATTTCGGCATTTTATCCCCTTTTGCATATGCATCACATTTATTTCGCACAATTAATAGCGTTTATTTTTTTTTGTCAAAATATTATTGCACAGCTATTACAATGTCATATAATTTTATCATCTGAGTACTAATAATTACATATTTCATTAAATAATATTTAGTCCGTATTAATTCGGTCCATAACTAAATCCTAAGATTATTTGGGCTAAGGCTTAATTCGTAAGACCAGCCCACATTTAATTCACTACTCAGCCTGCATTTTTATTCATCAGTCCATTTTAATGCCCAACCCATTTTAATTCACCCCAGCCCAAGATTTTAAACAAACAGCCCAACATCTTAAAACAACCCAGCCCACTAACCGACCCGACCCGACCCGTTTTAATAAAGGAAACCCTAAAGGGTTTCCTTCATTTCTTTCCCCTCCTCCGCTCTGGTCTCTCTCTCTCTTCTCTCCCGCTCACCTCTCTCTTCTCCCTCCTTCGGCTCTCTCTCTCTCTCCCTTTCCACGCCTCTGTCCCCCATTTTCTCTTGTCCCTCACTTCCCTTTGTCCCCCGCTCCTTTCCTTTTCACGCTCCTCTCTCTCTTCTTCACAAATGAAACCTTAGCCCAAATCATAATCGATCGATATAATTCAAAAAAGGGGGATTTTTTTTGGGAACCCCCAAAAATTGCCTTGCAAAAATGAGATCTTGAACCCGAAATCCCCTGAAAAGAACAAGTGGAGTTGGCCAAGACCCCCCTAAGAAAAGACTATTCATAGCTGCTTCGAATCTATGAAAATAGGAGTTTTTTCAGTGGTTCAAAAATCCCTAGAAAAATTAAAGTTTGGGGAACAGATCTAAAACCCCCCCGTTTATTCTCTGGAAAAAAAAAACAAGGTTTTCAGTGGCTAAAATCCTCTAAAAAAAAAGTTTTCGAGTCGTAGAAATCCCCTTAAAATTAGTGATTTTGGCAGCCTCAATCCCATAAAATATTAGTTTTTCATAATTCCTCATGATATTGATTCAAAATACTACACATTCTATTCCCTTTTCGCTGTTTCGAATCCGAGTGCGCGCAAATTCGGAGGTTTATAGTGTTCGAGTGGATATCGAGGCCCCGTACCCACTTCGCTGCACCCGAAGAAGGTAAACTTTCCTCCTTTTAGCATAATGCCTTCAATTTACTGTTTATATCCGTATGTTTAATATTTGGTTGCGTTTGTTTAAGATTAGTCTACGATTAGTCTTAATAAGTCTGCTTTGGGTTTAATTATTATTGTTATGTTGTTGGTTGTTGACCATGTTGGATTAATTGGTTTGTTTGATGTTGATGTTGGTTCACATGAGTATACCTAACTAATTTTTGGCAAATAGATACAAGTTTGGAACCCCTTGGAAATCGCTAAATGCTAACAGTATCTGCTCAATCATGACTAGTTTGGTCATTTTCCATTTTATTCAAGTAGTTGGTCAATCTGTGAATTCTCATGAAACCAGTCAGTTAAGCGTTGGTGTGTTTGCGGACTCGATTGGTTTGAGCGTCATTTAACCATGTGTTTATGGATGTTGTCCATGTGTTTACATTTTTGGGTCGTGCTTAACTGGTTGTTGTTTGTTGCACTATATGTTTAATAAAATGATTATATGGTTCATCATTTGATTCATTAGTACGTCTAGTCTGAATCAATGATTCAAGTTCGAGTTAGTGGTTGCTAGGCTTATGAAATTGAAATGAAAGGAATTCTGTCTACTTTATCCCTCATATTCCAACATGCTCAAAAAGTTAAAATCTGGTTGTTCTTCTCTCATACTTGAATGTATAGTTAGGCAGTCAGTTTTAGTTATAATAGCAAATTGATATTTGAATTGGTTTTCTTGAAAATCCCTTAAATATGTTATGTCACCACAGATAGGATATTATTAAATAATCTTCTTAAGCCCAAGTATATGTTCGGTTGAGATTCTAACCTGTCCAAATTTAAAAGAGTTTGCCTCGTCTCTCAAACTGAAACATTGTGTCTGAAGACTCTATTGGTCAGCCTATTAAGTATTTATGTCAAATCTGGATTAATGAGTGTTGGATTTGATCATTATGGTTAAATATACATTAGGTAATGCATAAATTTTCCTGTTTGACACCATGATTAAGTGTATTCAGCTCTTTGTCTTTTTTTCAACTAGTGTATGAATTGATTTTGACTGCCTGAGACATGTATGTACCTGTTTAAATTAAGTTAGAGTCATTTGTGACCTAAGTGTTTGACCTACAAAAATGATTTCTCTGTGGTGGGTTGCTTGAGTCAAGAAATGTTCTTAAACTGTTGTTATGTTAGTTTTACTAGTTGAGTAGACTGTTGCTCCCAGTTTCGAAATTAGAACTAAGTGCATTTTGGTTGAAGTATAATTTTTCTTTGAAATCTGTGTTTGTAACTCCTATGTTCAGCTGCTTTGAAGTGGTCAGTTGATGATTACATTTAAGTAGTAAGTGGACTTAAACCATACAGATTCCTTTTTGGTGTTGCATTGTGCCATCAGCTGCCTCCCACTTCTAGAACTGGTCTTAGTGTGAAGCCTGAACATGCATTTTTATCTATGTTTAGTTTCAGCTTTCTTTTTTTGTGTGTCACAAAATTGCAGTTTGGTCTGAACTGTAGCATTTTGGTTTTGAGACTCCTATGTGGCTGTCACATTTTGGGATAAACTTGTTGCTTCCTTGTCTGCCATTTTGTTGATGTTGTTTGCAGTCAAGCATGGTGATCACTCTTAAAGTATTCTTAATGGATTAGTTGTTGGTTTAAACCAACAGGCTCTATACTTGATGAGTCTGTCTCTGAGATAACTGCTTGTGTCTGAGGCTCAAAGCACTACTTATGGTTGCCTGCAGTTGACCTCTGTTGGTTTCATCATGTTACTACTTCGCAGTTGCTACCTATGGTTATTTATTGCTTGTTGTAGCTTGGTCATCAGTTGTTGCTTTGCTCTTAAAAGAAGCATATTGATGCTATGAGCTGACTCTCACATCCTTATGATCGAGCTGCAGCCCTGTTTGCTACTTAAATTGGTGCTTAAAATGAGTATATATGCTACACTTGATGTAATGGTTGCTATTATAACTTTGTTGCCTTCTTAGAAGAAACAGATTACTATACTTTGGTGAAATATCACTGATTTGAATAAATACTCCAGGCCCTGCATTTGTTTCTGTTTTCTAACTTCACTTGTGTGCTCACACTTGTCTTCTTTTATCCCTATGACTACTTTATTGCTTTTCTATACGTTGTGTGACTCCATGTAAGTCTCCAGTTAACTCCCAATAATGCATATGTGTGCACCATTGTTGTTTGCTTATGAATTATGCGTACGTATGTTATACCCCATTTTAACCGGGTTGAAGCGGAGTACAACATATTGGAGATTCCTATATGCTTGTTTTAAGGAGTCGCCACCTAATTGATTTTAAGGTGAATTAGGGCACCTAATTATTAACTAAGGTAAAACTAACTAAACCTCCGTTAATAGTCTGCTTAATTAGTGTGATTCTAGGTAAGGGTTCTATATTATTCTAAAGGGAAGGGATTAGGCATCCTCTAGAATCCGTTAACTACGGTTATCCGGCCAAACTTAGGTTAATGAATTAATGCTAAATAAGGTGCTTTAAATTTTAAGAAAAAAGTGTTAGGAAATGTTGCTAAAGTTTTTTAAGGAAAATATAAGAATGTTGCTTAAAATAAGACTTAAGAAATATGCTAAGACTTTAAAAAATGCTATTTAAAAAAAAAAGACTTGTAGACAATTTGCACAAAAAGAGACTTCAAATGCTATTTAAAATAAACTATAAATATTTCTATTCTTTAAATAATAATGTTATTTAAAATAAGACTGCAAGAAAATACAATAATCTTGCATATGAGAAAAATGCGGGTTTATGCAACGTTTAATAAATATTTGAAATAACTCCGAAGGTGGGGTGTTAATTTTAACAAAACTAAAAATATGTTGAATAGCTATATAAGATAGATAAACGGCTAATGCAAAAAATAACTTTGTGAACAAACCTTCCTTGATTGATTTAGGCGCTTAACGAAAATGAAGGCTTCAAAAACATTGAGAACTAATCTTCTTTCAAAATATGCATTAAAAATCTTCTGCGGTTGTAAGAAATAATGTCCATAAAAATATAGTAAGAACACTTCGTGAGAAATATGATCACGCGAAACTTGATAGTTCTGTCGCGATTGCGGTTGATATGTAGACCTGACAGCTGAGTCGTTTCCTCTGTTTTTGTCTTGCAAGTTGTTGAATGTCTCAGCTTGAAAAGTTGCTTGTACTGATGAAGTGTAAACAATTCTTCTTGCTTGAATGCCCGCTTCTACTTGCTTTCCAACTTGAATTAGATCAGAAAAGTCACGTAACCGGGCACATAACAACTTTTCATAATATATGCCCTTTTGCATCTGGATGAAAGTTGAAATCAACCCATTCTCGGGCAATGGAGGGTGTATTTTTGAAGCTTCCAATCTCCATCGGATGGCATATTCCTGAAAAGACTCATGTGACATTCTTTCTATCTCCAGCATATCATAAAGATATGGACTAACCCCGATGTTAAATTTGAAATGTTCTACAAAGTCGCGGGCTATGTC
The DNA here is from genome assembly GCF_019175385.1 of Lycium barbarum. Taxonomy (NCBI): domain Eukaryota; kingdom Viridiplantae; phylum Streptophyta; class Magnoliopsida; order Solanales; family Solanaceae; genus Lycium; species Lycium barbarum. The sequence goes on along the minus strand of NC_083348.1, from coordinate 95,878,544 downwards.
CTCCCATGTGTACCATTTGCGAAAGTCTTGTTCTGTGTACCAATCTAATGCTAACCCTGATAGGCTCTGAATGAACAATTTCATTCGTATGGCTTCATCTTGTCCAATTCTCATTAATCTGCTACAATAGTCCTTCAAGTGCGTAATAGGATTTCCTCTGCCATTGAAGGTGTTGAATTTTGGCACTTTGAATCCTGGCGGCAACTCAACATTTGGAAGCATGCACAAGTTTTCATATCTTAAACTTTGGACATTTCTTGCCCGCATCTCTTCTTCGACAATTCTCCTTAACTTGTGAAGTTCTCTATCCGAGTCATCCCAATTGATTGCATTTGTTTCATTTCTCAATCTCTTGTATGGGCCTACCGCTAGTTGATTTTGCTAGTTTTCTGTGAAGGGTGTTGCAAGTGCAGGCTTTTGGACATTAGGCATCAACGTGACTTGCAAAGCTTCTGGTTTAATAGAGTATCTTGGCGGTATATATGTAGGAGACGGGTGAGGAGAAACAGTGAAGGAAATGTTTTGGGTTGAGCTGGAAGCTGAACTTGTGTTAGGAAGAAGGCTGAAGGTATTTCCCAAATTGACCAACACGCTTCTTTGTACTACATTCTTCTCGCTATCCTCATTTTGCGCTTGCACCAATCCCACACCGATGTTGAATGATTCAAATCTTTTTGCCATTGTATCTCATCCTTAATGCAGATTCGCCGCCAAAACAATGTTCAATGCCAGACAACCTTTTAAAGAGAAAAGTAAAACTTCATAAACAAAATAAAATGTTAGTGCGTGAAGTAAATGCCCAAAATAATATATATATATATATATATATATATCCCTTTTAAAGTTAGATTAGTTCGTGATCTAATTAAGCAGGCTCTAGATTAGAGATGACTTGAGTCATATAAAGGAATGGACGAAAATGAATCATCAGCTATTTAGCTCTGACAGTTGAGAATGAATCGAAAGAAAAGAAAACTACATTGGAGTAGAACATGCCGTTTGAAGAAAGATTGACTCATATCGAACGCCAAAACTTGGTTCTGAGTTAATTCTTACTAATTTCAGCATATTTTTTAAAAATTTGTCCCAGTTTTAGGACGTTTTGAAAAGATGTCTTGGGTTGCATTCCAAAATTGTTCCAGTTTCATGCTCCTTCGTTTGGGGAATATTAAAATTTGTAATAAATAAGACCGGGCCTTATATAGGCTGCCTACGTATCCTATATCCGACAGGAAATCAGGTCAAACGTAGTTCGGGCGCGTGTAAAAAGTTTTTTTTTTTTTAATAATGCAAGAGATTAGCTTAGAGAAGATCATGATTTATCGGGCGCAAGACAGTTGAATTTAATATACCCGAGAGTTACGAAGCATTGGCAGGTTGCAAAATGTCAAGGAGAGGAGACCTATGAGGTTGTCCTTCGACTTGCATGCCAAAAATTGAAATTAATGGGTGCGCGAAGATAGATTTCAGCGACCCAGAATGACGCGATTGACTCAGCGAAGGCTCCGCACAAGCAAGGTACTTGAACAGTCATTCTTGAACAACTTGATGGCAAAAATCGAACAAATATCGAGAAGTGTCATTTGATAGATTGGACCAATAAATTTGGACATCTACCAATAGAAGAAACGATAAATGCTGAAGATGATAGAATTGGAAAGTAAAAGTTCCATGACGTAAACCGAGTGCAAATGGATTCTACGAGGCATGGAGCTAACGGGTCAAATGTTTCGTCGTTTGAGACAGAAGATCATACCCGTAAAAGAAGGACACAAAAAGCTCTAGAATTTGCAGTTTGATGCGAGACAAATTGTTCGACACTAATAGATTTGAGTAACTAAGCAAATAACGATAAGAGAATGCCTATTAAAACAAAGTTGGAATGATAAGAGTTAACTTTAAGGATTTTCAAGGCTAGTTCATGTATGCGAAAATTAGGAAATTTCCTCCGACGATTAGAAATTTGTCGGGAGCCATGCTAAGAATGCGAACGATCTTAAAGGTGCTCTAGAGTGGCTAAAGTGCGCTAACCGCGGAATAAATAGTTTTTTTTGTTTTTTGTTTTTTGTTTTTTGTTTTTTGTTTTTTTTTTTTTTTTTTTTTGAGGTAAGGATGATGCAAAAATAATTAATGAACAATATGCAATTGTGCGGCAAATCAAATATGAATTTTACTTTTCTTCTGAAACAAAGATGATGTTAGCAAATATCAAGTAATAACTTTTCACAAATAAATTCAAATAAGAGCCTGCAAATAATTTTAAGTAATGAGCTTGGTATCAGGTGATAATCGCAAATAAATTCAAAGCAAGCATATTGCAAATAAGTTCAAGTAAACCACTTAGCAAGCAAGCACACAACTTAAAAGCTTATAACACAAGTATATAAAATAACAGCCACGCGTGTTAATACGTAGGGGACCTCCTTATGCCCGAGGTAGGCCTAGCGTGTATTTGAGAGATGAAGGTGTCATTATATGTCATCCTATTTGCTCTTTAATTAATTAAACGAGTCTATTCCCAAAATGAAGTACATAAATATTTTTAAGCTTTATTACATGCCAAATAAGAAAAGGAAAAAATATTCCTAAAAATAAGCTAAGTTCAATTGCGTTCAAGCTTCTTTCAAAACTTGCGATCTTCATGGCTATCTGCATCACAAAAGGTTAGTCAAACCCCACCCTCCTAAAGTTTTAATTAATCAGAGCAATGGTCGATATTTGACACAATCAACTTCAAATAATGCACACATAACATGATAAGCGTCGCTTGGGGTCATGAACCCACTTGGACATTTTGGTAACGTTTACTAATGGACTTAATACACCTTGGGTATTAAGCCTCCTAGGCTCGTGCATGTCCTTAAATGGGTTTTGGCTTAGCTCTATCTTAGGCTGACTAAGAGTTGTTTTCCTATGACGCAAGGCTCCCCCAAGCGGACAACTTGGGAGTGGAAAGTCCGTGGCCGTCGACTGCACCGCCGATCGATTAAATCCACTAGACCAATCCAACTAAAGGGGTAATTTAGTAGTGCACGGGCGCGAACCGCGAAGCCGATTTAAGTGTGTGAATATGTGTGAGTTTTCCAGGAGTGGAACAAAAATATGAACGGAATGTCAGTTAAATAAAGCAGTAACATATTAAAAGTTTCACATAATAAAACAATCACTCAAAAGAACATAAGAGAAACAAACAAAGCGACAATAAAGGCAAAATATAAAGAAAAACAACCAAACATCCAACAAATTAATTATTAACCTAAGTTGTTATGGTTAAGACCTAGAGTCCCCAGCGGAGTCGCCAAGCTGTTATACCCCATTTTAACCGGGTTGAAGCGGAGTACAACATATTGGAGATTCCTATATGCTTGTTTTAAGGAGTCGCCACCTAATTGATTTTAAGGTGAATTAGGGCACCTAATTATTAACTAAGGTAAAACTAACTAAACCTCCGTTAATAGTCTGCTTAATCAGTGTGATTCTAGGTAAGAGTTCTATATTATTCTAAAGGGAAGGGATTAGGCATCCTCTAGAATCCGTTAACTACGGTTATCCGGCCAAACTTAGGTTAATGAATTAATGCTAAATAAGGTGCTTTAAATTTTAAGAAAAAAGTGTTAGGAAATGTTGCTAAAGTTTTTTAAGGAAAATATAAGAATGTTGCTTAAAATAAGACTTAAGAAATGTGCTAAGACTTTAAAAAAATGCTATTTAAAAAAAAAGACTTGTAGACAATTTGCACAAAAAGAGACTTCAAATGCTATTTAAAATAAACTATAAATATTGCTATGCTTTAAATAATAATGTTATTTAAAATAAGACTGCAAGAAAATACAATAATCTTGCATATGAGAAAAATGCGGGTTTATGCAACGTTTAATAAATATTTGAAATAACTCCGAAGGTGGGGTGTTAATTTTAACAAAACTAAAAATATGTTGAATAGCTATATAAGATAGATAAACGGCTAATGCAAAAAATAACTTTGTGAACAAACCTTCCTTGATTGATTTAGGCGCTTAACGAAAATGAAGGCTTCAAAAACATTGAGAACTAATCTTCTTTCAAAATATGCATTAAAAAGCTTCTGCGGTTGTAAGAAATAATGTCCATAAAAATATAGTAAGAACACTTCGTGAGAAAAAAAAGGACCGACATTTTATTATCTCAAGCTACCATCCGTTTTCTTTTTATAGATATACTAAAACATTTCGTGAAATGAACTAAAAAGGAAAGATTTCCATTATTGTGTAAACTAACGTCCCAAATTAACCCCCACTAAATTAATTATTCTAAAGTAGCTAAATAATAGTCTAAAAAAAAACATAATTAAATAAACACATAAGATATGCTAAAAACGCAGCAGCCTTTCTCAATCATTTTTAGCCGAATTCTGTGGACTAGGAACACGGAATGGAGCAATGAGATTGTTTGATCTCGCGGCGGAATCGAGTCTCATTTGAGACTCCTCGCAATCCCGGATGTCATGCAAAAGAAAAGAAAAAAGAAAAGAGTTAGAACAATGATATGATTTTATAGTGTGCAAGAAAGAGAAACTTAAAGAAATAAGGAAGCAAACCCAAACCAGTAGGCCCAAAATAAGGTGGCAGTTTCAGTTTTCAGGACAGGACAAATGACTTTGTATACCCTTTTAAATGGAAAAGTTTAATCCGTGGTTTTTATCCATCTATCTAAAACCCCTGTGAATGCTAGAAACTTGCACCCCCACCTCGTGAAAAAAATTGAATATTGTATCCAAGTTATAGGAACTTGTATCCCCACATTACTCTCATTCCAACCTCAAAATCAATATAATAACTATGAAACAGACTTCATGTTCTAATTTAAATTCTGAGAACACACATCAACTTAAAGGGGTTGCATTGAACTGAAAATCGAATACTTATGATACGGAAACTTCAAAGCTAGTATTTCAACATACAATGATTATCCTCGCACTTCTCTTACAGGTTCATGATCATCTTTTTTTAGATAAAACAGTAAGACCACAACCACGTGTAGGTTCTCAATATCTATGACTTGTGTGTATTATGCTTATGATCCGAATACAACCTATTATTTCCTTTTAGATCACACTACGAACACATAATTCTCAAGACTGTTCATTCCTTTTGGTAGATTGACTTTTGTCACATTAAGCCAACAGACATGACTCACAAATATCATCACTGATATTAGGCAATTCACACATCAGATTAAAAAGGAGAGTGTTTAATTAGCAGGCCTTATGTTTGAGAGGAAAACAATCATAACTCATGAGAATGTAGTATCATTTTAAACTCCATAGATGACTTTAAATGAATGAATCAAAATGGACTTCCCGATTGCTAATTCTTCAACTTATATTGGCTAAGACTAACCTAGATCTATCTTAACTTAGTTTTAATCTAAACTAACTCATCATTTTTTTTAAAACAGAGGGCTTAACAGGATTATGACAACCCATTAAATCATAATCTAATTAGCAATTACACAGAAGTAAATAAATGATACTCAGATACGTCCATGACAATAAAATGCAAATTCAGCCAGATTTTCGAAATCAGAACAAGAGGAAGAAAGGTGGCTGACTAGGACTAACGAACTTAATCCAAACAGTCCTGTAATTCCCATAAGAGAAAAGGGAATAAATAACTATATCGCATATTGTCTTCCATAATAAAACTAACAAACCAGACAAAGCTAGAAAAAGAACAGTCCCGAGAATTTAACTTTTCATGCATGAGTTTAAATGAACATAAAACAAAACCATAGAATAAAATGAAATGTCGAGCAGCATCAATATTGAAAACCAAAGAGACAAATAATGAAGATTACTACTCTAATGGTCCTGTTGGTAAACATCTCCGCGAACATGAGATAATGATTTCGACTGTGACGGAAAAGTGAAAACTCAAACCGACAAACCGACTAGACTCTTTAACACAATAACAAAATACAGAAAAAGATACTTAAATAGTCATTTTGTTTAAAAATAAAAAGGTTGCAGGCTGGAAAACAAGTTGGTTATTTAGAATGACTAACTATGATGACATAAATGGAGTCTAAATAAGAAAGGAAATGGAAATAAACATCTAAACTTGCACTCTTATACTTTCATCACAACTAAAGCAGACAATGAAGCTAGCAGGGAAACAAGCACAACGTCATTTAAATTGGATCCTTATGAAACTAAAACAGGATCATAAATTTCCATACGAGCCCCATTTTCTAACATACGAAGAAGGAGTAAACTAATCCCTTAATTCAAACAATAATCGAACTAAACACATACACTAACGACAGAACTGGAAAATGATAAAATAAAACAAGATCAAGCAGAACCTAATTAAACTAAAGATTTAGCCCACTTACATTCCAAAACTAGCATAAACTCATAATAGGCAGCAATAAGATTAGGAGAAGATAAATGCTGAAATAACGAGAGAACTACTGATACCATGTTCTTTGCGTAGTAGGGGTCGATTCATCAAGCAAAACAATAGAGAAATGCAGCTAACCAAGGCTTTTAAACTAATCAACATATGGAACATGAGCTAAAATAGGCATAACGCTGATTAAACTAATCATTTAGCATTCTTAAATCAAAGACCTGAACTGATATTTAAATTGCTCTTTAACATGATTAAAATTAACAATTAGGACAACACAACCAAACAAGGCTAGCACTTAACACATATCTACTTAATTTATACTAACGATTGTCACAGCTAATCAACTTAACACATATAAACAAAACACAAATAAAAGGCTGAAATATGCTAAAAGAGGGAAGTTTACTAACCTTCTTCGGGTGCAGCGAAGTGAGGCGTGGGATTTCCAATCTACTCGAACACTACCAAATTCGGGCTTGCGATGCTCGGATTCACAACAATAAACAAGGCAATCCAATACAGATTGGATCTAGTATTTTGACCCGATATTAGATAAGTTTATGACTGCTAAAGGGACTGATTTTTAAGGAAATTTTCATGCGGCTGAAGAACTCTTTCTTTTATGGGATTTTCGCCAATCAAAAAAGGGCCCCTATTCATTCTCGGAACGATTATTTATAGCTAGATTTTTAGGATTTGGGGCTAGGGTTTTCGTTTTGAGAAAGAGAGAGAGGAGCGGGGGGACAGGAGAAGTGGGGTGGCAGAAGCGTAGGGGGACAGGGCGGAATGGGGGTGGCAGACATCACGTGGGGGAGATGAAGGAGAGGAGAAAGAGAAGGGGTGAAGGCGGCGGTGAAGGAGGAAAATGAGAAGGGAAAGAACCCTAGGGGTTCTTTTCTTTTGTTGAAGAGGAGATCGGGCTGGATCAGTTTATTTTGGACTAGGTATTAAATGAATGGGCTAGTGCAATAAAACATGGACTGGTCTAAAAAATTGGGATCAAAATATGGGCTGGTCAAAAAATGTTTATGAGTTGATTGGGCTACTACATTTAAATAAAAGATCAATTTAAATTACTTAATATAAAATGTGCAATTATTAATACTCGGATAATAAATTATATGTCGTCATAATAGCAGTGCAATAATATTTGAAATTCAACAGTGAGTAAATGCTGTCATTTAATTATGCGAAGATAGATGCGATGCGTGTGCGTAAGACGGTAAAAAATGCTGAAATGATAATTATGATAATACTAGTAATAATAAAAAATAGTAACAAAATAATAAAAAATAATAATAGTAATAATAATAATGGTAGTAATGACGGTAGTAAAAGATAATGACAGAATAATGAAATGCCGGTATTAATAAGCTAATTATAGTAAAAAATGCAAATAATTATTTTTTAAAGTTGCAAAAATATTAGAAGTGAAAAATAGGTATTTTGGAGGAAAGGTGGGACAAAATTGGGTGTCAACAACGTATACACGAAGTATACTTAATGTATATATACATCACTTGTGTAATGCATAGTCTATATTATCATTTGGTGTTGTTTAAATTCTGTGCGTCGTTGCAAGTATATTTCAGTTGGGTATGTATATTTGCGCATACTACTGGTATACCTCTATTTAAAATTATTCATTGATCGTATACTGATCCTTTTCTTTCGCTTTTGTGCATGACCATCGCATACGAGTCCGAGGGACTCGTCTTATTCCGCATTCAATGATGGGCTAAAAGCCCAACGAAATCTTCTCTCGTGTCCAGCCCTGTCCGCAGCAGCAATATAAAGAAAAACTCACTGGGCCTAAGCCCAATCACGTGAAAGTTCCAGCAGTTGGGCCTTAAAATGGTCGGATCCATTTCATCTTTTTCTTTCCCTCTACCTTATTTTATTGTTGTATATTTTGATTTGCTTTGTATGACTAACCTTATCTTATTTTATTTTTAACTTAGATGAATCCTAATGAATTAGTAGGTTTAGTTTAGTAATGGGTAGTTAGTTTAAGGAAGACTAACAATCAATTCCATAAGTTTTATTCTCTTCTTTTCATCTTAAAACTATTTATAATGTCTAATATTTATTTTATTTGGAATAATTGATTTGCTAAATGGCATGGCTATATATTTTAAGTAAAGGGAATCATATTTTATTCTTGCTATCATGTACATTTCAAAACGTTATTGATATGCAAATATAAGTATATTTTATAAACATGGTTTCCAAGATTCACCCAATTATGCATATTTTAATCAAATATAGTCAAATAAAGAGAAAGAAAACTTACTTCCTTTGCATTCTATTTAAGTTTAGATTTTTCTACACCGCCATATTCACATAACATAATCTTGTTTCAAAGTTCAAATTTACTAAAAACGTTACTTATATGCAAACTATTATATTTTCTGTAAATCTCATTTTTAATCGCATTATTATATTTTCGTTTAAGGCTTTGACAACATTTATGAATTTTATTTTAAATAGCATTTTAAAGTCCTCTTTTATGCAAACCATTATACCAATCTTATTTTAAATAGCACTATTATATTTCTACTTAAAATCTTAACAACATTTATAAATCTTATTTTTAAATAGCATTTAAAATCTTCTCTTATGCAAATTATTATATTTTCGCTAGATATTATTTTGAGCAACATTCTTATATTCCTCTAAAAAAAACCTTAGCAACATTTCTTAGCCCTTTTTCTTAAAATTTGAAGCACCTTATTTAGCATTAATTAAGTAACCTAAGTTTGGCCGGATAACCGTATTAACGGATCCTAAAGGATGCCTAACCCCTTCCCTTTAGGATAATATAGAACCCTTACCTAGAATCACACTGGTTAAGCAGACTATTAACAGAGGTTTAGTTCTAACTTTGCCTTAGTTAATAAATTAGGTATCCTAATTCACCGTTAAATTAATTAGGTGGCGACTCCTTAAAATAAAACAAAATAGGAATCACCAATATATTGTACCCTACTATAACCCGGTTAAAATGGGGGTGTAACAATATACCATTTCTTTTACACCTCAACTCACATATTCATGATGCATACAATGCACCACAATGTCCATAACAACAACAACTAAAACATCACATAAAACAGTCCATTAATTCTCCTAAATCAGCTCCTACACGGCTTCAATACCAAACATACAAAATTCCAAAATTTTCATTCCTTTCATACACACCACAACATTCAAACCATCCTCAATACATGTACAAGAAATTTAAACATTACTTCACATAAGCCCTTCACACGGCTAACTTTAAATTTTCAACAACAACAATCCAATATCTTCATGCACAATTTTTTTTTTATACACTCAATTCACATTTATACATATTCACAATACATTCAAACTCATTCTAAATGTAAAAGGAGTGATCAATTCTTACCTTAACAAGTTGGTTTCTTAACCTTGCTAATCACTTAAATATCCACAACACTTTGAGACATTAGTTACACTTGAAGTTTCAACAAAAATTCCTCCACTGCTCGGCTAAGCAATCTGGCCGTGACCCCTCTCCTCTCAACTCCTTTCTTTTGGGTTTGTTTAGTTCTTGAAGCAAGTTCATGAAATGAACATTTCATGACTTGTTTAAGTATATATATGGCTTCCTATATGGTTACACGTACTCCCCCCTAGGTTGAGTCACCATTGCATTGTTTCATATTTTATTATTTTCTAATTTTGATTTTTCCTTTCTTTTTTTTTTTTATATTCGGGTGGGGCCCACACGGCCTCTTAGGCTTAATTAGTGATTAATTAAATCTTAGTCCCACTTAATAATCTAATCATGGTAAATTAATTTCCAATCTCCAATAATATTATTATACCAAATAAAATTTATATGCAACTTGTGCCTTGAACAAAATCGGGAGTTAAAGTCTCTACCTCGTACCTTAAAATAGTTTGTCTTTAACTTGTCGCGTTTAGCTTAAAATATCCCAATGTATAAAAATACAGGATATAACATCCTTCCCCCCTTTAGAACATTCTTCCTCGAAAGTTAAATTTATCCCGTTGGGTTCTATAAGAGTCTTGGGAAAGGTCCTCCTTATCGCCAACATATAGATTGATCAGACAATTAACACAACTAAGAAAGGGGGTTTAGGTTACCTGTAGGCGTAGGAAACAAGTGAGGATATTTCTTCCTCATCTCCTCTTCAGCTTCCCAAGTCATCTCCTCCCTGTTATTGTTTCGCCACAATACTTTAACCGAAGCCACGTCTTTGGTTCGTAACCTCCTGATCTGTCGGTCAAGTATAGCTATAGGCTGCTCTTCGTAGGATAACTCCTCTGTTACCTGGATATCATCTGCAGGAAACACCCTGGAAGGATCGCCTATATACTTCCGAAGCATTGACATGTGGAAAACCGGATGTACTGCTTCCAAATCAGTCGGTAGGTCCAACTCGTATGCAACTTGGCCTATCTTACGAATGTTGATTGTTGTTGTCATGGGTTCTAAAATAAGAATAAGGATATTGATGGTTAAAAATTTAAATTGAAATAGTTTGTGGGCTGTTGTGGGAGCTGTGTATAATGGTAGTCTTGCCGACTTATGTGCGATATAAACTGTTGAAAGTTGTAACTCCTCAGGAGACAGGTGGCTTTGATACGCATATATACGACAGCTTTAAAATAACGTCTTGCCTTTATATATAAATAAGTTCTTGCTATGCTAGCTGTAGATAATTATAGTTAACAGGTGTCTATGAGTGTCCAACTCGGGCACTAGTCACGGCCTACGGGGTTGGGTCGTGACAAGTGACCCCGGTATCCATGTACCAATTTTGATCGGGCGGGTTCAAGGTCATGGTGTGCATTGCGGACTTGATGTCGGTTGGAACATATGACCCATGAGGTGCTACTGCTGCCGTGTATAGCTGCTGGGGTGGAGGAGGGCCTAATATACCTTGCTGTCGTGGTGGGCCAGTTGGGGGACGAGCTCAAGAAGTGGTCGGGTACGGACATAGGGGAGGAGCAGCAACCTATCGAGGCTGCGGTACCCACTGCCAGTGACCAAGTTGTCCGGCATGCCACTGCTGCGAAGAGGAGCCCGCTGGCTGTGCACCACCGCTGCTACGGCCTGAACCACCGTGTCCACCGGAGGTGTTTTTACCGCCGCCTGAGCCGCGGCCAGAACCACCCTTACGGCTATTCCCAGAATTGTGGCGGTGGGAATTTTTGTTTTTCCCTCGGTGTGAGCTTGTGTTTTCAGAGTGAAGTGCAGCGTCGTCGACCGCGGCTACCATAGCCGAACCAGACCCGTGAGACACCATGGCTGCAAGTTCACGTTCTTCCAAAACAAGGGAAGACCGAGCCTCTGTGAATGGGGGAGAGGCTTAGCATGGCGAATTTGTGTCCCAATCCCTTTGTACGCTTCAGTGAGACCCGAAACCAGTTGAAGGACAAGGCGGCTATTCGTCACGGGAGCCCCGACGTTTTTCAGTTGATCCGCAAGGCTCTTTAGCCGTTGACAATAGGCGGAGGCATTGGGAAAATCCTCCATACGAGTCATCGTGAATTCTTGTTCGAGAGTCACGGCACGAGAGTTTTGATGATCTTGGAATATATCACACAAGCGAACCCAAGCGTCCATGGCAGTAGCGTCTGGTTCGATGATGGTGTTTAACAGATCATTCGAAATTGTCGAATATATCTATTGAAGCACGGTGGCGTCAATGGTCGTCTATAATTCGACTTTCTCATCAGTTTTGGGAGCCGGCTTCTCCTTACTTGTAGGGGGAGGAATGATGTGATGAAGGACCTTGTGAGAACGAGCATGAATCTTGAAAAGCTCGGCCCATGTTCCGTATTTTGAGTTCTCCATCTCAAGAATAACAAAGATGTGATTCTTGATATTCGAGACCGCGAGAGCCGGGTGGAACGAGGACTTAACCGGAGTGGGTGTTGCATCGCCCATGGCTGATGGATTAGAGAGTGAAGGTGATGGAAAGAGGAAGAAGAAGGAGGGACTAAGGCGTAGCGGAAGAATAAGGAAGAAGAAAAACCCTAATCTGATACCATGAAGGAAATGTTTTCCGTGCCTCCTTTCATTCTTTGACTTAGTTAATATACAAACTATACAATCGTAATGTTAGGCTAGAATTAAGGAGCTAATTCTACCAAATAATATGTTAAGCAAAGCTAACCTAAAATAGGAGATTACAAAATATTCTAACCTAAAATAGGAGATTACAAAATATTCTAACTAATATTTACATAATCTATCAATTTATTCCATCATAAAATGATGTCAAGTTGTCGACAATAGGAAAAACTTCAGAGGAATTAAACGATTAAATTTGGACCTTTCATTCCCTGGTGGAACATCTTTGCAATGCAATCGAATTGCAAAAGTTAACCTGAAAGCAATCAATTCATTTTAATTTGGATTTTCATGTTTAAGTTTGAAATTTGATATTTTGAGATTCCTATTAATCCGGCTCTTTGAATCTGAAGTTGTTTTGTGTTTGAGTTTTTGAAATTCGATATTGTTGTGGTGGATTTTTTCTTTATGTTGCAGTCGGTGGGGAGAACAAAAAACTGGTGGAGGAGTTCGGCAGCAATTGCTTATTTTTTTACTAGCTAGTTTAGGCGGAGGTGGCCATTTTTTCCCAACTGCCACAGATGAATGGAGATGACCAAGATTTTAGGGGCCTTTAATCATTTATATAAAAGAAAAAATATGGATATTTTCTATGTCAGCTAATTTTAATAGCATCTCACGAGCTTAGAATAGCTTTTCATGCAAGCAGTTCGCCACATCAGATTTTTGTGTTTAATGAGTACATATTTATCAAGTTAAAGTGTCTATTTGGTCACTAGGCAAGTTTGAGTGTCTAACTTACAAAACATGCCAAGTTTATGGGTCTATCTAGGTATTAAGCTAATATTTAATTACTTTTTTTATTTGAATTGAATATTTATTATGTTTAAAAATTAATAAATTATGCACATTAAGATGTTGAAAAACAAACAGTCTTAATCATTCAATATTAAGATGTAGAGATAACATATTAATCATTTAAATGTGTTCAGATTCATACGTCTTAATCTTAATGAAAACAAATATTGAGGCCTTAAATGCTCTAACCACGTCGTTGAAAGTTAATGCAGTAATAATACATTTGATTTCAGCCGAAGGGCATAGACATTAGATTTGGGACTATGATTTAAATCATATATGCAGTGCATAAAAATTTAAAAATTCAGCCACTTCAGAAAAACTACAGACATACAGTGTTTGATATTTTATATGGTTAATTGCAATGTAGACACATATAGCTGAAGTACTAAATGTTTGCGTGAACTTCAGGCAAAAATGCACATATGATTGAAGTAGTAATTTATTGCGTGAACTTCAGGCAGAAATACCTGAATTTCATCCATACGTATCTTCAGATATTTTTGCAGACATTCCATGTATGAAATTCTTCTCAAGTGGTAGACATGCATTTTTTTTTTTTTTAGAAAAATGAGTACAAATTAAATAGCAGAATCCAAATAAAATATCCCGTAGAGTTTTTACTTTGATTCCAGCGTTTGAGCTTGATGGACAATTAATTGATTGATGATCATAGTTGTAACTTTTGCCCTGCATGCAACTGATTTTCTGAATAGTTACATTGCGCTTTAAAACCTAAACTGGAGAGTAATTCAATGGAATTAGAAATAAGATTATACTGCCTCTAAATTCATTTTGTTTATAAGCTATGCTATGTTAAAATAAAAAATCCGCAGTCATTTCCAGTTCAGAGTTATATGAGCTCTTCCTCATAGGATGCCAACCTTATCGTTTGGAACACTTCAATAGAAATCAAAATAAACGAACAGATATGCCTTGAAAGATTATGCCAAAGTAGGATACACAGACAAAAGCTAAAGCTAGCTAGAGTTACTATTCAACTCTCAGTTGATAGACAACCTGCGGTCCCTCAAACTTTCTCTTGCTTTGTACTGTAAGATAGACATTAGGTTGGTAGTTTGGCACTTTTAGCAGGTTTGATGTTCAATTACCCTCCCACGTCTTATTACAGAGGACACATTTGACCATCTAACAAATTAAGTGTATGTATTACCATGATAAGTTTATCATCGGTAATAAACGGTAAAAAGAAATATGTTTCTTATGTATTTTTCCTCCAAGTATATGCATTTTTAGTAAAATATGCCTTAGCTAGTCGATCGTACCTCAGATAATTCATAATTTAAGTTTTAAAGACAATCTTTCAAAGACTAATCAAATTTGATAAAACGAAACCTATGCTGCTGAATATGATATTGAGGCAGTTTTTATTCTCTTAGTAGCTCGTGCTTTCCTTTTTATTTTATATGATGAACGATAGTGTTCTAGATCTGCTTGCTCGCACCTAGGCAAGACTCAAATGCTCCTTGGAGGACATTCTTGTTAATTATCGTCACTATTCTCCATTTGATAATAGGAAAATTAATAAACAATGCAAGGGTACAAAGAAGAGCGAGGTACGTTCACAGAAGAAATAGAACTTCGAGGTTGAAAATCATTTAGACTAAAGAAGAATAAACATCACAACCTTTACACATTGCTCAATCAAACAAGAAAAGACATTATTGGCTCTCGAACATTGTACACCACATACAAACAACAATATATTACAGCAATAAAACGACATCTGACTTTAGCCCACTCCTCAATCTTAGTACAATAATAACGAACGAAGCATTCAGACATAAGCGTAACCGTCCATATCAACACAAATATAACAATTTTCTTCCCTCCTCTACCACTCTATTTGTAGGGTGCGCAAAGGACGCGTGGGCAACATTGGACTATATGTATCTATATGCAGAAATGAATATGCATAAACAATTAACGTACAGTTGATTTTTTAAGTTTCAAATTCCGGCCATGCATTCTGGTGGTGTAACGGGGTTTCTGGATTTGTCGGTGCAATAATCATAGATCATGTGGTTCATTCTAACCCAGCGATATTGCCTTGCTTGTGCTGGGCTTAGTTGTTGGTAAGCAGCTCCTTCCCAAAAATTGCGTGGGTTATTCGCGCAATTTGCTGGTCCTGGCATTGCACATCCCTCTATGTCGAAATCTTTATAGTATGCGTAAAATGGTGATTTGCTCCAATTTATTTTCTCTAAGCCACCCCTTGTAGCCCAGTCATCGGCTTCCCACAATGTTGAGTAAACTCCCATAGGTTGAGATTTGGGGAATGGGATTCCTCTTGCTTCATTGTTCTTGAACACTCTAATGGGTATTCCGTCCACGGAGAATCTTCAAAATTACAAACAATAATTTTTTCTTAGTAAATAAGTTAATAACAAGTAAATTTCTAATTGTAATGAATTAACTATAACATAGTGAAAATGATGACTATTTAACCTTTTACTATATGTTATAGTAACAAGTTAGATTATACTGATCTTTCTGTTTCATTTTGTCTCTTAGTTTGACTGCACAATTTATTAAGAAAGAAAGGCAATTTTTTTAAATAATGCATACCAAAGTACTCTTTAAATGTTGAGATTTTAAATACTCCATTTACGATGATTCTTCTCTTTAAAAGGGACATTCTTGTTTTACAAATTATACATAAATTGAAACAAAGAGTAGTATCAAACTTAAATTACTTATTCTAAACAGAAGAACAAAAGAATAGAGAAAGTGTAATATATATATGTACTTACACTGCGTGATGGTGGTTCCAAAGAATGGTATAGGTGTGAAAATCAGCGGATGGATCGAACCAAAGGTTGACCCTTTGTTCCTTGTCACCTTTTCCGTGTACATACACATTCGTCTGGACAGTGTACGGCTGCCCTGTCCTGTTTCCCAAGAATTCAAAGTCTAGTTCGTCCCTTAGGTTATCTGTGTCTGAGTTCATCTACACAAAGAAGTAAAAAAATGTTAAGCAATATCCTAACTAGTTTGAATATGATGTGAAGATAAAGTCTAGTGTTAAATTGACTACTCCATCCATATATGTATATATATATACACACTTACGTAAAAGGCAGTGACGGTTCCGGCAGAGTCACCAGGAACGAGCTTGATCTTCATGCTAACACGTCCAAACAGGTATTTGCTTCTCGAAGCAAATCCACATCCTAAAATCAAAGAACCATTCATCATTATCATGGTTCATGCATGAGAAATGAGAATGATAGTGTAGCGTGTTGGTCACTTGGTTATGGGTTATTCTGAACCCATAATTCTTTTTACTGTACAATAAATTTAGTGGTAAAATTATAAAGATTAAACCCAATATTTAAATGGTAGATCAGACTCTTGTGACATAGAGTAAAAGGAACGACGGATATCAGGAAGAAAAAAAAAAGGATCGTGCCTGAGTTTTGGTCAAGAATAAGCTGAATTCCCCTGCCACCATCAAGTTGTTTGATGTGAGAGTCAGACCAAGAGACTTTAAAATCCTGTAAAAAAGTGGCGGGTCGTGCACTCACTACTGAGAATGAAAAGGTCAAGGCATATAGCAATATTAGAATGATAGCTAAATTTTTTAAAGAAGAGGAAGTCAATGTGGCCATTTCTTTTCTATTTGTATGATTATACAATTAGATGTTGTGCTGATAGTCTGAATTTTGTGAGCTTTATATATCTGTATGATAGAAGAAAACGACGATAGGAATTTCAATATTACAGCTATTAGCAAGCCGTCAGTGGACCCTCTCTCTGTGCCAAACCCTACCTGATGATCAATTCCAGAATAATTCTTGACTTCTTCTGGCATGACATCATTTATGGACATGCCCCATTTTTTTCCTTTCAGGTTTCTTACTGCTCTAAGGCAAATACTCTAGCAACTAAGCCAGATGGCCTATCTAATCAATTTCTTTTGGAATTTACTGATCATCTCCCTAGTCCCTACCCCTACTTTCTTTTCTTCTTTTTTCTTTTAAATGAGTCTTGACTTTTCAGTCAAACTCTGGGGAATTAACTCCACTCTGTAATAATATTAATACTATCCTTAAAATATTCATTAAGTTTTATTAAACTGGAGACTAATAAGACAAGAAGATCGCTATAGAAATTTAACTGTAGAGCTGGAAAACTCTTAGGGAATTATTTGAATTACCAATCACTGAGTTCCACGTGGCATTGTAAATTACATTTCAGGAATCGACCACGTTTTGATTGGACTTTTGTGCCCTAACAACAGTACCGTTTCTTAGTCGCAGTTACAATCGCAAATGACAATTGAAGGAGGAGACTGCAAGAGAAGAAAAATACAGAATTTTGGCTTTGAAATGAGCCTTGGTCAAAGAGAAAATAGATTTGTTCGGAGAGGAATTATATTATTTAGCTAAATACAGGATAGTCCTTTCCAATGGATTTGAAGCTCTAACCAAGTATTTTGAAAAGTCCATGATACTAAACCCCGCCCGATAAGTGAAAAAAAAAATATATAGTTCAATTCTTGGTCCATTTGTTTTCCACTCATTTGTTCAAACTTGAATACTCTCAGGTTAGGGTAGTATATATTCATTCAACAGTTATAATTGTTATTAAACTGTATTGCAAAAACGTCGAAACAGTAAAAAATAATTTCTGAAAAACAGAAAACAGAAACTGGACAGATTCTGGAAAAACCAGTAGAAAACGGAAAAACAGAAACTGGAAAAGTAAGAACAGTCTCTGAAAAATATTTAAGAATGAAAATCGAGCCCACTGAATGCACAGTGTGTCCTTAAGGAAATTATTCCCCTCAAGTACCCAAGGTTAATGGAATATATCCTCCCAGGATAGAACGATCTTACTCACCGGTGTATCGGTACCTAAAACAACAGTGTCAGCGAACCACTCAACGACAGTAAACTACACTGGAATTTATTTGTGCAGAAGAAGAAGAAGTTTTGAAGTTTAGAAAATTCGTAAGGAAAATTCTGAGGAATCAAACGAATTTATAGCCATGGAACCTTGCAACCCTTCAGAACAGTCACTTTAAAAATTGTGGGAAATTTAAATAAAATCTGGGAAAGAACCGGGTCGCGGGTCAGACACGCGGATATAATTAATTAAATAATTAAAATTAAAGAAAATTTGGTCCAAAAAGATTATCAATCAATCAGATCATTTGACCGAATCCGAGCCGAACGACGACGACGATGAAGCGAGGGGAGACCCTCTTCTTAACCCTTTAGCAACAAGAAGGAGTACTTCTACTTTTAAGTAGGAGTACTTTTCTTTCCACTGCCAATGAGGGACAAATGCTCATTTCATAAAGCAAGAGGAACAACTCATTTTCCCTCCACTTCTTTTCCT
Organism: Lycium barbarum; assembly: GCF_019175385.1. NCBI lineage: Eukaryota > Viridiplantae > Streptophyta > Magnoliopsida > Solanales > Solanaceae > Lycium > Lycium barbarum. The sequence goes on along the minus strand of NC_083348.1, from coordinate 95,859,857 downwards.
TCCATTTCTCATTCAATCTATCAATTAAACCCAACAATAATAACCAGCAATGCAAAGGGTTGTGGCCAGAGTATTCGTATTCGAACCTTTGTAAAATGAAAAAAATCTAATGATGTGGATCAAAGTGCTTCTCTCTTTTTAATGTGTCTTACGAAACACAAATTCAAATTAGTCAGGTCTATAAATTTTGAATACCAAATGATTATACAAAAAAATATATACTCAACTAGTCTAAAAGCTTTGTTGATCTACATCGCTACTTTATATCAATCCACGTGAGAATTTTGCCAATAAACAAAAAGAAGGAAGAAAAAACAAATGGATTTGTTGTACAATAGTATAAGTTTACTTTATCAAACAGTTGATCATTTCTAATAACTCTACACATGCATGGGGCATAGAGATTAACGAAATATCTAGAGATTAAGTTTGGTCTGTAGGCACTTTAGACAGGTTTAATGTTCACTAACCCTACTACTGCGTATTAGAGATGATAGATTTGATCGATGACCATCTAACAAAGTCTCGATAGGTAAGCTGTTTATATAGTTCTGTGATGTATTTTAATTATATTTGTTCAACTTCTTCATACTTTGTGAGGGTTGAAGTAGTCAAGTCTAAATACTGAATCCGCCTCTATATACATAAAAATCTAACCTGGTATGAATTGTTAACTTGCATCTTAATAAAGGTGTGAGTTTTAATTCTTTATTGGATCTTTTCCATTCACTTTCCTTTACCACTCTCCTACCACATAGACCAAACATAACGTAGACAATAAAAAGTAGAGAGAATGAGAAAGAATATAAGTTATTGGTATCAGTTTTAGAAAATTGAGGAAATAAAGATGATTTGCACACGATGGGAAAGCTAAGTATGAACTGTCAAAAATGTGCGTGGTATTATTGGTAATGTAACAGGTACCTTGTCAACATCGTTTATGTGTGATATGTAATGGTCTCATTTACTCTAAATAATATCTCAAACAGTGTGTGGATATGAAGTAGGCTCACCTCATTGAAGGTCTTCTCTTCTGCATGTGTGTCTGCCTTCTAGGCCTTGCAATTTGCGGTCCTTCCTTATTCTCACACCCCCGCCATTATTGCCTTTAAATTTTAACCCAATTTCTACAACCAAACGTCCAACTGGATCCAATGCCTACAAATTTTGAAAAGACGTGTCTTCAAGAAGGTAATCGAGTAATTAAGAGGTCACAATTCAAACTATAACACAATGAATTCGAATTAATCATTATGATATCAATACCTTTGATATATAAGGGGATCTACTTTCTTTCTTTTTTTCTTATGTTAATTATGTGAAAAAGACAGCGAAAAAGAACGAAAAAAAAAGAAAACCCTGAGTAGACGCGATTCCTCATAAGTTAACGTTTATATTCTATACTTTTAGGCTTCAAAAGCTTATGACTGAAAATGTGAAATGATCCAAAGACTAACTATAGTTTGTATAGAGAGTCAAAGCGTTCTACTTCTTCAAAATCCAGATATGGGCTAAACAAAAAAAGAGACGAAATTGCTGCAAAAAGATATCTCCAAATAGCTCTAATTATTAGAAATATATAAGCGTTGCATAATATTTTTTTTCTCATAATCAGTACTACGGACACTGTGTAATTCATTTCTCTTTAATGTATTTCCAAAGCAATTCACTTTCACAGATAGTTCAGTTATTTTAATGTGACAAATGATAAATTTAAAGTTCAGTGATCATACATTTCAGATGCTTTCATATGGTTCAAAATTATGAGAACTATCAATTGAACATTTACATATGCTACTACATGGATAGTTAAACAGCCTAAAGGAAAGGGGGAAAATGTCTCTTTGGGCCATATGTAGAGTAGAAAAAAAGGGAAATAATAAGGAAAATTTACTTGTCATAGGTACCCCTAAGACTTAATTATGAATAATAACTATTTTATTTAATATTTAATTTTCACAGCTATATTATTCTAAAATTACATTTCATAACTACCCAACTATATTTCAATTACTGTGTTTCCTCATCTCCTAAATAAACAGTCCATTAACTATTCTATCCCTAAATACAAGGTCCATGAGATCTCACCCTTCTTTATCTCTCTCACCCTTCTTTATCTCTCTCTCCGTTACCTATCTCACTCCCAGATCTGTTTTAACAGAGGGAGTATTATAAACAAGCTTATTTGGCATTTGAAATGCAAAAATTAAAGTTCAGCTCCTTTTGAAGGGCAATCCGTGTAATTTCTTCATTGTTGTTACATATCGTTCAAAGGGTTTTTATTTTTTTTATTTTCTTTTTTTAATGCTTCTGCCTGAACATTGAATGTTGCCAGTGCAGTTGGTGGAAGTGGTACTGGTGCCTGGTGAGTATAATTGGTGGCTTGAAAGAGGCGATGATGATTTTGTAAAATATTGCTAATTTCTTTCTCTCACTGATAACGACGCTATTCTACCGCTCCTCTGGTATGAATCCAACGCATACTCCACCTCCGATGAGAGTTGTGGAGCTTCATGCCCACCAAGTGTTTGATAAAATGTTTCAGTACATTTCACTATATTTCAGTGTACTGTTTCAGTATATTTCGTTGTATTTCTAATTTATGAAACAGTTTCTGATATATTTCATTGTATTCCATTGTATATACGCATACTACAACTTTATATTTTTTAAACAATCAACCATATTTCATTGTATTCCAGTGTATATTTTTCTGTATTTGGAAGTATTTCTAAAAGTTTGGAATGGAGTAATTTGGAGAGAAAAACGTGGTTGTCGTGATTATTGTTGGTGGTAGAGGAAGTGGCAACAAGGAAAGCAGTGGAGGATCTCCAGCCAATGGCCGAAGCTCGGCCATAACAATTCGTTTGTTAAATCTCCATGGATAGGCCAAAAGAAGAGGAAAATCCTTCTTATGTTTGTTGATCATGTGGTGTTGTTTATCTTATGAGTGATGAAGAATAGTATTGATTATAGCAATATGATATTATTGCATCATCTAGGAACAAGAGAATAGGTTGTTGGTGTAGAAACACTATTGGTGAGAGTTGTGGAGCTTCATGCCCACCAAGTGTTTGATAAAATATTTTAGTATATTTCAGTGTATTTCTGTGTATTAACAAACAATATATTTAATTTTCGGTATATTTCAGTGTATTATTTTTGCCATTGATTATGTGTATTTCAATATATCTCAGTGTATTTATGTTTATATTTTATGTTTATATTTAATTATTTTTGCCATTGATTATGTGTATTTCACTGTGTTTTATCTAATTTCAGTAGATTTTCATTGTATTATTTTTGCCATTGATTATGTGCATTTCAATATATTTCCGTGTATTTCTATTTGGAATGGAGTAATAGGGGAGAGAAAGACGTGAGTTGTTATTGAAACATCAGCCGTTATGCGTGAAGTATGGTTGATTTAATTTAACTTACCATTTAAAAATAAAAAGAAGAATTTGTTCAAAAAATATAGCCTATTTTTACTCAACCCGACTTTGTATTTTCAGGTATTTCACTGTATTTCAAAAAAAAATAGAATGAAATCAAAATTACCTTGTTGATAATCGAATTTTTCAACTGTTCTTCACTACGACAATGTAAAATCACTCGTTCGTAAATTATAGAGTTTATTAGCTCGAATCAGATTGTTGAAAAAATTTCAAAGATGAAAGAAAAATTTACTGTATTTTTGGAAAAAGAAGATGCTGAGTTTTTTTGAATTCAAAAACTTTTGAATGGAGTGATTTTGATTGACATACACTAGCTGTAATAGAACCTCATGAGGTTTGCGTGAATCATGGAACCATTAATACAAATTACCATATAATTTGAAAAAGATTTTTATAGCCATAAATATAGTCGTGTTTTACTCAACAGCCGTGCTGTATTTCACTGTATTTCAAAAACGCAAGATTCAAATTAAATACAGCCAAAAGCAGCTATGAATTGTAAATCTTCTAACTTGTAGCTATAACTTGTTAGAAGCTATTAAAATGTAGCTATTTGAGTAAGTTTTACAAATAATAACGAAAAGAGCAGATGGGCTATTCGGACATAAGACGTGTGAATTTGTTTGGTATAGAAATGTTGAGATCCACAAAAAGAGGGCTGAAATCAATTCATAGACTGAAACTCTAATCAGCCTTTGGGCTGAAGCTATCCCTAACAAATTAAACTAAAAGCAAACCAATTGGCTTAGATATTATAGCAACCGCACTTGAAAGTTATATGCTTTTTAAGTTTGGTTTCAAAATCAATCTGAAAGAAATAGCACCTAATGGTTACTTTTCAACCATGTCTTTGAAAAATAGCCACTTTCATGGAATTTCAAATATCACAAGTGAAACTTTAGGTTCCCTTGTGGATTTTGAAATAACAATGACTATTTTTTTAATTATAAAGGATGAAAAAAGTACTAGTTATTTCTAAATCTTGCCCCAAAACATAGGATAACCTCTACAATTATCTTGGGACAAATAATCGATAAAATAGATCTATCTGGGAAAGCGATAGAACGGCGCAATTCAAGGAGAGGAATTGATTCTCTCTTCTTTGGTGAATTGGTGTTGAGAATTTCTGAGTACATTGTGGAAATAGTTTTAAGTAAATTGTGAAATGGTACTCAAAGTATGCGACGTGCTTCGTTTTGGATGTCTCTAATTCATTATTAGATGTCTCAAAATACTCTTATCACTTAATTTAAGTAATCTTCAACATAACTGTCCGTCAAATTCTACGACAAGAGAGTAATATTACAACATCTTCTCCATTTAAGAATGTCAGTATATATATATATATATTCAACACATACCACTCATGATAGTATTTTGCACAACTTTCACATGTCTCACAATTTAAATTTATCTAATTAATAAACTTATATTAAGTTGATGATTATTTGTCATACTCAAGACTTAGGCCTTAGGGTGTGTTTGGTATTTATTTGGAATTTACCTATGTTTGATTGATCAAAATGTTATAGAAAATAAATTTTTTTCTTGGAAAATAAGTTTCTTATTTATTCAAGAAAATGCTTTCTTGATGGAAAAGCGAAAACAAATTTCATACGAGACATTTCATATTGTCTTCTCTCTAATCCCGCCTCCCCATTCACTCCTATCCTGACACCCTTCCGTGTCCGGAGCCTAAAGGGCACTAAAATGCACAAAATAAACCAAAAGGGGTGCTCCATTCCACAATATACCAAAAGGGGTATAACGTGGAGGGGCCAATGTTATACCCCAAATTTTTTTTCGCTGTCAGACCAAAAAAAAATAATTGAAAGTATAACGTGGATCAGTCCACATTATACAATCTTCCTATATACAGAAAGAAACATGATTCCAATAGAAGTCATATATATTGTATAACGTGGACTGATCCACGTTATATACAATATATATATATATATATATATATATATATATATATATATATATTTTACCCCCCAACGTTTTACAAAAATAGTTTGTAAGATGTTGGCCAGATTTAAATCATATCCGGCTATTTTTTAATAAAAAAAAATTCATAAAGTCCGGGCGGAAATATCCATAAAGTCTGTGCCAAAGGGAAAAAGTGTTCGTGTGGGAAGTGGAGAAACTACCATATGCCATGTTCACATGCCATTAAATATTATGATATCTGCGGAATTCAACCAAAGACCTATGTTAGCAAGTACTACAGTTGCAGGTATTACAAGCAAACGTACAGTGAAAATTTTTCACCGTTGGGTGATGAGGCATATTGGCCACCTTCTCCCTTCAGTTTAATTGCAAACACTGAATACGAGCGAACTTCAGGAGCGTGGAGTACAACTAGACGGAGGAATGAAATGGATATAGCTCTTGCTCGCATGGCTAGGAAGTGTAGTACGTGCAAGCAAACAGGTCATAACAAGAATCGCTGCTTCGACAGAAATCAGTAGTTGTTGTTGCTTGTTGGTTCTTATGTTTTTTCCTAAGTTGTACAATCGTTGTTTCCTTATGTAGTCTTCCAAGAATGTATAATATGTCTTGTGCAATTTAATAACGTATGTAATTTAACATTTACTACTCAGTTAATGTGTGACGTTTATTTAACTTATATTTTAGTATTTTTTTTTATGTTCGAATATATAACACATATTTAATTATTGTATGAGTTAAAATATTTGTTTGAGTTAATTATTACATGAATTGTGGAGTATGTTTGAGGCAAAAATTAAAAAATCACTGAAATTTTTTTAATTAAAAAACAGCCGGATATGATTTAAATCTGGCCAACATCTTACAAACTATTTTTGTAAAACGTTGGGGGGTAAAATATATATATTGTATAACGTGAATCAGTCCACGTTATACAGTATATATGACTTCTATTGGAATGATGTTTCCTTCTGCATATAGAAAGATCGTATAACGTGGATCAGTCTACGTTATACTTTTAATTTTTATTTTTTTATCTGACAGTGAAATATTTTTGGGGGGTTATAACGTTGGCCCTCCACGTTATACCCCTTTTGGTATATTGTGGAATGGAGCACCCCTTGTGGTTTATTTTGTGTATTTTCGTGCTCTTTAGGCTCCGGACTCCACCCTCCCCACCCCACATATAATGTATGTCTAGATTATACATATATAACTATATAATTTATTAAACTACCAAGCAGGTTAGTGTAAGAGAGCAGAAATGGTAGGGGGAGAAGATGTATGTATATGGAATCTGTGATTGGTGGGATGACTGTTGAAAGCAAGCAGAACAAGAAATCTCCTACTATGGGCAAAACATATTCACACTGTTTAAGAAAATTCTGAAAGCGAAAACCCCATAATTCTAACAGCTATATTCAAGTGTCTGTTAGTGTGTTTTTGGCCTTTTTAGTGGATTCTTGCTGTTTTCGCTACTTGTTCTTTTCCCTTCTTCTGTCCTTTGTAATCCCCTCATTCACTATCCCCTCCTGCTTTACACTACCTATCTTCTTTTGCTTTATTCTTTTTGGATTTTTGTTCTATACCGCTATAACGAAATTATTCAAAAAATATAACATAATCAGTTGTTTCCTCGGTTTCATCTTCTATGATATTAAAGGAGTTTCGTCTTATATGATACTCCCCTGTTCAATTTATGTGATACACTTTGCTTTTTAGTATGTTTCAAAAAGAATGATACATTTCTAGAAATAATTTGACTTAAAACTTCCCCTGTTATCCTTAATGAAATGATTCACGTAATATATATATATATATATATATATATATCTTGTTTAGACCATAAATTTCAAAAGTCTTCCTTTCTTTTTAAACTCCGTGTCTAGTCAAACTATAACACGTAATTTGGGATGGATGCAGTATTAAAGAAATAACACTCGTTTGTATTTGATTTTTTTTTTAAAATTTAACTTCTCATTTGACTTTTAGTGACATGTCCTTGTAGCTATAAAAATGTCATTGCATATATAAAACCACAAATTTTAAGAATACTTTTTATTATTTCTGAATGTAGTATGTCTTTATTTCTAAAACATCATGCAAGTCAAATACAACAACAACATGCCTAGCGACCCACAAGTGGGATCTAGGAAGGGTGATGTGCTAGCAGGTTTATCCCTACCTTATGAAGGTAGAGAGGTTGTTTTCGACAGACTCTTGGTTCCAGTAACGCATATTACAACACAGAGATCAATAATGGATAAGTATTACTCCTATGTTATAATCCATCCAATTTATTTTATATGACGGTATTTCACTCGTTGCTTTGGTGATGGATAAACTAACGCTGCATAATCAAGGGAAAGTGTCACGGTATATGTTATTTGCAGATTACATATATTGATTGACGAGGCACATAGCGGAATTAACAATAAGCTGGAAGTTTGGATACAAATCCTAGAGTTTAAAGGATTCTGATTGAGTAGGACTATAACTCTATAAGAGAGCGAGTTAAATACCGTCATATAAAATAGGATTATTACTTATGCATTATTGATCCAGTGTTAGTACAAGTTATGCATAACTTATTTCGAAACCACACGACCCCAAAAGTCTTTCTTTTATCCTTGCTTCTGAACAGTGTTATGAGTGCGTCTTTTAGTTGTCTGAAATTGAAAGGGCTGGCTCATCCAACGAGGAGTATTGAGGTTCTTCCCTTTACGGAGAACTTCAATCCTTCTGCAATACTCATCCTCTTCTGTCATTCCACGTTCCATCACTTCCCTATTACAAAAAAACATATCAGACTTGAGTGCGACATCTGATTCAGGACTCATTCTATCACTCATCCTTTTCATCATCTACTTTAAAACTCTTCTCACTTGTTAGCTCACATCTCCATCGCCACGCCCTTTCCCTTTCTGCCTTAATTTGCCACATCTTTTCCCTTTTTTCCTCTATCTTTTTCCCCAGCATTACCTAAACTCCTGGATATATATACATAATTTCACTTTCAAGTCAAAATCATTCCTTTTGAAATTTGAAATGGGTTGGACTCAGAATTTCATATGTCGTCAAACACTTCACAGTCTTACAATTCCACTTCTCCTTCTTATGCTTTGCTTATCCCAGCTAACATTCAAGGCTGAAGGTATTTTTCTTAGCCTCTGTTCACGGAACACGGGAACAGAGTCCTCTGCTCTGTTTTTAGCTCACATACACACATTGCCACAGGCAACTTTAGAAGCTGAAATTTGACATATGTAGTCCAATTCTTTTTTCATTTTTACAGGTAGAAATTTGCTTGATACTCAGGGGCATGACCAGGTAAAATTTTGACACAGTTTACGTTTCAATCTTTCTTTTCCTTATTAGAACAGAACAGTGTTTGATAATTTTCTTGGATTGTAGACAGAGAGCGAAAAGAAAGCAATTTTGAGATCACAAATTGGGTCGAGGCCACCTAGGTGTGACAAAAGATGTGGTTCTTGCGGACACTGTGAAGCTATCCAGGTTCCAACAAACCCCCAAATTACAAATGGAAATAAGAACCACACCATTATCAACAACAACAACAACAACGCCTCCAGCAACATTGCCTATGCCAGGGACGATGACAACTCAAACTACAAGCCTCTGAGCTGGAAATGCAAATGCGGGAATCTTATCTTCAACCCTTAAACACAAGTCTAAGTACAGTCCTCTTGTACATGAATCTTTACTACTTTCTTGGCTGTTTTATGTCCAGCTTTAACCCAAATAATCTTTTAATTTTTGGCGCAAGTTCAATTTTGTCCTTATTTTATTACTACCTTAAATGCGTAAACGGAAATGTCTTATGTTTTTCACGTGTCCAAGTGAAATACTAACAATCACGATCAAGGTCTTCTTGCCCAACTTCATTTTTTTTCCTTCAAGTTTTGTGGTGATCTCTTGTCTAGACTTTTATGTTTTTGTGTAATAATGCTAAAATTGGAGGAATTTGGAGAAGATCTTTATCGGGGTCGTTTTGTTCTATTCATGTGAACGCACATGACATTTTCGTTAATTTGAATAGTTCTGTTGTGGATCTAAACCATTACTATTATTATAACTTATAATCTAAACATCGTTCTAGAAATTGATTTTTTTTCCCCCACTCTAATTTAAGTTAGGAGTCTCATTAATCAATCACTAGCTTGAATTGACCAAGCAAAAATGAAATTTTTTTAGATTCAGATTAAGCCTGCGTAATTTGGAATTTATTCGAATCGAATTACGGGTTCATTTATTTTTATTTGAGGTAAATTCGAAATTGTTCTGATTGCGTAATCATCAATTACTGATATTAGTGAACTGCCCAAAGCGATTTGATTATGGTTCAATTCGTGACAATTAAATACCACTCTATGTATCCCCTGATTCTTGTATCTAATTTGTTTTCGTTGATTCGAGGACTGAAGCAGCCTATGATTTTATCAATTAGGTCAAAAGTGCTTAGCTTTTGCAAAATTAAAAGACCATATATGCTCAAGATACTTAAAATGAAACGACTCTCATAAGGGACCATTTTGGTCAAATACTCGAGTCTGCACATGAATAGCTGCTACTATTTGTGGAAATAATTTCCTTCCCATATCTTATTTAATATAGGTCTAACGTTAATCAGCATTTAATGGTGTCAGTTAAATCAATTTAGTATTAGCCATGCATCTAGGAAAAATATGAACCTTCCAACAATGGTGAAAAGTTTTTGTGATCATTTTCTGATAAAAGAAAAAAAAAAAGAAATAGCAGCGAATCTCTTGAGCGTGTAACTATGAGGTACAAAATGACAGCAAAGTAAATGAGAAAGTCCGTACAGGTTACTAAAAGGGCATATGTAATAATTGACCTTACCCTGTTAACAAATCAAGCAGTAGAACTAAGAGTAGGCAGGTGAAAGATTTGGTTAAAACTGTTTACTGCTGCTACTGAAAAGCTGATAGCATCGTATGATATGGCCATATTTTTATATTAATGAGAATATTAATGTGGATTCTGGATGCCACCATTCCGACTTTAACCAGATTCCAGAGCTGTACTTCTATGAAATTAAAATCACCCTCCCACCCACTACTCTCAGATTTAGAGTTTTACATAGCTAAAATAGATATGTTTACATTACGTTTTCCTCATCTTTATACGCAAGCCTCTTAAGTTATGAAATGAAAAAAGAAACAAAATTAATTACTGTATCAGTTTTCTAGTTGTCTTCTGACTCGATGTTACTTTATGTGAATTGGAAGAAATCACAGGTTTTCTTGGTTTTTGGCAGTATAAAAAAAGCAAGAGTAATCTGTTTATTAAAGGTAGTATCCGTACACTGCCACCTCATGCAAGCTAGCACATGTCGAACGTTGAATTGTTCCATCCAGTATCTGCGGCATTGCATGGTAACCAAAAGCTAAAGCTCAATCCACTGTGAAAATAAAGAAGTTCTAAAATTTTAATTTAATTACTCATCCAATCTAACATAAGGTACACCATGGGAGAATTTAATTCCATTCTCATTCAAAATTTTCATCTTTCCTTCTTTATGCAAGCAAGACACAGTTTTTACTCTGACATTTATGCTTAAATACATAACTAATGCATGCTTAACGAGTATGCATACCAATCATTTGTGGAGCCATTAATGATATTGCTATTTTCCTTCTAGTAGTACTAACAGATAACGAGTACAGACGGATTTATTAGTCACAGGTAGTAATGAGGTTCTTGTCTTCTGTACTATGTTACATAAAGTGCAACTTTATGGAAGATGTCCCTTCCATATATCCCAATTAAGCACAATTGATCTGAATTTAGTTGTTGATTGATTGTCAACTAGAAGATTTTTAATGCTATCCATCATCTTGAAGAAAATAAAAATTTAAGCTTCTGACCAATAATTCTATTGATTGTGCGCTCCAAACATTTATTTTTGCACACCACTGTATGCCTCGTCACTATCCGTTTACCCTAACAAAACATTTTTTCTCCCAACTGTCCCCAGCTAGAACTCTCTGCTGCGGAGCTAAAGCTGAGGAAGGAGTACAATCAAATCCTTTTCGTCTGGAAATTACACTGTGCAAGTAGGGTTTTTTTTTTTTCCACTTCTCTTAACCCCTTGTTAGGAGTTTTGACTCTGCACATCACTGCCATCTCTACCCTCAACTAATCCAGGAACACATTTCTGTCTAAATTAATGTTCTTTTTTTGCCTAAATCCATGTTCATCCTTGAAAATTATTTTGTGGTGCTAACTTCAAGTATAACACAAACGTGTTAGCAGATCATCTCAACTTCCTCACTGGAAAACAGCAGAGCAGTTTCACGTCATGTTGAACCATTAAACTTGAGTTTGAAGTTTGTACAAGTTCAACAACACCCCTGTACCAATTACTCTAATAGTAGAAAATATTTTATTCACTGCAACTCTAAATCCCGCGATTGCATAAACCTAACACAATTTTGGAGACGAGAAACATTAGCTGTCACGAGTACCTCTGTGTGAAATATATGGTTTAATCCATAGATTTCTATTGGTGAAAAACTAATACAATAATTAACAACCCTGAGTCAAATTTTCGCAATTCTAATAAGCATTTTCCAGAAAACGAAGATGTCAAGTCAACTAGTCCTAATGTGTGAGATTAACCGTCCGTAATTTTATTTTCCTGCATACAATAGACCCTTGTGTTCTGGCCCTTCTCCAAACTCGCGCATAGCAAGAGCTTAGTGCACCGAGCAGCCCTTGCCCAACACATCTAGTGTCGAGAAAGTGTTAACCAGTGCGCAGCATAAGCAGTTAAACCCTTCTTCTTGATCCATCGGTAGTCATTACGCAGAGGGAGTCTTGTCCAACTGCACAGATTCGCCATCAAAGTGAATTTAGCAAAACAACGCGATTCAAAAAGTTTTAACCAAATCTAGTTTTCCCTAATTAGACTGAACTGGTAAACCTAAAGAAACCAATTAATGACACTGGTATAAATTCAATAAATGTCAGTATCTCACTCAAATCACTCCGAGCTAAACAAGAATGAGCATGGTATTCCATTTTTCTGTTTGTTTCCAAGTTTTTAAGCCCATAAAAAGTTGTGACCCATATTTGATAAGTATGCAATTCCCAAAGTGGAGGAACATGACCATGATCTAGAAAAATCAGCAGAGGATAGTGAGCATAAAGAGGAAGTGAGGAGAAGATAATGCTGAAGAAGAAAGCAAAGAGAATACTGAAGATGGCAAAGGCGAGAGTACTTAGGAAGCCACTGACACGAATACAAGTGAAACTAATGAAACCAAAGAAGAAGATAGTGAAAAAGATCGGGTAAAGGAAAGTGGCGTTGAGGGTGAAGAAAGTAAGGAACAGGAATTAGAAAAGGAAGACAAGGATGTTAAAGAGAACAATGACAAGGAAAATGAAAGTGAAGACAAGGGAACTGAGGGAAAGGTTGATGCAAGAACTGATGTGAAAGAAGAGAAGGCACAAAGCAAACAGAGTGGAAGTGAAGAGAAGGGAACTGATTTGAAAGAAGAGAAGGCACAAAGCAAAGAGAGTGGAAGTGAAGAAACTTCTGAGAATAGAAGCGAAGAAGTTGCTGAAAATGAAAGCGAAAAGAAGTTGGTGGAGTTGGGAGGAAAGTAATGAGGACAAAGTGAAAAAGAACGACTAGAGCAAACAAGAGAAGAACGAGGGACATAGCAAAGAGAACGATGAAGCCAGCAACGAGAAAGAAGAGAACCAAAGCAAAAATGAAGAATCTGGCTCATCAGAAGATAAGTTCATGATTAAAATGACAAGACTAATGAGGCTTCAACAGTAGAAAATGGCAAGGAAGAGACTTCAGATTCTGAAAAAATGACGGGTACAGAAGGAGATGGTAATGTAGCCTCGAACAATGAGGAGGAATCCAAGAAGGGAGAAGATGAGTTGCAGGACAAGAAAAACAAGAACAAGTGATGAAAGTCTGAACAAGCCGGATTCAGATGCTGGAGAAAATAAGATGCTTGAATAAAATAGTTCTGCAGATGCAAATGCTTCTGGAGAAGTGAATACTGGAAGCAACACTGACGATAGTTCCATTGCTGCAGCAAAAACCAATGAAGCCTCTAACCGGCAGACAGAAACTGGCAATTCTACCTCCGAGACCATTCAAAATGAAACAAATGAAGCCCAATGAAAATCAGTAACAAAATGAAAACTCTGCCTCTCATACCATACAAAATGAGAACAACTCTAGTGATGACTCCAATCCTGCAGCAGAAACCAACAAAGACAATAATCAGTAGCAGGAAAATGAAGGTACTGCCACTGACTCCACACAAAGTGAGAACAATTCTGGTGAAGACTCTAATGTAGCTGAAGGAACCAATGATGCCAACAAACAGCAGGAGGAAAGTGACAGTTCTGCCACTCATGCCACACAAAATGAGAACTCTGGTGAAGACTCTAATGTAGCTGAAGGAAACAATGATGCCAACAAACAGAAGCGGGAAAATGACAGTTCCGCCACCCATACGACACAAAATGAGAACATCTCAATTAAGGAGGTCGTTTCTGTTGGAGATAGCACACAGAACGATGCAAATAAGCAGCATTCTGAGAAAAAGTATTCAAATTCCTCAGCAAATGAAGAATCAGTAACAACTTCAAACGGCTCTGAATCTGTTGTATTAGTTGACCAAAATGGCAATTCTGTAACAGCTGGTGCAACTGAGAAGTCGACAGGAGGTGGGAACGATCAGAATGACGTAAACCAGAAATCAGATGCTAATTCTAATCCAGGCTCGGAAAACAAAATAAATCCCTCAAATGACAATGATGAGACAGACTCAGATCGAAACAAATCGACTGATTCTTCCAGCTCAAATGGCAATTCTGATGATAGCCAGCAAAACCAAGCCGAGTCGACCAAATCTGCTCTTCGTCAAGAAGAGACAGAGGCTCGTACTGATCTGGGAACATTGCCACAGACTGGAACTGAGGGGAACAGCCACAACAATGCTGCAGCAGAGTAACATAGATACCTCTAGTACTATTTTTATGCCACGGTTTTATTCATATTCTTTCTTCTTGTTGCCTTTTTCAAAGTCCAAGGCAAATGTGAAAGTGAGATAACTTCGGTTGCTCTCTGGTTGATGCCGAAGAGCCATTATGTAACAAATATATAGTTTTATGTTCCGCCAGAACTTAATGATTTGATTATCTCTATCCCATAGCCATTATGTAACAAATATATAGTTTTATGTTCCGCCAGAACTTAATGACTTGATTATCTCTATCCCATAAATGTGTATCTGCCATGTCTGGATCATGCAATTTTCAATGCATTATTAATGATAAAGTGTTTCGTCATCTTTAGAACATATTGCCTACATCTGATCGGTCAATTTTAATCATTGAATTATTCTTTTTGGAGTGGCATCTTGCTATTGTAGGTGCTTCTCACTATTGTATCTGAGAAATTTTTTTTTGATGACCATTGTATCTGAGAAATAAAATTCGGTTGAGCACAAGAATACAGTCATCCTTGCTAGTCTCTCCTGGAGAATGTACTCTAACCTAACCACCCTTTGGGCCAGAACTCTAATTACCAAGTACTGCAGTTCCAATACCATCAGGAAATCACCTACCTTTAGGATTTGGAAATGCATTCTAGAGGGATGGAAAGTTTGCTGTCAAGGGAACAGGTGGGTTGTTTACAAGGGTAGTAGAGTTAATTTTTTTGACTGATAATTGGATCATGGGTCAGTAACCCATTTACAAAACCTTTCATGGTCCATGGCCTCTTAGTGCTTACACCTCCAAAGTGACTAGCTACCACCTTAATGGCAACTGGTCATTTGATAACTTCCCTTTATATTATTCCTCCATCTCCAACAAGCTATCTTTAGCACCTTTTTCCCATCTCACATTGATATAGAGGACAAAATGGTTTGGGGTCTCACCAGTAATGGTGTATTTAGCACTAAATCTGCCTATTTTCATGTTGCCAAACACCAAAGCACTGTGAACCCACTGCTAAGAAATTTAAGTGGATCTGGGACCTAGAAATCCCATACAAAATCAAGCACTTCCTTTGGCTCTTACACCATAGGAGACTTCCAACTGACCATTACCTCAAAACCATTGGTATGAACATCAGCCCAACTTGCCACTTCTATAATAACACAGACGAAGACATTGAGCATATCTTCCTCCAATGCCCTAATGCTCAGATTTTTTGGAACAGGCTTCTCCAAAGAGCCAGCAGTTCCACCCCTTTTCCCATCAGCACCATAAATACCACCAGCAGTTGGCAAGACATTTGGAGTGATATCGAGCATAAACCTTTTAATAATGTCATCAACTGGAATCATATCTTGCCCTTCTCCTTTTGGCATATCTGGCTCACCAGAAATAATAACATTTTCAACCATAGGAAAGATCTGGTAAGCATTGACAACACATTAGCTAAAGCCATAGAAACTTTCCTAATCATAGGAAAGGGAATGAAAAACCAGAATGCCCCAACCATCACCATAAACATTAAATAGGAACCACCTGACAGGGGGTAGTACAAACTCAACACTGATGGTTCAGTTCTGGAAAATACTGGACGAGGAGGTTTGGGTGGAGTGATTAGAAATAGCAGAGGTGATTGGATCTTAGGATTTGTATGAAGCACCAATCATACTACTAAAAATCATGCTGAACTTTGTGCTCTCTGTGAGGGTTTGTTAATGGCTTGGAATCAGAACCTTAAACCCCTCCACACCAATACTGATTGCACTAAGGTCATCACAATTCTTACTAATGGACATTCTAATTATGATCCTATTATTGATGAATGCAGGTGGCTAATCCAGCAATTGGGGAATCCAGCAGTGGTGCATGCCTTCCGGGAGCAGAATAGAGTGGCTAATCTTTAGCAAAGGAAGGAGCAAAAGGAAACTGATTGTGCAGAACATTGTTTTTGTTAGTTCCCCCATTGTATGCCAATGATGCAGTATGGACGGACATTTTGGGGACTACTTTTTCTAGGAAAATTAGCACTTGTAATCAAAATAATGATACTCTAACTTTATTTCAAAAGAGAACATAGGAAAGCTAACTATGTATTTTATATTGATTCTGTAATCCAAACGATTTTATATTGATTCTGTAATCCAAACGCCCAAGCAGGACATATTGACATTTACAAAATGGTAATACATCGTTTTCACCATTTGATTGTTGACTTTTAAATTAGGGGTTTTCTTTGTCTCATTTAAAAAGTGTATAGGAGACTCACAAGATTAAGGTCGATTATAACAGGGAAAAGTACACCACTCGACTTTTAGGGAATACATAAGACAAATTTTAGCCTTAAATAGACCTAAGTACCCGAGTTGGGGTCTATGAGCAAATTAATGCCAATACCTAGTCACGTCTCTCTTTCTCTCTCTCCAATTTTGGTACTTGATGCGGTGTTCTCTTTCCTCTCTATTCTCTTGAAGCTTTCAATAAAACATCGACAGCAGGTGATGGCATGGCGGCGTTAGCGGGAGCGTATGAAGGAGGAGTCATAGGAAGGTGAAGGAAGAGACTGTTTCGACGGAACCAGATGATAACTCCGTATGATCGTCAACTGACAGCCCTCTGAACCCTAGTTGGCTCACAAGTTGAATCGCTGGAGGACAAGATCTTCGAACTCCTTCGGGCGGATCTGTGTCGCCTGGGTTTTGTTGCTTCGTCAGAGAACGTGCTTCATGTAAACGTTGTGAAATCATCAGATATATGATTGTTTGGTACAGATCTGGCTGGATAAACTTTTCCGGCGGTCTTCATTTTTTCTCCAATAATCCTCACATATGTGTAAATAGTGTATAATATCTGTATAATTAGTGTGTATACATTATACACTAAGTATACATTGATTATATATTTATTATACACAAATAAACAGAAGAAACATAGGCCAGGAATCTTGGCCCAGGATGAAAACACACGCACCCGTCCATGTCAAATAAATCAAGCAGATGAAGATCATGCATTAAGACATTCAGAATGAGGCATTTAAGAGCAACTATATTGAAAAGAATAACTGGAACGACTTAATCATCCCTCAATTCTTATTCTTTAGAAAGCACTTTGTAAGAACCCAAGAGTATACTGCAAAATACAGATACGCCAAAGTAAAGGCAGTGGTTTCTTATACCGAAAAGAACCAACAGAAGATATTCAATGAAAATTCAACAGCTTACACCACAGATGTGATGATACTCTAAATGGACAGGAATTATTTTGATGCCTTCACAGAGAAACCATGCAGTTTCAGTGGTGCTTGACCTCAAAAAGGCCATCTGGACCTGCATTCGCAAAAGGCAAGAGAAAATGTGGTATTAAAACATTGTGTGGCAACGTCGCAGATCTAAACGCAAGCACAAAATAAGCTAAACATGGAAGTTTCATCATCAGAAAGAAGTATATCCTAGAAGGTATACAACAACATGCTATGAGCCCTGAATTAACTATTAAAATAATAGAAATGCACGACGTCGTGTTTACATTGAAAACAAGTCCTGCAGCATAGGCACTCAAAGCTTTTGAATATTAACCAGCAAAACAACAGATATACAGCAGACATGACAATCCTGATTTCAACTTCTGATTTTATTTTCACAACAGATGAAACTAGAAGAGAAATTCTCACTCATTAAATTATCTGCCAAAGTTGCCAACAATATATAACTCTTTCAGCAAACATCATCAATTCCAAATGGATTAAGGACAACAAGGGAGTAAATTGCATTTTCAGCGCCCCGGGGAGAAAAGGTATCATGCAAAACCAGCCCCACTACTATCAGGTAATCAATAAGGACAACCATCAGTAGAGCACTTCCAAGCCCTCCAATACCATTGAAGGTATGGTGCAACATTTTTTAACCCCAAATGGACAAATATGATCTACATCGGTAAAACCATTCTTATTAAACAAGTGCTGAACATTGGTGACGGCATTGCAACCATCAAAGGCAGATACAGTCACACCACCAAGTATGAATCCTAAACGTGAAATTATTGAGGGAAAAAAATCAGAAAATGATTTGTCACATAATTACCCCATGGAAACTCCTTGTTGCGAATGTGCATGTATGGGTAAGCCTGCAAGCAGAAGAAGAAAGGACAAAATAATATTAGGTTACACAGAGTGATGGAAATAAACACATTACTGAATTGAATTCAAAAACATGTAACAGCAGAGGCCAATGATGAATGCTACTACTTGGGATCAGTATATGAGCTGGGCTGTTACAAATGCTAAAGGGAAGTTTCTTCATGCCAGCTCCTTTAAAATCATCTTGCTGAATGTGTGTACTCTATCTGGGTGGAAAGAAATGCCAGAATCTATGAAGGAAGGTCAACTGCCTATGATGCCATTGCTAAAGCCTAAAGGCATTGCTTACTCTTGCTATGTGAGGGCTGCACCAGTTATGCAGAAATACCTACTTAGATTCTCTTTCTGAGTTTGCTAGTGATTCAAGTTTCCTATAGTATTGCTTGGTTCTTTGTTCTGTTTGTACTTCCTGAGATAGCTAGCTAGCTATAGTTTTGATTTTTTCACTTGGTCGTTAATGAAAAAGTTGATTACCAAAAAAAACATGTAACAGCAAAAAAAAAAAAACAATGTTTCACGTTGTCATCTTGAAGTAAATAGATTGAGACACTTTATTCATGTATCTATCCTTTTAAAAAAACATCAATACATTCCCCCCTCCATGCAATCTCAAGTAAATAGCCAAAATACCATAACTAGGCATAACCCTCGCTAGGATTAAGAATTAGATGTTGGCTTCTCAAAAGGAAACTTGCAGTAAATGTCTCTATACTACGACTAACTGTTCAAAACTCCATTCTTCAATTTAAATCTCTCAACCCCTTTTTAAAAAACTACTCTTTCCGGTCCAATTATATGACAATTTCCATTTTGGAACATCACAAAAATGATTGAACCATTCATAATAATAGTCCTATACCTCTTCCACTGATTCAAGAATTCCAATTAATTTAACTAATCAAATTGAAACTTTGATACTCTCATGTCAATTTAACTTCTCAACTACAATTTAAATAGTTTATTCAACGACCACTTACATCAAATATAAGTCCATTATCACATAAAACAGGATTAGCGATTTACACTTTACCCTTTACCCTTTACCCTTTACATTGATAAATCAACAACAAATTAATGGAAATTTAACAACAACATTAAAGGAATCGTCTTCCCTTATTTTGTCTTTCTTAAGAAATGTATTCCTCCTCTTCTCCAACTGCCAACTTCCTTAGTGTTTCCTACCCCTTCCACCGCCAATACATTGTTGTCCTTTATTCTCTATTCTTGATTGATATCTTGCTTCAATAGTCATTTTATCTACCTTCTTAAATTATTAAACTATCTCAAGCACGTACAAGGAATAACTGATATATTACATAATACAGTGCACTCTTGTCATCTTATTCATAGTATTTTGTTTTCTCAGAAACTAACCAGATTGTCCATTATGAAGTTATAAAAAAAAAAAAAAAAGAGTTCTGTCACAACTCTCCTCTTTAAATTTGAATTTAATATGTTAAACACTTAAATGTCTCCCTGCAATAGGAACTGTTGGTAAAATTCCATCTGCTTGAACCTTTTCTATTGCAGTAGGCTCATCATGAATATGTGATATATTTCTATACATTGCACTTATTTACACTGCTTTTAGGCTATTAAGAGGACTGAAGGACCAAACAATTATTTTCACTACTTGAAAAGGAACAAGTGAATATCCCTCTGAGTCTGATAGACAAAACCAATATGATTTCTGAAATTAACCTAGCGTCTGCATCTAAAATGGAAAGATAGAGAACAGGAACGTACTATTGAATACTTAAAAAAAAAATAAGATTGTTGAGGTCAAAGAAAGTAAAAGAAGTTGATAGAATAAGCTTACAGGAGGCTCGTCACTGTGAGGATGACCCTTGGAGAGATTAATCACCGCAAGAATAGTGCATCCAACTATTCCAGCGTAAGTAATTTTCTCCCACTTAGCTGCTTCCCCTGCCCAAAGAATATGAAGAGACACATCCAGGTTAATCACTTTTAGCAAAATGAATCTACTATCCCTCAATAACAAACTAGCTAGGATCACTATTTGAAAGATGGAAATGCTGTTATGAATTTAGATGACATGCTACACTGCTTAGGTTTCTAACGTAATCTAGCCTGCATTTTCTATGTACTTTCGCAGTATCATCTTGATACTGTTTTTGAATAAGACCTTCCCTTATCAAGTTAATCACTTTGAGCAAAATGAATATCCTATGCCTCAATTCCAAACTAGTTACCAATCTCATATCAATTCTGATTAGGCCCATTCTATTCCAATTACTTGTCTTCATTACGAAAATGTAAGTCTTAAGTCAATTTCACTTCAATCACAATACAGAATATGTAAATACAACATACATCCGTGAGGAACTTAAAAATTGTCGCTTCTAACAATCAGCATACTATGTCTCAATTCCAAACTAGTTAGGATCACTTCTTATATCAATTCCGCTCCAACAACTTGTCAACATTCAATATCGGGCCGTGAAGAAAATTAAAACTTGGTCCATCTAACAATCAGCAACTAAAATCGCATTAACAAAAAAAAGACAAGTGTATATTAAAAAATTACAGATCGGACGCAATGCAAATAGAGAATGAATTTAAGTTGTACATACGGGCCTCTTCATGAACAGATGAGTGAGAAGCGAAAGTCCTCTTAGAAGCCGGCGTTACACGTGGGCCACGTAGGGCGTAGCGAACACTAGATCTGAACATCGCCGTCGCCATTTAGGGATTATTATTTTTCTTTCTTCTCTCTCTGATTGGTGGATTCCCCCGACTTACTTTTCCGTCTCTCTCTCTATTGTATATGTATATGTATACTACTTCCCCCTTCGCCCCCCTGTTATTACTAACCAAATTCGCACGTGTGAACACTTCTTTAGGGCCGGGTTTTATGTACACCTCTTTGGACTGTTGACCAAGTTTAGGTCTCGTTTCTTTCACAATTCACTTCTTAAAAATGAACATCTGCAGAATTTAGTAGGCTTTTGGCCATACAAATCAAATATTTTTTCACTTTATTTGGATTTTTTGAAGTTGGAATTGAAAATGAAGGTGTATTTGGTTAATAGTTTTGTAAAAAATATTTGGTTGTTTGAATGTAATGAAAGTGAAAACAGAGTTTTAGGTATTTTTCAAATTTTGTCATTTTCATGGCCAAATGCTCATTTTCAAATAAAGTGAAAAAAATCCGGAAAAAAAAGTGAATAATTCTCGTGGACAAACGGGTTAACTTTCTTTTTCTTTTTTTTGAAACAATAGCTGATTTTAATAATTTTCAAAAAGTTAATGTTTAATTTAAAATAACTCAAACAGATATACTTTGAAAATTCAAAAACAGTTTTGCAAACTCAATTTTAGCAAAACTTCAAACAAATAATAATGTTAGTTTTCTAGTATTGTTGTTGTTATTGTTTCTCTGATATAATACATTTATTTTAAGGTGCGCGTTGGGTGTGTGTGGCTCCTCGCCTATTTAAAAGTGATCTTGCACTTGTAAAGGGGTCTTGGACTCATTTACAAGTATTGTGCTCGATGAATAAGCAATTCTTTTTGCAAATACAAGATAAAAGCATCTATTAAGCAAAGTTTGAAGATATTTTTGTCTGCTAAACATATATAAAACAAATTTATGAAAAACAAAAGAAACATGAACATTTGTAAGAAGCTTTTGATTTGAAATTTTTGGATTCAATGCTCACGTTACGTTACATTTCACACAGAGAGATTACAAGAATATGAATTCCTAAACTATAGACATCTTTACCCCTTATTCTCAACATGACTTACTTTTTTAATGAAAAAGTAGCTTTTATTTCTTTGATAACGAAACTTATTATGATAATTACTTCATTTTACTTGGAGAATCTGAAAGGTTGTTACTTATGCATCATTTGTTAATTAAATTGTAATTTTCTAAACTAGCAAGAAAAACAAAACAAGAAACAAACTAATACCAATCATATATTTGAATTTTTTAAGAAAAAAATGTTTGCTTCTAGAGTTAAACTAGGACAATTTTAGATCAAATTCAAATTTTGTTTGATTTACAACATCTTATTTGTTTCATTCTTTACACACAAACCTACATTACAAGTAAATTTTCATTTTGGTCAAGTAAAATTTTTTTATCAAGCAAACATAAGTTAGAAGCTGTTTCATCTTATATAACTAGGAAAAGTAATTTTCAAAATAAGATATACTTATATTTTGTTTACTTGATTAAGAAATCTACCTCAACATAAGTTCGATTCAATTTTCACCTCTGCAAATAAATTATGAGTCCTGAAAATACAATAATATTAACAGTGTATTATGTATAGTTTCAATAAATTCAAGCACCCTTAAAGAAAATTAACTAATACACCAAGGTCACCAAACAAATTAGCGCAGTGCAGTAGATTAACCAGTTCAAAAAATGTCCAATGAGCTGGTAAAGCTATTGGATGAGTAACTTCTATCAGCTAAGCAGTAGCTTCATGAAACAATCTTGTGTGTTATATTAATCCTAGATTTCGTAGAGAGATACTGCTTGACAAATCTCGCCCTACTTAGAAAATTCATTTGGTAAAATTGGTTTTTTCTTCATCAATTCACATTGTTCACTCAATAAAATGACTCAACAGGTCTATCAATCTGGAACAAACACAAAGCATTATTAAAAATTAAAGATAAAACATATTAAATTTCAAAGGATTGCGTTACGCAAAAGAGTTTATTTTATTAAATTTGCAAGAAGGGCAAAGAACAAACATAAAAACTCCATAAATGTTTTTTCTCACGACTTACAACAATTTACTTAATGACAACAACATAATTGATCAAATTAAAAGCTAGATAGTTGCATTGGTAAATTCACTTGCAAACACTAACTTCAACTTCAAGAACTCCGATTAACGTTGCTATATTAATCAATGCGTTGCAGAACTCTCTCCTTCATCTGGCTCAAGAACAACATTCAAGTCAGATTTGAATCGCTCGGCCAACACACAATTTTTTGCATCTTTTTTAATTCCGTCCAATCGAAGCTTGAGTGCCATCAACTGCTCCAACCTATGTTTCTCAGGCAGAATCTCTACACCAGGGTGCAAGATCCTATACCTCTTTTTTCTAGCTCATTCAGTATTTGTAATTCTTCATGGAGATCATCAAATGCGTGAAAGACATTTGATTTTCCCACATTAGCTTGATCACTAATTTGGAGATTATCTCGTTTCCATTCTAGAAACTTATTTGTTAATTTTTCTATGCTAGTGGAGCCATGGTAATGTGCTTTTCCACTAGGTGAAAAGAGAAGAGCACCACCATCTACTCCGGTCATAGCGGAAAGCTCATCTACGTTCTTGAACAAGCTCATTTTTCTTTTCGAAAAGGTGATAATGCGTGCTTTTTCAGACCCAACTAACTTCATTTCGATCTTTTGTCTGCCCCTATTAATCTTCCTTTCCATTGCAAAATGTAAATACTTAGAGAAGAAAGATTAAGGAGATGTTTTGGCTGAATAAGCCTGAGTAATTTGAGAGGAACACCAATATTATTTATAATTGGCGTGTGACTCTGTTGTCATGCATATTGTCATGTTAATTAATGTATTCATATTATGCTAACTATTACGAGATTATCACGAATCCCAATAAAATTGCTTTAGATATTTATTATATTTGAATTAAATTAAAAGACAAAGAAAAAATAATAACACATTTAAATTAATTTACGAACATATATTTAATGTTAATTCTATACTATGTATAAAAAGGAAATAAATTTTTAAAAAATCTCTACAATTCTAGTTCAATAAAACCTTATAAGATAATGTTATGCCTCTAATTAGTTATATTTATTGTTACTTTTTAATCTTGCTTTGCTTTATTAAAGTTGTTGAACTAATTACTTCCTCTTTTTTGACAACACTAGTTTCTCGGCACGTGCGTTGCACGTGTATGTCGAATTGTGTAGTACATGATGTAATTAAATTACATCAGTATTAGAACAAAGGTTTGATAAATAATTATGTACAAAGTAACAAATAACATGTTTTTTGAATTATCAATTTCAATCATCTTACTGTAACTTGTATGTCGAGGTCAAAATAATTATATATTATCTGAACCTACAAAAATGAACAATTAAAATTTAAATCTGGGAAGAAATTAGTGTTTTTTTAGTAACATTGTTTCCTACTTCGGTCACATACTCAATCAACTGAATTGATATCACCTTTTTCACTTGGTTAAAATTAAGTTTTTTGTTTAGCACTATATGCTGTCGTATATATTCTTAATATTGCTGATAATGAATCTTAATGCAACAAACCAATGTTCGAACAATAATAATTACTTTAATCTATCAAATATGCAACTTGACTTTTTTCCTGTTTTTAGATATTTCAACAATATATTTTAAATGTGAATACGAGCAATATAGACTATGATAATGAAACCTTCATGTTTTAAAATTTCTGCAATATTTTTAAGCAACTGTAGCCTAAGAGCAATGATAAACGTGTTTCAATTATTATTTAAAAAAACACATAAAAGAATAAGGTCAAGAGTAGTAAATCTACTTTGATCACAGGAATTACAACAAAAATGTAATAATGGTTAACAACTAATTTGGTTAAGTTTACTTAATATTTTGTGTATGTGTTTATCATACTTTGCCATGTTTAATTTTCCTACGTTAGATGTAACATGTCTTTATCTTTCAGATGTTGTGTACAAATTTTTCTCGATCTATTCAAATTAAATTAAAGGACCGCTCAACCTTACAATAGGAAAAATCATACTCAAAATGCTTAACAACTTGAATTTGTTGAAAAATTGAAGATGAATGTTATATTTGTTTGTTGAAAAAACAACACATAAAATTTACTTGGAGCACGGGTTCAGTTGTCGTAAACACAAAAAATCAATATTTCATTTTTTTTGGCGGTATTGAGAATCCCTAATCAAAAGTCGGACACCGTTTCATTTTGTACATGAAGAGGGCGGGATAGAACTTTTATTTCACTGATGGACTGCTACATAAATTATTTAAATATATATGATTTTTCACTAAAGCCAACAATTGAATAAATTTCAAAGAGATATTTAGTTACTTATAGAAGACACAATCTATTAGAAAAGACACTTCAAATCAAATGAAATATTAATTTGAATTATAAAATAAAATTTAAATTAATTAAATACAAATTCTTCAGTATACATAAAAATGAATGTGAATATTTAATATCAAAATAACTGTGAATATGATTTACGGATTGTCTACAACTTTTCCCTATTAATCTAATGTTTTTATAAAATAATATATGTTTTCTTAAAAAATTTAAGTAAATACTACAAAAAAGTAACATGAGAAAAATATTTATATATATATTTTCTTTATGAATAAAATACCTAGAACCTTGCAAATAATGCAATTTGTTTGGGAGTCTTTCTGTGAAAATACGTCGTCTTTTCTTCTCTTAAGTTTGTCCTCCAATTGACGTTTAATCCATATACTCAGGAGTAATAATGATCAATATAAAAGGCCGGGACAAATCTGAATGTGGCTCATCTAAGTTTTTACAATGCCCAAAATAAGGAGTAGGTCTATGAATAAATTGGATCATTTATATAATTAGTGAAAAGTCAGTTTTTTTTCACTCAAAACATTCCAACCAACAATTGCAACGGTTAGAAACCAAATGAGGAATCCGTTAGTTACATTATATTACACCCCTTCAAGTAAATTTGATATTTTTATTTATTTTTAATCAATAAAGATATTCAAGTTAATAGGAAGGGTATTTTAGTAATTTAACTTTTCAGTTAGGAGTTTCATGCTTTTAATATAATATAGATAGATATAGATATTGATCACTTTCAGTGTTATTTTCAAGATTTTCGCTTTTGGGTCATATAGATATATTTATGCTCAATAACACTAAATTCACATTATATATATACAATACATATAATATTGCACTTCTTAAATAAATTAAATACTTCTATAAAAGAAATTACATTTCCTAAATTTAGTAGTATCCTGAAATTACAATTTTTTGGAATTAATTGAACAGTCACTCGTGTAAATCAATGATTAAATAAATAAAATGAAAATGCATAAAAATGCCCCTACCATAATTTTATGAGGAATTAGGATTCTGTTGAAGTTTGAACCCCTTCACGCAAGGCAGCTCCGCCTTGTTTGAAACAATTCTATATTAATATATTTAAACTATAAGAAATCCATAGCTCCTATTTAAAGAAATACTAATGTTCCAATAGTTTGCTAAAGTCCTACTACATTAAGAAATTCTAGCCAAGAAATCTTTTCACAAACTCGAGTTAGTCAATTATAGAGCAGGAATTACCATACCAATGATCCAATAGTAACTTAAGAGGGACACGATCTTCCTTGTTGTATAATGTATAGTACGCTTTCATCTAGCTTCTTAATGCTCTCACTATTGTTTATTCATGCAAGTACCTTTGATTATCCAACTCCTTATGATTGTTTTCTTCTGCTGATTGCTATGTAATGTTTTCCATATTATGTGTTATGTCCTCTTTAATTATGTATTTTCTTTGTTTAACGGCTTTGATGTGCGGTATTTGAGTCGAGGTCTTTCGGAAATAACCTCTTTATCACAACGAGATAGGGATAAAGTTTGGGTATACTATACCTTTCTCATATCCACTTGTGGAATTACACTGGTATGTTGTTATCGTTGTCGTTGCTCGGACTATTTCACTTGCATCAATGTTATATAATGTACAACTTATATTATATTAATTGAATTTAATATTTTGTCACAACTAAAACAAGGACAGCATGGTTACAAATTACAGGAGACAATTGATAAGGGTCATGACTGAGTAAAAATTTAGGAACTTAACTCGAAAGGCCAAATCAAGCACAAACCCACAAAAGTTGGAGGCAAATAAAAAAATTGATAACCAGTGACTTGGATAAGGATTGAATACTCTTCTCTTTTTCTTAAAAAAATTTCAATCCGCAAATATCCTCAGATATTATTCATTTTTATTTTCGGTAATGAGATTATTCATTTTGTTTCAAGGCCCAACCGGAAAAAATATTAAATTTGATGAATATTTGTTCTATACGATCTCATCTTTATCACACTTTTTGTCTTACAAAAAAATTCATATATTATTATCCAATGAAAAATTGTATATTTATCACATAACCAAATTAAGCAGTGGTACATGTATAAAGTGGAGATCTCTTTTTACAAATATTGTATCAGTACTAAATAAACATATACTGAAATCAAGAAAAGGTGATAAAAAAACATCTAATGATCCATCACACTCCCACTCATTAGTATTCTTCTCCTTCACTACCCTCTTCACCCTGCCCATATTCAGCACCAACCTCCTCATAATCTTTCTCAAGTGCAGCTAAATCCTCACGGGCTTCAGAAAATTCACCTTCCTCCATGCCTTCACCAACATACCAATGAACAAAGGCTCTTTTCGCATACATTAGATCAAATTTGTGGTCAATCCTGGAGAAAACCTCAGCAACACTAGTAGAATTGGATATCATACACACTGCTCTTTGTACCCTGGCCAAATCGCCTCCTGGAACAACAGTTGGAGTCTGGTAATTGATACCACATTTAAAGCCCGTTGGACACCAATCAACAAATTGAATGCTACGCTTGGTTTTGATAATGGATACAGCAGCATTCACGTCCTTGGGCACCACATCTCCTCGATACATTAGGCAGCACGCCATGTACTTGCCACGACGAGGATCACACCTGGCCATCATAGAAGCTGGTTCAAAAGCAGTAGTGGTGATTTCTGCCACAGAATGTTGTTCGTGGTGAGCCTTCTCAGCTGATATAACTGGGGCATAAGACGAAAGCATGAAGTGGATCCTTGGGTATGGGACCAGGTTAGTCTGAAATTCATTCACATCAACATTCAAGGCTCCATCAAACCTCAGAGAAGCAGTCAGAGATGAGATCACCTGATTAAAATTTAGAAAGCTCATTACATTGATAACAGAAACAAAATCATATAAGGGTGTAACGGTCCAAGTTGTAAATGTGCTGATACCTGTGACACCAATCGGTTCAAGTTGGTGTAGGTGGGGCGTTCAATGTCAAGGGAGCGGCGACAGATGTCATAAATTGCTTCATTATCAAGCAAGACAGCAACATCTGTGTGTTCCAGGAGGGAGTGGGTTGACAGCACACTATTGTATGGCTCCACAACAGAGGTTGAAACCTGAGGAGAGGGGTACACAGTGAACCCAAGCTTGGATTTTTTACCATAGTCCACTGACAAACGTTCTAACAGAAGTGAACCTAAGCCAGAACCAGTGCCTCCACCAACGGCATTAAAAACCAAAAAGCCCTGCAGACCAGTGCAGTTGTCTGCGAGCTTTCTGACCCGATCCAAGCAAAGATCAACTATCTCCCTTCCAACTAGTAAAGAAAAAGCTCAACAATTAAAAGTTATATCACAAGTTCAAAATAAGGTACAATTGAACTAGGTGCAGAATGTGTACTTGTATAATGGCCTCGTGCGAAGTTGTTTGCAGCATCTTCTTTGCCACTGATCAATTGTTCAGGGTGAAATAGCTGGCGATATGCTCCAGTTCTCACTTCATCAATAACAGTGGGCTCAAGATCAACAAAAACAGCACGAGGAACGTGCTTCCCTGATCCGGTTTCGCTGAAAAATGTATTGAAGGCATCATCACCTCCTCCTAAAGTCTTGTCACCTGGCATCTGGCCGTCCGGCTATCAAAGACATAAATAATTCAGAAAATATTAGAGAATGAGGAAAGATTAGTCGACAATATCATTCACACATTGCTTAAGAGATAAGGAAAATACATCAATTGCTTAGTTCCAAACTTCCAGTTGACATTGAGAAAAAATATTTCATCATGTATACTTGGTTAATTGGCTAAGGAAAATGTGGCACATCCTATGAAGATAAATTTTGCATGCAGTGGTTCAAAACCAATCATTAGCGAAATAATCATCTGTTTCTACCATTTTGGGATTTGTTAACGGAAGCTATTGCATAAATTTCTTATATAAAACATTTTCCTCTGCACCAAATGAAAGATCTACAAATAAATATCATTCGGAAAAGCAGAAAGAAAAGAAAAAGAAGACCTGAATGCCATGTTCGAGGCAATAAAGTTCCCAGCAAGCATTGCCAACCTGAATACCGGCCTGGCCAATGTGAATGGAAATGCACTCCCTCATCTCTCTTTTTGTTTTTAATGATATATTTTGCAGAATGAGCGAGCAAGAGGATCAACGAAGAAGGTCTTTATGAAGACCTCTCACAATCTCCCGAATTTGAATGCACTTTCTGCTCTTCTCCTCCCCTTGTTCTCTGATTCTACGGGGCCATCATAAATAAATGGAGGGACAGTGGCTAATGCTGGTTTAAACATGGACACACACACCATTGTATTTTTTTATTATTTTTTTTTTAATACGAGGGAATATTTCTTTGCACGTTGAAACAAATTCGTGCCCATCATTTTTATTTATTTCCATCAACAGATATTTCTTTCTTTCAATTAAAGAATATATAACTTAATACATCTTAAAACCATGATATTATCATTTCGTTTTCACTCTTTCTCCTTCCTCTTCCGCACAAAAAGAACAGAGAGCAAACATTTTGACTTTTGACTTTTGGGTTGGAAAATTTTCATTAGTTGTCACCAAAACTCAAGCAAGATTAAAAATAATCGCCATTCTTTGATGTGCGAAAATGGAGAAGTGATATCAAACAGTAATATTTTACGGTAAGATTACTAATAAGAATCGGACCAATGGTATTCAGGTATTGCCACAAGCGTGATCAGATACTTTCTTATTGGCTGAAGAAGTAACTGACATTTCATGTGTTGCTAGTTGCTACCTCAGCCTGTTGTTAATAAAGGAAAATCTTAACACCATTTCAGTCAAAAATTTGGACACAGAATAAATTACTACTGTATGAATGTAAAGTTCATATATGCAACAAAAACTCAATGTTGAGTTGTTACACATGAGCTTTACAGGGTCAGCGAGCTTTTAGTTAAGCTACTATATATGTGTACTGGAGTATCTAACAAGGCACTAGTTAACCAGAACAGCAAACTAAATCAACCTATAAATCTTGCCAGATGACACTTAAAAAAGCCCCATCAAGCAGACATTAAGCAACAAACACCTAATAGCACACGTTCTTTTACAGTCTACACTAGTATTAGAGTACTTAAGCAAGGACATGTCGAAACTGTGAAAAGCTATCGGATTGATTTAGAACGAGCAAAGGGGCTATCCTTAAGCAATTCAACAACTATTCTCATGGAGGGCCTATTAATGGGAATTGCTGAAGTGCAAAGCAAAGCCACATCAAAAACATTTTTAATCTCTTCGTAATTGCTTGCAGTTGGATTCATTCTCTGGTCGACTAGCTGGTTCAAATCAAGTATACCACTTGATCCCGTAACATGGCCAGTTCCATCGTTTTTCTTAGACGACGTTGCAACCTCTAAAGCCCACTTGACAATGTCCTTGTTCTCACCAAAAGAGGAGTCATTAGGCCTTTTACCGGTTATTAGTTCCAACAATACCACACCAAAGCTATAAACGTCACTCTTCTCGGTAATCTTCAGAGTGTATGCATATTCTGCAATCAGAACAAAGGAATCGAGGTTAAGTTTAAACGTGCAGCTGAAAACCTTGGATATCACATTTGTCATCCCATGAGATATTCAGCAAACTTTAGCATCGTCTTAATCATTAAGCACCCAAGATCAACTTAACAAACAGTCAGCAATTACAAGCAAAAGGCCATCAAAAATTTTCCATTAAGGATGTTGGTTTCTTTATTCTTCTCAATTTTTCAAGGGAAGGGCATATTGGCAGTCACAAACCAGATAGAATAAGCTTTACAAAAAGGATGAAATTGTATGTCCAACCAAAGAGGACTTCACCGGAATAAATAGAATTTATGATGTTCATAAATTAGAAACAAAGCAACAATACTTAGTCACATATCTCTTTCATTTTCTAATCTTTCAGATCAAATCTTAAATAAGTTTACAAATGCTAGGTGACAGGACATACATGTCACTCCTATTTTTTATTCTTTCGATTAAATCTTGACTGTATTAACAAATATTAGATGACAAAATCATTCAATTATATGATGTGATCCCAGAATTAAATATTACTACTAGTATATAATAAATGGTCATGCAGACTTCAGAAACGGAGTGCCCAACTATGCTCTGATTTTACTTTGACATATCCCAAATGAAACTCAGGATTAAATATTACTGGTAATTAAAGTACAAAATAGTCATGCAGACTTCAAAAATGGGGTGCCCAATCATTCTTTGATTTTACTTTGACAAATCCCTTTGTTAAACTTAGAATCAAGCATTAGCATGCAATAAATAATAAAGCAGACTTCAGAAATAGTGTGCAGAGGAATGACACTAGATAGCAGATGCCACCACTAAATGGAGATCAATAAGTTTTCCAATCTACTTACAAGTTTGAAACATCTAACCTAAAATTTGCTCTGATTTCATATAAAAGAAACTAAAAATCAAATCAAAATTTCTAGATAGTATGTGAAGTTACCAACACTTCCATAAAACTATTTTCTGGATGTCCTTTATATACCGGACGCAAAAATACTATTATTAACTACAAGTTAACACAGAAATAGAACAATAACCACACTAATTAGGCCTCGATCCCAAACAAGTAGAGGTTAGTTATATGAATTCCTATTGTCCATATCCCTAATATATATATGCCTATCTCGATCCAATATTATAAGGAACTAGTCTTTTTAGACGTAGATAGTTGTCAAAATTTTCTATTGGCATATAAATTTCTAACAAGACTAGAAAACTTCTAACAGTCATCAGATCCAAAGTAAACGTACTAACACGACGATGATAATAGAAAGGCAAAAAAAAAAAGTGAAAATACAACAAGGGAATTATAGCTCACCAGGTGCAATGTAGCCGTACGAACCAGCAACGTGGGACATGGCTTGATCACTCTCCTCAGTATCCCGTTGCATTACCTTAGCCAGCCCAAAATCAGCCACTTTTGGCTTGAAATCCTCATCCAACAAAATGTTATTAGACTTAACATCTCTGTGCACTATTGCAGGCACAGAATCATGGTGCAAATAGGCCAATCCTTGAGCTGCTCCAACTGCTATGGCAAATCTCTTTGGCCAATCCAAAAGCTCGCCACCTTTTTCCCCATGTAATACATCTCCTAAGCTCCCATTCTCCATGAATTCATACACCAATATCCTGAAGTCATCACCAATGCCACTATACAATAATTTCACTATGTTTCCATGCCGGACTCTCCCTAATGTCTCCACTTCTGACCTGAACACGTCCTCGGATTCTCTTTCCCGTTTAGTTTCCCAAAGCTTCTTCACTGCGACCATATTCCCGTTTTTCAGTCTGACCCGGTATACCCGACCCGACCCACCAGCCCCAATGAGATTGTCATCTGTCAGTGAAGCTAACAAGTCTCCCTCTGTGAACCCAACCCGTTGGAATGCTGTAATTCTCCATACACTTCTGCGCTTGCTACGGGGTAGCAGCTTGAGTAAGACCCAAACAAGTGACCCAACAAGTATGAAGGCAAAAGCTGATAAAATACACACCAAGTACAAGCTTACACTTTTGGATCTTGGGCATTGGGGCAGAGGTTTAAGATCCGGACTACAGAGATCTGGGTTGCCCTTTAAACCCGAGATGAAAAAATCATTATCGAACCCAAGTGGCACTTTCCCTTCAAGCCTGTTATTTGATACATTGAATTTGTTGAGCTTGAGCTTGCTTAGCTCAGACGGAATTTCGCCGGAAAACAAGTTACCAGCGAGGTCTAAATAGGTTAAGACCGGTAACATCCCAAGCTCACCAGGAATTTCACCTGTCAATTGATTGTTAGCTAAATTCAATTCAGTCAAGTCATTCCAAGTACTAACTGACTTGGGAAGTTGACCCGTGATCCTATTTTCTGAAAGATCAAGCTTTTGTAACGTTTTCAATCTTGTGATACACGAAGGCAACTCCCCTGATAATTGATTCTTGCTTATGTCCATGATCACAACCTTTTCCAATTTGCATATTTCTTCTGGCAATTCCCCCGAGAATTTGTTCCCAGATATGAGAAATTGTGTTAGGCCTCGAGCATTGGAGATTGAAGCAGGAATTGAACCTTGAAAGTTATTGTACCGCAGTTCAAGAAATGTATATCCAGCAAACCCCCAGAAACCAGTTGGTAATTCCCCAGAGAATTGGTTGTTATACATACGCACATAAGTTAGTGAATTACACTCTCCATAGGATTCTGGGATTGACCCATTGAATTTATTATCAAACAGGTTCAAAATCCTAAGTTTCTTTCTGGAACAAAGATTAGGCGGCAAAGAACCTTCTAGATTGTTACCAGAGACATCAAACTCATCCAAATCTGAATTTACACCAAAATTATGAGGTAAAGTACCTGAAAAACTGTTGTTAAACAGCTTAAACTGACTAAGATTTGGATTAAGACCTAAACTTTCTAAGATCTCGCCTTCTAAATTGTTATCATTGAGATTAAGAGATACCAGGGGCAAACGGGCAAGGGTACCAGGTATTTTACCAGTGAGATTATTCTGTGAAGCGTCAAACCTGAACAATGAACCAAGACCTGAAAACTTGTCTGGCAATTCACCTGAAAAATGGTTTGCAAAGAGCTCTATTTGCTGTACACTTTTCAGTTCTCCAATGCTTTCTGGAATCTTTCCAGAGAGATTGTTGTTTGCCACATCAAAATTCTGAATAGATTTCAGGTATCTAATGGAATCTGGAATATTCCCAATAAGATTCGCAGACCGAGCATAGAAAACTCTAAGTTTACCAAGTCGACCAATTGAGAAAGGTAATAAACTTGGTTTAAACGGATTTTGAGTAATTACCAATGTATTCAACTCGGTAAGATTAAACAAGAACTCAGGTATTGAACCATTAAGGAGATTGTTGGCTAAGTTGAGGTCTTGTAATTTGGGTAACCTGCCTAAACTCGCTGGAATATCACCAGAGAAATTGTTTGAATTAACATCAAGAGAGGTCAAGTTGTCAAATTTGGTAATAAACTCAGGTAACTGACCAACAAAGAAATTTGAAGAAAGATTCAAAACATGTAGATGTGAACAGAGGGACCAAGAATCAGATGAAATGGAATCACCAAAGCTGTTATCACCAAGATTGAGTTTCTGTAAAGTTGAAATCCGACAAAAGTCTGCCGGAAAATGACCTGAGATTCCAAAACTTTCGAAATCAATGGATACAACCTGACCTGTTTTTTTGTCACATGTAATGCCTTTCCAGATACAAGGTGCATTTGCAGCAGATTCATTCCAATTGGATAAAAATTCATTTGGGTCACCAAGCTGACCTGACTTAACCCTGAGTAAAATGGCTATATCCCGGCTAGATGAACTAGCTGGAATAATGAACATAAACAATTTTATGAGTAGCAGAAATTGGACAGTGATGGACTCCATTGATGTTGGTTCAGTGAAATTTCCTAACCAAGTCTTTAAAAAGACAAGAAGAAGCGGTGTTGATGATGATTAATCATAATAAATCACAAACATTTGAAAATGGGGGGTTGGATGGTGGGGAGATGAGAGTTAGTAACAGATGGGGGAAATTTATGCATGGATTACAAGTGTAACCGAAAAGGGGTTTAAGGAGAAAGAAAAAGAGTACTGAAAGTGTGAAGAATGTTCACACATAAAAAAGCTAGTGCTAACTTTTGGACTGTAATGGCGAGAACAAGACAGAGCTACAGTGAACAAGGCTTTCAACAATCTTGTTTTTTTTTCTTCTTATTTTTGGACTCCTACTGCTAAATGTTATTATAAAGAACATAAAATATAATATAATGTAACGTGAAATATCGAATCTAAAGAAAACTTGATCATTATAGTAAAAATATTATTATAGAAGATTTGGCCATAGAAATATTAATATATATGCTTCACAACTTTTTTAAAAAAAGTATTGTACTAAGTTTGAGTATATTAGTTTCTAGTATGTAGTGTTGTAAAATATAATCATTTATAGTAACTTTGTAACTCTGTAATAAACAGTATTTTATAGTAACACCCTCCTCATAGAGAAGTTACTATAAATATAACTGAACATAATCTAGAACTTATAATAGTTGAGGAAAGAAAGTAATTAAAGGGTTAATAAAATTACATAAGTTTATTACAGAGGGAGTAGAAAGTGAGACTGATGCTTTTATCTTCTTTTTTGGAATCAACTAAGGAGGGTGTAGCATTTCATATTTGACTATTTTAGTTAGGTTGGGGTCTTTTTCGATGGGGATTATAATTTCTATATATGGCGCGAATAAAAAGCGTTTGGAAATGGGAATGGAATTTTCTTGGATTCGAATTCGTGGGTTTATGGAGACAGGGTAGGAACTTTTTCAACATTATATTACGAACTTTTTCAACATTATATTACTTGGGAATCTAACGACACAATTTTAACGAAAATTTCTTCTAGAAAAGTTGTTACGTTGCTTAATTTTGAGGCTAACCCAAATTGAGCAAATACATATTATGGGACACAGAAGTACTAAAAAATGATGCTCGGTAGAAGTTCTATTAGTGCGCGACTTCCGACTACATCTTTTATTTTATTTATTTATTATTTTTATTTTTATTATTATTAGGTGTAAATACACCCCTTAGCTTTGGGATTTGAAGTGGATATATCTCTCAAAAAAAAAAAGTGCATATATACCCATGTGGTTATATAAATGATGCAAATATATCGTTTATTTTTATTTTGAAAATCATTTAGTTTATTTCTTAATTAAAAAAGTGATGTAGCTTTAAAAAAATAAGTCTACCCATTTTTTTTAATAGATTTTTTTTTTAAAGCCATGTAGCAAATTTTTTCTAGTGGTTTGTCTGGTTCATTTTAAAAAATATCTTCGTGGCTTTAAAAAGAATAAGTCTATCCATTTTTTAAACGAACCAAACCCGAACCAGTAGAAAAAATTACCACGTGGCTTAAAAAATGGCTATTTTAAAGTCATGTGACTTTTTTTTAAAATTAAAAAACAAATTAACTGATTTGTTTTTAGAAATTCTGTCAGCGAAAAGAATATATGTGCGCCATTTGTTAATGACGGGAGTATACATGCACCACTTTTTTAACGAGTGATATATTTGCTCTAAATCGTAAAGTTGAGAGGTATACTTTGCTCCTTTTCCCTTATTATTATTGTTGTTATAGAGGGGCACTTTGAACCCTCTCAGACGGATCGCTCCAATCATCTGTAGTCTGATATGAATAAAGTAGATTAGGGAGTTGATTCTAGGGTGATCAAACAAGTCTTTGGTTTGGCTAGCATTGTCTGACTTAATAGTTGACTGTAGTTCTCGCTATGTTTGCCACATGTCTGGTTTGACTATAGTTTACAAAAGTCTTATAATCACGTAAATGTTAATATTATGTGTGATGCTTTATAAGAATATAAATTTTAAAGTCTTTATTTCTTTTTAAAATTTCGTGCCTAATCGAGTTGATCACATAAATTAAAAGGAATAACGGGGCTAATATTAAAGTATTTTATTAAATCCCGAAAGGATCCACTATTTCCGAAATGAAAAACGAGAATACATTGTTTTCCTTTTGCTATTTATTTCCAAATATTTTCATAAACTCTAATATATGTTGTATTTTCCCATAAAATATACATGTTTTGTTTCCTTTTTAGTTAGTCTGAAAAATAGTATTTCTTTGATAAATTAATAATACGATAAAGAGTATTCATAATAATTAGAGAGAACATTTAGGCAATATCCTAGATAGATAAACGACATGCCGTCATCGAATCATAAGCTGTTGAATCCACCAAAAAGACCATTACATTTGGTCGATTAATTATATAATTTATTTAGACTAATATAATACTAATTTGATTTCCATATTTGTATACTTCGATAGAATTAAGAATTTAGCTATTATAACTTCCTATAGCCAGCCAACTGATAAATGATTCTATAAACACCCAAACATTATGAGTCAAGAGCCTAAAGGGTATAAAAATACACGATATAAATCAAAAGGGCATCATCAAAAATTTATATACCAAAAGGGTATAACGTGGGCTGATCCACGTTATACCCCAAAAAACTTTTTCCGTTGTCAGAAGTCATCAACGAATTTTTTTTTTAAAAAAGAAATTGTATAACGTGGACTGATCCACGTTATCAATATATTTTGTATAATGTGGATCAGTCCACGTTATACAAATATATTTTGTAAAACGTGGACTGATCCACGTTATACAAAATATATTGTATAACGTGGATCAGTCCACGTTATATGGTTAAATTTTTTTTCCCCGTTTTACAAATATATCAAGGATACGTAAAGG
The DNA here is from genome assembly GCF_019175385.1 of Lycium barbarum. NCBI lineage: Eukaryota > Viridiplantae > Streptophyta > Magnoliopsida > Solanales > Solanaceae > Lycium > Lycium barbarum. The sequence continues at coordinate 95,821,846 of NC_083348.1, read as the reverse complement.
TTCAGATCGTCATTTTAGGGGTTAAAAAGGTGCCGAAGTAAGTTTTGTTTGGCAACACTTAGTTTTTTTTCATACTTTAACCAATGATTAGTCGTGTGTCAAGACTCTGAAACGTCAATATTTTATATAGAACCTGATATTTTTTTCTGCGTACAATAATGTAGGCTCAATACATCAAGGATACGTAGACATTCGGATAGTCATTTTAGGGGTTGAAAGTAAGTTTTGTTTGGAAACTTTAGGGTGTTTTATTTTTTAAAATTTTGATTTAAGCGTGTTATTTTTTAGTCAAGACATAACTTTATTTTGAATATAAATATAATTCTAAAAAATATAGGGACAAAAACTAGTTGTAAAGTCGTCAAACTTTAGATGGTCATAACTTTGCGCTCGGACGTCTGTTTTACGCGTTTTTTTTTAACTTGCGTATTTTTTCGAGATCTATGCGGACAAACCCGTAAGGCTGTTTGGCCGAGCCGATTTTAAAAAAAACACCTTTTATCCCATTCAATTTCAATTTTCCCCCAAATTCGCGTGAAATTTTCAGTTTTATTTACTTATAAGATGATGATACGCAATAGATTTCAACGTAAAAATCCCGGGGTAATGTAGCTGTGAATGTCAATTTCACTTCTGCGGTTTCAATTTTTGAAAATAAAGCTGACTAATTTTCTCGACATATAAAGTTGACTAAAATAACCTTACAGTCAAACAAAACTTACTTCGGGCACCTTTTCAACCCCTAAAATGACGATCCGAATGTCTACGTATCCTTGATGTATTGGGCCTACATTATTGTACGCGGAAAAAAATATCAGGTTCTATGTAAAATATTGACGTTTCAAAGTCTAGACACACGACTAATCATTGGTCAAAGTATGAAAAAAACACTAAGTGTTGCCAAACAAAACTTACTTCGGCACCTTTTTAACCCCTAAAATGACTATCCGAACCTTTACGTATCCTGATGTATTGAGCCTACATTATTGTACGCAGAAAAAAATATCAGGTTCTATATAAAATATTGACGTTTCGGAGTCTTGACACACGACTAATCATTGGTCAAAGTATGAAAAAAAACACTAAGTGTTGCAAAAAATAAAGTTGGCCAATTTTTTTTTTTGGTACTGTTTATATAACGCAGTATTTTACTGCGTTATAGATTTTTTTTTTTGGGTACTATTTCTATAACGCAGTATTTTACTGCGTTATAGAAACAATACCAATTTTTTTTTCTATAACGCAGTAAAATACTGCACTATAAACGGCTCTGTCTCCGTCAAGTGCTATAGCGCAGTATTTTACTGCGCTAAAGGTACTTTGGTAACTTTTTTTTTTGTTGGGGTATTTTGGTTCAAAGTGATTTTTTTGGGGGCATTTTGGTTCCGGACTCTAAAGATGAAGAGTCGTGGATAGTCCACGTTATAAATATAAATTGTATAACGTGGACTGATCCACGTCATACAATATATTTTGTATAACGTGGATCAGTCCACGTTTTACCAAATATATTTGTATAACGTGGATTGATCCACGTTATACAAAATATATTGTATAACGTGGATCAGTCCACGTTATACATTTTTTTTAAAAAAAATTTCGTTGATGGCTTCTGACAACGGAAAAAGTTTTTTGGGGTATAACGTGGATCAACCCACATTATACCCCTTTTGGTATATAAATTTTTGATGATGCCCTTTTGGTTTATACCGTGTATTTTTATACCCTTTAGGTTCCGAACTCCAAACATTATTGAACTCTATTTTTGTAGATTGCACAAGGTAATTTATGCATTTTAATAACTCTCACTTCATCTAATAATTGCAATACTAACAATATTATCAATTTGGCAGTGACATGATGCTCATGTCATTCTTCCGTCACTGTATAGTTCTCGACAAAGACCACTGTATGAGGTTTGGATGATGATGATCAGTGGTCAAAGTTATGAAAATTTAGTTGAAATCTACGATAACATCAGAGCAATATGGGATTACTCATTCCTATTTGCAATCTCAAGTACTTTCATTCTTACTAATTGCATTCTTGTTCTCATTTAAGGGTAAATTAGAAATAATTATCACTTTTAATTTTAAATTTCTAAATTAAAAATTATTTTAGAATAATTTTCTTAAGCTCAAGTGATTGTTAATATGGGACGAAGAGAGTAAACTTTTTCTTTTAAACGAGATCAAATTCTTTATAGCATCTAGACACGGCATTGTTCCTATGTATAAAGTAAGTACTAAGTACTAAAACTATATGGCAGTCAAATTTTTTTTTTTTACTACTTTGAATCTCATCCTTCTTTTTTAGTGGAGAGAGTAGGGATTTCAACTTTTAAATTGGATGCAATTGCGGAACCTCCGCTCAAAAGTGCTTAGTGTAAAAAATATTTACACGCTGTGTTAGCAATAACAAAACCATATAACAGTTCTTTAGGATTTTATTCATTGCTAAACTGTGTCTCTAGAAATTCAAATATTATCAAAACTGATTTGGTATGATAGAAAGTATTTTGCCACGAAAATTTATTTTCTAAAATACTTTTTATCAGATGGAGGAAATCATGACTTCTCAATTCTTCACTAAGTATCACTTGCTTCGATCGACCAACACTTAAACATTAAAATTAAATTTATACTCAAAGTTTCACAAAGCACTATCTAATTTGCATACTCCTTTTTATAAATCTTAGATAAATATTTTCCCTTACAGTATTTTTACTCTTTAACCACACACCATAATTTTTTTTTAAAAAAAACATGGTTTTATGAAAACTATTTTTCAATAAAACATTTTCTAAGAAGACATTTTTCTTCGTACCAAACAAGTATAAATCAAATGATCTCTTACAAGTACTTTTTGTTTTCGAAAGACAATTACAAGTACTAATGAGAGAAATAATAAATGCAAGTGAAATTACCAAACTCTCACGGCAACTATATATTCTCTACGATTTGAAGGATATATTTTGTCACTTGGTTGTTGTATACGGGTAAAACGGAGGAGGCCCCTCTACTATATAAAGAGAAGGCCCCTTTTTATTTTTGACTAGTTCTTCACACGCATAACATACAGAGCAATACAATTTGATTCTAAGTGTTCATCCATTTGTCTAACGTGTTATGTCATTGTTTATTACTCAATCACTGCAATACGAGCCCGATCCTCTGGACCCAAGCCAACTGATCAGTCGTTCTCCAAGGCCATTCGTTGCTTTATTGTGATTTGATTGTTTCTTACTTGCATTTATGTTATTATTTATTGTTCATAGTCATTCGTATTAAATTAAACCACATATCTTTTGCACCGCGTACAAATTTAATTATTATCTATTTTAAGGGTAAACAGTCGTATTGTAGAGTATATAGTACAAAAAGTCTCACAAACAAAAGTTATTGAAGATGTTTTTAACCGCGGCTTAATAGACTTGAACAAAAGAAGGACATGGGCTATCAATGGACATTAATATTTACGGCTCATATCATGCAGTTGAATTTTTGCACATAATATGGCTGGAGTTTGCAAAAGCATACGTTGAAATGCAAGAAACGTGATGAGATAAGGGTCAAAAACACATCCTAACTATCACTGCTTTTTGAGTTTCATACCTAAACTATCAGAAGGTTGAGAAAACTATCTAAACTATCACTATTTAGTTTGCAAAACACACCTCAAATTATTTTTGAATGACATGTGATCTATACTCTCTATTTTTTATAAAAATGTTGTCAAGTGTTGTCCGTGTGGATAAATAATGTCACAATGGCACTTACATGAATTTTTTTTAAAAAAACTATTTACTATTTGTTTTAAAAAACAAACTGAAAATATAATTTTTGTAAAAAAATAAATAAAAAATAGAAAAATAGTTTAAAAAATGGAAAAGTTATTATTATTATTTTTAAATAAGAAAACTGATTATTTTGTTTTCACATTTTAAAAAAAAAATAATCAACTTTTCGAGTTTTTTAAATCATTTTTTTCTGATTTTCTAAATTTTTTGATATTTTTTGACAAAATATTTTTTTCTAGATTTTTTTAAAAAAAATACAGATTTGTTTAAAAAAAATGCTGATTTTTGTAAAAAAAAAATAATGCAGTTTTTTTAAAAAAAAATATATACAGTTTTTTTTATAAAAAAAATATTATTTTTTAATTTTCATGTAGGTGCCACCATAGCATTACTTATGCCATGTGGATAAAATTTTTGAGAAAATTTTAGCTTCACTTGCCTTTTGGAGAGTGAGTTCACATATTTAGTTCAGGTGTGTTTTGCAAACTAGATAGATAGTTTAGGTAGTTTTCTCAACCTTACGATAGTTTAGATATGAAACTAAAAAAAAAAGTGATAGTTAGGGTGTGTTTTAGACCCTTATCTTATTTTATAACTCATGAGTCCTAGTTACTTTTTATTTTAAGTTCACGTGGTACTCGCGGATATTCATATATCATAAGAGTACTGTCGTACAGTGTGCTTTCAAATTTGAGACACATTTTAATGGGGCAGAGATAATTGACAAAAAGCAAATGTTATTTGGCGACTTAACTGCAAATATTTGGAAAAGCCTAAAATGCACTGGTTACTTTTTTTTGCAGTATAGGCGTTTTAACTCCATAAAACTATAGGCTACTAGATATGCCAATTTTATCTTAACTTTTGCTAATAGGTACGTAGTAATAAATTCCAACTTATTGTATTATCAAAACTTTTCAAAATTATAACTAAAATAGATGGAAGGGTAATTCTTTTTCAGAACCCTTAGTTAAGAGTAAATCAAGCTTAGCACTGGTTTCGAGTTCTAAAGTTGTTTTAGTAAATTTAAGCATATAAACTATCAATTGATATTTTCAGCTTAATTATTGAAGAATAAAAAAACAAACATACAAACGGATTTCGTTTAAACTACTGTCTTAATTGAGAAGTGGCAAGAATCTATAGAAAACATTATCCAGTAAGGGGGTCAAGAGCCAAGACTCAAAAGTTGTGTGATTTTTTTTTTTTTTTCTCTTCAGTTGTTGTGACAAATACTAGTATTATTATAACAAGAGAAATTAAGGGGTTTTGAAAGGAGTGGAAAGATACAAAACAACTCAACGTCGCCGTGACGAGTAAGTTGCTTAGTAGAAATCTTTAATATACTACTTACTACTATAAGCTTTAGGGTTTAGCATAGGGCTTAGCATAGGGCTTAGGGTTTAGAAAATGTGGCTTATAAGCGTGAAAGTGGGAGTTCTAATTGTGCGTGCTTTTGTGTAAATCAGTGAATGAAATTGCAATTTTTGCCATTAAATTCTACGAGTAACTGAGAATTAAGAAAGTCATCGATGTTCAAAAATTTTAACTAATGTTTTCACTTGGTAATTATAAGTGGGTGGGAAGAGGTCAAGCTGTCATCTATAGTCCATCTAATGCCCTTTTTTATTGGTCTGCACGAGTCAACACTCCATATTAATTAGCTAAATTTACTTAACAATCCTTTTAAATTAAAAATTAATGTAGTAGTAATGAACAAAAGTTATTGTAAAAAAATTAAGCACCTGATGTTTATCAACTAATTTAAATAAGCTAAACTAAATAGGCTTCTAATAGCCTGTTTGGCCAAGCTTCTAAAAACAGCTTATTTTAAAAAATAATTTTTTCAAAAGTACTTTTCAAAAAGTATTTTTGGCTAAAAGCAGTTTGTGTTTAGCCAATTAATTTAAAAAGTACTTTTGAGCAGCAAATAGTGTTTGGCCAAGGTTTTAAAAAGTGATTCTATGTGTATTTTTCTCAAAAGTACTTTTCAAAAAAGTGTTTTTGGACAAAAGCTATTTTTTTTAGCTTCTGAAAAACTGCTTCTGTTACTCCCCAAAAGCACTTACTTTCTCCCAAAAGCTTGGTCAAATACCTCACTTTTTTTAAAATAAGCACTTATTAAAAAAAAAAATACTTTTGGGGGAAAAATAAGCTTGGCCAAACAGGTCATAAGTCGTATCTTCTAACGTTTGTGTCTAATTTATTTTTTAAAACATGTGAAAATATTTAGATAATGGATAAAGGGAAGCTTATATCTAAAACATTTACCTTCTCCAAAATTACTTGAATTATATCAACATTATTTTCATTTCCCTGCTGCTCTATAAATTTGTGTAACACACTTTTTATTAGGTTTGCGGGCCTTCAAAACCTAGGACCAAATTCTTGTTAAGCTAATGTAGCTTAAAGCTTTGCTTGCATGATCTTCATCAGATGCAATTTGACTAATGATAAATTGACAATTCCCAAGGACAGATTTCAACAATCACAAGAAAGGAAGTGAAGGATTGGTAGCTCAAAGAGGAACTGATATTTAGAGGTAAGTAGTTCAACTAACAATGACCCCTTATTAGGGGTAGGGGGCAGCTAATGCCATCTAATTTTCCTGCCACAGAAGTCAATGATCATCTACTATGCTTTAGTCACATGCTATATTATCCTTCGAGTAATAGTGAAACTTACAATAAGCTAAACAAAAACAACCAGTACAAAAATATTATTTCAGTCATTCTTTTCAATTGTTTACCGGCCAGTTGATGGGCCTCTGGCTAAGGATGTAAACTCTCAATTAAGTCACCTAGTGGTCCTTTTGTTCTTTTCTCTTTTACAACAAATTTGATTTCATGAGAAGAAAAGATTTATGTATTATTTTTATCTTATTCTTCTTGAATTTTGTTGAATTATATTACTACAAAAGTTAAGAAATAGATTTCTATTATAAAATGAAGCTAAAAGAGTAATAATATTAAAGGATGAAAACTATAAACATAGAGTGACAAAGAGGAGAGATTTTATTATTCTTCCAAAATGTGTTTCAAGTACATTACATATGAAATCAAATTCTTAACATTAAAACAGTTTTTTTCATTTCACATGCAACAAGTACAACAGAGGGGGAGAATACACAATCAAATTCTAAGTCGTGACCTATACCAAACTGATTTGATGGATGCCTTATTTGTGGTATTAGCATCTTATGATGCTCATTCAAGTGGGCAGAAATCAAATCTATACAAGTATAAGCCATGGCTAGAAGGAGATTCACAACATTTTACGAATGCATAGAACAAATCAAGGAGGGAAACAAATAGTTTCTACAAAGATTACAGGGATATGAAGTTCAATGGAACAACACACAACAATGGAACAAAAGGATTCAGAACAATTACCAGAAAAAAGAAAGAAGACGAGGAGAAAAACCTGCTTCAGATCTGCTTCAGGAGACTACTCAGCTGGAATCGACGAATCAACAATAAAGTGGAACGCTGTAAAGAACAACAATGACAGCAATATCAGGTAGATCTTGGGCAAAATAAACAGAATTTCTGAATTGGAAGCGTTACCTGGACTTCTTGACCAGAGAAATTGAAGAACACTTCACGCCTGGAGGTGCGAATCAGAAATGAACCATCAAAGCAACATCACTTGGTCCTCTTCATCATCTTCACACCACCGACGGAAAAGATAAAGAGAGATACGGGGATGAAGAGAGGGAGAAAAGTCACCGCGAATAGAGGGCAAATGTTACAATTAGGGTAAATGTAATTTTTTGGGTGTTTTCGTTTTTTACTGTATTTTCAATTTTGGGCCTGACCCGTTTTTGGGTTGGGCTCAATGAACCTCGTTTCTTTTTGGCATATTAATAAAAAGCCCGGATGGGCATAATTGATTAAAAAAAAAATATGAAAACTTATGCCTCTATTTATAGTGCTACATATGCATTCAACATATGAGATAATGGAAGAACCATTAATATGGTGGAAGATAATGGAAGAACCATTAATATGGTGGAAGATAATGGAAGAGGCATTATATTTGTGTAGTGGACATCCATTCTATATTTCATAACACTCCCCCTTGGATGTCCATAGATGATGTGTATCGTTAAAAACCTTATTAGGAAAAACCTTGTGGGAAAAAGCCTCAATGAAGGAAAAAGAGTACACATATCTAGTAATACGCTTTGAGAGCTGCCCCATTAAAAACCTTACCAATAAAACCCAATGGGACAAAACTTGGTTAAGGAAAAAAGAGTACAACGCGTATTTCACTCCCCCTGACGAAGACCAATATTCAGATGTCGGAGTCTTCGCATTCCAATCTTGAATATCATCTTCTCAAGAGTTGAAGTTGGCAAAGATTTGGTGAACAAGTCTGCAGGATTGTCACTTGAACGAATTTGTTGCACATCAATATCACCTTTCTTCTAGAGATCATGTATGAAAAATAACTTTGGTGAAATGTGCTTCGTTCTATCTCCTTTTATAAATCCTCCTTTTAATTGAGCTATGCATGCAGCATTATCTTCATATAATACTGTGGGTAATTCTGTATCACACTTCAAGCCACATCTTTCTCTGATGAAATGAATCACTGATCTCAACTACACACATTCTCTACTTGCTTCATGAATAACTATTATCTCAGCATGATTCGAAGAAGTAGCAACAATGGACTGCTTTGTGGATCGTCATGATATAGCAGTACCTCCGCATGTAAACAGATAGCCTGTTTGAGATCGAGTTTTATGTGGATCAGATAAATAACCTGCATCTGCATAACCAACAAGATCTGTACTACCTTTGTTAGTATAAAACAGACCCATATCGCTAGTTCCTTTCAGATATCGCAATAAATGCTTAACTCCGTTCCAATGTCTTCGTGTAGGAGAAGAGCTATATCTTGCTAGCAAATTAACAGAGAACGCTATGTCAGGTCTTGTAGCGTTAGCAAGATACATAAGTGCACCAATTGTACTAAGATATGGTACTTTAGGACCAAGAAGCTCTTCATTTTCTTCTTGAGGTCGGAACGGATCTTTACTCACTTCAAGTGAGCGAACAATCATTGGAGTACTTAAAGGATGCGCATTGTCCATGTAAAATCGTTTAAAAACCTTTTCGGTATAAGCAGATTGATGGATAAAAATCCCATCTGTCAAATGTTCAATCTGCAAACCAAGACAAAGTTTTGCTTTTCCCAGATCTTTCATCTCAAATTCTTTCTTTAAATATTCAATCGCCTTTTGGAGCTCTTCTGGAGTTCCAATTAGGTTTATGTCATCAACATAAACAGCGATTATAACGAACTCTGATTTTGTTTTCTTAATAAAAACACATGGACAAATGGCATCATTTATATAACCTTCTTTTACCAAGTATTCACTAAGGCGATTGTACCACATGCGCCCTGATTGTTTTAGACCATACAACGATCTTTATAATCTGATTGAATACATTTCTCGAGACTTTGAGTTAATTGCTTCAGGCATTTTAAATCCTTCAGGAATTTTCATATAGACTTCATTATCAAGTGAGCCATAAAGGTAAGCTGTAACCACATCCATCAGATGTATTTCAAGGTTTTCATGTACAACTAAACTAATGAGATATCGAAATGTTATGCCATCCATAACGGGTGAATATGTTTCTTCATAGTCGATACCGGGTCATTGAGAGAATCCTTGTGCAACAAGGCGTGCCTTGTATCTCACAATTTCATTTCTCTCATTCCTTTTTCGCACAAAAACCCATTTATGGCCAATTGGTTTTACACCATTAGGCGTTTGGATTACAGGTCCAAAAACCTCACGTTTGGCAAGTGAATTCAATTCTGATTGAATTGCCTCTTGCCATTTTGGCCAATCATATCTTCGTCGACATTCTTCGACAGATTGGGGTTCCTGATCGTCAATGTCTTTCATAATATTTAGTGCAACATTATATGCAAAAACATTATCCACCATAATCTTCGATCGATTCAAATTTATCCCATCACCAGAAGAACTCAATGATAGTTTTTTATTTACTTGAGTCTCGGGTTCCCTAATATCTTCAGGAGTATCAGGATTAGTCAGATCTTGAATATCTTCATGATATTCTTTCATAGTGTCATTTTGATCATTTTTCGTGTTTCTTTTTCTAGGATTTTTATCCTTAGAACCCAATGGCCTACCACGCTGCAGGCGTGCATGAGATTCAGAGGCTATGACACTAGTAGATTTTCCCTTTGGAACATCAATTCGAATAGGCACATTCTCTGCAGGGATATGTGACTTAGTTATCCTTTTCAAATCGGTAAAGGCGTCTGGCATTTGATTTGCTATTTTTTGCAAGTGAATGATCTTCTGGATCTCCTGTTCACATATGGGGGCACGTGGATCAAAATGAGATAGTGATGGAACTTTCCACACAATTTCTCTTTTGATTTCTTTTCTCTCTCCCCCTAATTGTGGAAAATTTGTTTCATCAAATCGACAATCTGCAAATCGGGCAGTGAATAAATCTCCCGTCAATGGCTCAAGATAGCGAATAATAGAGGGTGATTCAAACCCAACATATATACCTAACCTTCTTTGGGGGCCCATCTTAGTACGCTGTGGTGGTGCTACAGGCACATATACAGCACAACCTAAGATTCGGAGATGAGCAATATTTGGTTCATGACCAAATACTAATTGTGACGGGGAGTATTTATTATAATGAGTCGGTCTGAGACGAATAAGAGATGCTGCATGTAAGATAGCATGTCCCCAGACGGTAGTGGGTAACCGTGTTTTCATAAGTAGTGGTCTTGCTATCAATTGTAGTCGTTTAATAAATGACTGAGCAAGGCCATTTTGGGTATGAACATGTGCTACAGGATGTTCAACTTTTATCCCAACTGATAAACAATAATCATTAAAAGATTGAGACGTAAATTCTCCAGCATTATAGAGGCGTATAGCCTTAATGGGATAATCCGGACACTGTGCCCTTAAGCGTATTATTTGTGCCAATAATTTCGCAAACGCCAGGTTTCGAGACGATAGGAGGCACACATGAGACCATCTTGAAGATGCGTCTATTAGGACCATAAAATATTTGAATGACCCACAAGGTGGATGAATAGGTTCACATATATCCCCATGTATACGTTCTAGAAAAGCAGGGGATTCAATGTCAACTTTCATTGGTGATGGCTTAGCTATCAACTTACCCTGATAACAAGCAGCACATGAAAATTCACCACTTTCAAGAATCTTCAGGTTCTTAAGTGGATGCCCATTTGAATTTTCAATAATTCGTCTCATCATTATTGATCCAGGGTGACCTATTCGGTCATGCCAAAGCACAAAAGTACTTGAATCATTAAACTTTTGGTTTACGATCGAGTGTGCTTCAATTGTACTAATTTTTGCATAATACAAACCAGAAGGCAAAGTTGGCAATTTCTCCAAAACATATTTCTGGCCGGAGACATTCTTTGTAATGGCAAGATATTCATCATTTATTTCGTTTAATGTCTCAGCGTGATATCCATTACGGCAGATATCTTTGAAACTTAACAAGTTTCTTGGGGATTTAGAAGAGAATAATGCATCTTCTATAACAAGTTTCGTCCCCTTAGTCAGAAATATAATAGCTCTTCCGGAGCCTTCAATCAATTTCGAATTGCCAGAAATTGTATTAATATTTCCCCTTTTTCTACGCAAGTGAGAAAAGTATTTCTCATCTTTGAATATGACATGTGTTGTTCCACTATCAATCACACAAATATCTTCATGATTGGTCATTGATCCAAATAAAATTTGAGGAATTTCCATAGATTCTTCAAAATGAAATAATAGATAAAGTGAATATCGAAGTAGATATTATGATTAGGCAAAGCATTACACACATTTTATTACATATATTACTATTTAAACAAAGCATTACACACACTTCATTTACATAAACATGGAAACATAACCACATACAAACGACACGTATGAAATATCTAAGTTTTTACAGATCCATCACCGATCAAATGATCTATTTTTCCTTCAGGGAGTTCAAAGAAATCTACCACATCTAGATGCATGGGCTCAACATTATCTTCAGAAATAAAATTTGCTTCGGCATCCTTTCTGCCCTTTTGAGAGAGGCTTGATACAGCATAATTAGGTGCTTTGGCGTACGACAGGTATGTGACCAGTGCCCCTTTCCTCCACATCGGAAGCATTTATTTTCTGAATTTTTTTCTTTTGCCCAGTTTCATACTTTTCATCCTTCCTTTTACACTGCTGGTGGTGAAGGGTATTATTTGGTGCAAGACGAGATCATGATTAATATTTCTTCCTTGACCACGACCATGACCACGACTGGGGCCACGACCTCTTCCACGCCTAGAATGGCGAAAATTTGCCTCATTCACTTCAGGGAATGGGGCAGTACCAGTGGGTCGGCTTTCATGATTTTTCATTAATAATTCATTATGTTGTTCAGCCACTAGAAGATGTGCGATTAGATCAGAATATTTCTTGAACTTCATTTCTCGGTATTGCTGCTGCAGGAGCATACTCGAGGCATGAAAAGTGGAGAATGTTTTCTCCAGCATATCATGATCAGTGATATTTTCACCACATAATTTCAACTGAGAAATAATTTTAAACATGGCAGAATTATATGCTTTAATAGATTTAAAATCTTGTAGCCTTAAATGGAGTCAATCAAAACGTGCTTGTGGAAGTATGACCATCTTCAGGTGGTCATATCTATCTTTTAAATTATTCCACAGAGTAAGAGGATCTTTAAGAGTGAGATATTCCATTTTCAAGTCCTCATCAAGGTGATGGCGAAGGAATATCATTGCCTTGGCACGGTCTTGGTTTGATGCCTCATTTTTATCTTTGATGGTATCTGCCAGACCCATCGCATTAAGGTGAATTTCGGCATCAAGAATCCAAGACATATAGCTATTGCCAGATATATCTAAGGCTACAAATTCACGTTTAGTAAGATTTGCCATTAGTAAAGGGAAATAGAAAGTCAATACCTTCGAGGCTTTTAAAGTATTTGCTCGGAACGGCAGAGTCTCGTGCTGATAACGTGTTATAAAATGAAGCTAAAAGAGTAATAATATTAAAGGATGAAAACTATAAACATAGAGTGACAGAGAGGAGATATTTTATTATTCTTCCAAAATGTGTTTCAAGTACATTACATATGAAAACTTATGCCTCTATTTATAGTGCTACATATGCATTCAATATATGAGATAATGGAAGAACCATTAATATGGTGGAAGATAATGAAAGAGGCATTATATTTGTGCAGTGGACATCCATTTTATATTCCGTAACAATTTCTTTTTTCTTCTCCATTTTTAGGAGCTTTGAAATGTAAATGTTGGTCTTTTTTCTCCAGCAAAAGTAAAAGGAAAAGAAAAGAACTTTTACGTTATATTTCCTACTTTTTAAGCGCATTAGAAAGCTAATCAAGTATTGACATTTAACACCTTGGTAAAAAAGAATCTTTCTTTTGTGTGTGTTGATGATTGAGGCTGTGATCTTTGTAAAATTTTCAATTTTTTAGTGAAGTGTGCAAACAAAAGGTGAAGACAGTACTTTGACCAGCCATTCACAATATGCCGAAGTGACACACTTATTATAAAGTACTTAAAGCCAAGACTAACTTTTGACTTTTATAGAAAATAAGTGTTCGAGTGGAGAATGATTTTGGCGAAATCATTATTTCATGATATTGGCTTGTTGCATAAAGAAGAGTCATCTTTGTCAAATAAATTGTAGAAAAACTAATCAAATGGATGCATCCGACATGACCCCATATTATCCCATTCGTAGAACCTATTTTATTTCTTAAATCACATCAGCAGTCAATGTTGATGCCTCGTCCTTTTACTCTTCAGTTGGAGTTTAGTGCCTACTGCCTAGCAATGACACCTTGGGAACTCTAGGAAATTTGGACCAAATGGCCAAAAATTCCATTTGAAACTTGTCAGGAGGTAGAGTGTTTTTTGTTCCTAAAAAAAGAAAAGAAAAAAATAAGAAGAACTCGGATTAATCGGCTATTCCAGAATTGAGTAGTAGCTCGATACACAATAGACAATTCTATCTATGGCAGTAAGGTTCGATTGTCGCAAAACTTTTTCTCTCTTTTTTCCCTCCTGCTTTGGGACAAAAATCTAAAATAAAAATCTGTTATTGGTCCCAAATGTCCAAGCCCAATAATAGCTCATGCCCCAAACAAAAGCGGGTCATTTGCATAATTGTCCTTCAAAAGCACTGGTCTTTAATTTTTGTCCCTCAAATTTTTGGGCTTTAATTTTTATCCGTCGCGTAATACCCCAAGATTTTGAGTTAGAACCCCCCCCCCCCCCAAAAAAAAAAAAAAAATAAATTACAAGACAGAAGTTTGTAGCAAAATCAAGTCTATTCGGTCAAAAGTTAAGCCTTGTCCAAAATTAGGCCTATTCGAGCAAAAGTTAGGCCTTAAGGCAGAAGGTTACCTTAAGCAAACTTTTTGCCCAAACTCTACCTTAAGGTGCAAACTATATCCTTATAAGGCAGCAACACATGTAAAGCATACAAAATTGTTTATGCACGTAGTTTGTTTCTATAGAACTTCTTCAGCCATTTGTCTTTGTTTAAAAGTCCATGTTTAACTGCTGCAAAACTCATCCACTCTCCATGTTCAATTTTATTTCTTCGCTTTCCATGGCTGCCAGCAGATAAAAGAAGTCATGACATTGAAATTTGAATACACCATCTACGTTAGCGTAGTTGTTGGTCTTCTCCACCATTGTAAGCATGTCTTTACCAGGGTACATGTATACGGTAAAAACCGGGTATATGTTGAACCGGTGGGACCGAAGGCCGAGGGGAGAAAGGGACAAGAACGTGCATAAAAGATCCATTCTGAACCGGAAAAACGGCTAGACCGGAGCAAAGGAAGGTCGTCACTTGGTCCGGTTCATCCATGACCGGTTGTTCGAGGCCGTATGCCCGTTTAGTCGTGGCCGGTGGTCCGGGAGATCCGTTGCGCGGCTGCCACGCGTCGATGATGTCCTGTTGTGTTCAACTGCCAATCGTACAGGTGTCAGACCGTACGGTCTACCTAATCCAACTCAGAACTTTTTCTTTATTCTATTATTTTTTGTGTTGTACGAAGCCCATGGGGCAACACTATAAATAGGGGGCATGGTCCTCCTTTTAGGGGGTTGGCTTCTACATTACCAAAAACCCTTGTAATAGCAAAAAATACAAATCTCCCTCTCAATATATCAGATTCGATCTATATTTATTGTGCTTAATTCTTACGTTTCCTGAATCAAACACCGTTTATGTATTAATAGATACACGAGTACTTAGCAAACCAGTGATCATCAATTGCTCCTTTATAGCATATTCATATATTTCTTCTCTTTATCAAATAAGCACAAGATATAGCCATATATCCTATACCTCACTTACAATTTCAATTGATTATCCAAATCTGAGGTAAACAATACATCCTTCAACAGATTGCTAACTGAATCCACAATTTTGCCTTAAGGTAGAGTTTGAATCCAAAAATCTGCCTGGCGAATCCAAACTTTTGGCTTGGGATTTTTTTTAAAACTTTTGACTGAGCGCGGGTTCGAA
Organism: Lycium barbarum; assembly: GCF_019175385.1. Lineage (NCBI taxonomy): Eukaryota > Viridiplantae > Streptophyta > Magnoliopsida > Solanales > Solanaceae > Lycium > Lycium barbarum. Next base: position 95,806,421 of record NC_083348.1, on the reverse strand, counting down.
CCCGGAACCCATGATCTTTTGGACAAAGGGAAAAAAAATAATTAAAAAACGACAATTTGAGGGACAAAAATTAAAGACCAGTGCCTTTGAAGGACAATCCGCGCAAAAAAATGAACAAGCCCCAACATAATGAAGTAATTGCACGGTTTGAACTTCAAATGGACTGGTCTTTAATTTTTGTCCTTCAAATGTGCTGGTCCTTAAATTTTATCCCTTCTAAATCGAACTTATGCCTAGTGGGATATAAATTTTTTAACGATGTGGGACATAACTTATGAGATATTATGATGAAAATATAAAAATATGCCTTGCGAAAAAGTTATTTGCATTGAGGGACAAAAGAGTGAATGACCCCTTGATACCAATACGAATCTCTTCCACCCATTGGGAGGTTAGTTTTTGATGAACTTCTGAGAAAAAATTGAGCTATTAGGAAAAGAAAGTTAAATACTTTGGGCTACAACTCTCAGGGTGGTCCAGACAACAAACCCATTACTAAAGCAATCCAATAATAGGTGCAAGAAAAAGCCGACTAATCTATATTATATTAAAAGTGCGAAGGGCCTTAGAAATGTTGTTTGAACTTTTTGCCCTTAATTAAAAGACTCTACAATGGACAAAACGGTCATTTTATAATTTTTCTAATATTTAAAATTTAAAAATTCATTAAAATTTGATTATTAACCTTTCCTTATTTGAATTATATGACTAAAATTTCGGACTATTTTAAATCATTAAAGTTTCACATAAAAATAGTAACACCCAATTTGGTGCTGATTTACCACTAGCATATATAAACACGTAAATTAGTTTACTATTTTCCTAATATTTATGACTTTAAAGGCTAACTAAAATTTTATTTATTAAATCTTTTCTTATACGAATTAGGTAGCAAGAAATAATATTTAGAGCTTTAATGTTAATTATGATTTACCTTATAAAAAGTTAAGCTTTACCTTATATAAATTATAATATTAATAGCTTTACAGTTGCTTCCACGTTGAATTTATGTAAATAAGGTAGTAATGTACTAAATTCAATTTGTTCAAATTTATTACGGTAAGAACGTAAGATATAAATCTCAAAGACAACTCTTCCATCAAATAATTTACAATAGAAAAATAGAAATATTTAGAACTTTACCTTGTATAGAATTTTGACCGTACAATAATTTCTTCGAATTGAGGTTTTCTTTTAACTAGAGTTCTAATTCCACTACAATTGTGATGCAGGATATTAAATCCTATATATACGCATTCTCATAGTAATAATCTTCCATGCTGCTCTTTTATTTTTCAATCTTTCTTCTTTATAGTACATGCAGTTATGTTCTTAATTTCTCATGATGCTTTAAGCTTTTCTCTTTCTTCAATTTTTGCTTCTTTACTTGCTTATTATCTTACATGTGATTTTATTGTATTTTTGCAATTTAACCTCGCACGTTTAAATTTTAGGTTTAGGATCTAAATTTCTCTCTCTTTACTTGAAGTCGGTTGAAACTATGTTATTATCAATTGATTCTTCAATATTTTTCTGCAGGCGAAAGAAGATCTGAGTATGTGCTTAAGACTTCACGTCGATTAAGCTCGGATTTAAAGGCATGCTTTATTTCTCATTCATATTACTTGTATTTATGATGTTAAGTTTTTTATCACCTACTTGAATGCGTAATATGCAAACTTGTGATATATATATATATATATATATATATATATATATATATATGTATCATATTTTTCATGAAAATTCAAACTTGTGAAAACATATATTTATTGTGAGGGAGACATTTAATTATTATCCTAATATTTAAGATTTTAAAATCAGCTAAATTTTGTATTTAATTTTTGTGTTATTTGAACTATATAATATAATGTATTTGCAAAAGAGAACAATAACACAAGACAATCACATTATTTTGTAAAGCTATCGGTTGCATCATTCATTTATCGGTGATTTCATGAGTCTTTGTTTAAGGTATAAAACTCCCTTTGTTTCTCTCATAACTTGCAGGTTGCGGGTTTTTACAAATTTCTGTGTGCCTGATCTTTGTGTATTTGAAAAAATTATATAGACAAGTACTTCTATAAAAGAAATTATTTCACGGTTTAGCATTTATTATTATTAAAAGATTCTATTTGCTACGAGCAATTTATGAACGCTGATTTTTTTTTTGTAGTGAATATTTTCTAATATATAGAACATTTAAACATTCAACTAATTTTTTTATGTATTCATAAATCCTTCCAACTTATTCGAAAAAGTAACACCAAAAATAAAAAACTCAAAGTATGAACTTTTCCTGCGCCTAAAGTTCCATTTATCTTTAGGAGTTTGTGTTATTTATTATATAATTATATAAACAAAACGTGACACCAAAATTGAAAGAAATAAAGTTAGAAACTTTCGTGCACTGGAACTCCATATGTTTCAGAGTCTTCATTCTATGTTAATAACGTATACTCGATATAATTTTGTATAGTTTGAGTTTTAAGTTAAAAATAATTAATTAAAAGAGAGTACGGAAGAAATTAGAAATAAAGTTGGATTCACGTTTTTGTAATATTTCATTTTTATTAAAAAATTAAATAAATATTTTTAGGTTATGCAAACAAGTATTACTTTTTGATATGAATTTGGTAACAATAGCTAAGCTACAATAGACAAAACTATCATTTACTATTTTACTCAAATTATTATTTAACAAAAACTCCAAAAAAAAAAAGACTTATTTTTGGCAAAGAAAATTCCTAAAATTTAGGGACTTCATTTATATAAATCCTTTCCTTACTTGAATTCATCAAACTAATGCTAATTTGGTGTTTGCATAGCAGAACTTCGTTATAAAATCTCAAGTGATATTTCAAAATATTACAAATTATCTTAGAGTTTAAGTTCTGTGCACCATCAGTTTTTTTTACACCATCAGGTAATTTTAAAGGTAAGCATGTAACTTTGTTAAGTAATTAATGTTATCCCTTTTTTATATAGTTATAATTACCGAAAAAGATAATAGAGGCAAGTTAGGTCCTCTTCGTACTCTAATCAGAATTAATCTTAAGCAAATTTATTTTCTTTGCTAAGTCTGAAATTTCTCATCGATTTTTCTTAACATCATATCAAAATCAAAAGTAATTCTACAATGCCTCAAATAATTGCTTAGTTGTTATTTCTTCTCCGCCTTCTGAAACTATGACAACTTATCATCCGGACAAACAATAAAAAGAATTCAAAAAGCAACTTATTAATCCGATTTGCAGTATACATGAATGCCGGGCCAAATATCCCGAGATCAAATAACTGAGTATAATCACAAATACGAGTGTAATTATCCCTAAACATATTCACAAATACCTGGAAACATGATTTGACTGAAAATGATTGAAAGATTAATACTGTAAGATGACGCAGAAAAAAATTGCAGAGATTGAAAGAAAAATAATACTATTGATATTGGAGATGTAGAGCCAATTGGGGTTCACTTAATTAATTGATAAAATTGGATCATCATTTAACTATTCACCATTTGATATTTCTAGAAATTAATTAACAGAGATAATGGAGCATTAAATGGTTTTGGGAAGAGTCATCGTTGCTGCTAAATGAGAGTTTGAGGATGATTGGACTTTGAAGTTTGAAGAGGAGGGAGAGAAGGGAGAAAATGCAAAATTTTGAAATAGAAAATTAATTTGAAAAAAGTTGGTAACTTGTTGTAGCAGGTTAATATAACCTGATAGTGTAAAAAATTTATATACTGACGATGCACAGAACTTAGACTCATTATCTTATCATATGGGTTGTACCAAACATGAACCCTCTGCAAGTAGTATTATTATTAATATAAGCATCTTTACCCTTCAAAAAAAGAACTACCAAAGTCACAAACCAATTCCGGTTGGCCAGTTCTATTTTACTGTCCTAATTATTTAGCTTCTTTACCGAACAATACGGTCGAACCTTCAGTAAAACTGATATATGCAGTATTAGTTGGTCTTATCCCGGGAAAAAGTTAAAACGGTTTTATAAAGCTTAGTTTCGATATGATAAAGTAATATGAAAGAAATATAATTATTTTATGTAATTTAAATAGGAAAATGCTTTTTATAAGGTTAAACCTTAATAAAAACTAATTAAAAAAATGGAGCAATGAAAAAAAGAGAGATTAATTATCAAGAAGAGAAACTAAAATGTTTCTAAAGGACTTGTAACGTTACAGTTTATAAATAAAGTTTTAGAAAGGAGTATATACATAAAATATAATGAGGAAAATATTGTGACTCAAGGCCCGATCTTATGGTATGGTAATTAGCATCATTTGCGAGCAAACTTTTGACCCAATACAGTCAGACCTCTCTATAACGGCATCCGCATATAGCAACATCTCTTTATAACAGCAAAAAAAAATTGGAACCGATTTTATGTTATATGTTACTCAATCAACTTTATAACAGTACGCTTTTTGTAAAATCACCCCCTATATAACATCTTTGCGCTTTTTTTGCAATGTAATTATTAACCATCTCTATAGAAAATATTGACCAAATATTCAATTTGATAAATTAATATACTATATTTATGACATAATATTACATATGAATACATATGTGGAATTTGATGCCACATTTTCCTACCATTGAAACTTTCACTGATTAAAAGATTATTACTCGTGTCATTGGAGTGGAAGAACAAGAGAATATGGAAGCCGAAGACGACAATGAAAGTGCTGACGAAGAATCTCAACCTATTGTTACTTGGACTGGTTAGAAGAGTCAACAGTTTAACTCTTAGATTCACTTCGAGGGAAAACAATTGGATACCTGTTTGCTGAAAGTTTAGATGCAAATATTCGTAAATTCAAGCGTTATATTCAAATTGTATTAACTTTCCTTAATGTTTAGTTAGTCGAGAATTCATATCTTTGAGATTTAAAATTCAAATAATTTGTTATTTTTTTATAACATTAAAAAAATAGATTTTATGCATCTTATTTGCCTATAACAACCAATTATTATTTAAATGGCAAATGCCGTTATAAGTGTATAACAACAATTTTCTATAACAACAAAAAAATTTCGGACCCAACAATGCTGTTATAGAGAGGTTCGACTGTATAAGATACATTAATCTCATTAAATTAAAAGATGTAAAATTTGTTAGATAAGAAAAACATTGATGGTTAAAGAAATTAGAAATAAAGAAAAATTGAGATTATAGTATAATGTTAAATGCCAAATTGCTAAAATGCAAAATTTGAAAGGAGGATGAAACTATAGAAAATAAAATCTATTCTAAATGAATTGTCACTTTTTTTGGTACACTTATTCTAATAAATGAAAACTTCAATATTCGTTTATATATCAATTTAATTCACTACTAAACAAACATGAGTTAGCGATGCAAAGTTAAATAGTAAAAATCATCGTTAATTTTATTTACCGACGATTAGTAGCATTGTTAGCTACGAGTAATTTAGGATGGATTAACGATAAAGTTCGTAGCCAAGTCTACACATTTTTCTGTAGTGTTTGTTGACAAATGAGGTACGGGCTTTGGCAGTGGCGGATGTAGATAGAGCCGAGGGGGTTCATCCGAACCCCCTTCGGCGAAAAATTACACTGTATATATAAGGTGAAAATTATTTTTTATGTATATATAGTAGACGTTGAACCCCCTTAGCTTCTTCATTTATGGCTTCTTTATATTTTTGAACCCCTTGACATAAATCCTGGCTCCGCCACTGGGCTTTGGTCACGCGCAAAGCGCGTACGCTGAATCTAGTATAACCAAAATGATACAAGCTCAGTAACATGAACCAATTTGCTTTTGTGTCTTCAAGGATGCACCAACTACACATGATATAATTAATTTATTGTTTCTCTAAAACTACGAGTGTATTGTGTTTTATTTATATATACAAGTATCTATCAGGAATGAAATCGAAGTAAGATGTCCAGCAGACCATATCCGATGTCATAACTCATAATAGACAATGAAGGAAAAGATGAGTTATTTGCCGGCTTCAGGCCCAAGCCCAACATTTGCTATGCACCAATCTGTCAAATTCCTTCTTCTATCTATCCCACATCACAAGAAGTAATTAGTTTGCCGCACGTTATAAACCCTTACCGTCCAAACAATGGGCACGACCTTACTTGAACAGGATCTGTTCTATAGGTTCGTACCACTGTATCCTTGAGCTCTAAGGAGACAGGAAACTAGGTTTGGTTGATGAAGTATGGCTGTGAAACCGGAGCGTGATTAACAGCCCCAGTGGTCCTTAGTCGGCCATGGAACTGTAGAGGATCGTTCTCATCCTGCACGCAGGTCTGGGTTGGTTTCATAGTTGTCTGACAGACTCCTATCTTTTTTCCAAATATGCTCTAATCAATTTTGGATATGTTGGAATTCTAGTACTATGAATGTTATAGCTTGTAGCCTTGTACAACCACACTTAACATGGTAAATATGAGATGATTTTCTTCTGTTTCTTCAATAGCTTGTAGCCTTGTACAACCACACTTAACATGATTTTAAATGCTAAGGAACTAGAAAAAAATATGAGATGATTTTCTTCTGTTTCTTCAATAGCTTGTAGCCTTGTACAACCACACTTAACATGATTTTAAATGCTAAGGAACTAGAAAAAAATATGAGATGATTTTCTTCTGTTTCTTCAAGGAGTCGCCAGTTACACATCACAAAACTAGTCTACTATTTCTCTAAAGCTGCGACCGTGTTGTGTTATTTATTTATTTATTTATCGACATTCTCGATTCCACAGTGTATATCATGCAGGTCATGTTTGGGTTTTGGAAAATATTTCGGATTGACCAATCCGGGCGACTCATTATTTTTGAAATCAATATTCTCGAATAGCTACTTAAAAATGCGAATTTCCAACGAAATATCTTGAAAATTGACTTCTTAAAAATCTTTCCGATATGCTTTTCGTCGAAAATTTTATATTTTTTACTGTGTTCCGACAATAAAATCCGACAAAATTCACGTTTTGAACGGTGAATCCTTACCATAGAAGTTTGGAAATTCTAGATTGAATTTGCCATCTGTCAGACATTAAACTAATGGCGGTAGCATCAATAGGATATAGTGTGTTAGACATCAACAACATGTAGGGCAAGTGATGCAAGTTTGAAACAATATATAACAACACTTGGTGAGGTATGCCCGAGCTGTGCACGGGCCCAACATGGTGAATAAATGTAATATTTTCCAATGCCTCTTACTAAATAATTTTGTTGAAATCTTTCTTAATTGAGGTTTAATTTTAAATGTGAAAACGAATAATGATTCTGCCTCTTTTTGCACCTGTGTATACTATCTCAATATTTTTTTATAGTGTCAATGTTTGTCAAGGATTGCCTCAACTTAAAAGAATTTGTCATACTGTATTTTATTGACTGTTATATTGAAACAAAATAATAGATGTATAGAGATAACTTACCCGAGAGTGGTTTAGATTGAAGTTCTCATATTCTCAGTTCATTTATAAAAACAATGATTTTGATTAAACAAGGAAGGAAGCTCTCAATCCTTTTGATAAAATTGCATCTAAGATAATAAGTTCTAGCAGCTAAAATTGCAAAATTGATACTTTTTTCTTCTCTTTCCTATTCTTTCTTTGATTTTCTCTTACAAACTCATATCACATGATTTTTTTTTCAATTAATAGCCAATTCTATTGAATAATAACGTTTTCCTTAGCTATACCAAGATACATAAAGTGCCTTATCTCGTGTCAAGTTAGATATTCTATTTATTTAATTGTTTTCTCTATCTATGTTTTGTATTTTTGTTTAAATCCCATTCTTTTTCTGAGAAAATAACTTTAAAATAAAATGAATGAAACTGAAAGTATAGAGCAATTTGCACACTTGCTTGTAGCGTCACATTTAGATTTCGTTCTCTAAGAATAAAAAATTATAATCTCCGAGTTCCCTCTTTTACCTTGAAACTTTTTGTAGATCATACATATATTATGAAGTAATTAAATTTGCAAGAGAAATATATTTTGTTTTTAATATGACATTTCGTACGATATTTTAACAATTGAACACCAATGAGGATTTTTGGTTTTCCCAAACAACTCTGTCAAATGTATAGATTTCTATCAGAACATACATGGATATGTATATTTAATAGAACGTACTTATATTATAATAAAACATTGGTGGAATACATACTTGAAAATGTATACTTTAGTTAATTATGTAAGATATTTAATTTAAAATAACAACATTGCAAATTATGTGGGTATTATTGGCCCGGAGCATCAGCCACTCCGCATGTCAAGTTACTGGACAACACTAGTACTACTATTAAGTAGGGCTGTTTACGGTTTTGGTTAAAATCAAAATCAAATCGAAAATTTAACCAAATCGAATAAAAAAACTGACATTTGGTTGATTTGGTTTGATTTGGTTTTAAATTTTAAAAATCGATAATATTTGATTTGGTTATGGTTATATTAAAAAATAACCGAATAAATAACCGAATCAAACCGATAAATTATATACATAAATTTTATAATTATTTATATGTATAATATTAGTTTTTCATAAATAATTTTTATACCTTTTAATCATTAATTTGATTTCTGGTCTACTTATTTCACATGATTGTTTAAGACCCATGTTTTTAAGAATATGTTCAAGCCCATGTCTTTAAGTCTTTTAACTCTTTAAGTGTTAAGTGTAAACCTACTAACAAAAGCTCGCGTTAGAGTCTAATGTCTTTAACTTAAATTTTTAGCCTTTCTTTGTCAGCCATTTGATTTTAGGTTGTTTCTTCTTCTTTTTTCAAATTTATACCTTTTTTTTTTCTTGTCTGAATGGGTCCTAAACTTCTAATATTTTTCATATGAAAAGAACAGAGGTTGGAGATTTGGAGGTTCCTATAGAAGATACTTCGGTAACATCAGCATTTGCTGCAACTCAAGCACATGGTAATGTCCTAATACTTCTTCCATGGATAATCCTCCTAAAAAGCAGAAAAGAACAACTCCTTGTAGTCGAGACCCTAGCCTTGGGGATAATGATAGAAAAATATCTGAAGTTTGGGATCATTACAGAAAGTTTTTTTTAATAAAATGGGAGAATTGAGGGCAAAATGCAAGTACTGCCCCAAAGTTTGGGATCATTACACAAAGTTTTTTTATTTCATATATTTTCATTTTAATTTTAGATAGTATTTATGTTTAATTAATATGTATGTTTGTAACAACAACTAAAAGCTCCTATACTCTACTTTATTTCCAGGTATGTATATTAAGATGACAAAAATGGTGCAACCACTACTTAGTTAGTTTTTAGCTTTATATGTAATAGTTTAGCAACTTTGGGTAGCTTGAGTACGATACTATCACTAATAGTGAAAATGTTTCTATGATGTTTGTCCCACCTTAAACTATAAATAAAATATATCGTTTGAACAAAAAAAAAAGACATGTTTTTTTCAACTTTTTAATGTTTACTGATAAGTCTCATGGCTGCTAGTCATAAACCAAAAAATCCAACCAAACCGAACCAAACCGACAATAACCAAATCGGTGGCTATTATTTTATTTGGTTTGGTTATGGTTTTAGACATTTAAAAACCGACTAAATTGATTTGATTATGATTTTAATCAATAACCGACTCAAACCGAACCATGAACACCCCTACTATTAAGTACTTCTCTATATGACAAATATATAAAATAGAACAAAACAGTAGCTTAAACATACAGCTGAAGGAGGAATAGAGTTAACCCATTGAAATTACGAAAATAACCTGACTGACCTTAAGCTCCTTTCCTTAGCCGCTTATATATTAGTAGTAATATAGCTCAATCCCAAGCAAATTTAGTCCGCTATATAAATTTTCACTGTTCATGTTGCTCCATTTTGAAACATTTATCATAAAATACAGACTAGGTTTAACCACTGCGTTCATGGTCGTGAAACAATAAATAAATTGTGTCTTTCAATGTTTTTGTGAACAAAAAATTGAAACACGTATAGTGAATCTTTAAAAATCAATTCAATAGTCAACAACCAGATATTGTCTTTTCCAATATTTTGTTTCTTCATCTCGCTGACTCTCTGTCTGTGGTCAAGTGATCCACTTCAAAAGCTATTTTCAAATTAAAATGTTGAAACCTTTTGGCTTCTTCCACTAATGTGTTCGAAGTTCTTTACTCTTATCCCTTTTAGATAGATTGTCTTAGGGGCAAATTAGCCACCATTAAACTTGAAATCTGAATATAGCCAGCAAGAAAAGCCTTGGCAAGTAGCTGCTTTCGGCACTTCACCAAACTCACCACTTGTACCTAGAAACACTATAGGTTGTGTTATTTAAGTATGGGACAGTCATTACCTAACCAATAAGCATAAAAACATGGAATCCAAACGTGCTAGATCTTAATAAAAGCAAATCATTTGTGTTGTCTAAAGTCTATAAAGTGGGAACTGTTATGAAATTATGAATGTCCATTTCTCAAATATAATGCTCCTTCCACCATGTTAATGGTTCTTCCTTTTTCTTCCACCATGTTAATGGCTCTCCCATTTTCTTCCACCATTTCATATATTAAATACATATGTATCACTATAAATAGAGACATAAATTTTCATATGAGATACACTTGTAAAAACATTTTGGAAGAATAGTAAAAATCTCTCCTCTTTTGTCACTCTATTTCTATGGTTTTCATCCATTAATATTGTGACTCTTTTAGCTTCATTTTACAACACGTTATCAGCACGAGACTCTGCCGTTACGAGAAAATACTTTAAAGCCTCGAAGGTATTGATTTTCTATTTTTCTTTACTAATGGCAAATCTTACCAAACGTGAATTTGTAGCTTTAGATATATCCGGCAATACCTATATGTCTTGGATTCTTGACGCCGAAATTCACCTTAATGCGATGGGTCTGGCAGACACCATCAAAGATAAAAATGAGGCATCAAACCAAGACCGTGCCAAGGCAATGATATTCCTTCGCCATCACCTTGATGAGGACTTGAAAATGGAATATCTCACTGTTAAAGATCCTCTTACTCTGTGGAATAATTTAAAAGATAGATATGACCACCTGAAGATGGTCATACTTCCACAAGCACGTTTTGATTGGCTCCATTTAAGGCTACAAGATTTTAAATCTATTAAAGCATATAATTCTGCCATGTTTAAAATTATTTCTCAGTTGAAATTATGTGGTGAAAATATCACTGATCATGATATGCTGGAGAAAACATTCTCCACTTTTCCTGCCTCGAGTATGCTCCTGCAGCAGCAATACCGAGAAATGAAGTTCAAGAAATATTCTGATCTAATCGCACATCTTCTAGTGGCTGAACAACATAATGAATTATTAATGAAAAATCATGAAAGACGACCCATTGGTACTGCCCCATTCCCTGAAGTGAATGAGACAAATTTTCGCCATTCTAGGCGTGGAAGAGATTGTGGCCCCAGTCGTGGTCATGGTCGTGGTCGAGGAAGAAATTTTAATCATGATTCTCGTTTTGCACCAAATAATATCTTTCACCACCAGCAGTGTAAAAAGAAAGATGAAAAGCATATAGCTGTGCAAAAGAAAAACTCAGAAAATAAATGCTACCGATGTGGAGGAAAGGGGCACTGGTCACGTACTTGTCGTACGCCAAAGTACCTAGTTGATTTGTATCAAGCCTCTCTCAAAAAGGCAGAAAAAGATGCTGAAGCAAATTTTATTTCTGAAGATAATATTGAGCCCATGCATCTAGATGTGGCAGATTTCTTTGAACTCCCTGAAGGGAAAATAGATCATTTGATCGGTGATGGATCTGTGAAAACTTAGATATTTTATACGTGTCATTTGTATGTGGTTATGTTTTCATATTTATATAATAAAATGTGTGTAATACTTTGTCTAATCATAATATCTACTTCGATGTTCACTTTATTTATTATTTCATTTTTGAAGAATCTATGGAAATTCCTCAAATTTTATTTGGATCAATGACCAATCATGAAGATATTTGTGTGATTGATAGTGGAACAACGCGTGCCATATTCAAAGATGAGAAATACTTTTCTAACTTGCGTAGAAAAAGGGGAAATATTAATACAATTTCTGGCAATTCGAAATTGATTGAAGGCTCCGGAAGAGCTACTATATTTCTGCCTAAGGGGACGAAACTTGTTATAGAAGATGCATTATTCTCTTCTAAATCCCCAAGAAACTTGTTAAGTTTCAAAGATATCCGCCGTAATGGGTATCACGCTGAGACATTAAACGAAATAAATGATGAATATATTGCTATTACAAAGAATGTCTCCGGCCAGAAATATATTTTGGAGAAATTGCCAACTTTATCTTCCGGACTGTATTATGCAAAAATTAGTACAATTGAAGCACACTCGATCGTAAACCAGAAGTTTAATGATTCAAGTATTTTTTTGCTTTGGCATGACCGAATAGGTCACCCTGGATCAATAATGATGAGACGAATTATTGAAAATTCAAATGGGCATCCACTTAAGAACCTGAAGATTCTTGAAAGTGGTGAATTTTCATGTGCTGCTTGTTATCAGGGTAAGTTGATAGCTAAGCCATCACCAATGAAAGTTGACATTGAATCCCCTGCCTTTCTAGAACGTATACATGGGGATATATGTGAACCTATTCATCCACCTTGTGGGTCATTCAAATATTTTATGGTCCTAATAGACGCATCTTCAAGATGGTCTCATGTGTGCCTCCAATCTTCTCGCAACCTGGCGTTTGCGAAATTATTAGCACAGATAATACGCTTAAGGGCACAGTGTCCAGACCATCCCATTAAGTCTATACGCCTCGATAATGCCGGAGAATTTACGTCTCAATCTTTTGATGATTATTGTTTATCAGTTGGGATAAAAGTTGAACATCATGTAGCACATGTTCATACCCAAAATGGCCTTGCTGAGTCATTTATTAAAAGACTACAATTGATAGCAAGACCACAGCTTATGAAAACACGGTTGCCCACTACCGTCTGGGGACATGCTATCTTACATGCAGCATCTCTTATTCGTCTCAGACCGACTCATTATAATAAATACTCCCCATCACAATTAGTATTTGGTCATGAACCAAATATTGCTCATCTCCAAATCTTTGGTTGTGCTGTATATGTGCCTGTAGCACCACCACATCGTACTAAGATGGGCCCCCAAAGAAGGTTAGGTATATATGTTGGGTTTGAATCACCCTCTATTATTCGCTATCTTGAGCCATTGACGGGAGATTTATTTACTGCCCGATTTGCAGATTGTCGATTTGATGAAACAAATTTCCCACAATTAGGGGGAGAGAAAAAAGGAATGAAAAGAGAAATTGCGTGGAAAGTTCCATCACTATCTCATTTTGATCCACGTGCCCCCATATGTGAACAGGAGATCCAGAAGATCATTCACTTGCAAAAAATAGCAAATCAAATGCCAGACGCATTTACTGATTTGAAAAGGATAACTAAGTCACATATCCCTGCAGAGAATGTACCTATCTGAATTGATGTCCCAAAGGGACAATCTACTAGTGTCATAGCCTCTGAATCTCATACGCGCCTGAAGCGTGGTAGGCCATTGGGCTCTAAGGATAAAAATCCTAGAAAAAGAAACACGAAAAATGATCAAAATGACACTACGAAAGAATATCATGAAGATATTCAAGATCTGACTAATCCCGATACTCCTGAAGATATTAGGGAACCCGAGACTCAAGTAAATAAAGAATTATCATTGAGTTCTTCTAGTGATGGGATAAATTTGAATCGATCGAAGATTATGGTGGATAATGTTTTTGCATATAATGTTGCAATAAATATTATGAAAGACATTGACGATCAGGAACCCCAATCTGTCGAAGAATGTCGACGAAGATATGATTGGCCAAAATGGCAAGAGACAGTTCAATCAGAATTGAATTCACTTGCCAAACGTGAGGTTTTTGGACCTGTAGTCCAAACGCCTAATGGTGTAAAACCAATTGGCCATAAAGGGGTTTTTGTGCGAAAAAGGAATGAGAGAAATGAAATTGTGAGATACAAGGCACGCCTTGTTGCACAAGGATTCTCTCAACGACCCGGTATCGACTATGAAGAAACATATTCACCCGTTATGGATGGCATAACATTTCGATATCTCATCAGTTTAGCTGTACATGAAAACCTTGAAATACATCTGATGGATGTGGTTACAGCTTACCTTTATGGATCACTTGATAATGAAGTCTATATGAAAATTCCTGAAGGATTTAAAATGCCTGAAGCAATTAACTCAAAGTCTCGAGAGATGTATTTAATCAGATTACAAAGATCATTGTATGGTCTAAAACAAACAGGGCGCATGTGGTACAATCGCCTCAGTGAGTACTTGGTAAAAGAAGGTTATATAAATGATGTCATTTGTCCATGTGTTTTTATTAAGAAAGCAAAATCAGAGTTCGTTATAATCGCTGTTTATGTTGATGACATAAACCTAATTGGAACTCCAGAAGAGCTCCAAAAGGCGATTGAATATTTAAAGAAAGAATTTGAGATGAAAGATCTGGGAAAAGCAAAACTTTGTCTTGGTTTGCAGATTGAACATTTGATAGATAGGATCCTTATCCATCAATCTGCTTATACCGAAAAGGTCTTAAAACGATTTTACATGGACAATGCGCATCCTTTAAGTACTCCAATGGTTGTTCGATCACTTGAAGTGAGCAAAGATCCGTTCCGACCTCAAGAAGAAAATGAAGAGCTTCTTGGTCCTGAAGTACCATATCTTAGTGCAATTGGTGCACTTATGTATCTTGCTAACGCTACAAGACCTGACATAGCGTTCTCTGTTAATTTGCTAGCAAGATATAGCACTTCTCCTACACGAAGACATTGGAACGGAGTTAAGCATATATTGCGATATCTGAAGGGAACTAGCGATATGGGTCTGTTTTATACTAACAAAGGTAGTACAGATCTTGTTGGTTATGCAGATGCAGGTTATTTATCTGATCCACATAAAGCTCGATCTCAAACAGACTATTTGTTTACATGCGGAGGTACTGCTATATCATGGCGATCCACAAAGCAGTCCATTGTTTCTACTTCTTCGAATCATGCTGAGATAATAGCTATTCATGAAGCAAGTAGAGAATGTGTGTCGTTGAGATCAGTGATACATTTCATCAGAGAAAGATGTGGCTTGAAGTGTGATACAAAAATACCCACAGTATTATATGAAGATAATGCTGCTTGCATAGCTCAATTAAAAGGAGGATTTATAAAAGGAGATAGAACGAAGCACATTTCACCAAAGTTATTTTTCACACATGATCTCCAGAAGAATGGTGATATTGATGTACAACAGATTCGTTCAAGTGACAATCCCGCAGATTTGTTCACCAAATCTTAGCCAACTTCAACTCTTGAGAAGATGATATTTAAGATTGGAATGCGAAGACTCCGACATCTGAATCTTGGTCTTCGTCAGGGGGAGTGAAAATACGCGTTGTACTCTTTTTCCCTTAATCAAGTTTTGTCCCATTTGGTTTTCTTGGTAAGGTTTTTAATGAGGCAACTCTCAAAGCGTATTACTAGATATGTGTACTCTATTTCCTTCATTGAGGCTTTTTCCCACAGGGTTTTTCCCAATAAGTTTTTTAACGATGCACATCATCTATGGACATCCAAGGGGGAGTGTTATGAAATTATGAATGTCCATTTCTCAAATATAATGCTCCTTCCACCATGTTAATGGTTCTTCCTTTTTCTTCCACCATGTTAATGGCTCTCCCATTTTCTTCCACCATTTCATATATTAAATACATATGTATCACTATAAATAGAGGCATAAATTTTCATATGAGATACACTTGTAAAAACATTTTGGAAGAATAGTAAAAATCTCTCCTCTTTTGTCATTCTATTTCTATGGTTTTCATCCATTAATATTGTGACTCTTTTAGCTTCATTTTACAACAGGAACAATATTGTGCAATCCAACAGTACAGTAAAATATGAATTCCCTCAACAATTTTTGGAATGACTTTTCTGGATTTTTTTTTTTTGAAGTTATTTAGTCGTTTTAATTTTATATGTATCTCCTTTTATCTTTTGTTCTATTCTAATTCGAGATTTGTTTTTTAAAATTCTGAATATAACCCGAAAAGAACTTACTTTGTGAGATTACACTGAATATGTTGTTGTCGTGAGTGAATGAAAAGGACAAAATAAAGGATAAATTCCACTATCATCTTACAGAGACAGACTATAACAATATTAATACTAGTAATAGTCCAATTTATGATTATGAGGATTCTTATCCGAATAATAATAAGATGGGGAATTCAGAAAATTTTCAATTGCAACTGCTTGATAAAGAAAATGAAAATAAAGATCTCTTCGGCTTTCAAAAACCTCTGGTGAGTCTTCTTTTCGATTAAATATTATTTAATGGATGAAAATGAAAATTTTGTTAATCCCGATCCATCTCGTAACATTATTTTAAATCCATTCAATTTGAATTGGTATTTTCTCCATCACAATTATTGTGAAGAGACATCTAAAATAATTAGTCTTGGACAGTTTATCTGTGAAAATGTATTTATAGCCAAAAACGGATCACCCCTCAAATCGGGTCAAGTTATACTTGTTATAAGTCAACTTTTCCACTATTATCTCAAAAAAACTAAACTCTGCCTTACGTAAAGTTGTCAGAGTACGATTAACCTCTGGATTTGAAATCACTGCTTATATACCCGATATTGGCCATAATTCACAAAAATATTCTATATTCTTAATAAGAGGGGGAAGGGTTAAGAATTTACCCGATGTGAAATATCACATTGTTCGAGGAACCTAATATCATTCGAGTGAAGAATGATTAGCGCGAGATGACCATTTCATCAGTTTGATTTCAATAAAGAAGAGTCATCGTTTTCAAATCCTTCTAGAAAACTAATCGAGTTGATGCACACGTAGTGATAATTGTCCATTCATAATACTACCGACATAATTTCTCTAATCATATCAGCAGTTAATGTTGACTTGACACTCCGCTACTTTTGGTACCTATGTGCTATGAAAATTGATATACTAGCAAAATTCGCTGAATAATTTGTTAAGTATGTTATTTCCTTTTTTGGCATGAAAGTTTATAACTTTTGGGAAAATCGGAGTTTTGTTAGCACTATAAGTATTAATTTAAGGTGATTTAGAAAATTGTTCATAGCTAGAGTTATTTGAAGCAAAAAAGAATAAGACAACCCAAATAGAACTAAAAAGAAAGTCCCATTACCCTCAATTGACATGGCCCCACAAATTGTTCGGGTCATTGGCACCGAGGGTGTCAATGGAATGATTCGCTCGATTATTTTAAAAAAAATTATACCATCCTAATTTTTTTGTTATTTTGTTTTGTATAACTAAAATAAAACTTTTCGAGACTGTCCCATCATCTCGTTTTTTCTTCGGTATCAGTACGGTTCGTTTAATTTTTGGTTATTTTAGTTTTAAAGCGTCACCTAAAAATACACCACCATTAAAATGTAACGACACATACCTCCACAAACTTATTTGTAGTACACCATCTAATAAAATTTCTATTTGTTTCTTATGAAATATTTAATGTAAAAGCTATTTAAAAAACTACACAATGTAATTAAACTGAAATGTGTTATATCAAGTAGCAAGACAACAACGATGGCATCATCGCGACGTGAATCCTCAGTGATTGACCAGGGAGAAGAATAACTTGCCGAAGACAACAATGTTGAATTGAACCAAAATAAACATTAGCTTGTAGGCCACAAAAACCACAGCTTGAATTTGATACATATACATCAAGCAACATAGTAGAGGAGACCAAGATGGAGATAAACTTCTGTTAGTGCTAACTATAACAAAAAAAGCCTACTTAAATCATCTAAATCTATGACCGTATGACTATGTATATGAGGTATCCTTTTGAAACTAAATCCAATCAACTAAAGGCCCAAAATTCAGTGGCCAAATTCTTTTCTATATTTGAAACATAACTTATAAAATATATTTTATATATTCAATTTAACATATTTGTAATATATAAAATATATTTCATACATGTAAGGCTATTCGGTTCGGTTCGGGAATTTTTCAGTTTTTTGTATAAATTTAAAAGACCACCCTAATTATTCGGGACGGTTATAAGCTAAAATCCACGATTTTATTGAAAAACACTATAAATCGGTTCGGTATGGTTAGGTTCAGTCGGTTTTTCATTTTTTTTTTACACCCCTAATTGGCACGATGACCCTTCAGAGGCACTGCCCGCACTGGTCTCTAATTTTTATCCCTCAAATTGTTGGTCTTTAATTTTTACCTTTCTCCTAATGCTCCGAGGTTCTGGGTTTGAATCCTGACTCAGTAAAAAAAAAAACGTAGGTAGAGATTTGTAGCAAAATTAAGCCTATTCGGTCAAAAGTTAAGCCTTAAGGCAGATATTTGACCCAAAATTAGGTCTATTCAAGCAAAAGTTAGGCTTTAAGGACGAAGTTTGCCTTAAGCAAACTTTTTGTCCAAACTTTGCCTAGGTAACAAACTCTACTTTAAGGTGCAAACTCTACCCGTATAAGGCAGCAACACATGTAAAGCATACAGAATTGCTTATGCACGTAGTTTGTTTCTATAGAACTGCTTCAACCATTTATCTTTGTTTAAAATACCATGTTTAACTGCTACAAAACTCATCCACTCTCCATGTTCAATTTTATTTCTTCACTTTCCATGGCTGCTAGCAGATAAAAGAAGGCATGACATTGAAATTAGACTACATCATCTACGTTAGCGTAGTTACTGGTCTTCTCCACCGTTGTAAGCATGTCTTCACTAGAGTACATCTTTCAACAGTTTGCTACCTGAAGGCAAACTATACATTAAGACAGAGTTTTAATTCAAAAATCTGCCTTAAGGAAGAGTTTGAATCCAAAACTCTGTCTGGCGAATACAAACTTTTGCCTTGCGATTTTTCTTTTAAAATTTTTGACTGAGCAAGGTTTTGAACCCCAATCCCATGAATTTTTAGGCGAAGGACAAAAATTAAAAACCAACAATTTGAGGCACAAAAATTAAAGAGCAGTGCCTTTGAAGGCCAATCAGCGCAAAAATTGGAATTGTTGCTCCTGGCCCAAGCAAAAACTCAATTCATATATCCCGACTTGGGGCCCAAACTCAGTTAAAATATGACAACCATAGATGTCCATGATACGTGAATCACCCACAAAGAAATATTGCAGTGACAATGACCGTTTTGGCTATCGGAAAATAGCGAGTTTCTGATAGTGAAGATTCGCTAGAAAGAAAACCGATGCGCAGTTTTAATTTTATAGATGACCACACAACTTTTACTTTATTGCAATAACTTATTAAACTATTCTCTTGTAACTAAAAAATTACTCAACTTTAATAATACAAAACTATTAAAAATTTTATAACAAAAAAGTAACTCAACTTTGTTGAAAGTCATCACGAGGAAGCAAAAGAGAATTTTTTTTATGATACTTAGAGTTGACTTACTTTTCGGCTAGAAAAACAAAATTAACTATTTTTTATGATACTTAGCAAAAGTTCAATGATTTTGTTGTTGCGAAAGATAATTTAGTAATTAAGGTGCAATAAAACAAAAGTAGAAGAACCATCCTTATCCCCAGAGTTTCATTAATATTGGGTCTAACTGAGCTCTGGTCCTAGGATCTCTTTGCATGATATTCCCTAATCCCACGTATCCTTGAAAAGTTGCAATTCAAGATCGATTTTTTGAATGAACTTTCCGTCTAGCTATAGCCTATAAGAAACTAATTGTGTTAGCTTCAGTAGGATGTTGTGTTAGATAGATAGACCAAAGAAAACGTGCAGGGGCAAATGAGTGTAAGTTTGTACTACTCTCATAAAATACGACACATCATGATTTAGCTATCGCATTCATTGTTGCAGATCAAATAATTAACAAACATTATATTGTGTCACCTTCGAATCTGGACAAAAAAATGCTCGGTAGTTATCTCTAAAAATAGCAATTCGTACCGTTAGTAATCCACAGCCAGGAGCTTGAATATTTATATATTGCCATCTTTCATATTCTCTAATCACTGTCTGTGATTCACTCCACGTCAAATACTATCTTCCAAAGAAAATGTTGCAATCCTATTTGCCTTGCAAAACTATGAGTTCGACCATTTTTTTTTTTTTAAAAATAGAATGTCTTGAGGGACCAAGAAGCCACCATGTTCTGCAAACAGCCAGCAAATGAGCAAACCATCAACTATTTCAAGAAAACATCGGCCCTTTTCTTTGGATACTACTTCACCAAACTTACCACTTATATCTAGATTAAAAGGTACTCTTCTGCTTTGGTCCAAATCATTATTCGACAGACAAATTTAAACCAATAATCATCAAAACATTCTTTAACTTATATCCGAAATATATTTCTTTTTTCTCCACAAGGCTCTCATGGTAACCAAAGGCTTACAACTAGAAAAAGGGGAATCCGCGACTTAAATAACACAAAAAAAAAAGTTGAACCAAACTAGTACAAAAAAAAAAAACATAAGTAGTATTCACGCACGAATTTCGTGCGTGAAAGAACCAAACTGCAAAAACACAGTTTTGGCTGCGTGAATGGGGTCATAAAAAAAAAAAGGAAGATTAGTAGTCACGCATGACTTTTGTGCGTTAATGTTGGGGCTTTTTTTTTTTTTTTTTTTTTTTTTTTTGCGTTACCTTTCCAATCACGTTTTTTTCCATACTTTGGGCAAAGATTAGTCATGTTTTAAAATCCCAAAATATCAATATTTTATATAAAACTTAATATCTTTTTTTGCGTACAATAATGTCGGCTCATTACATGAAGTCCACCTAAACGTTTGGATCGTCGTTTTAGGGGTTCTAAAGTGCCCCGAAGCAAGTTTTGAAACTTGTAATATTTATAGGGTTTTGATTTAAGTGTTTTATTATATTTGAATGTACAAATTTAAATATTTGATTTAATAATAATTCATCCAATATGAGAGGTCGATACTAATTAAAAAATAATTCATTCCATTTAATTAAAAAATAATTCATTCCATTTAATTGCGCACCATTTGAATTAGTATTGTAATTAAATGGAATGAATTATTTTTTAATTAGTATAGACCTCTCGTATTCGATGAATTATTATTAAATCAAATATTTAAATTTGTACATTCAAATATAATAAAACACTTAAATCAAAACCCTATAAATATTACAAGTTTCAAAACTTGCTTCGGGGCACTTTAGAACCCCTAAAACGACGATCCAAACGTTTAGGTGGACTTCATGTAATGAGCCGACATTATTGTACGCAAAAAAAGATATTAAGTTTTATATAAAATAGTGATATTTTGGGATTTTAAAACATGACTAATCTTTGCCCAAAGTATGAAAAAAAACGTGATTGGAAAGGTAACGCAAAAAAAAAAAAGCCCCAACATTAACGCACAAAAGTCATGCGTGATTACTAATCTTCCTTTTTTTTTATGACCCCATTCACGCACAAAATTCATCCGTGAATACTACTTATGTTTTTTTTTTTTTTTTTTGTACTAGTTTGGTTCAACTTTTTTTTTTTTGTGCTATTTAAGTCGCGGATTCAGAAAAAGGGTATAGATTATGATGTGACATTCAGTCCAGTAATCAAGATATGACATAGCAATGGCAGGGTATTTATCTCTTTATTATTACATCGCACAAAGAAGAATTAGATTGAATACAGCAAATTATTTCTCTTCATTTGCACTTAATTTGCGTTGATATTCCAGTACAAAAGCAAAAACTTGTAAACAAGAAGAATGTTAACCAGTGCGCCTGCCATTCGTAAACACTAGTTATTTGTGTTGTTTAAAGTCTATAAAGTTGGAATATCGTGCGATCCAAAAGGAATTCGATATCCGAATGAACAAAATACATACAAAATGAACTCTTTCTTAATAAACGCGTTTGTGCACACATCCACTAATCATCAAATACCATAAATACCAGAGCGTTCAGCTCCAGATAAACCTTCCCCTCTCAGGTCCAAACATAAAAAGATAATAATTATAGTTGACCAAAATCAAGTACGTACGCGTAAAACAGAAATCCCATATAGTATACTATATGAAGATCAAATGAAACTTATTCTCCGTTATCCAAGATTAAGGTACTGAATATATATTGAAATAATATTGGTTCTTAAACATTTTAAGAAACCTGTTGCATGGGCTAAGATTCGCATGAATAAGTAAAAGTGTAACTATCCTTACAGGCACCAGCATGATTATACGACTTGGTAAAATATCAGCCACCGTATCAGCCGGCACTTATCAAGTTAAGTTTACAAGATTCAATTTTTTTTATTTTTTTTACATGCTAAGATTCAAATAATTACAATCGATATTTCACAGAGACGATCTCAACATTTAAAGGACAGAGGAAAAACTATGACTCCTAATATATCAGCATGTTTATTTGAGATCGATGGATTGAACCAAAAAATGGGTGATAAAAAAGTAGCTCCGACAAGTCAATTTTTTTAATTAATTCGTATCCCATAAGGATTTACTTCTGGAAGGAGGCTCGAAATTTATAGCATCATGACTGGACATTTGCAGATGCAGCAGTAGCCTATATTCAGTGGGGTTATATATATCTCGACCCAAGACACACAGCACATGTATTACCTGTGTGTGTATGAAACCATTAAATTAGTACTTCTGTCTTTCCGTAATAAATGACTTTTTAAGCTTTTTAAGAAAGTATTCATTCTTAGAAAATTAATAGTATTTTTACTAACTTATTCCTAATTAAATGTCTAAAAAAAAAGCTTAATGATTTTTAATTATGTAAATCAGGGTCATTTTAAAAGAAAAAGATCAATTTCTTCTTGATATCCCAAAGCACCACTCATTTTGAAACAAAATCAAAAGCATAAAAAACCACTTATTATGAAATAGAGGGAGTATATAATTTTTTTAAATCCACATGAATTCATAATTTTAAAAGTGCAGTATGTTAGTGATAAGAATCTTTAAGGGTGAACCGATACACCTCTGTTGTGGTCATAAGAAAAGAATACAATTAACATTCAAGAAACATAAATTGTGACAAGTAAGACCTTAAGGTTCTGAATGCAAGTTGTGCAGCAATAAACTAGTAAAAACAGCGCTTTCACTCCTCTTTTGCTCTTTTTTAGAGGTCTAACAAAGGTAAAAGAAGAGGGAGACTGCAAAATAAAGAAACAAGAACTAAATTAACAGAAAACAGAAAATAAAAAAACTATATTGCCTGGCTCCATCTGTCTGCCTCTTCCCAAGCTTAAACATTAAGAGACGTGAATTTTTCTTCACTTGTACAACGTTATCCTTTTCCCTGAAGTCGTAAAAACCATCTTCTACGTCCCCAAAGTAGAATAATGTGCGTTGCCGAGCAAACAAGAAGCTCGAGAACGTACGCTTTTACTAATATTAAGTCTCGATCCATCCTTAGATAGTATATTCAAACACAGTATGTTGAAAATCTTTTCCTTAGGAATGGAGAAGAAGGATAAAAAAAGAGGTTGAAGGCCAATATATAGGGGAGCCCAGCCGGATAAAAAAAGAGGTTGCAGGCCAATCTTTTCCTGAGTTTGTACTTCTGTTTTTGAATAATTCCCTCTTAAATAATATAGTAAATATACTACTATATAATAAAATTTTGCTCTTTAACACCTTAAATTCTTTTGGTGAGAAATTAGTAATTCCACATATTTGTCTTGTGGAAAAAAAAAATCAAGTAAGCTTTGATGATAATTAATTTCAAGCGTAAAAAGTTACGATAAATATTTACTTATAAATTATAGTATTACCATTTTTTCCATGCTATTTTTATTGAGTTTAATTTTTGTACATTGACAATCTATCATTTCTTTAATTAAGACACCCAAGAACCGGTGAAAGGGGTCTTTCAACATTGCATTTGAGGGTCCGTTTTCAAGTAAAGGACACACAGGGGACTGGACTTCGGTTGCTTTGTATCATGCTCTAATTCAACCCATCAATCATCATAAGCTACCTATTTTATGACCCATTAAAGCTCTGAATTGTATATGCAGCTCTCTTTCTCCAAAACCAAAATTAAAGGACCATGATTTGGAGGTGGATTTTCCTTTGTGCTACCGCTTCTTTTCTTCCTTTTTTGTCCTCTGTCTATGTCTTTTTACTTAATCTAAGAGTGACAGATTAATTCATGCAAATATGATCCGCTCAAGCTCAAGTTTGAAAAAGATTTTTTTTTGTTTGCTATATAGCCTTAATAAAAATAAATAAATTTATTATGTAATTAAGTAAATCATAAGAAAACAAATAAAAAAAGTTTGTAAAAGTTGAACGGATTGGGTTATGATTTATGACCCATTATTTATCAATTTTGACCTGTCCATTTGCGTTAATAATGGACACGCTAGCTTAGCCCATTTGACGCCCCTAATTCCACCCTCTAAACAAAACTTACATTTTGTTGGCTTTTTGTGCGTTTTCCAGTTTTATAATACACAAATTTACATTCCAAGGTCCTATTGGAGACAAACAAAATCACCACTTGACTTTTGTTACGATGATATTAACCTAATTACTAAAATAAATGATGTTGCCCAAATATAATCGAAACATATAATCCTAATAGTCCCATTTTAAGTGATGTTCACGGGTCAAAGCTGTTTAATAAAAAATGATGCCATAACTCTTTCTGGAAAAATTGATGATCTTAATTCAGCTACGTCTTAGATTACAAATTTCTATTTTCTTCTCAACTAGAGTCATTAATTTTAGCCTGATTCTTATGCCCCAAAATGATGATAATTATGGAACGTGATTCACAAATATAGTGACGTGTGATGTGCATTAGTCAGTTTATATATTATAGTGTGATCTAAATTTCGTTTGGATATCAAGTTTGATTATGATCATTCTGTCCTACCAAGGAATTAATAAATGGTAGAACCGCCATGTGGAGCAATTGAAATACGTTATAAAATAATTGTGGTTATGCTAAATACAGAAGTTAAAATTCGCATCTTGGTACATATATATTAGATAGATGAGACGGCCAACTTCCTTGACAGTGAAAGGAAGAAAAGAAAATACTCTGCCCACATTGGGTATTACTTCAAATCATATTAATTTGATGATTAAGTCATAAATTAATGTAACAAATATATATAAACTAATCTTTGATTAAGTCAGGAAGATACATAGTACTCCCTCTGTCCCAATTTAATTGAAAGTGTTTGACCACGTACGAGTTTAACAAATAAATAAAGATTTTTGAAACATACAATTTAAAATAAGGCATACATATTTATGTGTCTATAAATCATTTCAATAAGAGTAGAATATGTATTTTAAAATTAACTTATTTTTACATATAAAAATGTGTCATTCTTTTTAGAACTGAATGAAAAGAAAAGAATGACGTATAAATTGGAACATAGGGAGAGTATAAAATATATTTCTAATGTATTTACTACTTTTAATATAAATATCATGTATGAATAAATTTTAAGGAAAATAGCGATTTTAGTCCCTGTGTAATAGCTTTATTCTAGTTTTGATCCTTGTATAATTCGACTAAGCATATTTAACCTTCAATTCGCATATACGTGCTATTTTGATCCCTTAAACTAATGGAAATTAAAAACTTAAAGGAATCATTATTTTTATTCAAATAAAAAAAAATGAGATTGGAGCTACGACTCAAAAGGGTTACTTGGCTCTATATGTTCTTCTTCTTCACAATTTCAAGGTAAAAATGGGAGGTCCTTTGTCAACTTTTGTCGGGCATCTTCTTGCCCGAGAAATTTTAGGTTAAAAACTTTCAACTCCCGTTTTTTTTTTTTTTTTTTTTTTAAATAGTTGTGATACTTTCAAATCTTTTTGGTTATGATCCGTCCAAACAAATATGTTCATCCCTCCAGACTCTTAAGATAAAATCAATTATTTAAAAAGCATATTTTTCAAATACAGAATTATAGAAAGGTAGAAAAGAAGAAATTTTAGTAATGTTCATTTAAATGTGGACAAGAAAGACCAGAATAAAACAACTAAGTTATCATCCAATTTTTGATAAATGAAGAGAGGAGATCGAGGGCGGAAAAGAGAACCTTTTTACCCATTTGATTATGATTTTCATTTGAAGGGATGAGCTGAAGATGGACTACATCTTCATGGATGCTTGGCGGCAGCTAGGGTTCTTAGCACATTAATTTTAATTATTTATTTTCTGTAATTCTCAAAATTAATAAAAATAATGATTTCGTTAAGTTTTTAACTTCCATTAATTTGAGGGACCAAAATAGCACGTATAGACTAATTGAAGGTTAAATATACTTAGTCAAATTACACCAGGACCAAAACTGAAATAAAATTATAACACAGGACTAAACTCGCTATTTGACCCAAATTTTATCTGTAAGAAGAGATATTCGAGGGAGGACGGTATTGTGCGTTAGACATCAATAATATCCAAACAATAAAAAAGACAACACCATCAAGTGCTTCTTTGAAACAAACCTCCCACAATAGAACATTCACTTTTTCTAGAAACTCACCACTATCTTCTATTTTATGAAACCCATAAAACAAAAGGAGAAACAGAGGAGAAGGATATGTGTCGTTCATAAGTGCTTGAAGTATTACTCTTCAACAATATGGGGTGTGTCACTTGAGAGTCTTGATAGCAAGTTACTGCAGAGGACTCTCTCCTCAAAAGACGAGTTAGTATCATATGAGCGACGTATTAATTGTACAATTATGGACAATTTAAGTATTATTGTTTTAATTGTTAAATCAACTTTCTCATTGTAAATTGAGATAAGGGTCAAAAACACACTCTAATTATCATTTTTTTTTTTTAGTTTCATATCTAAACATCATAAGGTTAAGAAAACTACCTAGATTATCACTATCTAGTTTGCAAAACACACCTGAAGGAAAATATTTTATTGAAAAACTATATGAATCTCTCAATACTCTCTACAATCTCCACCATATAAAATAAATAGCAGCAACAACCCTATTTATAATAGTATAAAACCTACTTTAACTCAAAACAGGAAAACTTATTCCTATACTAATTTTACTATAAATCCTAATTGGACATGGATTAAAATATCACATTCTAACCAATTTTTGTTTCCTACAATTTTGAATTATTATTTCCAACATTCTCCCGTAATTCAAAATTGTATATCTGATTCTTGATGCACTTGTCACCATCTTCCAATTGTTGAAGCACTTGTTTCCAACCCATCAATTGTTGAAGCACTTTCTCTTCAACCGTCACTCCCCATCTTCCAATTTGTTGAAACACTTTCTTTTCAACCTTCACAATCGTTAGAACACTTTCTCTCTAACATTCCAATTTGTTGATGCACTTTCTTACCAACCTTCAATTATTAAAACACTTTCTCTTCAACCTTCACAATCGTTGGAGCACTTTCTCTCCAACATTCCAATTTTATTGATGCACTTTCTCACCAACCTTTAATTGTTGAAGCACTTTATCTTCAACCTTCATAATCGTTAGAGCACTTTCTCTCCAACATTCAATTTGTTGATGCACTTTCTCATCAACCTTCAATTGTTGAAACACTTTCTCTTCAACCTTCACTCGTTAAAGCACTTTATCTCTAACATTCCAACTTATTGATGCGCTTTCTCGCCAACTTTTTTTTTTATCTCCAATTTTTAGAGAAGACCGTTCCTTCCTCTTGTGCAAATTTGTTTACACTTTTTTAAACCTGCAATGTTTTTTTTTCTTCCAATCATTCTCAGCATGACTGTTTTTCACATGCATATTATTGACCCGGCGTGTTCCAACAAAATCATTGGCTTGACGGGCGACATATATGGGTTATAGTCGCCTGCCGGCAGCGGAAGCTCTTTTATTCTTTACCAGGATCGTAGAAGCTCCGATACCAATTTGAAGGAAGATATTTTATTGAAAAACTATATGAATCTCTCAATACTCTCTCAATCTCCACCATATAAAATAAATAGCAGCAGCCCTATTTATAATAGTATAAAATCTACTTTAACTCAAAACAGGAAAACCTATTCCTATACTAAATTGACTATAAATCCTAATTGGACATGGATTAAAATATCAAATCCTAACCAATTTTTGTTTCCTACAATTTTGAATTATTATTTCCAACAATTTGAAGGAAAATATTTTATTAATAGACTCTATGAATCTCTACAATATCTCTTATTCTCTCTTGTTTTCACATGTTATGAAAATAGCTAGCAGCATACCTATTTATAATAGTATAAAATCTCTACAATATAAAATAAATAGCAGCAACCCTATTTATAATAGTGTAAAACCTACTTTAACTCAAAATAGGAAAACCTATTCCTATACTAATTTGACTATAAATCCTAACTGGACATGGATTAAAATACCAAATCCTAACTAATTTTGATTTCCTACAATTTTGAATTATTATTTCCAACATTCTTCCGTAATTCAAAATTGTATATCTAATTCTTGATACACTTGTCACCATCTTCAAATTGCTGAGGCACTTGTTTCCAACCCATCAATTGTTGACGCACTTTTTCTTCAACCGCCACTCACCATCTTCTAATTTGTTGAAGCACTTTCTCTTCAACCTTCACAATCGTTGGAG
The DNA here is from genome assembly GCF_019175385.1 of Lycium barbarum. Taxonomy (NCBI): domain Eukaryota; kingdom Viridiplantae; phylum Streptophyta; class Magnoliopsida; order Solanales; family Solanaceae; genus Lycium; species Lycium barbarum. The sequence goes on along the minus strand of NC_083348.1, from coordinate 95,777,709 downwards.
CACTTTCTCTCCAACATTCCAGTTTGTTGATGCACTTTCTCACCAACCTTCAATTGTTGAAGCAATTTCTCTTCAACCTTCACAATCATTGGAACACTTTCTCTCCAACATTCCAATTTTATTGATACACTTTCTCATCAACCTTCAATTGTTGAAGTACTTTCTCTTCAACCTTCACAGTCGTTAGAGCACTTTCTCTTCAACATTCCAACTTGTTGATGCACTTTCTCATCAACACCCAATTGTTTTTAACCCACTTCTCAAACTTCTAGAGAAGACAATTCGTTCCTTTTGTGCATATTTTCTTGCACCTCTTTAAACTTGCAATAGTTTGTTAGACCTTCGCAGCATGATTGTTTTTCATGCATATCATTAGCCCGATGTTTGTCAACATCATCATCATTGGCCAGACGGGCGGCATGTATGAGTCATAGCCGCCCGTCGGCAGCGGAAGCTAAGCATTTTCTATCAGGATCGTAGAAGCTCTGATACCAATTTGAAGAAAAATATTTTATTGATAAACTCTATGAATTCTCTAAATGCTCTTTACAATCTCCACAATATAAAGAGGTGTGAAGCACTTTCTCTTCAACATTCCAAATTTGTTGATGCACTTTCTCACTAACCTTCAATTGTTGAAGCACCTGAACTAAATGTGTGAACTCACTCTTCAATAGGCAGGTGAAGCTGAAATTTTCTCAAAAAAATTGTCCACATGGCATAAGTAATGCTATGATGGCACTTACATGAAAATTAAAAAATAATATTTTTATAAAAAAAAAATCAACATTTTTTAAAAAAATCCAGATTTTTAGAAAAAATAATAATTTTTGGAAAAAAATCAAAAAATTCATAAAAAAAAATGATTTAAAAAATGGAAAAGTTGATATTTTTTTTTATAAAAAAAGTGAAAACCAAATAATCTGTTTTCTTATTATTTAAAAAAAATAACTTTTCCATTTTTAAAACTATTTTTTTTCAATAATTTTTTATTTTTTTTACAAAAATTATTATTTTTCAGTTTGTTTTTTAAAACAAATAGTTTTTTTAAAATTTCCATGTAAGTGCTATTGTGACATTATTTGTCCACGTGGACAGCACTTGGCAACATTTTTATATAAAATGGAGAGTGTAGGTCACATGCCATTCAAGAATAATTTGAGCTGTGTTTTGCAAACTAGATATTGATAGTTTAGGTAGTTTTCTGAATCTTCTGATAGTTTAGGTTTGAAACTAAAAAAAAGTGATAGTTAGAGTGTATTTTTTACCCTTATCTCTTGTAAATTGACTGATTTTTAGTGTCTCAAGTACCAGATCAATTTTTGACAAATATCTTTGCTTCTTGCCACTTGTCCCTTTAAAAAGAAGGAATTTTTACCTAGCATAACTACCTCTAAGACTTATTTATGCATGAAAACTACTATTTAATTAATTAACTATTAGTAGCTAAATGAGTTTTTTATTTAAATATCATAGCTACAACAATATACACACGGTTATTTTCTCCAACCAAGCGTATTTTACGACCTCTCTCCCACTTCATACGGTTTCTTCCCTTTTCCACTCCTATTTCTCTTTCATCTCTCATACATTTCTCTTTCCACCTTCAATATTCACTGTTTTTCTCTCCCTTTTCAGAATCCAATTCATTTTTGCTTCCCCACGATCTCTATCACAGCAGTTGTCATAATTGTTGTTGGTGGTGGAGGAAGTGGCAATAAAGAAAGCAGTGGAGGATCTCCAGCAAATGGTCGAAGCTCAGCCATAACAATTCGTCTGCTAATCTCCATGGATGGGCCGAAAAAAGAGGAAAATCCTTCTTATGTTTGCTGATCATATGGTGTTGTTTATCTTATGAGTGATGAATAATAGTATTGATTATAGCAATATAATATTATAGAATCATCTAGGAGAAAGTGAATAGTTGTTAGTGTAGAAACACCAGCTTTATGCCCACCAAGTGTTTGATAAAATGTTTCAGTATATTTCAGTGTTTTAACAAACAGTATATCTAATTTTCAGTATATTTCAGTGTATTATTTTTGCCATTGATTATGTGTAATTCAATATATTTCAGCGTATTTATGTTTATATTTAATTATTTTTGCCATTGATTATGTGTATTTCACTGTGTTTTATCTAATTTCAGTATACAATCAGTGTATTTCAGTGTATTATTTTTGCCATTGATTATGTATATTTCAATATATTTTAGCGTATTTCTGTTTGGAATGGAGTAATAGGGGGAGAGAAAGACGTGAGCTGTTATTGAACATTAGCCGTTATGCGTGAAATATGGTTGATTTAATTTGACTTACCATTTAAAAAGAAAAAGAATAATCTGTTAAAAAAATATAGCCTATTTTTTTACTCAACCCGATTTTGTATTTCCGTGTATTTCACTGTATTTCAAAAAAAAAAAGAATGATATCAAAATTACCTTGTTGATAATCGAATTTTCCAACCGTTGTTCACTACGACAATGTAAAATAAATAGTTCGTGAATTACAGAGTGTATTAGGCGAATCAGATTGTTGAAAAAATTTCAAAGATGAAAGAAAATTTTACTTATTTTGAGTTTTTTTGAATTCAAAAACTTTTGAATTGAGTGATTTTGATTGACAGGCGTTAGTTGTAATGGAACCTCATGAGGTTTGCGTGAATCATGGAACCATTAATAAAAAATACCATATAATTTGAAAAAGGTTTTTATTGCCATAAATATAACCGTTTTTTACTCAACAGCCGCGTTGTATTTCGCTGTATTTCAAAAATGTGAGATTCAACTGAAATACAGCCAAAAGCAGCTACGAATTGTAAATCTTCAACTTGTAACTATAACTTTTTAGAAATTATTAAAAGGTAGCTATTTGTGTAAGTTTTACTAAGGGCCTGTTTGGAAAGCCACCTGGTAATTGGAATTGGTGTAATTACTAGGGTAGTAATTACACAGCCTAGTAATTACACAGTAGTGTAATTACAACGACATGTTTGTTTGTCATAATGTAATTACAGTGTAATTACAAGCGTGTTGTTTGGTTGCACAAGGGTAATTACAAAGTCAGTTTAATTTTAAAATAAAATTTAAAATTAATATTTAAAAAATATTTCCTTCATAAATGATATTAAATTAGTTATTTAATAACACATTGTTTCTTGAAAATATATTAATTAATAATCATATATTTATAACTAATATTGTAAAAAATAATTGATATATATTTTTCAAATTAATATTTAATTTTAATTAATTATAAAACTTAAAAGAAGAATTTTTTGGTGAGAACGTCATGGATTAGATGTTTGACAAAAAAATAATATTAATAAATATAATGCCATAACATTACTCAAATGTTTGACTTAAAAAAAACCATCAAAGGTAAGTAAAAAATAAATGTTATATCCCGCATTTCGTACATTCGGATAATTCAAGATGATTGCGAGAAATTAAAGTCAAGACTATTTTCCAAAATTATTTTAGTGAATGAGTTGTTTATGAAAATGTTTGATGTGGAAATATTAAGAAAGGCAAAGGGTAAAAAGGGGAAATTCGCAAAATGACTCGTGGAAATATGGAGGAAGGCGAAGGGCAAATTTGGAATTTGAAAAAAAAAATCATGAAGTGCAAAACAAAAAAAAAATGGGCTTGGAAATTAAAGGGGCCATTGGGCCGTCCATAATAGATGGGCCAAAGCCCATATGGGGACAAAATTTATAAGTCCAAAAGATGACTTATTAGTCATCTTATTCATTACCTTCCTAGAAATTTCAAGAAGACTAAAGAACAAAAGAGAAGGAGAAAAAGAACCAAGGCCATTCGGCCATGATAAATCCAACAAGAACCTTGGAAAATTTTTATCAAAAAAAAAATTATTCTCTTCTACGTAAACAATCCATTGAAGGGTCCTTAGCAAAGTGAAGTGGTTATTGGAGCAAGAAAAACATATATTCATACAGGTTACAAATTCTAGCCAAGTGAAAAATCAAGAGAAAAAGGTATGGTTTAATCCTTTTCTTATATGTTGTGGGTGATTATGTATGCTGTGGAGTGTGGAAATGGATGAAAATCATGAAATTATGGGTGTTGGTGCTTGGCCGAATAGGTGTGTGGTGTAAGAATGGTAAACCAATTATTTTATTTAGTAATTTGATTGTTGTTGTGTTGTGGATTCTATGATGCAAAATGAGGATTTAATGGTTGAAAATGAAGTTGTAATCGTTTGTGAAAATATGGATATGTAGTGTGTGTGTGGCCGTGTATATGTGTTGTAGTGTGTATGGACGATGAGCTAATTTTATCTAGTATTCTGATTGTTGTTGTAATGGAATCTATGATGAGAAATGGAAGTTTAATAATTCTAGTTCAAGTTGCAATTGTTGGAAAAATTGTTTTAGAAGCTAATGTGAATTGAATATAGTGTTATTGCACTTATGAAAAATAATGTTGTTAGTGTGTGAATTGTTGGTATAGTTTGTGAAATTGGAAGAAAAGAAATGTAGTTAGTGTTCTTGTTGAATTTGGAAAGCTTTGGATGAAGTGGTATGTTGGTTGGGTTGTTTGGAATATTAGTTGAATTGTTTGAAGTATTCTTGAATATATGTGATGGACTTGAATATAGATAAAATGTCGTGGAATGATGCGACAAGAGTTGTTAATATTAGAATATATTTTGAATTGATTGTTGAAATTGTTAGTATGATTGTTGGTATTGTTGTTGATATTTTGGCCGAGTTAAATTCTCGGATTGGTTATTGTATTTTTGGCCGAGTTAGATTCTCGGGGATGGTGTATTTACAGGGGAAATACAGGGGAAATACTGCCGAAATTTCGGTAGAATATAAATGAATTCATTTGAAAGACTAAGACAAGTGTATGTCGACGAGTCTAATAATTATGTCAATTTTCTTGAATGTAGATTAGCAAGTTTGGACAAATAAGTGTAGCTAGTTGGTCTTGGGACAGGTATGTAAGGCTTACCCTTTCTTTCTTTGGCATGTCCTAGAGCCAAGTAAGGTATGATATTGATATGTACATTGGGGTTACTCTATTCTGTGATTCCGAGCTTGTTTATGATTCGTGTGCACTTTTGATATGTTCTTAAAGGAATTCTGTAAGAATCAATGTGCTCGACTTTTGGAAATAGTCTGCTATGTTTGATACGTATGTATGGTTCCAAAAGACCTATCTGATTTGATCCATAATGAGATTCGAAAAGCTCCTGATATGACTATTGTTTTGATTCTCCAAGGAAAGCTTCTGAAACGTTCAAAAAGTTCTGTAAATTTTAATGTCTCTAACTTTTGTAAAAGATATTGGATTTGCTTTGAAACGTTCGTAATAGTTTCTGTGGTAAAAATGTCCGTAACTTTCACATACTAACTCCGATTGACTTGAAACATGTTTATGATCCTTCAAAGGTCGGTATAGGTACGTATATATCGAGTCTTGATTTATGTGCATTTAGTTTCCCACTACTCTGCTCGTGCATGTATTATTACTTCTTTCCCCGAGTCCCGGGCCGGTATATATCGTGCGCATGGTACGCCGGGTCCCTTGCTTGAGGGCCGGGTGCCATATATGTATTCCGGAGTATGATGTGTTACGGTGTTATGATGTGTTCATGGTTCGCCGAACCATATATGTGTATATGTATGTTCTGATTTTATGATATGATGTGTAACGGAGATTACGGAGCAAACCTTCTGGAGTATGATGTGTGTGGCGCCAAAGGCAGGGTGGCGCCACGTTTCCCCGGGTCCCGTAAGGGGCCGGATACCATTCTTGGCATGCATGATTCGTGTTCTCAGTAAGTGTTTTATTATTCTGCATATCGTGCTTAATGTATGTACTAACCTTCTGCACGTGCCACAACAATATAATATGTGTATATGGATCGGGCTGCACGTTCCGCAGCAAATACATTTGTGGATCGGGCCGAACGTTCCTCTACACTAATATGTTATATATGTGGATCGGGTCGTACGTTCCTCGGCACTATTATGTTACATATGAATCAGTTATGTGTAAACGTATATGATGACATACGTTGTTGGCACGCGCGGTCTGTGTTTGGAAAATACATATTTTCGCACTCTGGATGACCTACTTACCTTCTGTACTTTTTCTGACATATAGCATCGGTATATACGATCTGCATTCTGAAGAATAAGTATTTTGGTATTCTGAAAGCGTACTTACTCTTGTATCGTTTCTTTCGATTATAATTCTGGTTGCTGTATTCCATGTTTTACATACTTAGTACATATTCCGTACTGACCCCCTGTTCTTCGGGGGCTGCGTTTCATGCCACGCAGGTACACCCAGATGAGTACGGGACTTCGCTAGAAGATGCTTCAGCTGGATTGACAACTCCATTTGCTCCTGGAGTGTTACCGAGTCAGAGTATATGGGCTGTGATGTTTGTTCGAAGTTAGAGACTTTGCAGACAGAGTCGTGGGGATAGTATGTCGGTTTTGTAAGCGGCTCCATCACTACTATAAACTCCATATGATTACAGATTTTGTCTGATTCGAAAACGTTGATGAAAGAAAGATTTGAAAGCTTACTATGTATTTCACTACTATTTAATTTCAGAGTCCAAGGAGATTATGTGTAAAATAAGAGTCTGTGGGTTCGCTCGGCTCCGGATATGGGGTCGGGTGCCCATCACACCTTAGCGGGATTAGGGTGTGACAAAGTGGTATCACAGCAAGTTTATCCTAGGGGTTATCTGCAAAGTCGTGTCCGGTAGAGTCCTGTTTATGGTGTGAAGCGTGCCACATTTATAAACAGGAGGCTACGGGGCATCTATGGACTGTTGACCTTCTTTCTGTCTTAGATCGTGCGATAGAGCCAAGTCATAGGAAAATGAAATTTCATATATAAGCCTTACATACGATGGAAGGAGGTACTTGATGATATGAAAAGTCACTGCGGTAAGTATTAATATATTTGATCTGTTATTTGAAATTGGCAGTTCCGGATGGCTAGAATGTGATAAATAGCTGTATGCTCTGTGAGGCATCGTTGATATTTGTTGTGTACAGATTTTGAAAGGAAAGAATGGTCTAAGAGGAACCAGGTCTGTTGAAGGATTCAGAGAAAGTTGACAAGCAGTTTTGCTGTAGGTTATTATGTACGGATGGTGAGTGGAAATCTGAACATACTGATACCTGAGCAATTATAAGTAACGACGACGAAGGCGTGTTCCCCACCATCGGGAATCTGAAAATCTGGGATAAAAGATACCCATACTCACAGGTGAAAGGTGAATATTGAAGATCGAAAAGGGTAAAATAATAAATGTACAAAGAAGGACGTGTTACGAGAATGTCTCGGAATCTGTAAGACCTCGACTAGCCCCAAATCATGTAATAAAGGCCATATGAGAAAGCGGACGCGATTATATCAGTATTAAGGCACCGGATTCCACCAAAGTTTCGAGATTAAGCGTGCTAAGGTGGGAGCAATTTTAGGATGGGTGACCCCCTGGGAAGTATGCAAGAAATCCTAAAGATTTAGCCATAAGAGACAAATGAAAAGCTAGAGTAACCTAAAAGGAAATTAGCGTATACAGGATGGTTGGAGATTAAAGAAGCCACACAGCACGCGACAGGCTAGACTAGAGAAGAGACAGAAAGTACGCCACAGCTTGGAATTAGGATAGGCTTGAATGACGTTTGGAAGTACAAGTGTGGTTGTACAAAGCTATAACATTCGTAGTACTAGAATTCTGGCATATCCAAAATTGATTAAAGCATATCCAGAGACGGATGTATTAATCTTAAAAAGGTTTCTTCAACGTTAATCTTAAAAAAGTTGAACCCTTAAGAGTTTAAATCTTAAATCCGCTTTTTGCGGAGCTCATTGCATGAAGAGTCTGTCAGACAGGTAAGAAAGCATCCCAGGCCTGCGAGCAGAGCTGAGAACGATCCTCTATGGTTCCAAGGTGGTACGAGCCTATAGAGCAGATCCTGTTCAAGTAAGGTTGCTGTTTTATGGGAGATAAGAGTATATAAACCGCGGCGAACTGATTACTTCTTGCGATGTGGCATAAGATAGAAGGAATTTGGCATATTGGTGCATAGCAAATACTGGGCTTGGGCCTGCTGTCGGCAAATAACTCTATCTTTTCCTTCATTGTTTATTATGACCTCGGATACAATCTACTGGACAGATATCTTACTTCGAATTCAATCCTGCCAGATACAGTATATACAAATAATACAATATAGTCGTAGTCTTAGAGAAACAATAAACTAATTTTATAATGTGTAAGTGGTGCATCCTTGAAGAAAAAGAAGCAGATTGTGTCACGTTACTGAGCTTGTATAATTTTGGTTATATTAGTCGGCTTTTTTCTTGCACCTACTATATGGCTATTATTGGGTTGCTTTAGAATGGGTTTGTTGTCTGGACCACGCTGAGAGTTGTAGCCCAAAGTATTTAACTTTCTTTTCCTAATAGCTCAATGTTTTTTTTTCTTAGAAGTTCTTCAAAATCTAACCGCCCAATGTGTGGAAGAGATTCGTGTCATTTGCCCTTTGTCTCTATTTGTGCTGGTCTTTAATTTTTTCCCTCAATGCAAATAACCTTTTCCCGGGGTATAGTTTATATTTTCATTATAATATGCCACAAGTTATGTTCCGCGTCATTAAAGAACTTATTCCCCGCTAAACATAAGTTTGATTTTCAAGGATAAAAATTAAAGACCAGCCCATTTGAAGGACAATTCGTGCAATTTCTTCAGCCGATTTAGAAGTGCATATTAAAAATCCAAGGTCCAGAGCTAGACAGGTCCAAAGCTTAGGCATTAGTATCCGTTGACCCTATCCATAGACATCAGACATTAGGCATGAATTCACAAATTTTATAGGATTCTCTTCTTGTCCCTACAAATTACTTTCACACAGGGGATAGATATAACTCAAAAGAGGAAAATAAATATCATTTACATCTAGACACGTGGTCTCAACTAGAAATTAATTTAATTGCACTATTCGTCTCTTTTGATCCTAAATTTATGGTCCATCCATCAATATCTATGACCCATTGCAATCCAAAAAAAAAAAAAAGTGGTGAGATTGTGCTTGTTATGCTGGTAGGTGGCAGGTAGAAAAAGAATACATGATGAGAAAGCATGTACTTGATATTGTTTTTAACTTTTGACTCATAATTTGTTCTTCCTGCTTCCATACTCCCACTCACTAATTAAAATTGTGCTTTCAAAACTCATATCCATCATTTACCTCTTTGTTTACCTTTCAGTCTGATTCATTGCCAATTCTTTAAAGAAATTTAAAAATAATTTAGCAAAAGTAAAAATGTTCGATGGTGCATTATTCTTCCCACCCTGCAATCCTTTGTTGTGTCAGCTTGCTTTTTGGTGTGAACAGAAATGGCCTTAATTGGTGTTTAGTAAAGTGCCAATCTACACAATAAGGAGTTCTTTTTTTATGGCGGAAATGGAGCCCCAATTCCATTATGTAAGTCGCATATTGCATCAGAAAAAGAACTCGACCGTGTAAAGAAAGTTACATATACGTTTGAGATGAGACATAATTGTCATTTAATTATGAACTCAAACTTTATCACTAATTTTGTGGAAAGTATCAGTGGGAACTTAGTATAAATATACATTTCCAAAATCTTGAACTTAGATATGTAGCCCAAAAACCCGAGTCCGCAACTTAAATGACCCAAAAAGTGAGATTGGGAATCAAAATAACGCAATATTTTTTATTTTATTTTACCAAACTACCCTTTGCGCACTAATTTAGAGCATAATAGAACTAACTCTACCTATTCAAAAAGGTCCTATTGCGCAATAAAATACTGCGCGAAAGGCCTTCTATAAAATATCCACACTTGTGTAAATTCAAACTTTTGAAATTCAACGTTTTTTCCATACTTTGACTAAAGATTAGTCATGTTTCAAAATATCGGAATATTAATATTTTATATAGAACCTGATATCTTTTTCTGCGAACAATAATGTAGGCTCGATACATCAAGTATACGTAAACGTTTGGATCATCGTTTTAGGAGTTGTAAAGGGCCTCGAACTAAGTGTAGTTTGTTTGGAAACTTGTTATCTTTAGGGTTAAGTGTTTTATTTTATAAGGTTTTTTGATTTAAGCGTTTTATTATTTAGTCTAGGCATTAATTTATTTCGAATATGTCGAGATTATTTCATAATTAATTTAGGACGTCGCACGAGTTATTAATAAATGATAATAAAGACTAAGATAACTAATTATAATTAAGAAAATAATACTAGTAAAAATATAATATAAATATAAAAGTTGCAATTTATTTACATATACACAATCTACATCCTCCTTCTTCCTTAGGTCCTACATGTAGGAGCCTTTAGAGTAACCCTAGGCCTAAAACGATCCCCACTACCCCCACCACCCTCACCATCATCTCTATCCACCCCCTTCCTCTTAATAATAGGATGCTCTGTGTTATGATCATCCGTCCTTCCCTTCCTTGCGCCCTTCAGCATAACATGCTTTTTCTAGGGCCGGATTTGTATGGCCGGAATCTTATCAGCATCAGAAGATGGGTCAATCTCAACTGGAGACGGGTCTACAGGCGCAAAAGAATGAACCTGAAATAACATATAAACAATTTAGTTTAGATTTATTAGAAACTAAACCTGAAATAACATATAAACAATTAAAAACCTAATTATAAATTAGATTTAATTAACACATTATCTCTTTTTGTAAAAAATCAAACCTGTGTGTCGACGGGCTCTTGAGATGGATGATGAGAGGGCTCCCGAGATGACTCCTCAACGGTCTCCCTAGCGGGCCCTGGAGATGTAGATGGTGCCGGAGCTGGAGACCGGTCCACAGGCGCAGAAGAATGAACCTGAAATAACATATAAACAATTTAGTTTAGATTTATTCAAAACAAAATCTGAAATAACATATAAATAATTAAAAGCCTAATTATAATTTAGAACTAATTAATACATTATATTTTTGTAAAAAATTAAACCTGTGTGTCTACGGGCTCCTGAGATAGATGATGAGAGGGCTCTCAAGTTGGCTCCCGATCGGGCCCCGGAACCGAGGATGTAGATAGTACCAAAGCTGGATCCTAAGAAAGGGAAAATTATATAATAATTAGTATAAGTATTTTAATTTGTTAAGATAATCATTTCAAACACTTACATCATGGCTCCAGCTGCTGAAGTCCAAGAATGTGAAGTCATACTCTAGCTCCTTGCCACCCTGTAGATCACGAACTGGTCGCATTCCGTGTGGATGACGAACTGGCGGCTGCGCTTGGTATGCCTCTAATGATGGCCACTCTGAAAAAAGCTCCGCCGGAGTATATAGAGGACTTGATGGTCGGAAAGAAGTCGACGGGAGCTCTGGAACATACGGATGCTACTGGGCCAGAGCGAGAAAGGTAGCATGCTCATCAGTCTCATCTACTAGACGAAAGCCTTCACCGCCAACACCTCGACCACCAGCCCCACCCCTTCTGTCCCTACCACCTCGTCCACCAACCTCTTTGGCCCCACCCTTTCGGCCACCATCCCCTCTAGCCCCACCACCTCTATCACCACAGCCTCCGCGAGCACAAGCACGATCACGTGCTACAGGGGCCTGATACGGGATATCTTGAACATGCTCATGGATATGTCCGAGCACTTTTGATTGTTGCAAACCACTATTGGCTAGCTGAACCATTCGGACTGCGTATCCTGCTGTCTCAGGGGAATCCATATGGGCCATGCTCTCCCAGCGCATATAAATTTGTAACGTAATATATAGGACGATTAATTAAGTTTAAGTGGGGTAAACTTACCAACGCCTCATACTCTCCGTGAGTGTTGCATATCTTCGGTCCTCTGTGTGACGCGTCGCGGGGTTCCCAGTTAGGCTGCGTGTCATCTGCCTTTACCACTCCATGTGCTGGAGGATCGGAGTCATATGTCCGACCACCGCTAGTGACCCCATCCTATGTTCCCAACGATGGAGCTGCGCCTGCATAAAGGCCAAGAATGCAGCATCGACGACCGCATGCTCGTCCCTCGTATAGTGGTCATGCTCCCAATCAGTCGGCTCAGGTATATTCCATACATGCTCGAACTGTCGTAAGACGCGGTGGGGCACGTGATCCTTAACGATATCCATGTGTATCAACGGACACCACAATCTCCACATGAGCTCACCAGCCCCACAAAACGCCGGCAATTGATGCAAAATCTGATCATATGGCCTCCATATAAAAAACTGTAAAAAAAAATGAAGTAGTCAACAATACAAGACAAAAATAGTAAAAAGAAAAATAATTAAGAAAAAAAAAAGATAATAACTTACCATGTCCGCCATCATACAATCTAGCAGATCCCCAGAACCGAAGAAATTTGTGGTGTGTATCCACATCTCGGATTACGCTTCCCGTCCATCACCTAGCATAGGGCATGCCCTTAGCAATGAAGTCAGGCTGAGGGTGCGTAACTACGGGCTGAAAATGCCTCATTCTAGACCACTCCCATATCTGAAAAGGTTATTAAAAAAATATTTTATTAGTCGTCGTTTCAAAAAGCTATATTTAGAATAAAATTACACACTTTTAAATATATTACCTGGAGGAGCGCGCAAAATTCACCGACTTCCACACGCTCGCCCACAAACGTTCAACATAGTGATCAATACATTTAAGCCAGAATAGTAGCTACCCAACTATAACATCCCAACTCGCCAAGATTATCCATATATGGCAAATTTTGTAAGCTCACATGGGAATCTGATGTGTTCGGGAACAAAATGCCCGCGAATATGATGAGTAAGTGCAGAAGGGCACAACAATCGCCTGAGGTGTGTCCTCTGTAATAAGATGTTGGATGTCTATGAGGCGCAAGTGGGTGCAGAGGGAAACCAACGACACTCGAGTTTGTCCCCAGAAATCACCGTCCTTCGGCACGAAATCAGTGAGCCTAGTCAACTCCTGCCGATGTTATCTGGGCTGCTGAGGCTCCTCAATATATAATGGGAGTCCATCTAATCGTACACCATATATGACCTCCACATCCTCAAGTGTGATAGTGGGCTCACCAGTACGGAGATTAAATATGTAGGTTACCGGTCGCTATCGCTCAATCATGACAGTCACAAGAGCCCTATCATACTGTACCCGACCAATAGTGACACAATAGTAGATACCGCCCTGATAAAGTATAACTAATACGCGACGATGTGGGGGCCGAGCACCCAAAAGATCCTATGCATGTTCTATCCTACAAGGAAGAAACAACTCACTATAATGTATCTCCCTAACCCATAATAGCTGGGACCTATGATTAGCCTTTAGATAAAGTACTGATGCATCGAAGGGCCCTAGATGAAGAGGTTTGGGATCCATGAAGGTGTCGTATCAGTACAAATAATTTTTAATTAATCATTAACATGTAATATTAATTATGTAATCTTTTATCGTAAAATTATACTTACTAACTAATCCTTTAATGGGAAATTATATTAGCTATCTAAATTTGCGAATTAATAATTGTTAATTAATTATTATATTAACTACAATTAACTAACTAATATTATATTAATGATATTTTTAATCTTAACTAAGGATGTTCAATCCTAAACTAAGGATTAACTACAATTAACTAATAAATATAATATTAAGGATATTAAAGTTTAACTATTTCTAATTAACAATTGATAATTAATTAGACCATAATTAGCCCATTAACACATAAATTAATAGATAATTAGCACATAAAATTAGATGACTAATTCGCACATTAATAAGTAACATGGATTAAACAATTTTACAAATAAATAAATTAACAACTAAAGATATTATTAGGAGATTAGTATATTTTCCTATAATCAAACAATTAACAAATCATTAACAAAAATTAAAGATTAACATATCATTGTCAAATAAATAACAATTAGCTAATCAAACAATTAATAAATAATTAAATATTAACATATCATTAACAAATAATTAACAATTAGCTAATCAAACTATTAACAAATAATTAACAAAAAATTTAAAAAAAAAAACGAAAAAAGGGGGCTGATCGCGCGCTGGACAGCCCGTATTGCGCTATTTTTTTGGGCGTATTTCATTTTTTTTTTCAAAACCCACATTAATCATGCTTAGGATAATAATATATTTATCAATATAATAGAAAATTCATAATAAAATACCTAGATTAAAGGTTGTTTTTAAAATCGAGTTCTACGCAATTTTATTCCGAAATCCAAGTTTTGAAACTTGTTCCTTGACTTGGGACTTCGGTTTTTGATTGGTAATGACGCTTTTTTAAAAAAAAGAAAAAGAAAAAAGAGGGGGGCCCGATCGGGTTGGGCAAGATTGTGGGATTTTTTATTGAGATCCTTTTGTGCAGTATTTTAGCGAGCAATGGGACTTTACTCAAAAGTTACAATTTAGTTCTATTGCGCACTAAATTAATGCCTCAAAGATAGTTTGATTTTTTTTTTTTTTTTTTTTTTGCGTTATTTTGGTATCCAATTCCAATTTCTATATAAAATATTGACGTTTCGGAGTCTTGACCCACGACTAATCGTTGGTCAAAGTATGAAAAAAACACTAAGTTTTTTCAAACAAAACTTACTTCGGGCACCTTTTCGACCCCTAAAATGACTATCCGAACGTCTACGTATCCTTGATGTATTGGGCCTACATTATTGTACGCAGAAAAAAATATCAGGTTCTATATAAAATATTGACGTTTCGGAGTCTTGACACACGACTAATCGTTGGTCAAAGTATGGAAAAAAATACTAAGTGTTGCAAAAAATAAAGTTTGGCCAATTTTTTTTACTTTTTGGTACTGTTTCTATAACGCAGTATTTTACTGCGCTAAAGGTAGTTTTGTAACTTTTTTTGTTTGTTGAGATATTTTAGTTCAAAGTGATTTTTTTGGGGCATTTTGATTCCGGACTCCATGCGATGCAGTGCAATGAGAACTTAAAGAAGAAGAGGAGAAGACAACTGGACTGCTAATGACAACATATGTCATTGGCTGAAAAAGGGGGTGACTTTTGGTTTGCTCATTCAGGCACTAATTTAGTGCGTGAAAGGTCAAATTGTTATTTTTGGCAGTTTGGTCCTTTCACGCACGAAATTCGTACGTAAATTCTATTTATGTGTTTTTTTTTTTTTCTATACTATTTTGGTTCAATTTTTTTTTATTTTTTTTTCGCCACTTAAGTCGTGAATTCCCCAAAAGCGAATACACTGGGTGCCTCCTCACACGTAATTAAGGTGAAATGGTGGGGTCCAATTTGTATAAAAATCTGCCCCTTCTCCACATTACAGCTTTTTTCTCTGTATGGACTGCCCCACCACTATTTTGTTTTCTCTCAATTTGCATTGGATTGTCAAAAGTTTTTTTGGAACCTCCAACAAATTCCAAACAAGTCAAGCCAAACTCACTTGTTTAATCCCCTCTCAATCAATCTTTTTTGCTTTTCCAACATCGCCTCATGTCACCTTTTTTCATTTTCAGAAAAGTTTTAGTCCTGTATTTTACGACTAATGTGCATTTACTGTTTAATCAACGATAGAAAGATTCAAATGGACCACTTAACCAATAAAAGCTCGGACGTTTAACAAACTTAGTGCTTTTAATAACCAATTTAAATTTGATAGTGCTGCTCCCTTGACAATACTGCATTAAACATAGTAGGTGGTTCGTTCCCGCGCTATATCATCAAACTTTCGCTAAGTCAGGCACAAATTTAATCCTTTTTTTCTTGTATAAAAGACTCACATGTTAAAAAGAATTATTTTCTTAGTCAACAAAGGTAAATTTAGCTCATTTATGTTATAATAAGAATACATTTGATCCTCACTATTACTAACAGATAAGAAATTTGAATCATTTTGCCGAGTTAGGACAGAGGGCACAACAACCATTATCAACTAAGCTCCATTTGGGAACAACGGGTGCACATTTACTTTCAATTTATAATCTACATATACAAATTAACAAACATACCCAGTGTAATCCCACAAGTTAGAGTCTGACCGTTTGGGAGGGCAGTATGTACTCAAATCTTATCTCTACTTTGGAAAGCAAGAGCGGATCCACCCTTTAGGGTGGGGGTGGCATGGGACTCCCTAGATTAATAAATTTTTTATATACTTATGATGTGATTTGCTTAAAATAAGTCAAATATTTGATCCTGCCACCCCCAGTCGTAAATTAGACAAAGGTGCCACGGCTATTAAACACAAATTTAAATCCATCTTGAACATTTTTCGACTCCCATTTTTCTTTGTGCTTTTTACTTCCTTTGTACCAATAATTTCCTTTTCGGCTCTCCCAATTTGCTATCTATATTTTTATTATTTATATTGTCTTTCCTCTTTTCTATTTTTTATCTGTGATCTCTAGTGAGAACAAACAAATAGAATCTTCACAATCCCTTAAATTAAGCATTTCTCTTAATCTCAAATCTTTGAGTATTTAAATCGGAAAACTTGGGTCTCAATGGAAATTTTGGATTTGGATCAAAATTCATTTTTTTTTTTTTGTAATTTCTTTTGTTTATTACTCCCTCCGTCCATGTTTACTTGTCTATATTTGACTTGGGACACTCTTAATAAGCAATAAATAAAATGAGAAATGAATTGGAGTACATAATAATAAGGATAAAATAGGTCTAAAATGGTAAATTATGCCTTGGTTTTTCAAACTATATAACTTACAAGTAAAAGTCGACATATATTTATTTTTAGTATAATGGACAGGAGTGTATTATAAAAATTTATGCTATTCTATAATTGTTAAATTCAATTTAAATCACTTTACTACTTAAATTGTGATGAAAATTCGTAAGCACTGCTTAGAAAAAACATGAAATTTATGATTTATTTTTGAGAACTTGTAGTTTATCTAATTCTATATTTACTTATGGGGTGTATTTACCTATTGAAGAATTTTTCTATTATTTTTCTTATTTTGATTGGTGTAATTCTCTTATTGAAGATGTTATTTTAATTGTGCAAATTCATTTTTTAATATACATAAGAGATGCAAGTCCCTTGGTGAAAATGTTGATTTTACTTTTGTTGTTAATGGGTGTGATTCCTTGTTTGAGATGCTAATTATGTCCGTTTCTTAATTTTTGAGATGTAACTTTCATATTTGCAAATAAAAAAAAAACCTATTAATTTGAGCCGAATAAATTAAAAAGAGATGGACCTGACCCAAATACACGTTCTTAACAAGATGTACATTGAAGAAAATTGTGGCACCCACCACCTTCAAATCCTAGATCCGCCTCTGTTAGGAAGGTAGAGAGGCTGTTTCGGGGAGACCCTCGAGTCATAGAAAGATGAAAAATAGGCATTAGCAACAAGCAAAAACAATAGCAAGATAATAAGATAACCGCGGCTAAAGAAACAACAGATAGTAATAAAAAATCTATAAGAAAAAAGTGATTTATCGGATAAGTCATTTCAATAAATTCGTGATTATGCCATTATATTCTATGTAAATTTTAATCACTCAACTATGATTAATCAACATATATTTAGTTCATGATGCAAAAATAAAAATCTAATGAGTATGGACCTTTAATCATCATTCATGTAAATCTTAGAATAGAATTTGTGTTAGAATAGAATACTTAGAATTTATAATGAAATAAAGAAAAATATAAAGTCAAATGAATGATAAATGACAAGCCATATTTAGTTAAAATTAGTTATTAAACATATCGTGAATTTATGGATTTAGGATATTAGATCAGATACAAATAAGTTATTCCCCCTCAATAGCCAATAAACAGCTTTTAGCTAAAAGATTGGTGAAATGGGGAAAATAATAATTATACTCCTAATTAAAAGTTAAGTCGTTGGGACAAACCTTTGGCAAAAGTGTTTTGAATAGTCTTTTGGAGAAAACAAATTTAAAAAAAAAAAAAGTTTCAACAACTTAAACAAACACAAAAAGAAAAAGTTCAACAACTTGAAAAAGCTTAGACAAATATCTTTCTTTTATTAAAGGGATAATAATATTTTTAGTCCCTCAAATTTAGGTAAATTCTTATTTTGATCCTTATGATAGATGTCTCATTACATTTAACCTTCAATTAGTTAAAATGTGTGATTTTAGTCTCTCTCTCATATATATATATATGTATAACACAAATTTAACCATAACACGTGGGTAATTAATTGGTGAACCATTAATATTTATGGTAAATTTGAAAATATTCACAAGCAAAGAGATTAAAAAAAAATATATAGTTCAATTAATCGGAGGTTAGATGTTCTTAGTAAGATATCACAAGGATTAAAATCGAAATTTATCAATAATCGGGGGATCAAAAGTGCTTAGCCCTTTCTTAAATTTTAGCCAATGTAGTGCCTTTGGAAAATTGAAGGGCCTACATGTGTGGAGATCTTGTTAAATCTTTGACGACGGAATTCGACATTAGTTCTTTAGGTTAGTTGAAAACAAAAAAGGGTGATTATTCAATTTAATCCTGAGGATCTCTATCGGAGTAGGTAAAAATGTCAAGTATACAGCTAGTTCTGCTTGAAAGTGAAATGGGACCGCAAAACAATCTTTAGAATGTCTCGTTCAATAAAGTTTAACGATCATTACTTTTATTTTTTTGACTTCATGGAATGGACAAAATTTTCCATTAAAAACTTTGAATCTTTTGGCCTACATATATTAGGACATTAATGTTTGCATCTCAAATAATCTTAAGAAAGTTAGTATGACCTTCACATTCTGAAGGGCGAAAGTTGGTAACTGCTCCAAGTTTCTCACCATTATAAGTAGAAGGTTGATTTCATAGATAGCAACTTTCATTTTCTTTCACTAAAGTCATCCAATTATTTTTTATAGTGAAAATCTCTCCATTTTTTTATATATTACAAAATCACTTATCCTTTAAATTTTGTCTGTGCAGTGTATAGATTTATATATTGTATACCATAAAGGAAAGACTTAAAGTTGACAATGACAGTTAACTCTTCATAGCACGCCAAATATATGGTAGTTAACCTCGATCAAAATTAAAAAAAAATAACCTACTATAATCAGCTTAATTGAACTAATAGTATTAAAATCTTGACATTGTCAGCTTATATAACCACTTTGTTTTATTTAGTCAATTGAAATGTTTAATGTGTGACAATTGACATGAGTATGGGGAGTTAGGTTCATCAGTTGTGTTATCTTTAGTTAAAAACTAATGTGCACAGCTTTGATATTGCAAAACTAACCCCATTAAATATGAACCTAACTTTCGTTGAAGAAGAATATGTGCAGGAACTCGCCCTATCCAAACTCTCCTTATGCAGCAGCCCCACCCCACCCTATTTCATCACGCGGTTAGTAAATGAGATTTACAGTAAGAAAATATCGATTTTGAGTAGTACAATGGTAAATGTGATTTTAAGTGTAAATACTTAAAAGAACTAATAAGGTAAACTACGTGTAAGTGGGTCATATAATTCAATACACCTTTGCTCAAAATTGACAAATCTTAAATAAACAACATCAAGCGGGTCATATAATTCAACACCACTTTGCTCAAAATTGACAAATCACGTATTAGCACTACAAAAATGAGGCCGCTTTATATACTTTTCATATGCACGGCGAAACCAGAATTATTTATGACAAGGGGATACAGAAATAATATTCTAATATTGTCACACCTAGAGTCTCAATTTATATTTCTTTTATAGTATGATGTTTTAAAAAAATAAATAATATATTACTACTGTATATAAGGGACAACTCAAGGGCCTTTGTAATCCTCACAAAAATTTCCAAATTAATATCAAACTTTTCAATTAAGCACTTTTAGGTTCTAATCTTATTTTTTGAATTAAATTTAGTTTTTGTTCTTACGGTCTACTTTTTAAAACCAGTCGAACCTCCTATATTAATTCTCATGTTACTTTCTTCTATTGATCTTATCTATTAACCTAAAAATAATCATTTCTTCGCTAGATATTCTTGCTTCTTGTTGGTCTCTCATTTTTTTTCCTTTTTCATTTGCTGCTTATTATTCTCCAATTTTTTAAATTTTATTCTTGTTGGTTCTTTTGTTATAGATTCTTACATGTAGACATTTCTTTTACTTTGTATTCACAGTATGAAATTTGAGACTGAAAATTCTTTTACTTACATGTAGGCATTTCTTTTACTTTATGTTTATATTTTATTATGTGTTTAAAAATAATTTATTATGTGATGCCATATGGTGTTGAAAATGAAGACTGTGTTATCAGTCAAGATTGGGTTATCTTTAAAATATCTTATTTGGTTAACAAAAAATAATCTTTTTAAGTATAAAATATATGAAGAATTAAATTTTTTATTCTTGAGGTTCATTTTAATAAATGTAGGTTATTTCTTGAATTTCGTCTAAACTAAGGTTAATCATCATATTTAACTAGCATATACCCTTGACACAAAATAATGAGTGAAAATTTAATAAATATCAAAACAAATCTATTTTTATATATAAATAAAATCACAACCTTGCAAATTCACAAAAATACTAAAGTATTTTTCGATTTATGATTGCTGCAAGTTATAATTATCATACTTTATCATCTTAGTATAGCATACTGAATCACAGTATACATTTGAGATTTGTTCATTTTTTCTACTTAACTTTCTTCCTTATAAATATTTTTTTCTTAAAGTCATCTAATTGTGTGACGAAGAAAGTTTAATAATTATAAAAATTATCAATAAGATATTATTAACCTGCAAATACATTAAATTAGTTATGCAGTAGAAAAATGTGATATGTTATATTTATTTAATAAAAAATTATTTTTATGTTATGAGTTTGGAGCCTGATTTAGCATGAACCTACTGCAACTAGTATATATATATATATAGCCTATTATTACTTTTCGAGGAGGGAGATTCGATAATTACATGTGGCTACGCCACGGGGGAGCACAACCACTAATGTGATTGTGGAAAGTGGAATCAGCTTTGAGAAGACGAAATTTAATTATTGCAGCATTCAGGTCTAACTAAGCATTCAAATCTGAGGATGTTGAAGTGATTACTAATCGCGGATATACATCAAGATGAAACAAATGAAGCATTAGGAATCTGTACCATTCTTATGGAAAAAAACATGCATATATAATATCTTTCAATGGTTTTTCAAAATTTGTAAAGACTACAAAATAACGGCAATACAGCCAAAAAATGTCTATTATTGCTAATTGATGTTTTTGTCCTAATTTTAAAACCCAAGTTTTTTGAAATAAGAAAAAGACTTTATCAATCGAATAAAAAAAATATCGATGCAACAGCAAAAAATTAACCTCTCTGATTTGGGCAGAGTGGAGCACGGATCCTGGAATATCTTATGTGTTGTCATTTCTTTGCATGAATATTATCAGCTCACATTTCAGTGTTTATTTATTTATGCATTGGAGTCAATGAATGAAGTCACTACTCACTAGTGCAAGGAGCAATCAGAAAGTCGAAACGTCATTCACAATGTCTGTATACCATCTTCTCTGTTCTATCAAGTCTAACATAATTGATAATTGCATCTATTTTTTGATTCAATCACAATATAATAAACTTCTCCTCTCCTTCTTCATCTCTTTCTTCTTGTTTTGGTTTACTGCATGGCCTGCCCTCTGGCTCCATACATTTTAGGTTTTTTTTTTTTTTTTTTTTTTTTATATAGAACCACTAAGCCAAGCTTAGTGTGAAATAGCTAGACACAAAAATATCCATACATTTTAGTATGCCTTATGCTTTATGGGTAAATTTTAAGCCTTTTAAGAATAAATAAAATTACTAGTGTAAATTAACAATACATATTTTTATAGTGAAGTACGTAAAGATGTTGGAAATATTGAAGTTGAAGAAAATATTTAGTTGACTCTTAAATAGTTATGTGAATATATTTGACTGGACCAAAGTTTAACAAAGAAATAGAATATTTTTAAATTTTTTTATCTTAAATATATCATGGGATGCAAAGTTTAACAAGGAAAGAAAATATTTTTGAAACTTTTGATCTTAAACATATCATGAGATTTTTGGCATATGAAATACTATCATTAAAAGTAAAGTGTGAAGTTAATTAAATTATTTCTAGATAAATTAATGTGTTATTCTTTTTTTTAACAGATTTAAAAAGAAATAGCGTGTCATATAAAATGGGACAAAATGAGTGGTACATGTTATATAAAGTGGAAAATAATAATAGTACACTCTATAAATTAAGAAAATAATTTTTCTTTACAAACTTGCACAACATACGTTAATAACACAATGCTGGTAGCGGTCACTGGAAATCAAAAAAAGAAAAAAACTTACGAATGAAGTCATCTAAACACCTTCCGAGAGACTATTTATTTTATTTCTATCCAATCTACCCAAAACATTAACAAGTTGAAATTATTTCACCACCCATTTGATTTTCACTAGCGAGAAGTACAATCAAATACCTCCAAAAGCTAAAACTGAAAAACAAATATATTATATAGAAAACAAAAAAGATGAAGCAACAGGCGATGTCCTACGCCTCAAATGACGGAACAAGGATTCGAATAAATCCGACGTCAATAAAGGTAAACAAAACCCAACAATCACGGCCAGCTAAGCCATCACAACATTGTACCAAAAATCAATCTATACTTTGTTTTGTTCAATTTGTTTTGGTGTTGTCATATCACTTCAAAAAATATCCATCACCGATGGAGAATTTATGTTTTTGTTACTTTGATTATCATTGTCTACCATGACAAGTGCATGCACAACATATTGCATACTACCAACACAAACCTTGGTAATTTCTTGGGGTTCTTTTTCCAACTTTCATGAAGTATACAGACATATTGGCGTAGAATCAGGGAAATTTCATCTAATTTTTCATTCCACTTTCCCCATTCTAATGCATTCATGTGGTACTACTACTACCAACGTAAATGGGGCAATTTGTTTGGGTACGATTAGTCCACCGGCCTACAACCGCACTAAGGCGATTGAAACTACTCTTTTTTTTTGGTTTACACCTTTTACCACCTTTAAGAATTCATTATTGTTTAACTATTTAAAGTATAAATTTGACGTGATATTTCACTATAAACTACATTTCGCACTACTTCTTTGAACACCCGTTCACTAGCATTAATATATGTCAAATAAACATACTCCCTCCGATCACTTTTCGTTGTCCACTTTAGACTTTTCATGCTATTTTTTTTAAAATAATAAATGAAGCGCATAATTTATCAATTTATCCATATTAATTGGTGCATATTTTTATTGAATTTGAAAAAATGATTTGGAGTGAGTTACTATGAGTAAAATAAGAAGAAAAAAGTTGTCTTATCTTGATATGTGAAAAATGATAAGTAAAAATAAAAATCTATTTTTAAAATAGTGGGCAACAAAAGTGAAAAGAGGGAGTATTAAAATCCGCATCAGATTCAAACACAATCACGTTAATGCAACATAGTGTACTTAGAAGCCAGCTACACGTTAAACTGGTCAAAAGAAATTAGGTCTATTATCACGGTTCATGGAGCACGTTAATGTGTGGCCACTTGGAATCCGGGGCAGAGCAATAGCATTATGTATGGTTTCAGACGAACCCGATAGCCAATTACATGTTAGATCTTATATTCATATTAAGAAATTCATTGAACAAATATAAATATTTAACTGAAGCTAGTAACGAAAATGAGATGTGAATTCGCACAAGTTCAAAACCAATAGATTTCAAATCATGACTCTGCTTATGCTCGAAACTCTTGTCAATGGGGAAGCTAAATGTACAATTTAGGATTCAATTTTTACCAACCAAAAAGACAACAAGCAAGGGTTCTTCCCGACATGTGACGCATACGCAAACATTGTAAGTGATGTCCCTACTTTGGCCAAGCACCCGACATGCCATGATTTGTTTTAAATTTTTTGACCTCATGTTTCATTTTCATGGCGCCAAGCCACAGAATATGATGCAATGTAAGAGTTATGGCGGATCCATAAGTTAAATGCAAAAGGATCTATCCAAATGAGACAAGATTTTATTGCTCTGCACTTCTTTAAAGGGTATTCCAGCACTCATTTGACTCTATGATGCATAGTCGAATAAGGATCGAATTCAATTCAAAACCAAATTAAAGTGTCTTTGAATGTGGCAGAGGCTAAGGTTTTTTAATCACTGTTTCAAGTGAACCCACCATTCTTGGTAATTGAAAAACACTGCACAGTACCTGAGAGTCAAACCTCTTTCTCCTAGGGGTGGCCTAATGATTCATTTACTACCAATAATTAAAGCATACAGTACATAATAATCAACTCTCACCAACCCAGAGGTGTATTTTTCGAAATAATTAAACAGAGCCACTAACCGGCAGACATAGTATTAACCACTCTTGGAGGGAACTCTCTTCTTGAAGTTTGATATGATTGTAAATTTAACTACTCTGTCATGTTAACAGAAGTTGCACTAAATACTTAAGCAAGCACGAATAGCAAAATGAAGGGTAATTTTCCATTACTTGCGACACTTGAGAAAACCCCACCAATCTACTGTACAAGAGGAAAACTTCTGAGCATTAAACCCACCTTAGAGTTAGAATAAACCCTTCCCTTACCCCAAAAAGACCAAATTTTTTTAAAAAAGGAACAAAAGCTAGAATAATTCATAATAGAACTAGAGAATAATCAAACTAAAGAAACCACTCCTATTTCAAGAACATTGCAAATCAGATACTGAGTAGGTCAGGTGGAGGTGATTGAGGTGTTGGCTGATGTTGGTCTTTAAAGTCCCCTGGATTTGAGGTTGGAGACTCTAATGCAGAGGCTGATGGTGGGGGCGACTGATCAGTGACAGTTGAGTCACCTGATTTTGCACCTGGTGGATTAGGAAGCTCAGTTAGTATTTGCACTACTTCTCGCATGGTGGGGCGTTCCACAGCTTGCTCTTCTACACACAGCAATGCGACATAGAAAACATGCATCACCTCATTAATGGGAACCGTTGAGAGTCTTGGGTCAAGGATTTTGAGAACGCCGTCCTTTTTCCCGTCAGTCATTTTCCTAACCCATTGGACTATGTCAACACCGTCACCAAACTCTCCAACTGGCTTTTTGCCACTTACCAATTCTAATAGCACCACACCAAAGCTATATACATCACTCTTCTCATCAACCTTTAGTGTGTAAGCATATTCTGCAAAAATGAAAATAAGATGCTAGTGAGAAGTATACTACAGAGAAGAACATATAATTACTAGCAAATCAATTAGTTTGTTAGAAAACTAAACAAGAAACAGAGTTCATCAAGTACCAGTACCACTTATTTAATGTTTGCTTTGCTTTAGGAACATGCTACATTTGAATTAATGACCAAGTTACATAAGTACTCATAAATTCCAACCTAACAAACACCAAAGTAGTTAGAGATACTTTTCAAAGTAAGATGGTCTTATCCCCAAGTATACCAGTCAAGGACAACCACTAGCCATGTTCTCCAGTCGTAACAAAAAAGGAGATTAATTTGTTACTACCATGTCGAAAAACATTACTAAAAAATAGCACAAGTATGATGTTTAGAACACCTAAGCTCCATTTGAAGAAACTGATAACTAGTCTTAGCTGAAAAATTAATGACTTTGATACTAAACTAGTATCGCATGAAGTGACTAGAAATAAAAATGTTAAGATATGACGGCTTTATAGGATACCTGGAGCAATGTACCCATAAGAACCAGCAATAGCAGACATGCATTCTGATGTCCCTGAATCTTGCAAGAACTTAGCAAGTCCAAAATCAGCAACATGAGCTTCAAAGTTGGAGTCCAGCAGAATATTATTTGATTTCACATCACGATGGAGGATCAAAGGAGAGCAATCGTGATGGAGATAGCAAAGACCCTTCGCAGCCTCCACAGCTATCTTATACCTGGTATCCCAATGTAAATGACCACCTTTCTTTCCATGAAGCATTTCCCCAAGACTTCCATTAGGCATGTACTCATACACCAAAAGATTTGTCTCATGATTCGAGCAAAATCCTAATAATCTAACAATGTGCCTGTGTCTGATCCTCCCAAGAGTCTGTATCTCAGCATTGAACCCATGATCATGAGAGGAACCCCTGCTCATAGCCGGCAACCTTTTAACCGCAACAAGTTCCCCACTTGGCATTACCCCCTTGTAGACTATACCAGCACCTCCTTTTCCAATAATGTTATCCTCCTTCAAGCTATCCAAAACATCATCACAAGTAAAATCTAAGCGCTGGAAAGCAGTGAGCTTCCAGGCACGAGCCTCACTTGCCTTCTTTAAAGATCGGGCCTTTATAATTGCAGCAACAGCAAACACAATAGAGCACACAAGCAAGCCAATAACAAGTAAAAGCTTCATTGAAGGCGATAAGGCTCCTCGTTGGTGAGGTTGATTAACCCCATCAACAACACCCTCTTTGCAAGGACCTAAGTAAGGTCCACAAAGATCTGGATTGCCCAGAAATGAGGTGTAATTGAAATAACTAAACTGCCCCGTTCCAGGAACTAAACCAGAAAAGTTGTTATATGAAAAATCAACAGAAGTTAAACTCTGCATACTAGAAATAGGCGCAGGAATACTCCCAATTAAGTGGTTTCTTGATAAGTTCAAGTAGTTGAGTATCCTCATACCTGTGATCTCAGTAGGAATCTCACCTGAAAGATCGTTCCTGCTTAGATCAACATAAGTTAGCAACTTGCACTGGCTAATCTCCTTTGCAATGGATCCAGAAAGTTTGTTGTCACTGAAATCAATCTTGGATAACTGTTGAAGCTTTCCTATTTCAGCTGGAATTCGCCCCGAAAATTTGTTCCCGTCAAGAAGCAACTTTTGAACTCCAGCAAAGTTTCCAATGCTTGGTGGCAAAGGTCCAGTTAAGCGATTATTGGAAAGACTAATCTGTCCAAGACTGGTAGATTTAGAAGAAGTATCAGGAAATGTACCAGTGAGAAGATTATTCTGAAGTTCAACTTGTGAGAGCTGTGGCAAACTTAACAACCCCTTAGGAATTGACCCATTGAGATAATTCTCACCCATTCTAATCCTACTAAGTGATTCACACTTACCTAAAGATTCAGGAATTGGACCAAACAAGAAGTTCCCTAGAGTTATTATTGTCTGCAAATTGTTCCCAGCACACATATCTGGGGGTAAATTTCCTGTCAATTTATTAGAACTAAGATCAACATTCTTAAGCTTACTGTTAGTACCCAACCCCTGTGGAATACTTCCAGTAAAATTGTTTTCCCAAAGTTGCAACACTTCTAAATCAGGCAACTCCCCAATAAACTCAGGAATCGAACCATGAAGCTTATTCCTAAACAGATTAAGAAGCGTAATATTCTTAAGCTCAGCAAATGTCACCGGTATCTCACCGGAAAACATGTTATTCGATAGATCCAAAGATTTCAAGCTTTTTAGATACCCAATCTCCTTAGTTAAAGAACCAGCTAAAGAATTAACTTGAAGAAAAAGTGTATCAAGATTTTGAAGCTTCTCAATCTCCGCCGGAATCTCGCCGGAAAGTCCACAGTTAGCAGCATCAAACCTAACAAGCTCAGATAAGTTCCCTATTTCCGGTGGAATCCCACCGGAGTAAGCGTTGTAGTACCCTAAGTACAACTCCTTAAGCGTAGTTAGATTTCCAATCTCAGGTGGGATAACTCCAACAAGTTCATTGCCTGAAACAGCAAGGTATTCTAGAAAAGGAAACCTTCCATATTCAGGTGGAATGCGACCACCGAAATAGTTCCCACCTAAGTGAAGATGTTTAAGGTTTGTCATTTGATAAACCTCAACTGGTAAGTCACCTGTCATGTTGTTGTTGTAAAGGTCGAGGACTTTAAGGTTATGAAGACGGGTTAAGTTGGAAGGGAACTCCATGCCAAATATGTTGTTAGAAAGATTAAGGTAACGTAGATTTGGGATTAAGGAGAGTTCAACAGGAATGGGACCGGTAAACTGGTTAACAGCAACGGAGAGGTTTTGTAAGAAACGGAGGTTTCCAATTTCAGGTGGAAGGGTTCCGGTGAGGTTAAAACCGGAAATGTTAAGAGAAGTCACGTGACGGTACCTGTCGCACGTGACACCGTTCCATGTGCAGTGACTGGTGGAAGAGTTCCATGAGGAAAGGGTTGACTGTGGATCCTCTGTAATGGCTGTTTTCAGGGCAAGTAAAGCCTGGTATTCCGGTAAACGGATTTGTTTACCGGCAGTAAAATGCATGAGAAGAACAAGAAAAAGGAGTAGAAGAAGACGCATTTTGAGAGACTAATGTTAACAGGTTGTTCCTCTCAGTGTAATATTTTCACCAAATGTTTGGTTTGAGGTTTCACTCTGTGAGTGAGAGAGCAAAAATGAGGATAGAAAGGCTGGTTTGGTTTGGTTTGAGAGTGGGTGGTTGGTTTGGTTTGATTTGGTGTATATACTTGTTTTGTTTTGAGTAAATAAATAAAGCGGGGGTTATTATAAAGAAGGATTTTGAATTGTGAGGGAGTAGTATACTGTATACAGTACAATGTCTGATTGAGCTGGAGGCCCCAACTCTTTTTCTAACGTGGGGAACAAACTTTTTTGTTCCTTAAAATAAAAAAGCTCCTAACATTTACACTTATCTTTTCACGGATAAAAAGTGCAAAAAAAACAACTCTTGGTTCTTGCTTTTCTCGTGTTTAATAGTTGTCCTTACTAGTTAAAGAGGTTTCATTAGCAATAAAGGTAAAAAGATATTTGGGAGGTCTTTGTATTTCTTAAGATTCCCTTCAATTCATTTGTCACATTACACAAAAGCAGTCCACAACTCTTTTATCCCCTTTAATTCAGGGTGTTAAAGCATTTTCCATTACTTGCTGTAGTTTTCTCATCTTTAGATTAGTAATGTAGTTGATAAGATGTGATTCTTAAGGAAAGCCCTTTCTTCTTTTGATAATTTTTTGTTGACAGCGCGGGCTTTGAATATGGCAGAGAGAAAGCAGCAATAGAGAGAGCTTTTAGTGGGATTTGAAATTTTGAATCATGCATCTAAATGATACCTAATATGATTATGGTAAATATTTATCATATCGGAGGTTTGTATCAATTACAATAGATAACTGATAATTTCTTGTCATTTTGATTTGCTTTTATACTTTTTAAATGAATGAAATTTTGTCCAATAATGAGTATTGAATAATAGCAATTTAAGATAAACAGTTATGTGTTTATTAAACGAAGTTACTTTTGTTCTCTCAGGACATGTTTAGCCATGAAAATTTTTCACTTTTTCTCGGAAAATTATTTCACTTTATTTAAAAATCAAAGTTTGGCCATGAAAATTCCAAATACAACTTCAACACCTAAAATCTTGTTTTCTCTTTTTTTTTTTTTTCATTTTCAATACATTCAAACAACCAAATATCTTTTGCAAAAACTATAATCAAACACAACTCTATC
This sequence comes from Lycium barbarum, assembly GCF_019175385.1. NCBI lineage: Eukaryota > Viridiplantae > Streptophyta > Magnoliopsida > Solanales > Solanaceae > Lycium > Lycium barbarum. The sequence continues at coordinate 95,748,220 of NC_083348.1, read as the reverse complement.
TTCAACTTCAACTTCAAAATTCTAAGAGCTTGTTTGTCCATGAAAATTATTCAATTTTTTCTGGAATATTTTTTCACTTTTCACTTTATGGTGTTTGGCCATAAAAATTCTTGTATTTGAAATTTGAAAAACAACCAAAACTTGTTTTTCACTTTCAATACATTCAAACAATCAAATATTTTTTGCAAAAACTATAACCAAACACAACTCTATCTTCAACTCCAACTTTAAAATACCAAATAAAGTGAAAAATATTTTATTTTCATGGTCAAACGCCTACTTATTATAGTGTGGTTTTTCAAGTAATAACCATGCACATTAGACAGAAGTTTGATCTGGAAGCAAATGGCTATTACTATGTTGTGTATTCGCCCACCCAACTTACCGATTTAGTACAATTTAGTCCACCGAATCCGGGATAGGTCCTGGTTGTTTCCTTTAAAGGAAATGTCTTTGTAAGAAGGGCACCCTAGTCTCCCGTCATTAAATGAACCATAAAAGAAAAAAGGAAAAAAAGATGTTACTCCTACCAATTACTCCTTTCATTCACTTTTACTTGTTTATTATACTAAAAAAAAAAAACATTTTTACTTGTCCACTTTGACATATCAAGAAAAGACAAACTTTTTTTTCTTGTTTTACCCTTAACATTAATTATTCATTTTCAAATCATTCTCCAAGTTCAATAGACTATACACCTATTAATATGGCAGTATAGTAAAATACATGGAGTATTTCATTTACTAATTCTTAAGTAGCGTGCAAAGTTAAAAGTGGACAAGTAAAGGTGAACAGAAGGAATATAAGATGGCCATGATACAAATGGAGCCCAAAGCTAGAACTGTCACAAATAAGGCTGGGCATTTGGTCGGTTCGGTTCGATTTTTTGGTTTGTAAAAAATGAGAACCGAAATCGAACTGAAATAACTTCAGGTCAATTCGGTTTTTGCAATTTCGATTCAATTTATTCAGTCGGTTCTTTAGTTTAGATATGAATGACATAGTTAAGCATCAAGCTGATACTTCATCATTCCAAAAAATCCTAATAGAGCTTGGTGTGAGATAGTAGAAAAGTGTTGACTACATAATAATCACTTCATCAACCAAAATACAAATTAATGCAGTGACAGAACTTTCCCCACATTTCACTTAAGTCCTCTATTACTAGTATTTTTTGTTTATCAGTCAACATCTTCTCTATAATCAAAGAGATATGATAGAGGGAATGGAGATTATAAGTAGTTCCTCCTTGTCAAACTTTGTTGTATCACACCTTCCTATCACTAACCAAGAACAGTTTTTTATTCACAATTTGCAATGTTAATACAACAACAACAACAACCCAGTGAAATCCCACATCGTGGGGACAATTTGCAATGTTAATATTACTAAGAAAACACCCATTGTCACAAGAAAAGATGCTAATGGGTGTTCTAAGATACATTGTTGGAGAAATTTATTAAAAATCCACGAGGAATTGTACAAATTAGCCCCATGACAGTTGCATGGTTCCATAGATCAAAAGGACATCAATTTAACAGAAACTAAGTCCTCACTTAAGTTGTGTCTCAACTCTCAACAACTAGCAGAAGCCCAATATATATATATATATATATATATATATATATATATATATATATATATGTCTGTGTGTGTGTTTCAAGAAAAAAGTGGCTTGTTAAAATTCGTTTTTTCGGTTTAATCGAATTAAATTTTGCATAAACTGAATCGAATTGTTGAAATCTTATAAATTTAAACCAAATCGGACCGAATAAACTAAAAAACCGAAATTAACTTCGGTTCAGTTCGGTCGGTTTTTTCAGTTTGAACCATATTATGCCTAGCCCTAGTGACAAATCACAAATGTAATGCAGCAAAAACTTATTTTCACTAGATATTTACATTGAATCAAATAATTTAATTTCAAGACGTACAAACTAAAGTGATAATATATATATATTAATTAATGACTACTGCTACAATAATTAAGTGAGAAATATTATTTAAAGAGCACACGTCATCAATTTAACTATTTTTTCTCAGTTAAAAAATGAGTGTAGAAAAGAACTCGATGTAATAATAGTACCATTAAAACCAAGCTCAGAACATTAAATTTGAGTTGAGAGTCTTTACTTAAATTTTAATTGAGGAATATTAAGGATAATCACAGTCAAATTAAAACAAGAAGAAAGGGATAGAGAGTTGTACTATTTTTGTTTTATCATGCTAATAATTCTGCTTGGTTAGATATCTCTGTATTTAGAATATAAAGTTATTGAGAAACCCCAAAAGTGTCCTTCTCAATCACTCTCCTCTCCTGGCTATCGAAGTGCACAGGACACATCTTCATGTTACGAAATTGCCCCTCTCCTTACCAAGAAAGAAAGTCGTAGGACCAAAACGAGGAGATTCAAAGACAGCTTTGGAAATTGACAGAGGAAAAACCATATCACTATGCCCATTTTTACCAATTCCAATGTTTGTGGATGCTGAGAGTTGTAGAGTGAGTTATGGTAAGAGATTATTTACATTAATGCGTACGTAATACTACTTGTTACTTTTGTGACAATGAACCAGATATAATATAAATTTAGTTTCTCGATTAAGTTTGAATTATATAGTTTTAAATTTTATGTATAAAATGAATAAAGAAAGAAGAAGAGAACTTTCGGTATTAGAGAAACTAATGTTTTGCAATATTTGATTAAGACATGCTTAAGTGAAGCATGTCTTAATCTTATAACTAACTTTAACTTACTTGAAATTGAAGCATAGTTATTATTGTTGGCGTTTATAAATGGTACAAGTTAAAAGAAATGAGTATGACTCAATTCGTTTTCTTTTACTAGTTCAACGTATTAAAACTTAACTATTTTACTTGTCAATTTAGCAAATCAAGAGATATTATTTTTTCAATTTTACGTCGATCATTAAATATTTATTTTTCAAATTTATTACAGTATTAGTAATTAAATTTAAACTTTAAAGTATAGTTAATGTGGGCAACTTAGTAAAATAATTTTTTTATGACAATATTGAACTAGTAAAAAGGAATGGAGAGAATATTACTCCCTCCTTCTTAAATTATTTTTCATTTTTTTATTTTTCACGCCCCATAATACGTATTAATTAGGAGGGGTATTTTACTTACTTTACACTTATTTATGTCTAATTTATATTCTCTCTCCATTAAATTAATTTATTTATGTGTCATCTTCATTAATGATAAAATTCTACCAAGGGTAAAATGGGGAAGAAATAACTAATTGTATCTTGAACTTCTAAAAAAATAAAATAATTTGAGGCAATTATTTTTAATAACCACGATAAATAATTTGAGACGGAAGGAATATGGTGGATTTGGACTCTCGATTTGGCTATGTTCCCAGGTTATTTTGGTCATTCAGGTTCTGGTTCCAGCTGTTTGTCATACTTTCCAAAATTTGGATTAATTTTCGGTTAGATGCGCTGATTTAGATCAACTAATATAGCGTTGGGCTCAGTTAAATGCTACGTAGCCCGATGCTATTTCCAACCCACAAACACGTAATTTCAATATCCTGCTTCTCCATTGTCTTATTACTGTGTTTTTTATAATATCTCGAAGTTTGTTCGCCTTGTCCCCTAGTCACTTGGCTTTGGACTCACCAAACATAAACAAATGATTTTCTCTTTGTTTATTGATTATTTAAATTGGATCGTCATTATCCTTGGGTTAATCATAATTAATGGACTGGGAAGTGTTTGTGTGATTTACACTTTGTTAGGTAGATCATTATCATTTGATGTATCCCTAATTGTATCCTAAATTTCTGAAGCCGCAAATGCGTGCAACTTGTCATTAGCATATGTCGTATGCATCATTCTAGGTTAATCATTCTGTAATTTAACTTTATTAGTCAATTTTATGAAATAATCAATCATATTATCATGCAAAAGGATTGGATACAAGGAAAAAGAAATTACTCATATTCTTTGTCTTCATTAAATTCCATTAATTTATTATGGTTAAGTGTTAGATTGAGGTGAGCTTTTTCTTTTGCCGATGCATTGCACAATGATCTGTTTGGAGCAATGTTTAGAAAAGTTTTTTAAAAGAAGTGTTTGGTAGGCTGTTTTTATAAAATTTCTAGGTGCTCTAAACCAAGATTTTTTCTGCTTTTATTTAAAAAATTATAAACAAACACATTTGCATGGTCAAAGGACTCTTAAATTTTTTCATAGAGGAGAATCTAAGTTTATGTTAAATCTGCAGAGAACAGCACGCGGGTCTCTAGAAAGAGAACGTGTAAGAGAGACAGATAATCATATCTAATTAATTATGATGATTACCTTTTTCTTTTCATTTTTTTCTTGTGGACCGACAAAAAAATATGGTAGCAAAGCATCAAACTTTCTGGCATAACCTGCCCTACATTTTCCTTTCCTTGGTCCTCCCATGGTCCACGAAATACGAAAAAAATAATCACAAATGAGTATATTACTTTAGGAGGAATCTTTATCTAACTTAAATATTTAATATAATTGTATTGCTGGATCACAAATTATTACTAACCACTCCAACGTTATAAACTTTTAAAAACCTATATCAGTTTGAAATTTCTGATGACCTTTCTTTAGTAGTCTGATTGTTACACTATCTTCGTCCATGCTAAGGGAAAAGTTCGTAGCAATTAAAATAGAAAATAAAGAGGTTGAATTATTTGTTACAAACTTACAATCATATGGAAAAGGGTCCCAGATGTCACATGAGCTGTGAAATCTCAAAGAAAGATGCTAATTGATTCACGGTACTTGCATTTACCGACTTAAAATTGTTAAGTTCATGTTGGTCGAGGGAATAAGTTAGTGGTATTTTATATGGCTTTGTACGTACAATCTCGAGCTAGTTTTTGAGATTGAATTAAAACAAAAAATAATACTTTTACATCGTATCAGGGTCATACTCATCATTGTTGCGCTTCTCATAATGTTGGGCTTCCATAATTACGCTCCAATTGAGTCTTGAGCAGGGGTAACTTTTGAGTGAAGTGTCTAAAGCCTAGACTTTAGGCTTCTCTGTTTTTGAGGCCTTATTTTTCATCAATATAGATTATTATTTTTTTGGAAAACTATAAAATATTTTGAGTACTTTTTGTCATTAAAAGGAAAAGAAATAGATTAATTGACAGAGAAAAGGCCCTAAAATCAGTAACTTATAGTCATACAAATAGTCAATATATTTTTAGTACATTGACAAAAAAGAAGCCTCTAATTGGTATCTCTACAATACTCAATCAACTTTTAACCTTTCTCTGAACTTTAGTATACTTGTATACTTTTATATTTCTTCAAAAGAGTCTTGGACTATATTTCTATGAAAGACAAGAGTTACAATGTATGAATTTGCTATTTTTGTTTTTTCCGGGGCACCAAATATTGCAAGAGGTATATTGAAGCACCAAAAAGTATTCTCAAATCAAGTTATCAACTTCTTGAATCAAGTTCTATTATTTCAATTTTTTTGAATTGTTTTTGTCTAAAACTTGCTCGTTTTGATGTTTTACTATGTAATATATATTGACTCTTTAACTGTTTATTAGAATATAAAATATGTTAACTAGAAAATATGAATTCGGTTGTTCAAAACTCAAAAAAGAAAAAGAAGAATTGAGTCTTTGATACAATCTCAAAAAATAGCTCTCGAAGCAGTTAGTGAGAAATCTGACATAGATCCTCAAAAGTAGACTTCACATGAAAAATATACTATATGATTTTTTTAAATTCTTGTGTGATAAAAAAGGTTAAGACCCTCATTAAAGTTTGATTTAGGCTCCCAACAGTATTTAGCCGCCACCTGGTCTTGAGCGTGTAAGAGGGGGAAAGTGCTAAGTTCCATATTTGTTGAATGAGTGTTATCTTCTTGCATGGTTTCAGGAAATCCTTCCGGAGCTAATTTTTGAGGTTGAGTTAAGCGCAATCTTCGCAAAAAATGTTTATATGAAATTCTTCTAAATATGAGCAAATGGTTTCTAGAAAGCAACTACGTCACTTCCAATTTTGCTGAATGAATTTGATCAGTTAGTAAATTCAAAATCCAATTATTGAGATACTAACATGTATAAGTGAAAACTTGATTTCCAATTCACGTTATTTTTGTCAGTGTTCATCCTCTCCTCTGCAATTCAGTTAAAGTGAAACTGAATTTTCCAAAGGGAAAAAAAGAGGTAAGTATAAAATTTCATACAAATCAATTGTGGTCCTTGTACAGCAGTATAGTAGGAAAACAGTTCCTTTTTCCCATTTTCAACTTAATAGTTATGGGCTGCGCATATGGATCTTGTCCCTCCCAATCCACATAGTCTGCCTAAAGGGCCCAACTTCTATTGGACGCATTAGATGGTTGATAGCAACGGTTGGTGCAAATGGACACATCAAGCAACAACATTCATATAAATAGTCTTCAAATTTTGGGGGTGGTTGGGGTGCCTTTGTCTCTATGCTCGTTTTTTCTCATTTATGGAGCATTCTTGAATTCTCTTTGTAAAATTTAACCTTTTCCCAGAAGTGGAGGTAACCTTATTTTCAAGACAACAAACAAGACAGTGGTTTCATCAGATTGGTGTTTTAACTTGGCTGCTCTAGTCCTTTTCAATCTTTATGTAACACTTTTTTTTAATGCTCGTGGGGACTGATCCTTGTGATTGCACCATCATTTCTATCTTCAAAAAGTACATCTTCCTAGCATTATTCACCCTCATAAAACAAAACCTTTTGTTTGATGTGAAAAACAATGTACACAAGAAGCTGATTATGTAGGAGCCTTAGGCCACAATGTGTAAAGAAAAGTTACAATCTACGTTAGACAAGTAATCATCTTACAATTAAACATAATATATTCTTGGATATCTTATCTGTGCAGTATTATGAAATATTCTCCAGCTCAAGTTCAAAATTTTCAAGATTTGTGAAACTAGGCACGTTCTCTTCGACTATCATATACTACACTGGTTTTCTTGATTTTCTACATTTGATACAGGGGAAACATACAAGATAAGAAATGAGCAACACTTCCTCTTTCTTATTTGGCTAAACAGCCACTTGCTGTTTACTCAAACAGACAGTAGATGAAATGCAGATCCTTGGTTCAAGATAAAATAAGATGCTGAAAACAACATCTCAGTGGATCCGTGATGTAAAAGAATACAAATAAGTTAATTAGTAATAAATAAGATGCTGCAAACAATCTGATGTAACTATCTGTTATGGCTAAAACCACCAAGTTAGTATGAATTTGAGGCTTAAGGTTGTGAAGCAGCAATAAAGATGGAACTGGCTCCAGAGCCACCATGAGAGTGCTCAATAATCACATTGTCTGAGAGTTCATTGCCAAGCATCTCCCATACACTGCTATGCAGATAGTTCCTGAAAATGCGATAATGCTCATAGACACCACCTTCTACTGTAATGATGCTAATCCTATTAGAAAGTCTTCCCAATTTCTTTACAATCCCCACAATGCCAGCTCCAACTAACCGAGCTCCACGTTCTGCTACAACATCACAGACCTCCGCAACTAGTTCTCTTGCCGTCGTTGTAGAGTTAGTTATCTGCAATCAGCAGACTACTAAATTAGCACGTGTAGCAGAGCATAAAACGTGTACACATAATCTACTTATATGTAACGCATGTTGAAACCCCCTACATGAAACTAGAGAAATCACATTTCAACCCCCTCCCGTGACAGACAAATGAAAAACTAATAATGGAGAAACTGCAAGAACATTTCTTAGCAAATTATTTAAATTTGACAATTCTGATTTAAATGCCCTACCCCAAAAATTTCTGTCAGTTTCTCATCAATTATTTCATAATCCTCTGATGTGTCTTGATGCATGGCAGCCATATCAGGGGACCTGCCAAGAGCACTAGTCAACAATAGAAAGGATAACGTGACAGTAGTTATGTCAATCACAAATATGGAGCTCTAAAATGCCAATTGTTTCAAGCTGATTTTACTGCCAATATCTTATGACATTTACTAATTGTAACACAGTATCAAAAAAATATTTTTGATATCTGTCCCAATTAAATCCAGAGATGGAGAAATAGTTGCATATCCAGGCTACTTGGGTGGTAGAGCAATTTCCGCATAGAAGGAGGACAAATGCAAGTTTTCAGTACAGCTGGTGCGGACAAATTCATTGTAACGGTAATTTTTAAAGAAGAAAGAGAGAAAAGTTACTATCGAGTTTTTAATGAAAAAAAAAAATAAGATCCCAACCACCCTATATAGCTGATTAGAAATAAACTACATTTTACCTCAAGGAGTATGGAATTGCTAGCTTAGGTGGTACAGTATCTCCAAATAAAGCTGATTCCTGAGCCATCTTTAATAAGACTCTTCTAACAGTTTCTCCTAAATATGTACCTGAAATAAGCTTCTCAAATATCTGAAGACAAAATGAGATTAAGGAGTTAATGCAGTTCATGGAGATCACAGGGAACTGAGGGGGGCAGAAAAGTTAAGTGTCCACCTGACTACCAGGATATGAACTTTCGGCATCTAACGATGTGTCAAATTCGGTAATTGGAAGATGGCAAGATCTAAAATTCCCCCATTGGATATTAATTGCCTGCATAATCAAGCACTATAATGAAACATTGTAACATTTTGTAAGTTGGTATACTTAAAAATGTTGTCACCAGAATTTACAATTTCTTCTGGTTTTGGAGTCTGATCAGGCCATTTTACGACGGATTCTGCTGATTCTATATAAGCAGCATTAGTTCCCATCCCCAGAGTGACTGCAGCCACACTTTCTTTACTATAATACCTTCCTCCAGCCAAAACTCCTATGGTATCATCAACCTGCAGAATTTTCCACCCATAATTTGAATTTCAATCTGCACGAACAATTGCACCTCAACTATACTAAAAGGCTTCATCCGATAATTTTTACCAGGGCAAAAACTCGCTTGTCAACACAGTGCTTCTCCATGGCAGCATTGATTTCATTCAACAACTTGTTCCCTGCCTGAGATTACGATGTAGTAACGTATTCATGTTCTATCTATATTCATGTGAAAACTGTGAATCAATAATTATTGCTTGCAAGCGTGGATGGGAAAATACAAAGAATAATCATCAAATGAGCCATTGTGCTTGATAACCATATACACCTCAATTTCCATTATTGCAGCTGAACTTTTTGCAAATATATTGTCAATTAAATCTAACTGTTTTTAAGTTCCAAATGCATAGGACACATATTTGTTTCAGAAAATCTTGGTCCCTTCGAGAAAATATAATATGTTTAAATCTACTTAGGTAGTATAGAAAGACTCAACTGCATCTCCAAATAATGAGTCCTTCCATGTAATGGCTGTTTCCCTGGAGGCAGCTACTTCCGCAATTGTAGGTGATACAGTAAATCCCAGATTTTTCTCCCCTCCTTGTAGACCTTCACTATGCATGGAGATAAATTTTCCAAGCTCCACTGTTATCCAATCAAATAATTCCTGAAAGAGGTTCAAAAGGAAGACTTCTCATGAAACCTATAGCAACATTAAACCTGATAGTTTTGACACTAATTGACTGGTGAAGACTACAAGTCAGAAACTGCAACATATGGCTCTATGTCACCTTAACAAAGCTTCAGCAGTAAAATTGTCTAACTTGAAAAGAGAACTTTTCTGTTCAAGACTTGATGAAATTAAAAGAACATAGAAGAGACAGAGAGCTCTAGGACCTAAGATGAATCAATCTAATAATAAGAAAGCTATATGACCACATTAAGTTTATGACCTATACCATTTCTCATATCTAATTTCAGCCTTTAGGGCTGAACACCTTAAGTGACTAGAGTAAACCGAAAATCATGTAATTAAATAACTGCAATCTTAAATGCTTCAATTACATAGTAATGTTGAAGCAATATGCTCTTTCTTTTGTCAGGATCATATCAGCAGAGGTGGTAAGCTAATCATATCCCATAATAAGTACTCCTAGCAGTTAGAATCATTCATCAGTCAAAATAACTATGGAGGAAATCCAATATATCTTAGATTTTAGATGAATTGGGAATTTCATCATAAAAATACTTATTATAATAAAATATGTATCTTGCAATAAATAAGACCTATTGCTGTGAATTATCCAGCAGATAACACTTCTATTTCAAGGCAATGGATATACCTGGGAGCTGCTCTCTATTATGTTGGGAGGAATTGGAATTTCTTGCCTGTATAGATCCGAAATGGGTTCATTTCTTCCTCCAATACGTGAAATGGGTGCATTTTTTCCTCCAAGACGTGCTTGCACGATGATGAAGTTAGTTCCACGAAGATTAATTCCATAGTATAGACCTTTCTCATCACTGGCACCACATAAGTAAACAACTAATGAGCAACTAAAAAAATCCTCCTATTCAAAAGTTACAATGTAAGAACGCTCCCTCTTGAGCAATTGTCCTAACTACAAAAAAATATTCAAGTATAGTGATACTCTGAACTTACTGACTTAAATTTTCTATATCCACAATCCACATCTAGAGTTTGATTTCTCATATTGTAACTCAACTAATAGGTATTATCTCCGAAAGTCACTTTCTTTGATCAAGAAGAAAGTTTAGCTAATAACTATTAGTTGAGTGACTATCTAAGAAATCAACCCTCTACATCTACTTAAAATGGAATGCAAGCATAATTTGATTTTTCAACTTCGATGCGTGTTTCCATTTCTAAAATTTATCCATTGATCAAACTAGTCCCAAAATCTAACAAAAACACCAAGGATTATAGTTTAATGGTATCAGTGTGAGTCTTTCACACAATAGGCGTTGCTTCGATTCACACATTCCCCTCCCTTCCTCCCCATGTCATACCTTTTTTTCTTTTTAATGACATGGAACCGCAGCCGGTACCCTTCGGGTGCGCACAGGGTAAACCCAGCTCCTGTGCAATAGCTCGCAAACCATGTTGAAATATCAACCTTGCCTTGGAAGAAGAAAAATATTTTTTGATTTATGCGATGCATGAATTTAGTTAGTTCATGTATTTGGATATTAGTGTAAGGATACATGTATAGTTGAATACATGTATTTGAGAAAAAAAAAGGATGAATAGAATTAAATTATGATACATGTACTAGATTAGGTACATGCAGTCCTATAAATATCTAGGTACTATAGTCATGTGATATGAGAAGAAGAAAAAATGTAACCTTTTATGTAAAGTTGGTGGAAAATATATTTTCCCCACTTCTCTTCAAAGAGAATGATTGAAATTGTAAGTCAAGTTGTCTTTAACCGAGAATTTAAATTATTTGAGTGTTCTTTCCTCCCCGTTTTTCCAACATCGACACAGGAGAGATAACCCGCACTTCCGTTACAAAACATAAAAATTCAAGTGGAATTTACTTTTTAGTTAACTCGGGCAAAACTGAATGACTTTATGTGACAAAAAAAAAAAAAGACTCTAGTGTGATAAAACTTTAAAGTTGAATGACTTTTATGTGATATAAAAGAAAAAAGTAAATTTTTGTGTGATAGTTGAATGATTTAATACGTACTAACAAAAAAATAGAAAAGTGACTTTTGCATAATAAACTCAAAATTGAATGACCACCAGAAAAAAAAGAACATAAACTATAAATGAAGAATGAAAATGTAATCAACAAGATAGAATTAAATTCAATTGGCGAGGAAGAATCAAACTTATAGTACCCAGTGGGTAGTGAAGGTAAGCAAGAAGGAAGCATTTGAAGGCTAGATTCAGTATTAGTTAAACCAGCTTGAATGTCAGCAACAAGATCATCAGCAATTAGCCATAATTTAGGAACAGGTGTTGCACATTCTCTTGCAAATTTACGAAGAATACGCTGTGCATGTCTCCACCGTTGCTCGCTCCGTCGCTTCCATTGTCTCACCAACAGCACCGCCGCTACCACGGTGGAAGCCGTCGTCAGTGCTGCCAATACCACCACTTCCTTCCTCATTGATCTTTACTTCTGAATCTTTAATTTCTGTTAGGTGTTTTTTGATATTTTGTCGTGTCTCAACATCCATGCTTGTAATTAATCGCCTGTTTTTGTGTTGATCAATAAGACAACTGAATTACGACATCCGTGGAATAAAGAACGAGTTTCTTGGCAAAACTGTTCAATACTGAGTGTATGATCCAGTACTTCGAGTCGGGTTTACTCCGAACGGTACTATGGTGGGCTTTTTGGGCCTAATTACTTTGTTGGGTTTGACATTCTATCATACAAACGAGGGTCATTTGCACTTTTGTCTCCATTTTGTGCTGGTCTTTAATTTTGTCCTTCAAATGAGCTGGTCTTTAATTTTTTTCTCTTCAAAATTGAACTTATGCCTATAAAGGAATAAGTTACGCATTATATCCATAAGTAATGCCCTCGTCCTTACAGAACTTTATGCCCCTATAGGCATAAGTTCAATTTTGAAGGCCAAATATTAAATACCAGTCCATTTAAAGAACAAACAGTGCAATTACTTTTAGAATTGATGGAGCTTTAACTTTTTAGCCAAAAAGGATGGTCATAAGATTTTCTTCAATTAATAAGAAAAATATGTTGTTGTGACACTTAAACGTGATTGGTATTAACTTTAATGTATAGTCTATAATCCTCAAAATTTGATTTTATGAATTTGTCTATGTGAAACAATATTTTTCTCAAATGTTGGAAACACTAATTCTTATAAGCAAATCATTATTTAGATTTGAAACTGCAGCCTAATTGTTGTAACACCTCCTGCTCCATTCATTTACAAGGTACAAAATCAAGTAAAGGTCCTCCCCTCCACCATATTTTTGAAAACCATCTAATTTACACTCCTTTAATTTTTTGTTTCCATAAAAGTATCAAAGCTAGTTTTTTCAGGTAAGATTGACAATGGATGGCACTAAGGGCTTGTTTGAAAAGTCATTTTTGTTTGACATGTTTATCTGGCCAAATACTACTTGATAAATATGTAATTTAGTGTAATTGAAAGAAAGTAATTACACTTATCAATTATCAACAAGACAAAGAATTATTTGTAATTACATGATGTATTTACCTGTTTACTTTTCAAATTCTTTTTTCTCATTTTAATATTTTTATTTACACATATATTTTCCACATATTAAATATTGTTTACATCTTCATCTTTCAAAAGCTTATTTAATTTTCATAATTAGTTTTATTTAAAATAAAAGAAGATCAAACTCTGTAATTATACTTGTGCAACTAAATATAACATTGAAAATTACACTGTAATTATGTTACGACAAATAAACAGATCATTATAATACACTGTAATTATGTTACGATAAATAAACAGATCATTGTAATTACTATAATTACTTAGTTGTATAATTACTAGAATTTCCAAACAGGCCCTAAATGAAGATTAACATGAATAATTTCTTATTTTCTTTAGTTGTTTGACTATGAGACCAAAAAGGATTGGTATCCCATTAATGAACCATTAACCGTCCAAAAAAAGGCAAGTCAAATGAATAGAGAGTGTGATTAAGAAATAAAGTAAGTGTGAAGCCCCAGGGAATAGTATTGTAGTAACTTTTTGAGTTGATTGTCAAGTACGGGGTGCTAACTGCTAAGGAATCGAATCCGCGACTTTTGTAGTAAAAAAAAAAAATTAAACCAAACTAGTATAAAAATAAATAAATTACATTAGTAGTATTCACGCACGAAATTCGTGCGTGAAAGGACCAAAGTGCAAAATTGGACTTTGGGCCTTTCACGCATGAATTTCATGCGTGAAGGAGAACCCAATTTCTCATGCTTCTTTCTTACTAATCATGACTTGCAAGTTGTAGGCATTTGTTATCATGATTTGCAAGTTGTACGTGCAAATAGGCTTGACAGTATTTATTATTAGAGTTCGGAACCAAAATGCCCCCAAAAAAATCACTTTGAACCAAAAAAAAAAAATTATAACGCAGTAAAATACTGCGTTATAGAAACAGTACCAAAAAAAAAAATTGGCCAACTTTATTTTTTGCAACACTTAGTGTTTTTTTCCATATTTTGACCAATGATTAGTCGTGTGTCAAGACTCCGAAACGTCAATATTTTATATAGAACCTGATATTTTTTTCTGCGTACGATAATGTAGGCCCAATACATCAAGGATACGTAGACGTTCGGATCGTCATTTTAGGGGTTGAAAAGGTGCCCAAAGTAAGTTTTGTTTGGAAAAACTTAGTGTTTTTTTCATACTTTGACCAACGATTAGCCGTGTGTCAAGACACCAAAACGTCAATATTTTATATAGAACCTGATATTTTTTTCTGTGTACAATAATGTAGGCCCAATACATTAAGGATACGTAGACGTTCAGATCGTCATTTTAGGGGTTGAAAATGTGCCCGAAGTAAGTTTTTTTTGGAAAAACTTACTGTTTTTTCATACTTTGACCAACGATTAGCCGTGTGTCAAGATTTCGAAACGTCAATATTTTATATAGAACCTGATATTTTTTTCTGCGTACAATAATGTAGGCCCAATACATCAAGGATACGTAGACGTTCGGATCGTCATTTTAGGGGTTGGAAAGGTGCCTGAAGTAGGTTTTGTTTGAAAAAACTTAGTTTTTTTCCCATACTTTGACCAACGATTAGTCGTGTGTCAAGACTCATAAACGTCAATATTTTATATAGAACCTGATATTTTTTTCTGCATACAATAATGTAGGCCCAATACATCAAGGATACGTAGACGTTTGGATCGTCATTTTAGGGGTTGAAAAGGTGTCCGAAGTAGGTTTTGTTTGAAAAAACTTAGTTTTTTTCCATACTTTGACCAACGATTAGTCGTGTGTCAAGACTCCGAAACGTCAATATTTTATATAGAACCTGATATTTTTTTCTGCGTACAATAATGTAGGCCCAATACATCAAGGATACGTAGACGTTCGGATCGTCATTTTAGGGGTTGAAAAGGTGCCCGAAGTAAGTTTTGTTTGAAAAGACTTAGTGTTTTTTTTCATACTTTGACCAACAATTAGTCGTGTGTCAAGACTCCGAAACGTCATACTTTGACCAACGATTACTGCATTATAGATTTGTTTTAGCACTGTTTCTATAATACAGTATTTTACTGCGTTATAATTTTTTTTTTTTGGTATTATTTCTATAACGCAGTATTTTACTGCGTTATAGATTTTTTTTTTTTTTTTTGTTCAAAGTGATTTTTTTGGGGGCATTTTGGTTCCGAACTCTAATAATAAATACTTTCAAGCCTATTTGCACGTACAACTTGCAAATCATGATAACAAATGCCTACAACTTGTAAGTCATGATTAGTAAGAAAGAAGCATGAGAAATTGGGTTCTCCTTCACGTATGAATTTCATGCGTGAAAGGCCCAAAGTCCAATTTTGCACTTTGGTCCTTTCATGCACGAATTTCGTGCGTGAATACTACTAATGTAATTTTTTTTTTTTGTACTAGTTTGATTTAATATTTTTTTTTTGGTACTACAAAAGTCGCGGATTCCCATAGTCTTCTGTACTACTAAAAAGTGGTGCCGGTTCATCATCTTCCACACTACTTTTCACTTTTCAAACTTGGGATTTATATTTCTTCCTTTCTTTGAATCAAGTAAAAAGAAGAAGTTGAAACTTCTTTCAACTTCTTCTTACGATTTTATGTTATAATTAGGACAACCTTTTAGTCAAATGGAAAAAAGGGTTCCATAAAGTTAAGAGAATCATACTTTTGGGAGAGAATACGTAAAAACCTCCCTTAAGTATTCATGTTTTTGTAATTTTCATATTTCTTACTATAATTAAGCTATAGGGTATTATTTGGGTTAATTTCACTGACTATCACTAAATTTACTTTCTTTTTAACTCTAAAGTCACAAAACTGTTTTCGTAATAGTAAATCACTAAGCTAACTACTTTTGACTCTAAAATCATAAAACTAATTTTTGTAACAATAAAGTCACTAAATTATGAATGAATACTACGTTCATAAAAAATGAATCACTAAAAACTGAAATTTTTGGCCGAACAATAACATGTCACCGCCACATCATTAATTTTACCATTGTGTACATGTTACGTGAGAAATATTTTATTAAAAATTTATATTGTCATAACTTATATCTTAATTTCACTCACGTCGCAACTTGCAAGGCCTCTTGTCATGAGAGAATTTATGAAGGAACTTACATATTTGCAGAAATATAACTTCGTAAACAATGTGGAAAATTTAGGATAATTATTTTGCTCAAATAGAGTTTTAGATGGTGTAAGAAAAATATTTAGGCAAGCTATGTATGTGCAAGCTATGTATGTATTGAAACTCCATGGGAAAACCATTGTGGTAACATATCTAAGGGAATTTTTGTCGGCACGATAGGAGAGTACGCCTAAGAAATTCTTTTATATTCATTAAGTGTGCAAAATATGAATATTCATTAACGGTATTTGGAAACAATTTATCTAACGGGATTTATGAATATGTTGAGAACTATCATTTCATATGTCCGAATATTTAAAAATTGGAAAGTATGCCACTTTTTAAAATTATCGAAAGCCTTAAAGAATATTCTAAAAGATACTAATGTAAAACGTAGATGGGGCGAAGATGTAATAGGATTGACTAGATATTTATGAATTTTATGTGTTGTGAAAATTATCATCCTGTATTTTGAGAATGTTTATTTTTTATCTCTAATAAAAGGCTAACCTATCCTCTAATACTGCTTGCCCATCGATCAGGTTAGCCGGATTTGGGTGTGACAGGATTGAGGAGAATGTGATACTTTCATGCATCCAAATTAAAGACGACAAGGGATTTAACTAATTACCGTAACTCCAATAAACATGTATTTATTACACCATCAAGCCATCAATACAAGTAGACAAAAACTATTGTCGAGTAGTATACAAGAAAGGCCAAAAATTAGTTACTTAAAAGCCCAAAAACAAAACGAGAGAAAAGAAAACTAAACGTGCATGGCCTGTAGCTAGCAGTCCCCCAAAGGAGAACAAGAATAGGACCACTTAGTGGAACTCCATGACTTGTCAAAAAAGAGTGAGCCAGCCTCATTTGTAGCAAGTGGGGCTATTGTAAAACGGGTCCCAACTTGTGACCCGAAAAAAAAAAAAACATAGCCCCAGTCCACAATAATGAAAACCTTTTACCCAAAAACGAAGTCAATGAGACCCACCTTTACATTCTAAATTAACACTATCACTGAAATAGCCGAAAATTAGCTTCTGACAATCTTGAAATTCTCTATGCAACTAGAGAATTGGATTCTTCATGGCTACTGATAAGCTTCATTATAGACAAACGTATTTTATTCGCGACATATTTCGTTGACATGTTCAGCTGATGATCCATCTGTTTCAAAAATTTTGTTCAAAATATTAGCTACATAAGTCAATTGGAGTAAATGATAGTTCAATGAATTTCAAAAGATTATGTTAATACCTGAGCAACAATGGTCATGTGAGTCGTATTATAGCCAAAAGGGATGACGCTACTACTAGTAATAGTGAGACGAAACTTTTCTATTTCGCTGAATATTTCCTTTATTATTCTTGCTTGCTTTATGCAACAAATCCTAATCAAAACGTTTCCATCTGCAGCTCTAACTTCAGTATCTGGGACTGATTTGTTGGTTCTACCATTAGAGTTTTCATTAGAAGTAATTGAAGAATTGTCATAACTTGAGAACAATCGAGGTCTCTTAACTGCAACTGCCGGTTCCTCGCTATATTTATTGGCTTGTTCCTCGAGGGTTTTTACTTGTTCTTGCAGCTGTTTTATGTATTTAATCGCGTCTCCCAGTATTGATGCCTTGTCCAACTGTTACAAGATTAACAAACACCAGAATACACAAATTTAGAGACGAATTTAGGATATAATCCTAATGAATTCAAGATTTTAAATCCTTTATTGGAAGTATGATTCAAATAAAAAATATTTATACTATGATCTAAATATGATTCAAATCAAAATATTTATACCATGGTCTAAAATAATTATTGTGGGTTCAATTGAACCCATCCCAAACACTATAAATTGGCTCATCATAACACTATAAATTGACACAATCAATCTCAAGTATGGTTACAATTTTAGAGTTGCTATATAGGATATAACTCTCAAACAAAGTGGAGGTCAGATACTAAGCACTTCATCAAGTTTTTTTTTTTTTTTTTTTTTTTTTAAAGCACTACATCAAGATTTTTCAGTAGCTTTTGACATAAAATGACGAATAGAGTGAAAAAAAAATACCTTCTTTAGGTCTGGGATGAGGGTAGACAAAGTTATAAAGTACTGTGTGAGCCTTTCTCTTCGTTTTCTTTCAGCCAGAACGTGGTCTTGTGCCTGTAAAGGTGTCCTACCATAACCCTTCTTCTGAGTATTATCATCAGCCCCAAATCCCATGGCCTGGAATAGTTGCTGACTATCGTCAAAATCTGAGTCCAGAGAAATATTTGACGAGGAGAAGTTTATGGTAGTTCCTGATGGGACCTCAGACTTCACGGAGGTCTTCAATTTTTCAAAGTAGTTTTGGGCAGAAGAAGTAGTGGTTGATGGCGAACTTGTGTTAGAGAAAGAAATGACATTGGATGAAGACGACGGCGGAGGAGAGGTAGAAGGAGAAGAAAAAGAGGTATTTTGGTAATCAGTGTTTGTGGAACTGCAAAAAGCTGGCTCTCCCTCTAATAAAATTTCAGCAGCCTGAGAAGCTTGAACATTACCATAGGTGCAAGAGGTAAAAGGGTTATTATTGAAAGGCAAATCGTCAAATGTGGTCATCATTTGGCAGTGATCAATGTAGTTAAGATCATTCATATTCATAAGATCCTGTATTTGTCAAAGAACATGTTAATTACTACAAGGTACTAGATAAAATTATAGGGAACTTTCGCAACAAAAGAAAACTTCTCTAGCTAATAAGTGCTCATATTATTGTCTTACCATTTCAGACCACCATGTAGCTGATGAAATATCCATTCTTGAGAAGAAATTGTGTATATCTTAAATAATCAGTACTCTCCAAGGTTTAGATCTTGCCTATATAAATAGATTCCAAAATCACAATCAGTATCTTGTGTAGATATTTGAGGAACACAAATTAAGTGGATATATGAAGTCTCGTGTAAAGCAGTGGAAAGTATTCCCTTAGACTCAGAGGGATAAAAAGACTTTTGGTTTCAGATGTTGTATGTCAAGAATTCTTGTGTTTTTATACTTGTACTTTGCTTGAATGATTGTGTTGACTGCAAGAAAATAGAAGAAAAGAGGAAATAGGTTGAACATCAATTAAATATTGTGTTCTCACTCTATGATTATTACTCTTGGAAATACTACAACATAAAATATTAGAAGTAATAGGCACGTGTGGAAAGTTTCGAGGATCGTTGGAAGCTTCGTGTTTGTTTCTCTTAATTCAAAAGCGATGGAAAGAAAATAAAATTTTGATCTCTATTTGCCAGAGTCCGTATTAACTTTTTGACCACCCCCTAATACAAATATGTTCCGGTTAATGCGAATCATCTGTGGACTTTGGGTTTACCCACGTTTTCTGTTGGTAGTAGCGGTTCAATTTTGAACCCGAGTCTTTTGCGCGTAGCGGTGTGAATACTACTATCGTATTATCTACTTAAAAGATATACTCCTCGTACGGCTATTACCCTCTCTGTCACATAATACAATTTATACAATTTTTGTAATACATTTTTCGTTTTAGTTTATTCCCAAAAAGATAACTTTTATAAATTTAGAAATAACTTAATTTTAAATTTCTCATTTTATATTTATTAGATGGTTAAACCACACATATATTAATGATTAGATCACATGTTATAAAGATCATTTTTTTTTAATTAATCGTGGCGTCAGGACAATTTATGTGCACCTTAACTAATTTTATATGGTCACCAGCACATGTCCCTAGTAATCCTGTTCATCAAGGTTGTGACACATGAAAAGAAATCATCTAATAACATTTTTGTCTCGCTGGGACTTTAGATGAGAAGAAATCATCTAATGTCTTACGTTGCCACACGAGTCCGGAACCAAAATGACCTAAAAAAAAAATATTTTGAACCAAAATACCCAACAAAAAAAAAGGTTACATAACTACCTTTAGCGCGGTAAAATACTGCGCTAAAGCACTTAACCGTGACAGAGCCGTTAGGTGCTTTAGCGTAGTATTTTACTGCGCTAAACCAAAGTTTCACTGACCTATAGCGCAGTAAAATACTGCGCTATAGGAGTCCACCTTTTTCCAAAAACAACCTCTTATTAAATTTTTACTCTTTTTTACGTAGTTTAGCCGTATATTAATCATGCTTTGAGACTCCGGAACTTCAATATTTTATATAGAACCCTACTTATATTTGTACAATTAATAAGGTAGGCTCAATACATCAAGGATACACAAAAGTTTGGATTGTCGTTTTAGTGGTTGAAAAGTGCTAGAAGCCATTTTTTGTTTGAAGACTTGTAGTCATTAGCTTTACGTTATTTATCTTTTAGGGTTTCATGTTATTTTTAAATTAATGCTTAACTTTATTTCGAATGTTTCACGTTTTTTTTAATTATCAATTTAGGATGTGAAACTATAAACAATAATAAAGACTAAGATAATATTTATAAATATGCAAAAAATATATAATATTTACGATAAACTGTACAACACTAATGTATATACACTATCGTGGATGGGTCCCACATGTGGTATGTCTGAGACTATCCTTAGGCCTAAGGCTCATACCATCCCCACCGCCCTCACCATCGTCTCCATCGCCCTTTTTCCTCTTAATAACCGGGCGCTCCAAGTCATGATTCTTCCCCTGGACCGTGTGCCCTTGACTAGAATGTGCTTCTTCTTGGGATCTGGTCCCGCTAGCACAGGCAGAACCTCATGCTGACATGGGTCTAGAAACTCGACCTCTTCCTCGTCGGGAGTCGCCACTGCAGGCGCTGAAGGATGAACCTGAAAAGTATATAATAATTAGTACCATTTCTTATTTATATTGAATACATTAACTTTTGTTGAATAATCAAACCTGTGTGTCAACGGGCGCCTGAGTAGGCTCCTGAGATGGGTCTGTAGGCTCCTGAGATGGGTCTGGTGGTGAATATGAGGTAGTCTCCTGAACGAGATGCTGTTCGAAGTCCAAATAAAGGTTATAAAAATTAAATAAATATTTACCTTATATAGAATAAAATTTGCTTTAAGTAAAAATCTTACATGCCTCTGTAGTCTCATGAGAAGACACCTCTGCCTCGGTAGGCTGATGAGAAGCTCCTGAATGGGTCGCTCCTGTGGACCCACTGGCACCGAATCCTAAAATATGAAAAAAACGAAATAATAAGTAACATACATATTTAAAATAAGTACTTTAAATAATCATATATATATATATATATATATATATTAAATATTGGCCTTATATTGAATAAAACTAATTTTAATAAAAAGCTTACCTGTGGCTCGACAGTCACATGGGAAGACACCGCTGGCTCGGCAGGCCCATGAGAAAACGCTTGAGTGGGTGGCTCTGGTGGACCCACTGGCGCCGAATCCTAAAATATAAAATATTACTAAATAATGAGTAACATATATATATAAAATAAGAAATTTAAATGAACAAATAAGTATTTTAAATACTAACCAGGATCAAAATCTTATCGAAGTCAAGAATCCTGGCTCCCTCTAAATTCCTCACAGGCCGCTCATCAGCTAATGAAGCGCGTAACGCCGCCCAATCAACGTTATGACGCTCCTCCATGTATAGAGGTGGGCATTTGGTTTTTCGGTTCGGTTTTATCAAACTTCGGTTTGGCTATTTCGGCTTCAGTTTTTTGAAGGTGGACACCGAACACCGAACCAAACTAGTTCGGTTCGGTTCGGTTTCAGTTTTTTCAATTTAGTTTTTTTGATATAATATTAGAAGCGATTCCATTGACACTAATTCAAAATCTCAAAAGCAATAAAATATAAAACTGATAAATTGAAATCAAAATCAAACAAACAGGATACACAAGAACAGAAAACTATAATCATGATATAGGATTACTAGGTGTTATATACATACCGTAAGAATAATTAAGAAAACACATAAAGAACATACATTAATCCTAAAGACGCATCCTAGTTACCTTTCTTTGTTTAGGATATTTGATTTTCTCAATTGAAGTGGAAAATTAGGGATACAAATGCAAAAGAGGACTTATTACAATTGGGTTTTTTATGCTTTAAACTTAATGGGCCTGGACTATTTTAATTTTTTTTGGGTAATGTATTAAATTTCGGTGCGCGTTCGGTTTTATCAAACTTCGGTTCGGCTATTTCGGTTTCGGTTTTTTTACGGTGGACACCAAACACTGAACCAAACTAGTTCGGTTCGGTTCGGTTTGTTGAAGTTTCAGTTCGGTTCGATTCGGTTTTTCGGTTTTCGGTATTTATGCCCAGCCCTATCCATGTATGCATTCTGGCTTGGCTGTGATGAAGACCCAGGTATCTCAGCAAGTAGGACCGCCGGCGTAAACGTAGGTGAGTCCCCAGGTGAGTTGCCACCGGCATGGAACGGCGGCGGTTAGACTAGATCGGGAACGTGCTTTGCAATGGAATCGACCTCATCTGCCTCATCTACCAGATGGTGTCCTCTACCACTAGGTCCTCTAGCAGCAGCACCGCGTCCTCTACGCGCACGGCATCCTCTGGCAGCACGGCATCCTCTGCCAGCACGGCATCCTCCTCTGGGAGCACCGGGTCATCCTCCTGGCGCTGCCTGATACTCAGCCTTCGGAACAAGCTCCTCCATGCACCTAATCTCTCTTGCCTGCCGGATACCATCCTCGGATATCCGTACCATCTTCGACGCAAGCCCCGTAAGCCCGAGTAAGGCATATGCTCTAACCCCAAGATGCGTAATCGCTATACGGCCACCAACTGCATTTGTGTTCAAAAGTAAAAAAAAAAGGTTATTTTTTAAAACGTAACAATTAATGCAATTAAATAAATCTAAATACGATAAACTTACCAATGCCTCGTATTGCCCCGCGAGTGCTAAGTATCCTACATCCCTAGCGGGACGCAAAGCTAGGTTGCCGATCAATCGGCATATGATCTGATGATACCAGCGCATGTAATCCTCAATGGGTGTCAAATGGCCGACCATCGCTAAAGTGCCCAACCTGTTCTCCCAACGGTGGAGCTGGACAGCCATGAAAGCTAGAAAATCATCATCAACGGCAGCCCGATCGTCCCGTTGGTAATGTCGGAGCTCATGACGGACGTCAGGGGGTATACTCTGTGTATGCCCAAACTGTCGTAAGACACGCTCGGGAATGTGGTCCTCTACGATGTCCAGGTATATCAATGGACACCGCGACCTTCAAAACCCCTGACCTGCCCTGCAAAAGGCCAACAAACCATCTAATATAGCAGCGTACGACATCCATATAAATACAAATCAGTGATCACCAAGTAGAAAAGACGTTTAATTAAATTAATAATGTAAAGTTAAATAATTTTACCGCATCGTCCGTCATGTGATCAAGCTGGTCCCGGAATGGAAGAATACTGTGGTGCGTATCCACATCCCGGTCAAAAGCCACTGTCCACCTCCTCGCATAAGGCATGTCAATCTCGAGGTAATGCCTAGATACGGGCTGAAAAGGCAGCATCCTCTCCCATGCCAATAACTGTAAGCGATATTAGAAAATATGATTTTTTAGTCGTCGTTTCAAGAGGTTTGTTTACATTAAAGGAACGAACACTTAAAATATTACCTGGAGAAGAGCACAAAATCTACACACATCTCTGACAGCACCAATAGACGCTCGACACAGGCATCTGTAAAGATACGCCAAAACAGCACCGCCCCAGCTGTAGTCTCCCAAGCAGTCCAGATGCTTCAAGAAAACCAAATAACGTAAACTAACAAAGGCACTCGATGAGTTCGGGAACAAGATGCCCCCGAATATAATAAGCAGGTACAAACGGGCATGACGATCAACATCGTCCTGTGGGGTGCCGTCCACAACCGGATCTAGACCCTCCAAATAAGTGCAGAGTGCACTAAGCTGAACCCGACTCTGTCCCGATATCTGGGCCGCCGCATCAGGCACGAAGTGGGTGAGCCTAGTCAACTCTGTCACCCACGTCTGACCAGGAGGAGGCTCGTACCGAGCGTATAGTGGCTCTCCATCTACCCGCAATCCAAAGAGGACCTCCACATCCTGAAGTGTAATCGTGGCCTCACCAGTGCGAAGATGGAAGGTATGTGTCTCCGGCCTCCACCTCTCAACCATGGCCGTAATGAGCGCCCAATCATGCTGTACTTGACCAACGGACATGCAACGATAAATGCTGCCCCGAAATAATATCTCCAAGACTCGAGGGTGTGGGAGCGCTCGCGTAAAAGAGGCCACGCTCTCTGCAGGCTACGAGGACGGAGCCTAGTCGATATCCCTGTAGTACTAGCCCATAATAACTCCGACCTATGATTGCCTTGCAAAGACAATACTGATCTATCAGCGGGCCCCGGGTGAACAGCAGGCCCCGGGTAATCATCGGGCCCCGGGTGATCATCAGGCCGCGGGTGATCATTGGGCCTAGGGGGAACATTCAGATCCATGAAAGAGTCCGGTTTGTACAAACTAAATTAGTCATTATTCTTGAAATGAAAGATAAATTATATTAACTAATTCTTAATTTGTAGGGAATATGTGAATTATGTAGTATTATATCTTGTGAATAATTAACGTGGGATAAAGAATTTCACAAATAAATAAAATAAAAATCGCATAATTAACATAATAGGAGATTACTATATTTTGGGGATATGTAGTCTCTATGTACGTGCGTTGCACGAATATTTCTTGTTGATTTTTATAATATTATTTATATTCTATTGATAAGCAACTTGGAAAAAAAATATCTACTTATTATCTTGAATACAATATTTATTTTGAATGTATAAATCTTTATTAGATAATCTTTTCCAACAATTATTTTCACTCTCCAACCAAATATTGGAATAAAAATAATTATTTTCAACATAAGTTTCGTCATATTAAATGTGCAGTAAATTTAATATGTGATAGTAAGGACACATATGTGATGGCAAAGACTTTTAAGTTAATTAGTTTTGAATTATGTGATGGCAAAGACTTTTAAGATAATTAGTTTGGGAATCGAAATTCAGCAGTAATATTTGTTTAGAACTCTATTTTGAATATGTGATATATTTTTAGTTGACCAAATAGCCAACACAATTACGATAAAATTAGACTAAAAGAGTATATTCGTCGACCACATATTTTCCTACAAACTTTACATTTTTATCGTTAACTTATGTATTTATGAAAAGAAGAAATTTAACTATTCATTTTTAGATAATCTTTTTTTATTTAACATATGTATTCATGCTTTTAAAATAATATAGATTAACAATTCATAATCATTTACAACTTGTTTGGATGGTTGTTACCTATTGTATTATATTGTGTTGTTAGTTTAAATACAATGTTTGCTTTGATTTTTACTTTAATTTTAATGTATCGTATCGTTAAATCCATTGTTATGTAACGACGAAAGGTCTTATTTTATGTAACGACTGATTTGGTCCTATACAGTACAACACAATACGATACATTATGAAACAATACATACCAATCATCCAAACAAAGTGTTAACAAAATAATAATTCATTACAAATCAACTTCTTTCAATTCATAAACAATATTTAACAACTAATTAATTCATAATCAATATTTAACAAATAATCAATTCACAAAATAATAATTCATTAACAATTTATAAACAATTAACAAATTAACAACTCATAAACATATAACAAATTAACAATTCATAAACATTTAACAAATTAACAATTCATAAACATTTAACAAATAATGAATTAAACAAAAAAAAAAAAATTCGGAACAGTGGCAAAAGCCACTGCCCAGTCCGATCAAGAAAAAAAAATTGATTTTTTTTTTGAAAAATAACAAGGATTAAATGTTAAACATGCTTAGGATATAATGTATATAACAAAATAATAACAAAAGTTCATAGTAGAAAATCTTAATCGAAGATTATTTGTAGAGTTATTTTAATCGAGTTGTATGCCACCCAAAATTCGAGCTTAGAATTTTGGTCCTTGACTTGAATATACCGAGAATCTAAACTTTCCCGACGAAATTTAATAGAAAATGACTTTTTTTTGATGTGGGGACCACCTTCAAATCGCCTCCAATGGCGTTTTTTTTTTTTTTTTTTTGCCACTGGAGGGACCAATGGTGGAACCCGATGGGATTTTATGTTGGGTGATATAGTGCGTTATAGGTGAGAGAAAATTTCGTTTAGCGCAGTATAAGCACTTAACAGCTCCGTCACGGTTAAGTGCTTTAGCGCAGTATTTATTGCGCTAAAGGTAGTTATGTAACTTTTTTTTTTTGTTGGGTATTTTGATTTAAAATGTTTTTTTTTTTTGGATCATTTTGGTTCCGGACTCGTAGCCACGCATAGTGGAAAGTACAAAGAGTACCCATCTTTCTTGCTTCATCTCTTCTTAAAAGTCCTTTTTTTTTTTTTTTTTTTTAATTATGTCCAATTAAAATGCATCACATAAAATAGGATCAAAGCAATTATACTCGTTCGTTCCAAAAATAATAGTACTAATATGATTACTTGGTCATTAAGTTCTTTTTTCAAAAGAAACCTTGACCTCATAATACCCGTTGCCACATATTTTGAGGTTTGGACTATTTAACACGTCACAATTGATCACCTTGTTTCTTCGTCCCATACTTCAAAGTTTATAAGTTGAACTTGAAAGAGCACCATCCATTAATGCATTCTAACATATTTTGTTCACTTTTTCGTTTATTTTTTAACTTTTTAAAATGTTTTTTCGCTTAACATTATTTATTATTGTGTTCAAATAATTTGACTTATATTCTATGATCAGTAGAAACTTACGTTGATGGGAGATCAGCACCCATGAACTTAAAACCCTTGGTTCGCCACTGAGATCATTTATGACTAGCAAGTTTTTGATATTTCTTCGGAATTTTCTAATTAAATAATGAATATTTATCATTACGTATCTTTGAATGAAAGTTACAAGCAGGGGGCAGCTCAATGATATTTGTGGCGTAAAGCCAAATTTCATTGAGAGGCCTATATATATATATAGATATATAGATAGATAGAGAGAGAGAGAGAGAGAGAGAGAGAGAGAGAGAGAGAGAGAGAGAGAGAGAGAGAGAGAGTGAGTTAAGAAAATAAATTAATCCGTAAAAGAGTTTGACTGCTATTTTGTTTCAACCCGAAGGTTGTGTGTTCGAGTCATCGGGGGAGCAAAAAGGAGGAACTCATGAGGGAGGGGTTAAAAAAAAAAGCATGAGAAAGAATGAAATCAATGTGTTTTTAAAATTATTCAATTCATTATCGTGTTTTTGAAATATGTAGATGCATAAAAAGAAAAAAAGAGCACAAGCACAAATATAAATTTGAAAGACATGAACTAAAATTGAAAATGTGATTTGCCTATATATTTCCTACACTTAAAGGCTAATTATCTCCTCCCTTGAGTAGTCCTTTTCAATCTACTTCTTGCCTTTTACAAACATTATATATATATATTTTTAACAAGATTCAATATTTATTAACAGAAAACTTTAGACATAAAAAGTACTCCCGTCTCAATTTATGTGATACACTTTCCTTTTTAGTCTATTGTAAAAAATTGATACATTTCTATATTTATAAATAATTTTACTTAAAACTTCCCATTTTACCCTTAATGAAATAATTTACAACTATACAAATATTTATAACTTGTTTCAGACCATAAGTTTCAATTTTTTTTTTCTTAAACTTCATGTTGAGTCAATGGAACGGAGGGATTAACAATTTTTTGGCGCCTCAAGCAAGTGCTTCACTTGCTTGCCCCTTGAGCCAGCTCTGGTTACAAGTAGTCCAAGCTCCTGAATAATTTGAACTAGCATGCTGCTCTTCTAAAAAACCAACTCCGTTCAGTTATATGTGTAATGGCATCTGATTGATCATAGAACGTAAGATATTAGTCTAATTTGTGAATTATAGAAAAAATTAATTATCCGAAAAAAAAAAACATAGTACTAGTTTGGATGAAGTTATGGATGATATAACAAAAGTATGTGATACAATAACAATGACATATTTCAAAAGATTCCTTATTTTTAAAATTTCATGCTCAGTCAAATTATATCGTATAAATTGAAACAGATGAAGAACATTTTAAAAATGTTATAAGTAAAAGATATTACTCATAAATGCTACGTAACAAAAAACTTGCAAAAAAAGGAATTAAATTTTTATAAACATAGTGGCGGTAAGATTCATCTTTTTTTTTTTTGTTGGATGTGTTTGTTTCATGGCAATTATGGCTTAAATTTTAGGAAGGCATAATATCACATTTGGTCTCTTAGTTATTGGTAATTGGTATACTCTTGATTTTGGTCCTTGTAATATATAATTCAATATATTAACTTTAACCTTCAATAAATTATAGTGTGCTTTTGGTCCATGTAATTATATAGAAAATATCTTATATTTGAACTACTTTAAAAGTATAATACCTTCAAATATGAAGTAACAATACAACTTTAACATAATACATGAGTATTTAAATGGTAGAGCATTAAAATTCTAGAAATATGTGAAATTCATAAGCAAAGAATCAAAGTGCATGTTTCAAGTAATTTAGGGTTTAATATATCTAATTAAATAACACAAAGACTAAAATTAAGTTTTATCAACATTAAGTGACCAAAAAGAAAAACGTTATCAAACTTTTTAGTAAAGGAAAAATTAAAGCAGCTAGATTATATAAAGTACTATTTTCAACCTCTCGCGCAACACGATGGCCGGCAGGTTCTGATTTATTTTTTGAGACTCCAAAAGAATTAAAAAAGAAGTAGAGAAGAGTCAAGATCTGTTGAAGATTGTGATCACCAAGTTATCTGTAGTATATTTCTAGAACTGAGGCAAGTTTTTGACACCGCAATAAGCCAATAACTATTCATTATCGCAACCATAACTTAAAATTTCTTAATTAATATTCTAAAAAATAATTCAAACCAACCCATTTTTCTCTAGGTTTCTCTCTATCAACATCTAGGTTGCTAAATAATATGTATGAAATTAGATCAACTAGAAATCCTACAATTGGTGTCCTATTATTTAACAGGTGGTTTTTACTTCTCCTCCATAATGGCATTCCATAAAGTAATCACGTTTTTTTTTTGTTTTGTTTAATTCATCCATCTTCTAGAGTGGATGCATTTCATTAATCAAAAGGATATTATACACAGCCAAGGAGTGAACACTCCTTGTACCTACTTAATTGGAACAGACTCCAATTATAGCAAAAGTAGGATTTCTAATCAGCTTTCAAAAAGAGTTGATTTTCTATCAAAATCAAGCTTCAAGGGACATCAAAAGTGTAAGTTCTATACATGCTCCTATTCAGAGAGAAGGAGTTTCTAATAATTTTGGTCCTAAAGGAAGGGAAGTTCATTTTGTCCATTTTGAGCGCACCTCTTGCTTCCTTTGGCAGTAGATGGAACTGAGATATCCAAGTTGTGTTGTTGCATCGTAGTCCCCAATTAGCTAATCCATCAGCTACTTTATTCCCTTCTCTAAAACAGTGTATTATGCTCCATTCCTCCATTTTCTCAAGCATCTCCTTTGATCGCATAATGGAATCCCAAGCATTCCACGGAACATCTGTAGTTTCTTTTATCCAATCCACTAGCATTTTTGAGTCAACCTCAATTTCCAGCCTGCTGTATCCATTGTCCTTACACCAAGCAATTCCAATTTCAACAGCTAACACTTCCGCCATATTATTAGTAATATGGCCAAGGAATTTCCCATATGCAGTAACTAAATTTCCTTGCTCATTTCTAATGACGCCCCCAGCTCCACTAGGCCCTGGATTTTCTTTTGCACAGCCATCAGAATTCAGTTTTACAAATCCAGTCTTTGGTCTTTCCCATTTCACCATTATGTGGTTAATCTTCTGTGTAACTTTATCCTTCATCTGAAATAATTCTTCTCCTTTCAGGTATGGACTGATCATCGTGTACTGCTTGTGAACTATCATAGCAACTTGTGTATTGATGTTGAGTATGATGTTGTTTAAATCCATCTTTTTGTTCTCGTATTTCTGCTTGCATCTTGATTTCCAAATCTGCCAAATAATAATCCCTGGAAGAATTTGTAGTAGCAGTTTCTGTAATGGATTTCCAGCCTTAGTTATCCACCATGAGATTATTTGTTGTCTTAAGCTTCCATTTCCCTGCAAAATTCCAAAAATTCTATTATAATATATCCATAATTGTTGAGCAATCATACCTTTGTGAAACAGGTGCTCCTCCTCCTCTTGATCCGGGTTGATACCATAAAGTAATCACGTACTGCTGTTTGTTGATAACTAAAATTAGTGAATTTGACCGCGCTTCCCGTGGTATATTGTGGATTTGAAAATGATCTTTTGTAAGGTAAGTTAAAACAAATGAGAAGATTATTTTGCTAGACCCGAAACTAATTTCCCCTATTAACAAACGATACCAAAAAACTAAAATAGATCATCACAATAAGTTAAAAGCCGGAGAAAATAATCCAAAGTAAAAATAATTGTCTTGTTGGATTGGATTTGTCCGGTCAAAAAGGAATGTAAACATTAATTACACTAAAGACTAAACTTAACTAAAATCCTAATTTTGCATCTAGCATTTAGTTAACACGGAAATTTAAATATTCATTCAAATAGAAAAGTTTACATAAGGATAAATTATTGCATATCAAGTGAAAAATAAGACAGAACTATTTTACCCCAAAATTATTAGTGCAATTCTATAAATAGAAGAAAATCAAAGGAGAAATAAAGAGAATAAGTGTAAATGTAAAATGCTAAGTGCAAAATAATTTCGGTTTAGTTTAAACATCATGTCTTAGAAAGGAGGATTATGTGTATTGGTGCTAAACGTGAAATTTAAAATCTAATTAAACTATTACAAAAATCAAATCAATTAGTGCACCTATTGGGAGAATTTGAATGAGTTACCATTAATATTATCAGATTAAATAACACTTCTTTCTATAAATTAATCTCTTTATCTCACATTTAGAAGTTGTCAGAAAAGTAAGAATTGTTGATCGTTTTTCCTTGGGGACTTTAGATTTCTTATTACCAGATTTTATTACTTCGAATTTTCACTTTTGCAAGTCTCCAAAAAAATATTAATAGGAATCATTACCACAACTACGACTTATTTTTCCAATCTCTTCTCGATTATTTAGTTCCCTTTAGTAACATGAAAACGACCGTCATTTTTCGGTTTATCATTGTTGCTGCCTTCTTAGAAGTTAAAATGAGAGAAACATTGATGTTAATAGAAATTTAAGACTTTGGTACAAATATTTGTCTTTAAGCCATTGTAATAGTTAGGGAAGAGATCAGAGAAAGAAGATGAAGAATAGAAAAGAAAAAAAGAAAAAAAAGGCATATATTCTATTCATAGAGAGTGCCACGACTTAAAGTGTCAAAAGACATGAAAGTGAAGGAGATTAACAATTGTTCAACTCATATGATCGAGAAAAAAGAAAAATCAAAAGAAGCGCACACATATACAATTGAAAAACCAGAAAGGAATGATTTATTAGAGTAAAGTTTAAAAGTATCATTATCTCCTGATTTTCTAAAATGACAAATGTTAATTTGGACCAATTATGTTTAGTAACCAAGACAACTAAAATGACCAGAGGAAGTATATAGTGTTTATTTTTAGCTTTCACTAATTTGTTAGCTACTGCTCCTGTTTTACTGATTGATGACTCTAATAAGTAGTGCCCAATCTTCTTAACTAGCATAGAAATTTTTATCAATATATACGTATATCGGCCGACCTGATATCCGAAATAGACATTTACTAAACAATTGTGTTTCTTGATAAATCAAACTTCCAATCTTGCCAGATATGATGTTTAAATATTTCTATGTTCATTTATTAATTTTTCCGTTATTAGATATGCATTTCATGTCTGAAAGCAACACTTACTCTACAAGTCACCTATATTTCTTGAAGCTAGCACATGAGATCGTAATGACGTTAAGTCCGCCTATTTTTTCTTCTAATTTTTTAATACAACATTTTCTAACATATCGTGCAGTATACTAATTATGTGCACTTTACTTAATTAGGAAATTAAGCTCCTTGCCTATATTTTATACTGTAGATAATATATATACTTAATTAGGAAATTCACTTTAGTTTGTACTGTAGATATATTAGGCTGTGCTGACAACTCAACCATTATTGAATGATAAATATAAAGAATAAACAAAGAAAAAAAATATAGTTTAAGGAAGGAAAATGACTCTAGAAGGGATGGGTTAGTGGACTTTCAACCACGTGAATTATCCTTTTCCAGTTAACATCATCTTTATAACCAAACGGGAGATAATTTTATTAAATACTTTAATCTTCGACAAGAATAACCAAACGTGATCCAATTCATAAAATATGAAATTTAGTGAAGTATGGCACAGACTATCAGTTATATTGTACATGGTTTCATAAATTTGACAATTCCTATAGTGATCTTGATGATTATTTGTTACCTAAATTTAAAAACTACCACTGTGCATGACATGTGGTCTTGTTATTCGTTCCAAAATAAATTCATCTCATGTAATTAGTACATGGCTTTTCACACTCTTGCAAAGACATAAATCTATATTCATGAACATCACTTTGCATATTTATTTGTCTATAAATAAATATTAAGACCAAATTAATGATCATTTTTATTTGCGGTATTATTCTCTTTCAGAAATAGCTAGAGAAGTAAACTTCCAAACTTGCGAGTACAAGAGAGTTCTTCGACATTTCAATTTGCAGAACTTACAAGGTTTAATTTATTATTATAACTTGGAGTATTGCAACTAAATGGGGAAAATGAAAACTATAGCTGAAAGCTTGAAACACATAGAAACTTTTTTTTTTTTTTTGTATCGCTCACCAACTCGGCTGTTGGTCTTTCTCAAAATTTTGAATTGATAGTTCTTTACAAAACAAGCACACCATCTATTAGTAATATTCTACTTGAAAATATTTTATCAATATTTTACGTTATCCGGTTGTCAATTCTACACTCCCTCCGTCTCAATTTATCATTTTTAGTAGGCCCCAAAAAAACATGTTCTTCCATATTAATAACCATTTAACTTCATGCTTTTCATTTTACCTTTAATGAAATGATTTATAATGACAGAAATTTCTATGCTTATTTTAGACCTCAATTTTTTTTTAAAAAAAAAAAAAAAAAATCATTTTTTTCTTAAGCTCCGTGCCCATTCAAACACTTTCACATAAATTGGGACGGAAGAAGTACATGTTTTTGGGCACATTATTAGTAGGACTAGAAATAAAAGATAAGTTGAAAGTTAGATAAGAAAACTTAATTACCAGATAGGAACAAGGTGTTGGCAGAGGACATAACAACGTGAGAACAGCCTGCAGACAACTTTGGAAAAAATAGCAATTCATTTCTTTCTCCTCCCACAAACCATAATTTTTTCAATACAGTGATGGCACATCTGTCTTCAAGTTTCCATCAAACTGGCCATGATTTCTGGGGTATTATTGGTTCCCTTAACTAACTTGTTTCAACTTGTTTTTTCTTTAATAAATTGTTCTGTAATTAATTATAGAAACATCTTGTTCAGCCAAAGAATTATGAAAAGTAAATACAAAAATTTAGGGGATGAAGAGCGACGAATCCTTATTAATATAGATCACCAAACAGGTAACCAAGTGGTGAGTTGAAATGATCGGGATAATTTTACTCTTATTTGCCAATGAGTTATATTTAAAGTCAATAAAGTAAACAAAAAGTCAAAGGTACAATGGCCTGTACTTAATCTTTATCAGAGTTGCTTCAGCCAGCTGGTTTTATAATCGCAATGCCAGAGCATCCTTTTGATTAGATTTTCTATTTAGTTGCATTAGGATATTATGTTTGGGGGAAGAAAAAATTACACCATATTCCAAGGTTTGAGGAATCTTATTGTTCATACCAAAACCTAGTAATATACTGTATGAGTTTGGATGGCAGCTCACTTAAGAAGTATTTTTCAACGAAAAAATTTCTGGCAGAAGTCAAAACGGTACGGTAGAGTAACAAAGAGCTTGGAGTCAAAGTACGCGTAGAGAAGACACTATATATTAAGTTCTCTAGAAACTATATAGGGCTAAAAGTCCATTTATGTTGGTCTGTCGGTCGGGAATTTGGTTGTTTAATTCCTATTTTTGATATAGAGTACATGGTTGAAAATTTTGGCATCGGTTAATACTTAATAGGACTGTATCATTAACAGCTGCTACATTTTCTGATTAGAAATTACAGATTCAACTTTTCAAAAGATGCCTACGTCAAAAAGTGAACAAAGGAAAAATAGAAAATGTTTACCCCAAAAAGGTACACTTCAATTTGTTTAGTGATTTAAAGGATACGTGAATTGATTTGTTATAGAAAAGTGTAAGATAGTAACAATCAATAAGGAAATCAAGTAAGTATAAAGCAAGAACATAAAAAAATAAGCCTCAGCTATAAGAACTCGGAGGAATCTCTTAATGGGGATAACTCCGGATGAACAATTAAGCTTTGAATCTCATGCGATAAGTGGAATGAGATCATAGAGGGCATGCCTGAAGATAAGCTCATTTCCAATTTCGATAATGAAGTGAGGAGGAATAACACCATTAGAACTCATACTGTTGAGAGTGCTTCAAATCAAGTTCAACCGAATGTCTCTTACTATAACAATTTGTCCCCTAGAAACCTGTTGATTCGTGGTGGCAAGTTGTTCCAAACTGATCCCCTTGAAAGGATCAACATCAACTCTACAAGTAATCCCTCCCTATAATGTTTCCTATGATTAACACAATATCATGGAACATTAGAGGAATAGGGTCCCATGGATCTTTAGAAAGACTTAAAATTCCAATCTCAATATCACGCCCCTCTGATTTTCTTACAGGAACCTCGGGTGAATAGCAACAAACTAGACAAATTCAAAAGCAGATTGGGAATGAAATCTGATTTTCATAACTGCTCTAACAAAATTTGGTTGTTCTGGACTGCTGAGGTAGTGGTTGACATTATTCAAGACAGAGAACAACAAGTCCTCATCAAAATTAGTCATGACAATGATCCTGTATTCTTTCTCACCATAGTCTATGCAAAATTGTACTGAAAAACTAAGAAATGAGCTATGGGACGATCTGAGGAACACTGTTGAGACTATCCAAGGGCCATGGAGTGTTACTGGTGACTTCAATGTAATTTTTTGCAATGAGGAAAAGAAAGGAGGTAGAAGACATGGAATGGAAGAGAACTTGGATTTTTTTATCTTGTCTACATGGTTGTGGGCTCCAAGATGCAGGATACACTGGTTCTGAATACACTTGGTGTGATAATAGAGATCCACCTTCCACTATTTGGAAAAGGTTGGATAGAATAGTGTACAACTCTGAGTGGTTTGATTGATTTAATGTAACCTTAGTGGCCCATCTTTCAAGAACTAGCTTTGATCATGCACCTTTACTCATCAATATCAATAATGAAGTCACTGATGCTGTCAAATACTTTAAATTCTTGAACGTTTGGGCTGATCATCCTGATTTGCTCCATTCAATTCAAAACAGTTAGGGTCAAATTATCCATGAGAACCCTTTGTATGTTTTGCATCAGAAACTTAAGATGACCTTTAAAGATCTTAGTAACTGGTCAAGGCAGACTTTTGGGAACATCTTTGAAGAACCTAAAAGACTGGAAGCTCACATGAGAACACTAAAGGAAAATTGTGTTGGTAACAATATTGCTAAGAATAGAATGGAACTTTCCAGATGTAGAGCTGAGTACACAAGATTCCTCAAAATTCAAGACTCCATCCTTAGGAAAAAGGCTAGAGTTAAGTGGTTGAAAGAAGGTGATGCCAATACTAGTTACTTCCATATCATTATCAAGGACAGAAGAAGAACATTGACATTAAAAAAAAAATTATGGATAAGCAAGACTGATGGATTGAGAGCAATGAACCTATTGTTGAAGTAGGTAAGGCTGGGCATAAACACCGAAAATAAAAAAATTGGACCGAATCGAACCGAACCAAATTAGTTTGGTTTTTCAGTGTTTCAGTTCGATTTCATTTTTTTTTAATAACAAATTCGGTGTTTCGGTTCGGTGTTCGGTTTCGGGTCAACGGTTCTTCGGTATTTCAGTTTAACCGAAGATTTACTGCTTTTTTTTTTTTTTTGAAGATTTACTAATAATTTTTTATTTTTTTTTACAATGCTCAGTCCACTCTCTCAGGCCCAAATTAATGTATCCAAGCCCATCCCTATAGAGTATAGACCCACCCTAATTTCATTCACGTAACCTAAGCTATAACTTCATTTCGTCACTTCCTCATTCCTCTCTTCTGTCCTTAGTTTAATGAATTGATGAATTGCATTCAGTTTAATGATCAGCTTAATATCCATAATACAAAAGATTACATCACCGGTTTAAATTTTTCAGTATTCATTCTTAAATGTGATGTCTGTCCCGAGTATAGCTAATATTGGGGCATCTTCAGTTGTTTGGTTTATGTATATCAGAATTTCAGAGCCTTTGGTAACTGTTCTTCATGTTGGCCTTTGATAGGCTTTATTCATGATCCGTTTTATTATTGCTTCTTAGCTGCTTTATATTATTTTCTGTATGATATCAACTTCTATGTCCTCTTATGTGTATTAAGTTAGGTAACAAAACAATTTGGTATTGGAAGTTAACATAGAAGTCAATATTTTGGTGATGATGTTTACTTATCTATAAGACTTCGTCATCTATATGAAGCATCTCATTTTGAAACAATCAATAAGCATTCAATAATCAGTACTCTGCAGAGCCACCAAATTAAATTGACCTTGCTCGATAAAATAATTATTAACTGATAAAAATGCCCACCCCTAAGTTACAAGCAGAAATTAGTCCATTTTAGGCCCATGCAGAAAAAACCCGAATTAGAAAATTCGAAACCCAACCGAACTTAAAAAACCGAACCGAACTAATTCGGTGCGGTGTTCGGTTTCCACTTTCAAAAAAACTGAAATCGAAAAATCGAACCGAATCGAAGAACCAAACGCCCATCCCTAAAATCAACTGCTAGGTTCTACCAACACATTTTCACTGATGACATTCAGAGCACATCTCAAGAACGTATCAACATTCTACAGAGATGCATTAGTGAGGAAGATAACAACCTGATGGCTCACCCTACTATGCAAGAAGTTAAAGGTATAGTTTTCTCTATGGATATTCATAGTGAACCTGGCCCTGATGGCCTCAGTGCATGTTTTTACCAGAAAGCTTGGAATATCATTGCTAGTGACTTATTTAATGCATAGACTTTTTTGAAGATGCCACTCTTCCAAAATATTTTACTCATACTTGCTTAGTAATGATCCCTAAGGTGGATCATCGCCAAAGGTTCAGTGATCTTAGACCCATTAGTCTTTGTAATGTCTCTAGCAAGATAATATCTAAGATCATAAATGCTAGATTGGCGACTATACTTCCTAGAATCATTTCTAAGAACCAAAGTTGTTTTGTACATGGAAGCTATTACTGAAAATATCCTTCTAACCCAAGAAATTATCAATGATATTAAGAAGCCTAACAGAGGGAAAAAGATTTCTATTAAGGTTGATACGGCTAAAGCATATGACAAAGTGTTCTGGCCTTTGTTCAGTGTCACACCCCAGTCCTGATAGGGCATGATGGGCACCCGACCCTTTACTTAGAGCCGAGCGAACCCGCTGGTTCTCGTTATATTCAAAATCTCACTGGACTCTTAAATCACGAAATGAAATGAATAATGAAAGCTTTTCAAAAACAAACATTCTTTTCGTCTTTCTCAAATCAAGTAAAAGCTGTAATCATATGAAATTTGTAACATAATGCATAATGATACATCGGCTTGCAGAGCCGCTTGCAAGACTGACATGCTATATACGTGACTCTATCTACAAAGTCTCTAACATAAATCAATATACCATAACATAGATACTCTAACTCGGCAACACTCCGGAAGGAAATGGAGCTCGCCAATCCAGCTGGAACGTCTTCTAGCAATATCCTCTACTCATCTGTATACACCTACGTGGCATGAAACGCAGCGTCCACAAGAAGGGACGTCAGTACGAATAATGTACTGAGTATGTAAAGCATGAATAACCCCATAATGTAAATATGAAAGGTAACACGGAATAAGAGAGATAACCTGTACATCTGAATGCCTCATAAGGCGGATGTCATGCATGCTTAGCCTTAAAAAAACATTTCTATACATATACATAGTACCATGCCCGGCCATTGAGGCTCGGTGTTATCATCATTAGCCCGCATCCGGGCCTCCCGCGTCCGGGGCAATATCATAACATGCCCACTGCAGTGGTGTGCACATCTACGTGCCATGCCCGACCGACTATAGCGCGGCGCGGTGTGAGAAAATACATACATATATATAAAGCATGCATGAGAGCCAAATAAAAGCTATGAGTACATCGGAGTGATGTAAGGTCGGTAACCTCCGATTATATTATGGAATAATCATCGTCGCTTTGTCTCACCTTGAAGGAACAATTATTATAAGGTGAGACCAACAACAATGAATAAAATTAAGAAAGGTCAAAAGATAACTCAATATTCTCATATCGCCATTGAAATCATAAACTTGGAACCTTTGAACATAAAATCGTTCTCATCATAGTCATCATAATAATATAAAGCTCATGTACATGGAAATCTCTATGAATAAAATTTTTCTCATAATAACATGAAATCCGTATGCCTTGGAGCTTGGATAAATAAATCCCTCATAATCATCATCATGGTTATCACAAAAGAAATTATTCATCTTTACCATCATAAAAACTTTAAGGGTCATGAATCTCTAACATTCTTGGAAACGAAAATTTCCATGGAATTCATGCACGGTTTGGTAGGAAAAGAATCATGCCTTTAGAGGCTCAATAACAGCATAAGGATCACGAAATTCGTGGACTTCTAGCATCTGTGAGACCAATGATATTATGGGTATGACACAAAGGTTTATAACGAAAGGATCATGCCTTTAGAAAGAAAGGGTCTAGCCTTAACATACCTGGAAGATAATTTCTCAGCTTCCAACTTACTTCCTGTCTTGCAATTCACTTAAGATTATTCGTAGCCTCGTAATCTACATATACAACCATTCATACTATTGTTAGAATCATCATCATACGCTCGTCTTAAGCCCTTAATTAAAATCCCTTTTAGATTCTGTCGAAATTCGGGCAGCATCTCCCCTGTTTATATGCCTAGCCCGAAATTCCAATTCAGCAACCAACAACATCAACAACAATATCCTCAACATTATACAAGAGAATTATATGTATTTTCATCCAAAATTCTCTTCAAACTCAGTCCATAAATCAACAACATCAACACAACAAACTATAACCTCTATTCTTGCAAATATTCCTTAATCAAAGTTGATAAAGAGAGAGTCAATGATTCATACCTTATTTTTACTAAGGTAGAAAGATCTTCCATATCTACTTGTTCCCAAGCTAACTCCATACAAATTGAAATTATAATTGCGCCTACACGTTGTCCGGGCTTCGATTAGTATTCCGTAGCTTGAAATTTGCTCAAAATCCTCAATTCTATGTGAGATTTAAGAGCCCTTTTGATGGCTGAATTTTCTGGAAATTTTGAGAGGTTTAGGATGAATAAAAATGGGGTTTTAACCCCTTTTATAGTAGCCAAGGTCGGCAGTACTGTAGCAGTACTGTAGCGTCACTGTAGCAGCCATGTTTTTGCTTTGTCAGCTCAGTTTGTAACGCCCATAATTCTCTACTCCGGTGTCCTATCAAAGAGAGGCTTGTTGCGTTAGAAACTAGACTCGACGAACTTCATTTTAGGTTTTTGTTTCACGTTAAAACTCCTAATATACTAGGAGATATGCCCCTCCAAAGTTGACTAAAAATCTGCCGGCACTTCTCAAATTTTCATCAAACTTATTTTCTTCAATTTGCTTGATCTCGAAATCTTCCGAAACTCTCCATACATGACATTTATCATTTATTATACATGATAATGGCCATGTTCTTGTGTTTCAAAATAGTCTTTCCCGATTACGACTTACGAGATCCTAATTCATCCTTTACTTATACTTCCCATGGCTTGTACCTTCCAAAACATCATGGGACGTCTCTGATAATCCATTACTACGGTGATGTACGTGTCATGCTCATGCTCTGAAAGTGCGGGGTGTAACATTCAGCTTTAAGAAAAATAGGATTTTTAGGTGCTTGGGTTGATCTCATTCACATATACATATCTAACAATTGGTACTCTGTCATTGTTAATGGGAGCAGAAATGGTTTGTTCAAATCAAGTAGAGGTTTGAGACAAGGAGACCCCATTTCTCCTTCTCTCTTTGCGTTGAGTGCTAAACTACCATCTCAGATCCTCAATGATCTTCAAAGGAAACCTGGTTATAAAGGTTACTACATGAAAGACAATGTGTTACACCTCGTAATTTTGTACGTGAAATCTATTAGGCATTAGTTGTTTTAAGTGTAGACTTGGAGGACTTTCCAGGATATGTGAGATTGTATGCACCTTTGTTTCATGGTTACGAGAGTTTAAGTTCATATAATAAGCTAAGGAAGGATTGGAGGGCAAGTGGATCAAGAAAATTAAATTTTGTTGGAACTTTGAAGAAAATATGAGGGCCAATTTTGGTCAAACTTGGAGGAAGAATATCTTTTGGTATATTAGGATTTTTAAGGTGTTTCAAAGCCTAAAGTGAAGTTCGTCGAGTCTAGTTTCTGACACAACAAACCGCTCGTCGATACGACATTGGAGTAGAGAATTATGAATATTACAATTTAGCCTGACAGAGCAGAAACGCGCTGCTACAGTGCCACCGACTTTAGCACACTATATAAGGGTTAAAACCCCTATATTTTTTGTCTTAATAATCTCCCAAATATTCTAGAAAAATCAGCAAGTAAGAGAGCATATATACCTCATAAAAGTGAGGATTTTAAGTAATTTCAAGTGACGAAATATTAATTGAGATCCGGGTAACGTGTAGTCGCGATTATAGTTTTGTCTTGCATTGGAATTATCTTGGATTCAAAGTAAATTTTGAAGATATTGATGCTCTAGCAAGAATAAGGTATGAATCTCTCGTTATTAATATTGATTTCAGTTTATTTACGGAGATAAAGTCATAAATACTCGTATAACAAGTTGGTTAGTTGAGAAACTTGGAAAACATCGTGTGGGATGTTTTATGGAGCCTATTGGTATTGATAATGTTGTTGTGATGTTGGTATTGTTGTTGTTGTTGTTGGTTATTGGATTGTGATTTCGGGCAAGACATATAAACAGGGGAGATGCTGCCCGAATTTCAGCAGATTCTAAATGAATTTAAATTGAAGGCTTAAGATAAGCATATGACAATGAGCCTAACAATAGTATGAATGGTTTACATGTAGATTTACGAGCTGGGAAGAATAAACGTTGAGTAGTTAAGGATACCAAAAGGTATGTCAAGGCTATTCCATATGTCAAGGCTATTCCTCTTTCTTTTAGAGACATGATTCTTTTCCTATGAACGCATACACGACTTCCATAGTACCCTATTTCCGAAAATACTAGCAGTTCATGATTCTCAAAATCCTTATGATGCCAAAGACGAATGTTTTCTATAAGGACCATGATGAGGATTATTATGATCCCATTTCTGGAGATCCCAAAGTTATGGTTTTAATGTCATGAGATTATTGAGCTGGGTTCAAGATTTTTTTATTATATTTGTCGATGTTGATCTCATCTTATGATTTTGTTCA
Organism: Lycium barbarum; assembly: GCF_019175385.1. NCBI lineage: Eukaryota > Viridiplantae > Streptophyta > Magnoliopsida > Solanales > Solanaceae > Lycium > Lycium barbarum. The sequence goes on along the minus strand of NC_083348.1, from coordinate 95,706,221 downwards.
AAAGGCATGATTCCTATATTATGATTCCATATATGTTTCCATAACCTTCTTACTTCCAAAAGTTAGAAGTTCATGATTCCTAAAAGCTTCTTGTGATACTAAAGATGAGATGTTTTCTATGATGAACAAGATGATGATGAGCTTAATTCTAGAAATTCCAAAGCTTATGATTTTAATGCTATTATGAAATTATTGAGCTTATTTCATGATTTTCTCGATTTTATTCATTGTTGTTGATCTCACCTTATAATAATTGTTCCTTCAAGGTGAGATATAGCAATGATGATTGCTCCATAATATAAATCGGAGGTTACCGACCTTACGTCACTCCGATAGAGTCGTAGCTTTTATTTGGCTCTCATGCATGTTATATATATATATATTTTCTCACACCGAGCCGCGCTATAGTCGGCTGGGTACGACACCTATTGTGCACACTACTACAATGGGCATGTTATGATATTGCTCCGGATGCGGGAGGCGGGCTAATAATGATAACACCGAGCCTTAATGGCCGGGCATGATACTATATATATAACACCAAGCCTTATTGGCCGGGCATGATACTATATATATAACACCAAGCCTTAATGGTCGGGCATGGTACTATATATATGTATAATTTTTTTTTAAAAGGCTAAGCATGCATGACACCCACCTTATGAGGCATCCAGATGTTCAGGTTATCTCTCTTATTCCATGTTACCTTTCATATATATATATATATATATATATATACAAGAAGGGACGTCCGTATGAATAATGTACTGAGTGTGTAAGACATGAATAACAACATAATATATATATATATATATATATATATATATTATGTTGTTATTCATGCCTTACACACTCAGTACATTATTCATACGGACGTCCATTCTTGTGGATGCTGCGCTCATGCCCGCAGGTAGGCAGGGAGACGTATCAGACCCGTAGGTGTTCTATCAACGGATTCTCAGGAGCGCTTAACTTACTTTGGAGCTGCAGTCTATTTGGTATTGGCCCTTATGATCAGTTGCATTCTATGTAGAGGCTTGTAGACGTGAGTGTATAGGTAGACATTTTATAGCTCCACCGGGTCATATTATTGTATAATATATTAGTAGCCTTGTGTCGCTTGCGTTACTTCATTTCCATATCGCTTTGAATCTCTTAGCCGTATCTGACCTCTTTTTATGTTTTTATTGAGTCGAGGGTCTCTCGGAAACAGCCATCCTACCTTGGTAGGAGTAAGGTCTGCGTACACTCTACCCTTCCCAGACCCCACGTTGTGGGATTTCACTGGGTTGTTGTTGTTGTTGTTGTTGTTGTCGGCTGGTAATGACGAGTATAATTGTTGATAATTATATAGAGATGCACCATTATGTTATGTTATGTGTCCTTACAGGTTATGACAACCATGAGCTACCTTTGGGGTCCACCCAGAAATGATTATGAGATGTATACTTAGAGGTACTCAGTAAGTTAGCTCCGGGTGTCCGTCATGGCCCTCTGGTTGGGTCGTGACACAATGGCCCTCAAATTAAGCAATTATCCTTTACTGATGACAACATTCTTTTCTATGATGGTGCTATAAGACCACTGAAAATGGTTTTGGATACACTCTAGACCTATGATAAGATTTCTGGCCAACAAATCAACAAGAATAAGAGTGGTGTTATAGTTGCTGAGAATACTAGCCCTCGGAATATTGTTAGGTTGCAAAATCTGACTGGCATGACTTATTAAAAGCTTCCTTTCAAGTATTTGGGATGTCCAATCATTTATGGAAGAACGAAAATTGCTGATTTCTATGATATGGTCAATAGAGTTATCAACGGGATAAGAGGTTACTAAACTCCTTTCCTCTGGGGCAGAGCCATTCTAATGAGACATGTTTTGCTAGCAATGCCAATACATCTACTTTTAGCTGTTAATCCTCCCAAAGGTACACTAGAGCTTATTGAGAAATATATGGTCAGAGTCTTTTGGTTTGGACTGGATAGTGGAGGTAAACACCAGTAGGCCTCATGGGAAAATCTGTGTTTTCCATACCAAGAAGGAGGAACAAATTTTAGAAGACTGGACACTATAAAAAATCAGAGATATAATGGTGGTTTTTTTACGACGGTTTCAAAAATCGACACAAAATATAGCATAAAACGGCAGTGTTTTAAATTCCATATTGAACAATTCCACTAATAATGGTTTCATTGATATTATGGCGGTTGGAAACCGCCGCTATTCTTTTATTTAATTTTTTGAAAAACATTTCCCTCACCGCTATATTATTTCATTCCCTCCAAAACTTTCCCCCTCTCTCTCTCAGGTAATCCTTCAATCCCAATCCCTCTTATAACCAGAAAACAAAGACGATTTGTGAATTTTTCAATTTTTTTGTTTGTTCATTCTACCGGTTTTTTTTTAGCAAAATAATGAAATTGATCTTAGATTTTCACTACAAAAAAATGAGTAATTTGCGGAGGTTGAAAGTTGCAGTTCGCAGAAGTTTTAGCCTCCACTAGTTTGCTAGAAAACGCTAAAACTTCCGCGAATTGCAACTTTCAACCTTCGCAAATTATGCATTTTTTTTTGTAGTGTTTGAACCAATAGCAGACTTTTTCCATGATTTCTCGATTTTCAGATTCTGTAATTAAAAATTTCACAATGACACGGATAGATCAATTCAATATAGCTTCAGTTTATATGAGAAATATAATCAATTTAATATGAAAAACATATAAGTCTATGAAGTGTGCAATATCCAATTCCTTTACCATTTTACAGAAGCTAATTTATTTTTCAATAACATTCTTTTGGCCAATAGAAATAGCAACCTAATAGTAGCATTTAGGATTCTTCTTCTCTTTCAGTTTCTAGAAATTTAGGGTTCATGCATGAAGGGAATGCTGTGAGTTATTTTTCACAAAAAGTGCACTTTTTAGATTTCGTAATAATTGGAGTTAGATTGTTCAAATTTTATTGTTTTCAGACTGATTTCATTATTGATGCTATTGGTGCTCTGCCTCTTCCTCAGGTAAATTTAGCTCAAATTAAACAATAGTTTTCCTTTTTTATAGACATTGTTTAATAAGAATCAAGAAAAATACCCTGAATTCGACCAGTGAAAAACTGCTTTTAGGTTGATTGGTTATGTGCGAATTTGTTGCTTTGTGCAGAGGATTTAATTAATAGTTTTGAGGTTCGTTTGTCTAAGTTTAATTAATATTTTGAAGTCTTCGGTGTTGGAGAGCATGGTCTAAGTTTAATTACTCAAATGAATCTCTGAACACTATCAAGCTCAAACATAGTATTAAAAATGGTACTACGCTTGAAGCTTCTTTCCAAATCTCTAAATTCTCATTTTGGTGTATTTGAATTGTTTGAACTCTATGTTCTTAGGTCAAATAAACATTTTGAAATCACTTATTTCTGCTTGTTGAAGCCTTAAATGAAGTTGTCAACTTCTTTGTTTTTCTTTTTGCTCCTTAGGAGAGTATAATTTTTTTTTATTAAGGCTTAGTCATGTTTGTAAGCTTAATTGGATTAATACGAACTGTTTTTAGTACACATTTATACTAAGAAAATTGTACTATGCTTGACCTATTGAAAAATGAACTTTGTTAGTTAAATATTTAAGTTGGATCATTATGTGATCTATCTAGCCATGCCGACTGATAAATCTTGGATTAGCAAACAACAAAACACACCTGAATATGAAAATGAGCTAAGGAAATTTTTAGATTTTGCTTTCGGGCATGGGTCTATTGATGGGCATTTAATTAAGTGTCCATATCGGATATGTGGCTTTAAGAAGTGGCAAAAAAGAGGTGTAGTTGAAGAGCACTTGACTAGTAAGCCTTTTTCAAAAAAACTATAAATTTTGGTATATGCATGGTGAAGAATCAAATGCATTTTCCGACCTCAAAAAACCGACCTCAGTTGAGGTCGGTAATAATGTACCAAATTTAAAAAAATAATGGACCGACCTCGCTAAGTCAAAAATTTATTTCATGTTAAATATATTATAATTTTATTTTTAATTTAAAAGAATACCGACCTCACGAGATCGGTATTATTTTAAATTAAAAATAAAATTATTAAAACCTCATGAGGTCGGTATAATTACTTAGTCTACTAAAATCAAGACAGATGAAATTAATCCCGTCTCTTTCCCATTTCTCTCTTTTCCTCTCACCGTTTCTCTCCCCCCCCCCCCCCTCTCTGTCTAACCCTAATAACTCCGGCGACGTCACCATCATTCCTGCTAGTCATCGCCGCCGCCGTTCCTACCCAGCTGAAAAAAGCTTGTTTCAGATATGACATTGAAAAAAGAGTTTGCCTAATTGACTACTTCTTCCGAATCTCTCCCCCATTTTGTAAGCTCTCACACTTTCTTCACTTCATTTTCCCCATATCTCACGCCCTTCTCTTCTTCCAATGCTCTCCACCTTCATTTTCCATCTTCTGGGTAAGCCCTAACTTCTCCTTTGATTCACTAATTTCTTTACCAGACTTTCTTGAATCCTTCTAAGAAGAACAGGGTTTTGCACCATTCTCAAATGATTCAGTTTTTTATTTGGAGTACCTTTTTCTTATAAATAAGCTAATAGTGGATTGCAAATGAGAGGTATTTACTTTTGTTGATAGGGTTCCAACTCTGGTAAACTTGCTAGTTGCTACTGCAGTTAATATTTTTGTTATTCATTTGGAAGTTAAGGACTCAGTATGAACTCTAGTGCATTTGCTATTTGTCTATTTCATTTTCTAGATCTGAGTTAGTTATATATTCTTTTGCAGTTTTCTTCCGTTAATTAGGAGCTGCAAACCCAACTTCTCTGATGTAGTGCCTCTTTTAGTGTTTTCCTTTTTTCTGCCTAATATGTCTTGTTTCTCTATATGGCTGACAAATGAATTGAACTTGCATAGTTCAAGAGCAACGTGTAACTTTTTTCTCTTAATTAATTTAGTTTGTTGCTATATACGTATTTCAATTATGTGTTGGTGAAAAAGAAAGCAACGTTATTAGAGATAAATCCTCTGGAGTTCGGGGATTGTAGAAACTCCCTGAATCAAGTTTAGAAACCTTCGGGTATTATTATCCAAAGAATGGTTTCCTCGATGAATGATATTAGTTTTGTGTCTTGCCCCTTTTTCATCAGCATCGTTGAATTTTGTTTTTGCTCTCTTTGTGCTTTTTTTTTCCTCATAAGTAGATGTGCACTCATTATTAGCATATCCAGTGGTGTAGCCGCATAGACAGAATGGTGCTCAATTGAACACCCTTTATTGTAAAATTATAATGTGCATATAGGCAAAAATCATTTTTTATACATATGTATTAAATCTTGAACATCCTTAATGAAATTTCTAGCTTTGCCACACATATTCATTTCTAATTGTTCTATGTTTAGTTTAGGAGCATCATTATTAATCGTCATGTGCTTTGCCCGTTCAAATCTACATTTTTTGTTCTCTATTGCTTTGCTCTTGAAACTTGAAGAAATATTACACCATGCTGCTATAAATTCTGCAAATTAGTACCATGCTGCTTCTGTTTAGGACCTGCAGTGCTTGTGTTTTGAATGTCTGCATTTTCCTTTTCTTGCACCTTATTCTTTGCATTCCCAGTTGCACTTGACACCAAACTAATGTGCTTCTCCAAACTAGTACTACAAGTAGTACCAAGCTGATGATTAATGCTACTACTCTCCTGAACTTGAATTTTAAGACTTGCATTATCTACAATAACCAAGATGCCTCCCTTACTGCTTGTATGATCTGCAGGTGGTTTGTTAAATTCCTGACTGCCTGCAGTTGTTTTGGATATTTCCACATATCTCAACAACTTTAGATGGAGATACAAAGTTGTTCTCCTCATTAGCAAGACCTGCAGGTATCTCCTTTTGCTGCTGCAAGTTTGCTGAAGTTACTATCCTAATAGAAAAAACACAGGGAAGATGCCTAAAAACCATTTCACATGAACATAATTTTCTTTGACAAGTACCCACAAAAACAAAAACTGCAAAACTATACAAACTGCTCAGTGGTCTGATTTCTTTGCTTAAGCTATGGAAGATTGCATAGCATCTAGATGATAAACTTCCAACTATAATGTATGATGTTTCCGTAACTTGGTTCATCTGTTCATGTTTGTTTTTGGTGCCTTAATGTAACTTCACTAAAAATTACTTTCAACAGACTAGCTGACCCCATACTTTTCCTTTATTCCTTGTTTCTGCTATTTTACATGATTTTTTGTGAGTTTAGAATTATCACTTGATTTAGTGGTTTCTAGTGTTACTTGCCATAGAGTGGTCAAGGATTAATGCCCACTACCTCAACTGTGTAGCTTTGTTGGATTGTACAACTTTAACACCCTTGTGCTAACTACATAGAAAGTATGTAATATTAAGGTGGGATAAACAGGTAGTGTTACAGTTGTTTTTGCAGGGAAAAGATTCCTCATTTTGATTGTTTGGCTGGTTACTATTATTGTTGTCATTGTGGGAAGAATAAGGTCAAAAAAAGATTCCTCATTTTTTTAATCTGCAACTTGCTTGCATTTATCTTCAAAAGTTGGGACTTGAGTTTCCTCATTTTTATTGACTTCTTCATCAGTGGATTTATTGTAGTATGATGGTAAGGGTTATATTCAAATTTGCTTGCAAAGCTGTCTTTTGACTGCTTTTCAAGAATAATTTTTGGGCTTATTCTGGTGTATCTATAAAGCTTCTGCTTTGTTGGTTTAAAGAACTACTATCTCTTTTCCATCTGTTTGGTGCTTGTTATTGCTATTGTTGATAGTGTTATGGTCAAAGTTTGGATCTTTTTTCATTTCTTTAGGGACTTTAAAGTTATATGATCTATATGTAAGAACTTCATTAGAATTTGCTTGGAAAGCTACCAGCTTTTGACTGCTTTCAGGAAAGTTTAGGCTTATTCTGGTATGGTTTTTTCTATGAATCTTCTTTTTTCTTGGTTTAAAGAACTCTGTCTTGCTAATTGGGGGATTTACTTGAGTTGGGAAAATTGTTTTTGTTTCATACATTTTCTCAAAGCAAATCTTCAGTCTCGAAAGTCTTGATATTTCTGCTATTTTTTGAACTATAACTACTGCTTTTCTAAATGCATATCAGTTGTCTTTGAAAATGGGGACCTTGATTGACTATAGTGCACTCATTTAAGATGAATTAATGGACCCCTCTATATATTGATTTGTTACTATTTAAGAAAATTATCGTTTTGTGGACCAACAAGAAATCTTCTATATCTGTCTCTTTGGACTTACTTTTTCTTGCTTTTCTCAAATTTCAAATGAAATCAGTAAAAAAAGATATCTGCACCAATTCTTGGCATTCATACTACTTTGCCTTTTCATAGAAATATACCTCTCCAGTTGGGTCCTCTCCCAATTTTTGTTATCATCTTTTGAGAAATAAGACTGCTACACTATGCTGAAGGTACTCATTTGGTTTGTGCCTATACCTTTATTCCATCTTCCTTTTGCATTTCCATGTCATTTAAGAAAGATGGTCCCATGCTGCATCAAAGGATTTAAGTTCAGTACATTTACCAAAAATTATTTTTACTTTAAAAATCAACTACATGTACATATCTTAATAAATCTTGATACAATAATGTATAAAAGGAATTAATGTAGTTTCGAGACCATTTAATATAAGAAAATTGATATTTTAGTAACATTCTTGGCACTGCAATTTAGTCAACAGTTGGTCCAGGAAATTTTAAGGCAGGTTTGTTTTCTGTTGGCTATGTGAATTTACTTTTGGGATGGCCCAAATATGATTGCTTTAGATGATTTTGACCTATCATTTTGACTTTAAGATCTAATATCTCTAAATGCTACTGAAACTACCAAGTGGACTATTGTGCCCTTGTCACTGTATGTTCCATCTTCATTGATAGGAGATATTGTAAATTTAATAACTAAATTTCCTTTTATGATCTGATGTATACCTCTTAAATAACTGATCGTCCATTCTATGTCCTTAAATTTCCAATTTAATTAACCTTTCGCCAGCATTTACCAGATACTCTTAAATTTTAGTCTTCTGAAAGGAACATAGAGCGTTATCATGCTAACAGCTTAGTGAAACTCAAGCAGTGAGCTAGGAGTGTCATAGCCTACGTCTGTCAAATAAATGTCTTGCTTACAAAATTTTACCTATAATATTCTTGAGAGAATCGAAACAGTAATATTTCCTTCTGAATGCAGGAGCTGGGGAATAATTTCCTTAACTATAGCTTATTTTTGGCAACTCTATACTTTATGGATCCTTGTTCAGCTGCATGAAGCAGTTCCTGGGAAGAGATACAATAGATATGTGGAACTTGCACAAGCAGCTTTTGGTAAGAAAATCAAGTTATAAATTTTTTAGCTACCAACTATTCAAAGTTGCCTGTTCAATCTAATTATCTCGTTCTGTTATCTCTGCTCAATTTATATCCTATTTAAGCATCTCAAACCTCACTTATCCGATACGTCAAACTCCATGTCTTTCAATTCATAAAGTTAGATTTTTACTAAATATAGAAAGGTGTCATTCTATTTGTGACTCACTAAAAACAAAAGAGTGTCACATAAATTGGGATGGAGGGAGTATAGTGTCACATAAATTGGGATGGAGGGAGTATTTTCATTCACTACCACTATTAGAATACTTAAATCCAAATGAATATCTTAGACTCTGTGACCAGTCAAACGGTGTCCCGATGAGATGTATGAAATGATGATAGAGTTATTTAAATCCAACTTGTTATTTAAGCGTAAGGAAATGAACATAGTTTCACTTTGCTTGCTAACATTGCCAAAATTGTATTCACTTGCACTTTCAGGTGAAAGACTTGGGGTTTGGCTTGCTCTCTTCCCTACTGTTTACCTATCTGTAGGGACTGCGACAGCTTTGATTCTCGTAGGAGGTGGAACCATGAAGATGTTCTTTCAAATTGTTTGTGGTCCGCTCTGTTCATCGAATCCTTCAAGTCTTATCAGTCTAATGAGTTCTGTTGCAGGCATTGTTTTATAGATAAATGCAATTGCAGTGATCCATAAATTTGGTCACATTGTATTGACTGATATAGAAGAACTGTAATGTCTATGTCTTATTTCTCCTTATTGTTGATAGCAAGTGCAACTGTGGCCTTATATTAGTTTCTGCGCAACTGTTGGAACCATTTCTTGTTATGGAAATATCTCTGAAAAGAAGAGAATATAATTCTTGTTTTATATGTGTTGTAATAGTAGCTTATTGTTTTATGTATTTATAGTAGTTTGGTGTATTGTTGGCAGCTATTTGGGCTCGTTTTAGTTGAAAGTAAAATTATTTTCATCTTGACAGGGAGGCAGCTGGAGTAACAGTTAGGTGCTACAATTTGTTTTGCAGAATACCGACCTCATGAGGTCGGTTATGGGCAAAATTTACCCAGAAATTGCTAATTACCGACCTCATGAGGTCGGTTTTCTAGAAAATATTGCAAATTACCGACCTCATGAGGTCGGTTTTCTAGAAAATATTCCCAGAAATTGCAAATTACCGACCTCATGAGGTCGGTTTTCTGCAAAATATTCCCAGAAATTGCAAATTACCGACCTCATGAGGTCGGTTTTCTGCAAAATTATCTAGAAATTGTAAATTACCGACCTCATGAGGTCGGTTTTATGCAAAATATATCATATATTCATATAAATTACCAACCTCAGGAGGTCGGTAATAATTCCGACCCACTGTTTTCCGACCTGATTTTGAGGTCGGTTTTTGCCAAAATCGACCTCATGAGGTCGGAAATAGCCATTTTTTGAGGTCGGTAAAACCTGTTTTTTTAGTAGTGTGCAACTGTGTCATGGTCTTTTTAGAGCACAAATTTCATAGAAGATACTTTGCAGCCCTAAAATCTAATTGCAACCGTGATTAATGATGTATTTGGGTTCACCAGGAACGATTTCAATGAGCCTGATGTGTCTTGTGAGCCTATAAATAGGGAGAAAACATGTAATGAAGGGTACATTAAGGGTAATAATGAAGATTATGTAAAGTTCTTTGAATTGATTGAAGATGGCAAGCAACTGTTATACGAAGGGTGTAAGAAGTATTCCAAATTGGCCTTCCTAATTAAATTGGATCATATAAAATTTTTGTGCCGAATGACTGACAAAGCGATGAGCATGATATTAGAATTGTTAAAAGATGCCAAGATCCCTGTTTCCTTTTATGAGGCTAAGAAAACCATAAACAAGCTTGGTCTTAATTTAAGCAAGATACATGCTAGCCCAAATGATTGTATGTTGTATTTTGGGGAAGAAGAAGGCTTGCAAGAATGCAAAAGGTGCAAGACATCTAGGTGGAAGAATAATAAAAAGAAACAACCTACAACGATTTTGCACTACTTTCCGCTAAAACCAAGGTTGCAAAGATAGTTCATTTGTTCTAAAACTGCTCAGTCTATGCGATGGCATTCTTAGGGGGTAACCAAGATGGAGTGATGAGGCATCCCAGGGATTCTCTGGCATGGAAAACATTTGACTTACTTCACCTTGAATTTGCTGCCGATCCTCGAAATGTACGACTTGCCCTATCTAGTGACGGTTTCAATCCTTTTGGAGCAATGGCAACGAGTTATAGTATTTGGCCAGTGGTCTTATCCCATACAACCACCCTCCTTAGGAGTGCATGAAACAAATTTCATTTATTCTCTCAATGATCATTCCATGAAAGCAAATGCCCGGCAATGACATCGACGTGTACTTACAACCTCTTATCCAAGAGTTGAGAGAATTGTGAGAGCAAATGCCAGGCAATGATCAGAAGGTCTCACAAAAATTTCCCCTCATGATGCGCTTGGTGTGGTCTTCAGTTTGGAGTACCTTGGTCGTGTTCGGAGGTTAGGCATGTGTGTCATTCCAATTGTGGCATTCAATATGACATTAAGGCGAGGTGGTCGTTTTTATTTGGGATCATCTACTGCTAGCACTCCACCTCCACAATGGCAACAACTGATGGCAGATATGAGATCACAATTGAATGCGCTAACAAACTTATATCGAATGAACATAGAGAATATCCCCGAGAACTTAAATCACTTATTTCCAACACCTCGACAGGTACAAGTACTAAACTGAACCATTGTTTTTTTTCTTTTTGAATTTTAAGTGATGATGTTTTCTTCCTTTCAAGGTTGTTCTACCGAATTAGGGGTGGCAATTTGAGCCCATATTTAGAAAATTAGACCATTTAACCCACATTTTAGTGAGTTGGGTCACTCATATTTCAAGTGGATAAATATGGGCTAAAGGGCTCTTTTTAACCCATAAAAATATGGGCAAATATGAGTAAAATATGGGTATTCATATAAGAATACACTACACCAAAAAACAACTCATTTTGAAAATGAGAAATTTCTTTCTTACCTCCCACCCACCACCCACCCCGCCATGCACCACTCTCCCCAATATCACTCCGAACCCTAACCCCACCACCGGCCTCCCCCCTCCCCCCCCCCCCCCAACAACTACATTTTTTATTTCATACATTTCATCTTTTATAAAAAATGAAAAAAATTCTTACTGCCCACCCCACCCCATCCCCTCAACGAGCCCCCCTCCCTCCCCCTCAAATTTCAATTTCATATATTTTACTTTTATAAAAAGTGGAAAAAACAATGTGTTACCCCTACCCCCCCCCCCCCCCCGGCCCAAAAAAAAATTCAATTTCATATATTTTACTTTTATAAAAAATGGAAAAAAAAAATTCTTACCCCCACCCCTTCCACGATCCCCCTCCCCCCGCCGCCGCTAAATTTCAATTTCATATAATTTACCTTTTTAAAAAAAATGAAAAAAAAATTCTTACCCCTCCCCCCCCCCCCCCCCCCCCCCGCCCCAGCTAAATTTCAATTTCATATATTTTACTTATATAAAAAAAATAGGAAAAAAAAATCAATTTCATATATTTTACTTTAATAAAAAATGGAAAAAAAAATTTACCCCTCACTGAAATTTCTATTTCCTAATATCAATTATGAATATATGAAAAAAAATTAATTTTACTTGACAAAAGAAAAATAATTGTAGACATTACACTTAAAATACTATTACACTTGTATAATATGGGCTAACTCATAACCAACCTGCCCATTTATCACCCAACCCATATTTACCCACATGAAATATGGGCGGTTTGAAACCCAACCCATTTTTATTCAAACCATTTTCAACCGAACCAAATCCAACCAAGCCCACCTATTTGTCATCCCTATACCGACTGTTAATTGGTTTAAATCACTTTTCCCTAATTTGTGAGAATTATTTTGAAGAATTTGGGTCATGTGGATGGATCAGATAATTTGATAGTAGCCATTATATCATCTTAAATATATTGAAAAAAAAGTAACCCAAATTGTAGAAGCAAAGTGAATAAGTTAGTAATCTGGGTTTTATGGTAATTTTGTTATGGAAGGTGAGAGGTTGGTTTAAGCTAGATAATTGGATTTTTGTGTGGCTATTGTATGATGAACTTATGGGAGTCATGGTGGTGATTTGAGTGATATCGGCATGAATGGAGTGCACCTGATAAAAGGATTTACGTAGTTGACCCAATTTGTTTAGGATTGAAACGTAATTTTTCTTGTCTGCTAAAATTAAAAATGCATATATATAAAGGATTTCTTGGCTGCTGAATTTTGCACAACTGCTGTGTCTTTGATGCTCTGATTTGAGGGACTGGGTTTTTTTCTTTTTTCCATTAATGCTTTTAGATGCTGAAAGAGCATACATGACATGATCTTCCTTCAATGAGTTTTTATAATTTTTGTCATCCGACGACTTCTATAATTGTTGGTTGGACATTTGATCTTATTTTCTATTTTTTTTAGCAGGCACAAGATTTTGGACATGATCTTCCTTCAATGAGTTTCCTTTTATAATTTTTATCATTCGATGACTTCTATAATTGTTGGTTGGAAGTTTGATCATATTTTCTAAATTTTTTTAGCAGGCACAAGATTTAGGAAGCACTCCGTCACTAATTGGACCAAGAAGATCCTCCTATAAAAGTAACAACGGAAGTAGAGCGAGTGCCAATTAGTAATCATCATTAGGATTAAAACTATGTTTTTTTTTGGTATTGTTGATGAAAAACTTTGAAACTCCAACTTGAATCTGGATGTAATTTTGGGATAGTTCTGTTTTAGATATTGAATATTTTACTCATTTAATCCTTTCAAATGTTAAAATTATTATGAATGGTGTTTGATTTCATAAAAGGTGCAGAAATAGGATCTTAATTTGGTATTACAAAAGTGTTGTTTAGGGTGGCCTAAACCTAACAGGATTTACAACGGTTTGAAATAGTCGTAATTTTTGCATAAATCTTACGGCAGTTAAAACTGCCGCAATATACAAATTATGACGGTTTCTAGAACTGCCGTAATACTATTAATGGCGGCAAGGATTGTGGCGGTGTTGAAAATCGCCATTTCAATTGGTTCTGGCGGTTTGAAGTAACCATTATATAGATAATAAACCGCCGTCACCGTTCCTTTTTTTTTTTTTAGTGGGAAGACATTTGTCTTGCTTTTGATGCCATCTCATTTAATTGTGTAGTAGTTGCATTTATTTTTGTATAATAAAATTAGAGAAATAGGGGAAATTGTTCAAAAACAAAAATAAATGAGAAAAAAGATAAATAGGAATGGAGGCTATATGGAGGTGCCACATTACTTTATCTATGTCTAATTTTATATATATATATATATATATATATATATATATATATATATATATATGTAAAATGGTTTAACATTGCCGTATGTTAATAATTGAGGTCAAATTAATCCCTTCCCATTAAAAAATTAGCTCACCCGGCCATGATGCCACGTGTCCAAAACATTACAAAAACTAAAACCCACCCTTTTTACCACCCCTCTCCCCAACCAAGCTCAACTTACAGTTACAGGAGGAAAATTAAAGTCATTCGCAATGTTCAGTACCAAATTTGACTCTTTTCTCATCTATTGCCCCTTCCCTTTTTAACCTCTCCCCCTTTGCTGCTCCACCCTCTGCCATCCCTGGTCTTCTTCCATTATCTTCTCCAAAATTTCCTCTGATCCCGCCATAACTATTTGCTCTCTTGTTCCACGGATTTCTTGGTAAGAAATTCCAATATTTTCTCCTTTTATTCCCAATGTCGGACCAACGACTAGGAATTCTTTACCATCGAGTTTTGTATTTTTTTGCTTCCTCTCTCATTTAACCTATTTGTTTTATGATAGTTTATACATAAATGAATTATGTGTTTAACCATGAGGTGCCTAGAAGAATAACTTGGAGGTCAAGAAGGAGATATACAAATCAAAATGGTGGTGAAGTATGCTAAATTTTTGGTGGAATGGACATGTTCATTCAATTTCTGTGGCTATTTTCAAATGTTATATAGCGTTACATAAATATTGTAATATGTTTAAGATTATAAACTTGAAAAATCTTCCATTTATAAACTTATATATCGAATCAAATCAACTATCGTCTGTCACATGAAATGGAACGAGGAGTTGCAACATTAATTAGTAAAGAGTAAATACTCAGATTTTTCACTAAAATTCACTGAACATGTTCTTATAACACTTTAAAGACAAGAGTACGCATTAAGTAGTGTACACAAAGGACAAACACTAGTAAGTTAAAGCCCAAAAAAGAAGTACAAAAGAAAAAAAAATTAAGGAAAACAAAACCACTTAGTTGAATTCCATGACTTGTCAAATAGATAGAGCTAGTCTCAATTGTAGCATATGAGGCAACTGCAAAACGGGGTCCAAAATTTTTAACCCGCAAAAAGCTAATTAAAGCACCTCAGTCCACAATTATGGAAACCATTAACCCTAAACAAAGTCATTATGACACCACTTCCAGGTCACCATGATCCGCAAAAAAAGAGATCTGCAGACCTTATCTTCTAAACAATATTATCACTTAATAGGATATTGAATCGAATATATCCAAAGACCTTAATTAACTTCTAAAAAATCTTGAAAATCTTCTCTATGCTGTAATAGAGCTGGCCTCTTCTTTCATCATAACGGCACGGATTATATTCGAAACATGATTCGGTGTCATACTCAATTCACGATCCATCTGTAAAATTAAACGACAAAATATTAGAAAAATAAAGCATTTAATATTTAACAAATTTCAAAGGAGATTCACCTAAACAATCATTCACCAAATCACTTAAACTAAAAATTGCCAGTAAATGTATAATTCATATACAATATATCTGTGTAAGTGTGTATAATCAATGTATAAACTATGTATGTTGGTTAGGAAAAATAAATAATGAATTCGACAAGCTATTTGTGTTAAGATCAAAGTTAATTAGTACCTGAGCAATAATGGTCATGTGGGAGGTGTAGTAGCCAAAAGGCATAACACTGCAACTAATGATAGAAAGATGAAGCTTCTCCACTTCGTTGAATATTTCCTTTATTATCCCAGTTTGCTTTTTGCAATAGATACTAATCATAAAATTACCATCTGAAACTCTAACTTCAATATCTGGAAATGATCGGTCTGTGCTAATACTGGAGATTTCGTCAGAAGACGAGGAATCATCATAAGTGGAGACTAATCGAGGTCTCTTAACTGCAATCACTGGTTCCTCGCTACATTTCTTGGCTTTTTCCTCAAGGGTTTTTACTTGTTCTTCCAGTTGTTTTATATATTGGATAGCATCTCCGAGTACTGATGCTTTGTCCAACTGTTAAGAGAAGCACCCACAATTTGCAATCAGTCATAAGGAGGAGGACGATTTTATAGGGCTTGAGGTTAATCATATATACTATCCATATTAATGGTGGTTTATCATCATCAGAATAAGTTATAGATCGAGATGAATAAAAACTGCTTATGGAACTAGTTTCTGATAGGATCTACTTTAATTAACTCGAGAATTGCATCTACATGAACTATCACAAAACCTAAAGCAAATTAATTTCAGTTTTTCACCCAGAGGATAAAATCAATAACAATGGAAAATGGGGGCAAAGGAAGATTATTTTTTTGGTTCAAACGATAATAGTGTTAATATTTATTTATGCATCAAAACAAAATACAAGTTCATTGCGGCACATTTGTTCATCCAAAATAGGGTCTTCATCTAATGCCCTAGCCCAATTGTTCATCCAAAGAAGAGTCTTCTTCTAGTACCCTAGTGTTATTGCAGATTTATGTATCCTAGAAGAATAATTCCTATTTTCTCTATCATTAAAGATTCATAGGTAAATACGAGAGGAACTGCTAGAAGAAAAAAGATTATTATAAAAGAGGCGCGCTTTGTACCTGAAATAGAACTATTAATTCTGGGATATGAAAATCTATTAACAAGTTGAGATAATATACGATATGAAGCACTACACCAAATGTTCTTTCATTTTTCAGCACCTGGAATGATTCAATTGCTTAAAGTAGCGATTAACACAACAAGAAAAGGATTTACCTTTTTTAGGTTAGGAAGGAGGGTGGATAAAGCTATAAAGCGTTGGGTGAGCCGTTCCCTTCGCTTTCGTTCTGCAAGAACGTGGTCTTGAACCTGCAAACCAGTTCTATTGTAACTCTTCTTCTGCGTAGTATCATCAGCTCCTCCAAATCCTAAGACCTGGATTAGCCTTTGATCATCTTTGAAATTATTAGAATCCATAGGAACTGATGATGAAGAGGAGAAGTTAATGGTAGTTCCTGATGGCATCTCAGTTTTGACCAAGGTGTTCAAATTTTCAAAGTTGCTTTTGGCAACAGTATTGGCTGACACTGAACTAGAGTAGCTGTAATTAGAAATGATACTGGAGGAATGAGGAGGAGAAAAAGTGGAGAAGGGCTTATTGAAAGGCATTTCATTAAATGGGCTCATCATCTGGCTGTGATTGACAAAAGTACTAGGATCATTCATGCTCCTTGTCTCCTGTAATATTGATTATTTCAAAGATATTGTCACTATATAGGAACATAAAAACAAATATAATTAGCTCATTACAGACATAAGAGCTTTCGTTGTCGATCATACCATTTCATTCCACCATGTATCCATTCTCGGAATTAAAGTCGATCTGTCTCCTTAGTGATCAGTTGTATCCGAGGCTTAATTAGATCCTGCCGCAACATTCAAATCACAATCAGCATCATAAATAGATTTGTATTTGGGGAAAATAAATGAGAAAATTAGGTCTCGTAAAATCGGCAAAAGCTTAATTACCTTAGTCAGAGAGCCAAAATGCTTTAGATCTCAACTGGAGGGTACTATGTCAGATGGTCAAGTTTAGGAATTCTTGTGTCTTTATAGTTGCTTGAATGATTGCGTGACTGCCAAAAATTTTAAGCAATATAAAAGAAAACAGAAAACAGGTGGAAACTCTCCTCAATTATTGTGTTCTCACTCTCTATATTACTTTAATTAGGGATATATGCTGCTATCACTACATAAAATAATATTAATATGATATAACAATAAGCACGAGTTAAAAGTTTCGATGGTGGAAACTTCTTCGTTTGATCAGATTGAATCTACTCTACTCTCTGTTGTTGCGTCAGTATTATCTTTTTGACCAGCTCCAGTTTTATGGGAATCATCCGCCTTTACGTCACCACTAATTATGTTAGAAATGTCATTTTTAATCACTAAATTCTTAAATTAGTAGCACTTCAATTTTGAGACCAATCTGAATCCGAGTCTTTTGCGCGTCACGGTGGTGTGAATAATTTCGTTGACAATAATTTTGTTGATACTTGATAGCACTCGTTTGCTCTCTAAGGTTATTTGCTTCTTTTACAATATAACTTTGTCCTAATACTGGACCTTACAATTACTTATACGTTCTAGAGAAAAGATAAAGATTATAGACAATTTCGTTATTACTAATATATTTTCATATCAATTGCATAGATTTTAATCGACTAACTTAACTAGTAAGATGATGTAAAATATTAGAATCCCTAAATGAAAATGGTCCTATAAGTTGTAGCAAGGAAAACGGTTTAATAGGTAACGCTTCCTGGCATTAAGGGTGTGTTGACTACTGACCAGCCATGAAAGGATAAAGTAAAGAATGATACTCCCCATGTTTTTAAAAAAAATGGTGTTTTAGATTTTTTATTTTATTTTAAAATAAGGGGTGCTTTAGGATTTGAAGAAGCAATTGATCTTATTCTTTCAAAATTATCTTTATTTATATAATCAAGAATTTAGCTTTTCTTTTTCTAAACATTTAATTAGGGGTAAATTAATAAAAATACTTATAATTTTTTAGAATTGAACAATTTCTTAAGGGGTGTGCATAAGTTAAAAGAACCACTTATTATGAAACATAGAAGTATACAAATAACAGCTGACTGTGACTTTAAGAAAATACAGAAAACTTTCTAAAAGTTTATTAATTCAATCATAATGACAAAGGAAGGGATTAATAGTGACTAGTGAGTACTGTGTTAGTGTGTTCACATGGAGCATCGTATTGGGGCAAGCAACGTCATCAGACTAGAATTAAGTACAACCTCGTGAATCATCCTTCTCCAGTTAACATCACAGTTGTTCCAAGTGAAAATAATATTTTATAATCTTACTTGATCCAAACGTGATTAATTAAATTCATCAACTTGCAAGCATAATACTAACGAAACATCTTCCATTACCCCAAGCACATATATCATTGGATAGTGCTACTAAAATATATGAAGGAAGATGTGCAACTGATTCCCTCTCATCATTTATACTTTTGCTCCACTCTTTTTCTTTTGTAAGTCGGTCATCAACTTTTCTCGAAAGAAAAATCATGTTGATTAATTGTAGCAATATAAAATAAGCAAAGGGAAATTAGGATTTAAATCACTATTTCATATTAAAACAGGGAAGATTTGCAAAGAGTCCCAAGTCTTCTAGCTCAACTAGTTAATAAAAGAGATGGTGGTTCACCATATTCTTGTTTTCCCATGGTAACCTCCTTTTCGTTATTAGGGGCGTTATGTTTTCTTTTTATATTTGAGATCACGAAAGGAAGTTGAAACCTTTTAAAGTCAAGATAAATGGTCTAAGATGGAGAGTTTAGTCAAATTGCAAAGGGGTCTACAAAGTTAAAAGACACTTTTCGTTTTCCGAGATTTAAACTGCATGAAATTTGACTAACATTTTAAGATATATTTTTTACCAAATTAATATGAGAAAAATTACAACTTATAGTACTTTTCATATAGTTTTCAATTATATAAATTTTAATCTTAAAAATATTGAGTTAATCTAATTTAATTTAACTTTAAGTTTCAAGTTTCAATTTCGAAATCTATGATCGGGAGTCTAAACTCCTAATTTTAGAGTTTTTGACATTTACGGCACATGTGTCTTGCAGCCAGGCTGTTTGTCCTTAAATTTAGGAGCTAGCTGCTAGTTCCTAAAAAGCAAGAGAAATCAAATTAAATGTTAGGCTGCCGATATATTTTCTATCTTTTTGTTTGTATTTAAAACTTGATTTTGGTTCATGATTGTATTTCTAACTTAAGGTCTACTCTTTTTTAAAGACACTATCAGCTTGCTTATTTGTATTTAATGAGAGTGAATAGTCCTTAGCTCGTCAAATAAGACTAATGGAAGATTTTTCTGAATTGTGTCCATGAACTGTTATGCAAGCATTAAAAATGAAGGAATCTATTAGTTATGCGGGATTTATTTACATAGAAATTTAGTTTTGTCACGTTTAGTTATTTCATATTTTACCCTATTATTTGTGTTTGTAAAATGATAGGCAAACACCATATTTGATGTGTTGAATTTTATGCAAAACAATAAATAGCTATGCTAATTTTAATACATGAATAACTCCCTTTCTA
This sequence comes from Lycium barbarum, assembly GCF_019175385.1. Taxonomy (NCBI): domain Eukaryota; kingdom Viridiplantae; phylum Streptophyta; class Magnoliopsida; order Solanales; family Solanaceae; genus Lycium; species Lycium barbarum. The sequence continues at coordinate 95,686,357 of NC_083348.1, read as the reverse complement.
ACCAGTAACAAAAGACCCCTTATGTAGTGTAGCCTAAATAAAAAGTACTTTATACGAATATTAATAAGGAAATATGCTTGATATTCGCTAATAAAATTAACCTATTTTGATTCGTTAAGTTCATCTAATGACTAAAAGAAATTGTGTAAACAAAGGGGAAGGGGATAAAAGGTGTGAATCTTTTTCTTAAAAGTCAATACTCAATATCACATGGGTGTCTCCGTCAATAAAAAGGTTGTGATGGTTAAAGCTGGCTTTCACTGTATGCTAATTCTTTTTGGCATAAATTGAGGCTTACCCGCTAATCAACAGGACTCTTGAGTTAGTAAAACGTAATTAGAGACCTTTGACTTCCTCGTAGCTTCACTAATTACGGAAAAACTGATCTTAATTAATTTTGAAGCCAGTACCATCACTAGAAAAAATAATTCTTCGTCTTATTTGCTATAGTCTAGTAGTTTTGTGATACTATACATATATTGCTGGAAGACAAATTATCGCTCATACTAAAGAGTTGTATGAGTTTGGATAGCAGCTCACTTAAGAAGTACTTTGGAACCTAGATAACTTCCAAACGTTGAGGTTTGGAGTCAAATTAAAGTACGCGTCTAGCAGGTGACACCTATGAAGTGTTCTAGAAACTATAAAACTAAAATGTCCTTTGAATGTAAACACACAAAGAAAATTCTTGGATGGTGATCGGTCGATAATTTGGGACGTTTGCAGTTTCGTCGATAAAATAGGAGTGTTCGAATCAAATACAAATGTCGAACTAAACTGATTAAGACATTCAAATACATTTGGTTTGATTCGGTTCAGTATTGAGCAAGGGAAAATTAAACAAAAATCGACATATAAATATTTTATTATGTACATATTTATCTTTAAAACTTTATACAATTTTCTTTAAAGAATATGTCTAGAAATATATGTGATTCTTTTGTAGATGTAATATTTTCATTTTCTTTTGGTAACTAACGATTGTTAATTACCAAGTGAGGTACTTACAAAACCATAGCAGATGTCAAACTTTATCTGCTATCTAACAGGAAAAGATACATAGAAACTATGGGTAGATGTTAATAGAGCTGTTATCAATTGATGATGCATCAATCATATAATAATTGACTCTATCGTCCATGAGAAGTTGATCCATCATTTCTCTGATATGGAGATTTTAAATATACATCATATGGTCGAAAATTCATTGAGCTCTTGCAACACATCATTGACTTATAATTTTTTTTAATCCTAACTCTAGTAAAGAGAAGTTGACTTTATATTTATGTGATAAGACAAAATTGAAAAAATCGCAAAAATCAAGTCGATTAAACCGATATAATTGGTTTGATTTTGATTTGGTAAATTGAACCAAAGCGACTCATGAACAATTGAACACCCCTAAATTGAAGACTATTTCAATTTCAACTCGAGAAAAAATGATAGAAAATAGTATCGTGTTTGTAGATAGGTTTAGAATAATTACTTAAATATACGCTTTTCATATTTTTAGGTCCTTTAAATTTGCTAAATGTGAATATTATTATTTTTGTTTAATAATAAGTGTAAAAATAAAACTACAGACACCGGTCATGGCTCGACCCTTCCTATTCTCCCTTTTCTACTTTTATGTTCGATATCGACTCACTAAGGTCCAATAAAGTTGTTATGTATCTGGGATATGAAATTTATGTATTCGAACACAAAATTTTGTCATCGAGTTCGAAATGAATTCTTCATACTTATTTAATAATTTTTTAATATATTTATAGAAGTTGAATCATAAATATTGAATTTGATTCAGATTTTACTACATGAAGAAAGTGTAAATGTAACAATATAATACATTTTGCACAAAACAAACATTAGTTAGTTAATTAAATCACAAAAACAACAAAAGAAAAGGAAAGATAAAGACGTTCATGGTCTGTAGCAGTCCCCAAAGGAGAACAAAGTTAAAAAAAAAAAAAAAAAAAAAAAAGAATCACTTTAGTGGAATTCCATGACTTGTCATATAAGAAGAGGAGCTAGTTTCATTTGTAACACGTGAGGAAATTGTAAAACGTGATCCAAGCTTGTAGCCCACAAAAATGCAAAGCACCTCATGATGGACCCACACATGACACACCAGGTGATATTGATCCACAAAATGAGATCTGTCGACCCCGACTCTACGGAGCCTAAAGGATATAAAAATACACGGTATTTACCAAAAGGGGATGACCAAAATTTTATATACCAAAAGGGGTATATCGTGGATCAGCCCATGATATACCCCAAATTTTTTTTGCGACTGTCAGAACCATCAATGAAAATTAAAAAAAAAAAAACGTTACGTTATACAAAATATATTGTATAACGTGGATCAGTCCACGTTATACCTCTAACGTTTTTTTTTTTTTTTTTTTTTTGCGAGCACTAAAAAAAAAATTTGGTAAACTTTTTTTATTTTTGCAACACTTAGTGTGTTTTTTCATACTTTGACCAATGATTAGTCGTGTGTGAAGACTCTGAAACGTCAATATTTTATATAGAACTTGATATTTTTTCTGCGTACAATAATGTAGGCTCAATACATCAAGGATACGTAGACGTTCGGATAGTCATTTTAGTGGTTGAAAAGGTACCCGAAGTAAGTTTTGTTTAAGGTTTAAGTGTTTTATTTTTTAAAGTTTTGATTTAAGCGTATTATTTTTTAATCACGACATAACTTTATTTTGAATATAAATATAATTCTAAAAAATATAGGGAGAAAAACTAGTTGTAAAGTGGTCAAACTTTAGATGGTCATAACTTTGCGCTCGGACGTCCGTTTTACGCGTTTTTTTTTAACTTGCGTATTTTTTCGAGATCTATGCGGATAAACCGCCGAGCCGATTTTTAAAAAAACGCCTTTTATCCCATTCAATTTCGATTTCCCCTCAAATTGGCCTGAAATTTTCAGTTTTATGTACTTATAAGATGATGATACGCAATAGATTTCAACGTAAAAATCCCGGGGTAATGTAGCTGTGAATGTCAATTTCACTTCTGCGGTTTCAATTTTTGAAAATAAAGCTGACTAATTTTCTCGACATATAAAGTTCACTAAAATAACCTTACAGTCAACTACTAAGTTTTTTCAAACAAAACTTATTTCAGGCACCTTTTCAACCCCTAAAATGACGATCCGAACGTCTACGTATCCTAGATGTATTGAGCCTACATTATTGTACGTAGTATTGACGTTTCGGAGCCTTCACACATGACTAATCATTGGTCAAAGTATGAAAAAACACACTAAGTCCACGTTATACAAAACACACTATATTTGTAAAACGTGGACTGATCCACGTTATACAAAATATATTGTATAACGTGGATCAGTCCACGTTATACGTTTAAATTTTTTTTTTTTTAAATTTTCGTTGATGGTTCTGACAGCCGCAAAAATTTTTTGGGGTATATCGTGGGCTGATCCACGATATACCCTTTTTGGTATATAAATTTTTGATCATCCCCTTTTGATAAATATCGTGTATTTTTATACCCTTTAGGCTCCGGACTCACTCTAACCTTATCTTCAAAACAAAAATATAATCAATTCCTAATTTTATTGATGGGAACATATGCAAAGTCATTTGCTTCTAGAAATCTTGAAATTCTCTTCGTTGTATAAGAAAGCTGCTTCTTCCTGGCCGTTGATGATGAGCTTCATTATAGCTCCACGTATTCTATTCGCATCATTTTTTGTTGTCATGCTCAATTGATCATCCATCTGATTAAAAAATTTGCGTTCAAAATATCAGAGCAGTAAAAAAAAAAAAAGTGACGAATTATTTGCTTTATTTTCTTACTAAATCAGAATTAGATAGACAATTTTCTATTATGCTATAAAATTACTTTACACTGTAACTTAAATTCAATGCTAATATAAGATAATTAAATTAATATAATTAGAACAAATTTCAAAGGGTTAAGTTAGTACCTGGGCAGTAATTATTATGTAGGTGGTGTTGTGGCCAAAAGGCATGACGCTGGTGCTAATGATAGAGAGATTGAGCTTCTCTATTTGGCTGAATATTTCCCTTATTATTTCGTTTTGCTTTTTGCAACAAATCCTAATCAGAACATTCCCATTTGAAGCTCTTACTTCAATATCTGGGAATGATTCATCTGTGCCAATGTTGGGAATTTCAGATCCAAAGGATGAGGAATCGCCATTATTGGATATGATACGTGCTCTTTTCACTGCAACCGTCGGTTCATCGCTATATTTCTTGGCTTCTTCCTCAAGGGTTTTTACTTGTTCTTCCAGCTGTTTTATATACTTGATTGCATCCCCGAGTACTGATGCTTTATCCAACTGTTAAGTTTAACAATCAACCAAAATATACGTGTAAATCTTAATATAGCTATGAAATTTAATTTCTCTCCGAACTGGGGTAAGATTATAAAGCCTTAATACATCATGAACCTTTATCTTTTAATTTCTATACATCCTGAAAGTGATAGTGTACAAAATAATTTACGCAGAGCAGTATCTCACAAGCACTAAAAAGTAGTAATTGTATGCGATTGTCCATAAGAAGTGCAAGACAAGTTCCATATTACAATATGTTATGGTGGTAGTAATTAAAATTATTACTCAATCAATGTTTTGTTAAATCCTTCATTTTAATTAGCCCACATGCATCAAAGAGGCAATAAATTTAATTAATTTTAGTAGCGATTCACATTAAAAGAAAAAAGGATTTTACCTTCTTAAGGTTAGGAATGAGGGTAGATAAAGCTATAAACCGCTGTGTAAGCCTTTCCCTTCGGTTTCTTTCAGCGCGAACGTGGTCTTGAGCCTGTAAACTCCTCCTACTATAAGTTTTCTTCTGAGTATTATCACCAATACCATATCCTAATTCCTGGATTAGCCTTTGACCATCTTCAAAATCATCCGACGAGAAGTTTATGGTAGCTTCTGATGATGGCACCTCAGCCTTAACTGAGCTTATGTTCAAATTTTGAAGGTAGTTTTTGGAAGCAATAGTGGTTGCTGATGGCGAGTTGGAGAAAGAAATACTAACAGTAGTACTGGAGGAAGAAGGAAAAGAAGTCTTTTGTTGTGTTTCCTTCACAGAGCTGCAAAACTCAGCCTGGGAAGGTTGAATAGTACCACTGTAGGTGCAAGACGAGAAAGGCAATTCATCAAATTGGGTCATCATTTGGCAGTGATTGACAAATGTATCATCATTCGTGTATATAGTCTCCTGTATTGATCATTGCAAAAGAAAAATAATCTCACACAAGTACTTAAAATCAAAATCAAAGGGACTTTAAAGCAATAATTAAGAGCTTTTATCTTACCATTTCAGTCCACCACTTAGCCGATGAAATGTCCATCTTGGGTTTAGATTTTGCCGATCTATACATAGATTCCAATCACAATCAGTATCTAATTACATAGATATTTGGAGAACATATATAAAGGGGTTCGATCATAAGCCATAAGGTCTCTTAATTAAAAAGCGGCGGAAGCTTACCTTAATTAGATCAAAAAGCTTTTTCTGTTTCAGTTGATGTCTGTCAGATCAAGTGCAGGAAATTGTTGTGTCTTTATACTTTTACTTGATTGAATGATCGCGTTGACCGCAAAAATAGGCAGAAATGAAATTAAAGACAAGGAGTTTAAGAAATATAGGGAATCTTGTAGTTCTAAATTAAAGATGTCTGTAATATATTCTTTCTGTTCACTTTACTACTCCACTTTTGACTTTGCACACATCTTAAGAATTAATAAATGAAGTATGTATTTTACTATAATGTTCACATTAATTAGTATATAGTCTCATTGAACTTGAAGAATGATTTTGAAATGAATAATAAACGTTAAGGGTAAAACAAGAAAAAAAGGTTTGTCTTTTCTTGTTATGGTGAAGTGGACAAATAAAAGGAAAAAAAATATTTTTAGTATAGTAGACAAGTAAAAGTAAACGGGGGAGTATTAAAATGTTCTTTGAATTTTGTAATTTTATACTTGTCATGTATTGTATTTGAATTGTCAACTTACTAAATAGAAAAGAGAACTCTTTTTGAGATAGACTAAAAAAGAAAAGTAAGACAATCAAATTGAAAAGGATGGAGTAAAAGAGAACAAAAATTGGAATACCCCTCAATTATTGTGTTCTCTCCATCTCAATGTTTATTACAGTACTTGTTTGGAATACTTTCCTTAAACGTACATTATTTCTCTCGGAATACTTTCACAAATTTAAAATAATACTACAAGTAAAGCACGTGTGAAAAGTTTCGAGGATTCAAGCATCTTTCTTTCGGATGCCATTGTGGAAAACTTAGGAGTAAAGGTTTCAAATTTGAACCAATCTTAATCCGCGTCTTTTTCGCGTTGCAGTGTGAATATTTTCGTTGCTCCCCAAAACAATATGGATTTAACTTATAGTATAAAGAATTATTATACATTATCAGTGGACTTAAACATGTTGTGTCAAGTGAACTGTGTTATGTTTTTAGGTTAATACTAATCTCGCTTGCTATAAATAGCTTATTTGTTGAAGTGTAGAAACAATTCATCTAAAAGATTAAACTGTTAGAAAGAAAATAATATTATTTATTTGATTATGTTTTCAACATGCCTTATAATAATGTGCAAACATATTCTTTTTTCATGAGTCAAACAAATAAAAATCCTATTTCATAATAAATAACGTAACAATGAGACTCATCCCCATGACTTCTTTCAGTATTTCAGACTTCATATGTCAAAATTTGGAAAGAACAATATTATCAGTCCATATGTTAATCTTTCAAGTTATAATTGATTATGTTGCCTATTGTTACTTAAACGAAAAAAATAGAAAATCTGACATCTTCAAGAAGCCAAATTATATGTATGCATGTTATGCTGTCAATCTCCTGCAATCATATGGCCGGCTGGTTTTAGATTTGTGCCAACAAACGTATCTTTTGAGGAACTTAATAAGTATTTAGTTTTTCGCAACTTGGTATAAGCAACTGAGCTTTTCAGGGAGACAAAATACAAGAGAACCTTGGCCATGATCTTTTGAAGATCTTCATCACCAACTGCTGTTGAACAGTGTATAGAGCATTATCTGTAATTTATTTCTTAAAATGGGGCAAGTTTAACTAAATATGTTTATGCTCCATTAAGTTTCTTACTATGGCAACCAAATCCAAATTAAGAAGTTGATTAATATGGTAATTAAGTTTGTAATTAATTCACACCAACCATAGGATTCTCTCTAACTACATCCGTTGACACTAGTATGTCGTCAGAGCAAGCAAATGTACTCCCATGATATATATGCTGATAGCTCGAGATGCTGTAAGTTTTTTTTTTTTTTTTAATACGTGTAACATATTTTTTTCTTTTCATATCATTAGAAGAAAAACACAGATTTGTGACGGAATATTGTTGACGGCCAACTCCATTACCAAATTGTGATGAATTTATGAGTGTTTAATTTTAAGTAGGAGTTCATCAACACAAAGTGACCAAAATTTGTGACAATTTTGTTTTTTCTTCACAAAATTTCTGCAGAGGTCGAATTAGTGACAGATTGTGATGGATTTCTTCCCTCACAATATATATATATATATATATATATATATATATATATATATATATATATATATCTTGTAGTGTTATATTGGTGAGATATATTTTATTCTTGTGTAACAACTGCTTTTTGCAGCTGCTATAAGATTCTTACTCTGAAATGACTTTGTTAATAATTTGTCTTTATTACCCAAAAAAGGAAATTCTCCTCGTGCAAACGGTTGTTATCATGTCCAATCTTTCCTTTACGGGGCCTCTATCGTAAGTTTATTGACGTCATTTTTAACCAATTTCATGTATCGCATGGTACTAACCCGCTTATTTTATACTTCCAAAGAAAAAAGAAAGGACAAAACGTCTTTGTTAATCCACTCAGTTACTTACCTAAATAAATAAATTACTCAAAGACGACTCATTTAATTCCTGAAATGGAGGTTGGTAACGTTTAAATGACCTTTTAATTAAGTGTGCTATGAGATGAAAGTGACTGGTGGGAAGAAAGGAAGAAGAAATAACAGAATATGGGACGGATTACAAAGAAGAAAAGTAAGATTATCAGTTGGTTAAGGAGAAGCGAGAGGCAATATATTGTTGATTGGACCAAGATGAAGCAAATGGAAATTAAAAATTAAAAAAAAAAAAAAAAAACATCCGGCCATTGAAGAGTCGAGGTAAAGATGGAAAACGATATCCAATTAAAACGGAAGACGTAGTCCCTTGCGTGGAACTAATTTGACTTCAAGGGGCATGAACTTAGGAGTAGTTTGGTGCATGGTATAAGCTGAGATATCCCATCACTAATTTTTTGTACCATGTTTGGTAGAAGGTATAAATTTATAAGCTTTATATATCTCTGAATGATCTCTACAATCTCCACAACATAAAATAAATAGGAGCAGCTCTATTTATAATAGTATAAAACTTACTTTAACTCAAAACAGGAAAACCTATTCCTATACTAATTTGACTATAAATCCTAATTGGACATGGATTAAAATATCAAATCCTAACCAATTTTTGTTTCGTACAATTTGTTGACACCCAATTTTGTCCCGCCTCTCTTCCAAAATACCTATTTATGTTTCTAACATTTTATGAAAAATTAAAAAATATATATATTATATTTTACTATAATTATTAGCCTTTTATCAAAAGCTGGTGTTTCATTATTATATTACAGTTACTAATTATTATTATTATTATTATTATTTATTATTATTATTATTATAGTTCACAACTTTTATCATTTCAGCATTTTACCAGCTCACGCACGTGCGTCGCATTTATCTTTGCATAATTATTTTTTGTATTAGGCAATATTCTGTCATCCTTGGTATATCATTAATTAAAATGGGTCTTTTATTCAAAGTTCAGAAGCCAAACTATTTCTTGCACTCAGTCCGTATTTTTTTTTGATTTATCGGATTCCAAATCAAAGCCTAATCAACTCATAAATATTTTCTGACCAGCCTATATCTTTTACCCTAACTTTTAGATCAGTCCGGGTTTTAATTCGCTGGCCCATTCTTTTAATACCCGGTTTTAAAAATTGACCCAGTCCATAAATGGACCGGGTCTGACCCGTTTCACACGAAAAATAAGGGAAATCCTTCAGGGTTTCCCCTGATTTTCCTTTTCCGCCGCGCCTCACCTCCTCTCCCTTCCCTCTCTCCTTCTCCGCCTCTCCACCTTCCCATCGTCTTCTCCACCTCCCCATCGCCGCCTCCACCATACCACCGTCTCCCCCATACCTCTCTTCTCCTCTTCTTTCCCCTTACCCCTAAACCCTAGACGCCACACACACACACACACACCACTGTTTTTCTCCATCCCACGCGTCTGACACCTCCACTATACCACGTTACCTCTGCCACCTCCACTTCCCATTACGCCACGCTACCCTCACCATCACCCCCACGCTCGTCTGTCCCCCGCTCCTCTCTCTCCTTCACAAAGAAACCCTAGATCTCCCCTATAAATATTGATTTCTATGATCGTTGAGAGACAGAGCTTTTGGATTCGAAAAACCCCTACAAGATAAACTCTTTCAATACCTGAAATCCCTTACTAAAAACTCGGTCTTGGATCCCCAAAATCCCTTCAAGAAACAGAGGAAAATTCGAACCAAGGAGGAGAGGGGAAACCCCCAGAATCTTTTTTCTTTTTTTTGTTCAAGAAACCCCTTGCAAAATATTTTCTTTTGATTGTGACAGTATCACGAAACATCGAATCAAAAAATATATTCAAATAATTTCTCGTCTGCTCTGCGTTTGTCGCGAATGCGAGTCTCGCGACATCGAATTTGAAGTGTTCGAGCAGAGATTCGAAAACCCTTCGTCCCACTTCGCTGCACCCGAAGAAGGTAAAATTCCTTCCACTTAGTCATTTCTAGGTTTATCTATTGTTTTTTCTTACAATGCTCGGAATTTGCTGTCTAGCTTAATTATCTGCTATTGGTGATTTTAGGCAATTGTTATGTGCCTATTTAGATGTTTAGCCTTCTAATCAGTAGCGGTTTAGGCATGATTAATGGCCATTCAGTTTGCTGTTGTTTATTTCCTTTTGTTGCAAACATTCCTAAATATGACTAAGATGTTATGTTTGTTTCTAGTGGACTAGTAATTATATTTAGTATAATTCAACATATTCGTTAATTATATCACAAGTCGATTGCCTGTTAAATAGTTCAGCATGTTTAGTATATTTCTGTTCAGTACTTAATTAGTAGTGGTTTGATGTGATTCATGCTTTCACTTATTATCGGAACCTGTTTAAACCATGTAGCCTGTGTTATCGATTTGTTGACTGTTTCAGCATCTATAAATTCAGAATATTCTCTTTTTAAGCTTTAAATTCAACCCTTGGTTGTTTTAAAACTGTTTGGCATTCTGTTGAAGTTTGTGATCAGTAGTTGAAACTCTTTGTTGAGAATCATGCATTCCTGAGTCAAGTTACCTCATAAGAACCACATAACTTTTTGTTTATCTTAACATTGATCCTCCTGAATGCTTTCCTTTCCTCAGTCTCTATCTCAGTAGTATACATGTTGTGTGCTTGCCTGTGTGAACCAATATGGCCCCAAAACACTCGAAACTATATTGATCACTCTGAATGCCTTGATGATCTCTAATTGAAACCAGTGGAAATATCATCTTAGTATTTTGAAAGGATTTTTTTTTGGCTGCTACTGCCCTAATTCCCTGAGAAACAGATAAGATATGCAAATGCCCATGCATCTTCGAATGGAGGCTACTGTTTGTTGCTATTTTTCTCTGAGAATCTGTTGCTGTCTCTCTTCTTCTTGATTGATAGTTATCCTTATGAAAGGCTATGGCTACTTGCTTAGGACAGGCAGATGCTGTATTTTTTAGTCAAAATGCTATTGTATGTTTTGACATCTTTATTATCATATTTTCAAGTATGCTCCCTCACATGCCCTAGAGGGTCTGATGTTTGGTCTGCTTTTGTCTATGTTCAAAATGCCCACTGCTAGTCATTAGTAATATCGCGCACTTGCTGGCCTCTATGTGTGTTTAATATTGGGATTGATGGGATTTTATACAGTTTGAAGTTTGGCATATGTTATGGTGTGGGTAGTACATTTTCTTTTAGACTATACATATACTATATATGCAAATGCCAAGTTTAAATTCTTCAAAATGGACGAATATTGTGAATCTGCTTAGTCTATATCAGGTGCATTCCGTATGAGTAAATACGTTAGCGAGTCCTGGGTATAGTTGGTCGCCAGTTTGTCATATTTCTCTGATCGTGCGAATTTGATGTGTTGCTGCAAGCATATATATATCAGTTGGAATATGTATGTGAACCTATATTACAAGTATGCCCACGGAAACACATTCATATGGATACATGGTATACATATAATTTGTGGGGTTGTTTAAATTTGTATTTTTTCTTACCTGTAGCCTTATTGATTATATACTAATTTTGTTTCTTTCATTTTTTCGCATGAATCTCGCATACGAGTCCAAAGGACTCGTCTCCCTCCGCACGCGGTGTTGGGCTAAAAGCCCAACGAGATCTTCTCTCGGTCCATCCATGTCCACAGCAAAAAACGGAAAACATAAATGTTGGGCTAGGGCCCAACAAGCATGAACAGTGCGCAGTAGTTGACAAATGGGCTGAGTACATTCTCCCCAACAGCAGTTTGGTCCAGCAGCCCATTTAACTCATTTGCCTCGTCTATTTTATTTTGTGCATTTAATTTGTATTGCATGACTAACTCTTTATTTTGTTTTATTTTCTTAATTTAGATAAAACCCTAGACGAATTAGTAGGTTTAGTTGTAGTAACGGGTAGTTAGTTTAAGGAAGACTAACCATCAACTCCATAAATCTTATTATCTTCTTTTTACATTAAGACTATTCATAACGTTTAATATTTATATCTTATTCGAAATGATTGATTCGCAAAAATGGCATGACTATATATATTTTATCGTTTCAAGATGTCATCAATATGTCACTACAAACTCAAATATATTTTATAGGAAATTCATTCAAGTTGAAACGTTCATGCACGTTTTAAGCATAATTAATATAACATATTTTGAATTCTATTTATAAGTCTAGATTTTTCTATATTGCTACATTCATATAATATAATTTATTCAAAGTTTAAAATTGCTAAATCCTTTTCTCAAAAGCTATTATCTATAGGCAAAATATCATAATTTCATACAAGTCTTATCTTGAATAGCATTTATTATATTTTCATATAAAGTCTTAGTAATGTTTAAGCTTTATTTTAAATAGTATTTAAAATCCTCTTTTATGCGAGCTAGTATACTTTCTACAAGTGTTATTTTAAATAGCATTATTTATTGCTTTCATTTAAAGTCTAAGCAATATTTATAAGTCTTATTTTTAAGTAGCATTTAGAGTCCTCTTTTACGCAAATTATTTTATTTTTCATGAATTTTAACTAACATTACTTTCCTTTAAGATCTAAGCAATACCTGTAAGTCATTTTAAAATTTGAACATTGTATCTCTAACTTCAATTAATTAACCTAAGTTTGGTCGGATAACCGTAAGTTAACGGATTCTAAAGGATGCCTAACCCCTTCCCTTCAGAATAATATAGAGCCCTTACCTAGAATCACACTGATTAAGCAGACTATTAATTGAGGTTTAGTTTTAACTTTGCCTTAGTTAACCTTTAGGTGTCCTAATTCACCGTTAAATTAATTAGGTGGCGACTCCTTAAAACAAAATAAATAGGAATCACCAATACGTCATACTCCTAAATCAACCCGGTTAAAATGGGGTGTGACAGCTTGGCGACTCCGCTGTGGACTTTAGGCTCTAACCATAACAACTTAGGTTAATAAATAATTTGTGGGACATTTTGTTTGTTTTGCTTTATTTTCCTTATACTGTTGCTTTATATGCTTTTAAATGTTTGTATTCCGTTCCTTATGTGCATTTTTCCTATGTAATATGTATATTACTGCTTTCCTTAAATTGGCATTCCGTTCATATTTCTTCCACTTCTGGAAACTCACACTATCACACGTACACGCGAGGTGTGTTTTGCGCACCCGCAAATTTCTTTCGTAGAATCCAAATTTTAGGAGAGTTGGCGTATGCGCGGGGTGCCCGAGTAACGGGGACCGCGTAGCCTTCTCACTCGAGCAGTCCGCTTGGGAACCTTGCGTCTAGTAAACCCATTCTTAGTCTACCCAGGTAGAGCGAAACCAAAACCTTGTAAGAACATGCATCATTTTAAACCTAGGAGGCTTAATACCCTTGGTGTATTAAGTTCATTAGTCAACCTTACCAAATGTCCAAAAGAGTCTATGACTCTAAGTGACACTACTCACTATCTATGTGCATTATTTGAAGGACAAATATGTGGAATATGTAGACCTAGTACTCTATAGATAAATATTTCAAGAAAAACTGACCTTTTGTCGCAGGTTGCGTGGAGCATTCAATTAATGCCGGAGGTCGAAGACAACCAAAGAAATTAGTGGAGTTGAAGTATTATATATCTTAGACTAATTTTGAGATGTATTATCAATTTGGCATGTAATATTTTTTTTTATTTTCTGTAAATTACCGTTAGGAGGAGTTGCGGATGATACATAAAAACATGTTTGTCCTTCAAATATTCGTTAGGCCTACCTCTGGCATAAAGAGGTCCCTTGCATTATAAAACGCGATGTATTATGTGCAATAATGTGTTTATATGCAATAATATGTCATTCCCGTATACTGACTCATTTTTTTTTTCTTCTTTTTCTTGTTTTTCCTTTTTCTTTTCAACTCATTTTTTCAAAAAACAAGAAGGTTGACTTGTGCTAAAGGGGAACTGGCGGAGCATTCGTATTTCACACGGTCCAGAGCCAAGAAATCAGATTCCAATCCATCACTAATCACATGGTTAACCAAAAGGACTCGTTCTAAAATGGAACAAAGTTTGATCAATGCAACCACTTCATCTGAGCAATCTCTTAGTTTACCAATCACAAGTGACCCCACATCCTCCAAAGAATCAGAAACACATTTGGAGACCATTGCTCGTCTGGAGCGACGAGTTGCCGAACTAAGTCATATGGTACTTCACAACCGGTCATTTTCTCAAACACCGCCACATATGACTCCGTCCCAGGGAGTTCGTCAGACTTTGCCTGTGCCACCTCCATTTCCAAATTTGGACGAATTTAACCAAACAAATTATTTTACCACTTCTCAGCCAGTTCGCTCCAAACACCTCACTCAAAATGCTCCTTTTTTATTTACAGCCACCTCTTCAAAAGCTCAGTTCATACCGCCGACACATGATGTTACCAATACACATCAAGTTCCGCCAGTGTATACTTATACCACAGCTCCACCCATGACACAGATTCAAGGGCAATGTCGCACAGATGTTGATCATTATGCCGAAGTTGAAAATGAAGCACGGTCAGTTAATGATGAAATGATAAATAGAAAGCTCAAAAGTTTGGAGGATGCCATGAGAAGTTTGCGTGGACTTGGTAGTAACCAAAGCGTGAGATATGAAGAATTATGTGCATTTCCTGAGGTAGAATTGCCACCAGGTTACAAGATTCCAAAATTTGAGAAGTTTGATGGGTCGGGGAACCCTTTCTTCCATTTGAAGGTCTATTGTGAAAAGTTGATTGGTGTGGGGAAGAATGAAGGGATAAGAGTCAAACTATTCAATCAGAGTTTGAGTGGAAAAACCTTGGAGTGGTATTCTAAGCAAGATACAACCAAATGGCGTACTTGGGATGACTTGGCAAATGCTTTTGTGGATCATTACAAGTTTCATGTTGAGATTGCTCCTGACAGAATCTCAATTACAAAGTTAAACAAGAAGTCAATCGAATCATTTCGAGAATATGCTATACGGTGGAGAGAAGAAGCATCTAGGGTACACCCACCCATGGAGGAGACAAAAATGGTTACTTTCTTCATTCAAGCACTAGAACCGGAATACTATGAACGTTTGGTGACAATGAGTGGAAAAACTTTTGCAGAAGTGATCAAAGCTGGGGACATGATCGAAGATGGCATTAAGACAAGGAGAATAACGAGTCTTGCGGCTTTGCAGTCTACTAGTAGGGCTATACAAACAGGTACTCTCGGAAACGGAAAGAAAAAAGAAAAGGAAGCAGCCTCGGTAATGGCTTTGGGAAACACCTCGTACCGCCATCAACAACCACCACGATACCAGCCTAACGCTCCTCACTCACAATATTTCCAATATTCTCCATATCCATACGACCAAACTTTGTCATCTTACCAACCTCAATCACCACAAATATCCTACCCCGTTTACAACACACAACCAGCATATCGAGCTCCACGACCACCAACATATCCAGCTCCACCATCACAACCTCATCATCCAAACAATGCATCTGCACCTCGCCCAAATAAACCGTTTCGCAATTTCACACCATTGGGAGAACCACTGAGCGTTGTTTTCGAAAGACTGCAAGTTTCAGGCTTAGTATATCCTGTGGAAGGTAGAATTCCAGATCCATTACCCAGAAGCTTTGATCCCACTAAAACATGTGCATATCATTCGGGGGTAAAAGGCCATTCCACTGATCGTTGTTACGCATTGAAGCATAAGGTTGAGGATCTTATTGAAGCAAAACAGATCACGGTCAAACCACCAACACCAAATGTGGTTAACAATCCACTCCCGACCCATGATGGGGCCACTATAAATATGATTGGAATAGATGAAAATGTTGACTACCCAGCCGAATTTATAGTGCCTGTGGATCGTGTGGAGGATCATGATTTTGTAGCCGTTGCTTCTCCGGCTGTAGTGATAAGGGGTTGTGTGCCTGTCGAGATATTAGGAGCTTCATCAACGCCTGTGGAAGTAGTTCAAGCACCAAATCAGTTACCAGTGCTCGATACAAAAGCCGTACCATGGAATTATCAACAAACTGTGATGGAATGTCGAGGAAAGGACACGATCACTGACAAGGTTAAGACATCAGGAATGACAAGGTCTGGAAGATGCTATTCTCCAGAAGAGCTAGTTAGATTGGGGCAAGTTAAGGAAACCAATGTACCTCCCAAAAGGGTCGTGACTGAATTCGAAGCAGAAGAATTTCTGAGGAAGATTAAGGCTAGTGAGTATTCAGTTGTGGATCAGTTGAAAAAGACCAATGCTCAAATTCCTATTCTCTCTTTGCTTTTGAGTTCGGATATGCACAGAAATGCACTGTTGAAGATCTTGAATGAAGCATACGTCCCAAGCGAAACAACTAGTGAGGCGTTAGCTGGGATGATTGAGCGCGTACTTGACAGCCATCGAATCAGCTTCGATAATGAAGAACTGCCGCCAGAAGGATGTATGCATAACAAAGCGCTCTATATAACTGTCAAGTGCCGTAACATGTTTGTGGCTAAAGTATTGATTGATGGGGGTTCTGGACTCAACATCTGTCCATTAGCAAGTCTGAAGAAGATCGGATATAATGTTAGTGAGCTCAAGACCAGTGATATGAATATTCGAGCATTTGATGGGGCTCAAAGGCGCCCTATTGGGGAAATAGAGTTGAAAGTGTTGATTGGCCCTGTTGAATTCATTATGGATTTTCAAGTACTTGATATTTCCACGACATAAAACATGCTGTTAGGTAGACCGTGGATCCACCTGGCTGGGGCCGTACCATCTACTTTGCACCAAACTGTCAAATTCGAGTGGGATCAGCAACAAATATGTATACATGGAGAAGGGGACACGTTTTTCTATCTAGAGCAATCCACCCCATTCATCGAGGCAGAAGGAGGGTTCGACGGAGCAGCTTACCACGCTTGGGAGGTTGTGAATGTCACTAAAGAGAGTGAAGTGTGTCAAACTCAAGAGTTCAAAAGATCATGCGCCGCAATTATGGTTGCAAAAGAAATGCTGAGAAATGGGTACCAACCTAGATTCGGGTTGGGTAAGATATTAAATGGGCGGATTGAGCCAGTCGTTCTCCCTACGCAACAGTTTACATTCGGTTTGGGATATGAGCCAACTGAGGAAGGAGTGAAGAAAGCACGAAAGAATAAAAGGAAGGAGATTGCATTGCCAAAACCTATTCCTACCATTGATCAAACTTTCTCAAAACCTTCAGATCGGATTGTTGAAGTTGCCTATGATGATATCGTGGAGGGAGTCAAGAACCTCTTCGTGGAAGATGAAGATGATCATGCTGTGACAATCAAAGACTTTGCTGAAATATTGACTTTATAGGCTGCTGAGTCAGGACCTGAGTTGCAAAATTGAACTTCTATCTTAGCCCCGGTTCGTCGGGAGTTTCAGTATTTTCAGTTTAAATTTCCTTTTGTAGTAGGCCGGAGGCATCAACTAGAACGTTTAGTTCCTTTTGTCATGTTGCCTCTATGTTTTGTTACGACCTTTTTAAATTAAGATTCTGTCATTTTGTTTGTAACGAACTACGTTTGGCCTGACTTCCTGTTGGATACGTAGGCAGCCCATATCGGGTTCGGCCACTCTTTTCAAATCATTTCAGTATCTTTGTTTGTGGTTGGAACTACGTTTGGCCTGACTTCCTGTTGGATACGTAGGCAGCCCACATCGGGTTCGGCCACTTTTTCAAAATATTTCAGCTTTTTGATTGTATGGGTGGAACTACGTGTGGCCTGATTTCCTTTTGGATACGTAGGCAACCCACATAGGGTTCGGCCCCTTTATTAAAAAAAAAAAAAGCTCAAAAATCTTTATTACGAACTACGTCTGGCCTGATTCCTTTGGGGATACGTAGGCAACCCGAGGCGGGTTCGGCCCTTCTATTTTGAAATTTTTATCTTCGGTTTGTCCAAACATTTTTGGTTCCTATAAAATACATCAGGATTTTTTATACAAGACTTGGTCTTCCCACCGTTTAAATTCATGTGTCTCAGTATCTTGAAACTGGGACAAATTTTTGAAAGCGGTCAAATCACTTTAAAAAAAATTCATTACAACTTTCTAACTTTTCGATTGTTTAGAACCAAATGTTTGTAGGACTTGAAACTGGGACAAATTTTGAAGTCGGTCAAATCACTTTAAAAAAACTTTCATTATAAGTTCTTATTTTCAATTGTCCAGAATCAAGTGTCTCTAAGACTGAAACTGGGACAAATATTTTGAAGTAGGGTCTTTAACCACTTTTAAATAAAGGTCCATCCATATTTTTTAGTTGCGAGTCTTCCTAATCATTTTACGGATTAGAGCCACTAAGTATTTCCTTTCGAAGTCATTCAAATCTCACTACTTTTATTTTTAAAATATATTTTGTATAACTGAAACTCCTCGGCAAAACAAGATATGTGGTGAGACATCGAAGAACGTGGACGCGACCGAGATAGAAATCAAGTCAAGGGCCAAGTTCCCCGACATGCACAAGTCAACCAATTTTCTTTTAAACTCACGGTTTTTCTTTGAATGAGGCAGGTCCAATTAACATGAACATGGTGCACGTATTAAATTATGGGTGTGATCAAAAAGTTAACTTTCTTCAAAATGCAAATATTCTTCAGCGTGGATGCAAAGGTAGTTTATGCCGAATGGCGGACGTCGTTCCACTCATCACGAAATTTCGATTGCAACAGTGGACACATGTTCATTTTCTCAACCAAGGGCTGTAAGTATAATTCTTTCAGACCTATCTATTTATTCTTATCACTAACTGTTGTTTTAGCTCGTGACATTCCTCGATGGATCGAATACATATAATCGTGGACACTGACCTTGATCACCTGTTATTGGTTAGAATTCCTCAATTTCGTCATCACTTCATACATGTTCAAATCATTATCAAATCCTTTTAGAATAAGATATTTTAATAAGATAACCAGATCGAAATATTGCATCGTATATCAATTGTGGGCTTAATTATAGATTGAACCCCCGTTACAACGGGACATGGAGTAAGATGTGGATATCTTTTACAATATTATCTGTAAAGTGGACGCGGATTTACATTTACACTGTGGACGCGAGCATGGAAGTGGAAATAGAATTATATTACAAAAAAATATGCATATAATTGTAGAAAGCGGATACAGATTTATGTTTTCGAAAGTAAAAGTGGATTTATTTTTGCGCCGTATAATGCAGACGTGAAAGTAGATGTAAATTTATTGTTGTACCGTATAATACGGACGTCAAAGTCGACGTGGATTTATATTTTGTACCGTGAAATGCGGACGTAGATTTATATTTTGAACTGTGAAAGTGAACTTGGATTTATTTTTCTGCACCCTGAAAGTGGATGTGGATTTACATTTTTTGCACCATGGGAAGTGGACATGATATAGGCACCCACCTTAAAATGCGGGTATTTCAAAATTCAAATTAGGCACCCACCTTAGAATGCGGGTATGTCAATTTTCAATTTGGGCACCCACCTTAGAATGCGGGTATTTCAAAATTTAATTTAGGCACCCACCTTAGAATGCGGGTATGTCAATTTCAATCCAGGCACCCACCTTAGAATGCGGGTATTTCAATGTTCAATTCAGGCACCCACCTTAGAATGTGGGTATTTCAATGTTCAAATTAGGCACCCACCTTAGAATGCGGGTATGTCAATTTTCAATTTAGGCACCCACCTTAGAATGCGGGTATTTCAATGTTCAGTTCAGGCACCCACCTCCGAATGCGGGTATCTTATATTTCAGTTCAGGCGCCCACCTCCGAATGCGGGTATCTTATATTTCAAGTTCAGGCACCCACCTCCGAATGCGGGCATTTTATATTTCAGTTCAGGCACCCACCTCCGAATGCGGGCATCCACCTCCGAATGCGGGTATTTTATGTTCAAGTTCAGGCACCCACCTCCGAATGCGGGAATCTTATATTTTAGTTCAGGCATCCACCTCCGAATGCGGGTATTTTATATTTCAAGTTCAGGCACCCACCTCCGAATGCGGGTATCTTATATTCAGGCACTCACCTTCGAATGTGGATTTCAACTTTCGAAACAGGGGGTTGCAAGTGTAACTCCTCCAACCTTGTCTCATTTACATATATATTTCTTTATTGCTAACATTCGTTTTTAGCTGGTGGCTTTTGAACAATATTGAACTTGGCATCACACATCAAATCGTGGAACTATTTCTTCTGCAGCGAACTGGGGCAATTTGCCGAGAAGGATAATCAGACTTCCGACACGGGTCAAAGATCTACCTCGAACACTCATCTCTAATCACTAGTATTCTTTTGCATTCTAGCAATTCAATTTTCAGAATTCTCAAGTTTCTATCATAATACCCAGTGTTATCATAATTCAACACTGGGACAATATTTTGCAAGTTTCGCGCCAATTGGGGTTCAAGTGTCGTAATTATCTCAAAACTACACTCGACCTGATTCTCGTAAAGCCCGAGATATGTAGGCAACTCAGAGACCGGAGTTCGGTCATAATCCTCTCAAGTTTCCTTTAGCCGGGACAAAATAGGCTACTGAGTCAACGTCTTTGCCCGACAACTCTTTCATCATTACCGGGCAAAGAGGGACAAGTTGTTGACACCCAATTTTGTCCCGCCTCTCTTCCAAAATACCTATTTATGTTTCTAACATTTTATGAAAAATTAAAAAATATATATATTATATTTTACTATAATTATTAGCCTTTTATCAAAAGCTGGTGTTTCATTATTATATTACAGTTACTAATTATTATTATTATTATTATTATTATTATTATTATTATTTATTATTTATTATTATTATTATTATTATTATTATTATTATTATTATTATTATTATAGTTCACAACTTTTATCATTTCAGCATTTTACCAGCTCACGCACGCGCGTCGCATTTATCTTTGCATAATTATTTTTTGTATTAGCCAATATTCTGTCATCCTTGGTATATCATTAATTAAAATGGGTCTTTTATTCAAAGTTCAGAAGCCAAACTATTTCTTGCACTCAGTCCGTATTTTTTTTTGATTTATCGGATTCCAAATCAAAGCCTAATCAACTCATAAATATTTTCTGACCAGCCTATATCTTTTACCCTAACTTTTAGATCAGTCCGGGTTTTAATTCGCTGGCCCATTCTTTTAATACCCGGTTTTAAAAATTGACCCAGTCCATAAATGGACCGGGTCTGACCCGTTTCACACGAAAAATAAGGGAAATCCTTCAGGGTTTCCCCTGATTTTCCTTTTCCGCCGCGCCTCACCTCCTCTCCCTTCCCTCTCTCCTTCTCCGCCTCTCCACCTTCCCATCGTCTTCTCCACCTCCCCATCGCCGCCTCCACCATACCACCGTCTCCCCCATACCTCTCTTCTCCTCTTCTTTCCCCTTACCCCTAAACCCTAGACGCCACACACACACACACACACCACTGTTTTTCTCCATCCCACGCGTCTGACACCTCCACTATACCACGTTACCTCTGCCACCTCCACTTCCCATTACGCCACGCTACCCTCACCATCACCCCCACGCTCGTCTGTCCCCCGCTCCTCTCTCTCCTTCACAAAGAAACCCTAGATCTCCCCTATAAATATTGATTTCTATGATCGTTGAGAGACAGAGCTTTTGGATTCGAAAAACCCCTACAAGATAAACTCTTTCAATACCTGAAATCCCTTACTAAAAACTCGGTCTTGGATCCCCAAAATCCCTTCAAGAAACAGAGGAAAATTCGAACCAAGGAGGAGAGGGGAAACCCCCAGAATCTTTTTTCTTTTTTTTGTTCAAGAAACCCCTTGCAAAATATTTTCTTTTGATTGTGACAGTATCACGAAACATCGAATCAAAAAATATATTCAAATAATTTCTCGTCTGCTCTGCGTTTGTCGCGAATGCGAGTCTCGCGACATCGAATTTGAAGTGTTCGAGCAGAGATTCGAAAACCCTTCGTCCCACTTCGCTGCACCCGAAGAAGGTAAAATTCCTTCCACTTAGTCATTTCTAGGTTTATCTATTGTTTTTTCTTACAATGCTCGGAATTTGCTGTCTAGCTTAATTATCTGCTATTGGTGATTTTAGGCAATTGTTATGTGCCTATTTAGATGTTTAGCCTTCTAATCAGTAGCGGTTTAGGCATGATTAATGGCCATTCAGTTTGCTGTTGTTTATTTCCTTTTGTTGCAAACATTCCTAAATATGACTAAGATGTTATGTTTGTTTCTAGTGGACTAGTAATTATATTTAGTATAATTCAACATATTCGTTAATTATATCACAAGTCGATTGCCTGTTAAATAGTTCAGCATGTTTAGTATATTTCTGTTCAGTACTTAATTAGTAGTGGTTTGATGTGATTCATGCTTTCACTTATTATCGGAACCTGTTTAAACCATGTAGCCTGTGTTATCGATTTGTTGACTGTTTCAGCATCTATAAATTCAGAATATTCTCTTTTTAAGCTTTAAATTCAACCCTTGGTTGTTTTAAAACTGTTTGGCATTCTGTTGAAGTTTGTGATCAGTAGTTGAAACTCTTTGTTGAGAATCATGCATTCCTGAGTCAAGTTACCTCATAAGAACCACATAACTTTTTGTTTATCTTAACATTGATCCTCCTGAATGCTTTCCTTTCCTCAGTCTCTATCTCAGTAGTATACATGTTGTGTGCTTGCCTGTGTGAACCAATATGGCCCCAAAACACTCGAAACTATATTGATCACTCTGAATGCCTTGATGATCTCTAATTGAAACCAGTGGAAATATCATCTTAGTATTTTGAAAGGATTTTTTTTTGGCTGCTACTGCCCTAATTCCCTGAGAAACAGATAAGATATGCAAATGCCCATGCATCTTCGAATGGAGGCTACTGTTTGTTGCTATTTTTCTCTGAGAATCTGTTGCTGTCTCTCTTCTTCTTGATTGATAGTTATCCTTATGAAAGGCTATGGCTACTTGCTTAGGACAGGCAGATGCTGTATTTTTTAGTCAAAATGCTATTGTATGTTTTGACATCTTTATTATCATATTTTCAAGTATGCTCCCTCACATGCCCTAGAGGGTCTGATGTTTGGTCTGCTTTTGTCTATGTTCAAAATGCCCACTGCTAGTCATTAGTAATATCGCGCACTTGCTGGCCTCTATGTGTGTTTAATATTGGGATTGATGGGATTTTATACAGTTTGAAGTTTGGCATATGTTATGGTGTGGGTAGTACATTTTCTTTTAGACTATACATATACTATATATGCAAATGCCAAGTTTAAATTCTTCAAAATGGACGAATATTGTGAATCTGCTTAGTCTATATCAGGTGCATTCCGTATGAGTAAATACGTTAGCGAGTCCTGGGTATAGTTGGTCGCCAATTTGTCATATTTCTCTGATCGTGCGAATTTGATGTGTTGCTGCAAGCATATATATATCAGTTGGAATATGTATGTGAACCTATATTACAAGTATGCCCACGGAAACACATTCATATGGATACATGGTATACATATAATTTGTGGGGTTGTTTAAATTTGTATTTTTTCTTACCTGTAGCCTTATTGATTATATACTAATTTTGTTTCTTTCATTTTTTCGCATGAATCTCGCATACGAGTCCAAAGGACTCGTCTCCCTCCGCACGCGGTGTTGGGCTAAAAGCCCAACGAGATCTTCTCTCGGTCCATCCATGTCCACAGCAAAAAACGGAAAACATAAATGTTGGGCTAGGGCCCAACAAGCATGAACAGTGCGCAGTAGTTGACAAATGGGCTGAGTACATTCTCCCCAACAGCAGTTTGGTCCAGCAGCCCATTTAACTCATTTGCCTCGTCTATTTTATTTTGTGCATTTAATTTGTATTGCATGACTAACTCTTTATTTTGTTTTATTTTCTTAATTTAGATAAAACCCTAGACGAATTAGTAGGTTTAGTTGTAGTAACGGGTAGTTAGTTTAAGGAAGACTAACCATCAACTCCATAAATCTTATTATCTTCTTTTTACATTAAGACTATTCATAACGTTTAATATTTATATCTTATTCGAAATGATTGATTCGCAAAAATGGCATGACTATATATATTTTATCGTTTCAAGATGTCATCAATATGTCACTACAAACTCAAATATATTTTATAGGAAATTCATTCAAGTTGAAACGTTCATGCACGTTTTAAGCATAATTAATATAACATATTTTGAATTCTATTTATAAGTCTAGATTTTTCTATATTGCTACATTCATATAATATAATTTATTCAAAGTTTAAAATTGCTAAATCCTTTTCTCAAAAGCTATTATCTATAGGCAAAATATCATAATTTCATACAAGTCTTATCTTGAATAGCATTTATTATATTTTCATATAAAGTCTTAGTAATGTTTAAGCTTTATTTTAAATAGTATTTAAAATCCTCTTTTATGCGAGCTAGTATACTTTCTACAAGTGTTATTTTAAATAGCATTATTTATTGCTTTCATTTAAAGTCTAAGCAATATTTATAAGTCTTATTTTTAAGTAGCATTTAGAGTCCTCTTTTACGCAAATTATTTTATTTTTCATGAATTTTAACTAACATTACTTTCCTTTAAGATCTAAGCAATACCTGTAAGTCATTTTAAAATTTGAACATTGTATCTCTAACTTCAATTAATTAACCTAAGTTTGGTCGGATAACCGTAAGTTAACGGATTCTAAAGGATGCCTAACCCCTTCCCTTCAGAATAATATAGAGCCCTTACCTAGAATCACACTGGTTAAGCAGACTATTAATTGAGGTTTAGTTTTAACTTTGCCTTAGTTAACCTTTAGGTGTCCTAATTCACCGTTAAATTAATTAGGTGGCGACTCCTTAAAACAAAATAAATAGGAATCACCAATACGTCATACTCCTAAATCAACCCGGTTAAAATGGAGTGTGACACAATTTTGAATTATTATTTCCAACATTCTCCAATACTTCAAAATTGTATATATGATTCTTGATGCATTTGTCACCATCTTCCAATTGTTGAAGCACTTGTTTCCAGCCCATCAATTGTTGAAGCACTTTCTTTTCAACCGTCACTCACTATCTTCCAATTTGTTAAAGCACTTTCTCTTCAACCTTCACAATCGTTAGAGCACTTTCTCTCTAACATTCCAATTTGTTGATGCGCTTTCTCGCCAACCTTCAATTGTTGAAGCACTTTCTCTTCAACCTTCACAATCGTTGGTGCACTTTCTCTCCAACATTCCAATTTGTTGATGCGCTTGTACCAAACAAAGTATAAAATGCATCTCATGGTATAAGTTGGGATATCCCTTCCTATCTCACTTATCCTGGGATTATTTTATCCCATCTCCTAGATGGGATAAAATAGTCTCAAGATATGGGATAAATTAGTCCCGGGATTATAATCCCGGGATAATTTTGGCTACCTACCAAACAACCACGGTAGCAAAATTTGTCCATAAAAATATGATTGCTCAACATGCTCAAATTTGAATGCATTAACGACTCATCTATTTTTCAACTCAATCGATCTCCACTCGCTCAAATTCAGTTCATCTAAAATATAAGCGAATTTTCACTAAGTATATAGTCCAAAAGTGACCTATGAAAAACTTTATCAAAATATTTAAATAATTTCCTTTATATGTTATAAGTATATATCTATGACCTATTGTTTAAATAATCTTGAGCTAACTCATCTCAACTTTACTAATTTTTGGGTAAAATTATAATGATCTATTTATTGATACAACCTATTTTGACCCATTTAAATTCGAGATGCCATCTATTTGCCACCCGCGTATATACTGGTATAGTATTTTATGGCCTATAAAACAGTCACCCAAAAGGAGTGAAGGTGGTGTGTATAAGAGAGGCCTTTATCAAACAAAAATTCATAAAAAGTTTTGTCATTGAGCCAACTAATTAATTAGAAGAAATCTGCTTATTACATAGAATTGAAGTTAAGAGTCCTAAGACACGTCCCTAAAAAAGCAAAAAACAAAAAAAAAAAAACAGATGCGTCCCTCCCCAGTCCCGAATATGCAATTAGCAATTTAGAATGAAAATAGAAGTGCATGATATAGGACAAGAGATTTTTGGTGACACCTGTAAATTGTAAGTTTCCTTTTTGTTTACATTTTAAATAATCAAATGAATTTGAACCCTCGAATTAAAAAGTTGTATAAAACGTTATTTGTATATATCAAATATTTGAGAGCATTTTACAACAAAAATAAATTTCAAGTAAGAAGTAATGTTATGTTTCACTTATTGGGGTCGGTTTAATCAATTAGTATTGCGGCTTGGGATAACGGTCTTTTGGTGACACCTCAACAGCCATGAAGGGATAAACAAGAAAAAAAAATACAACAAATAAGAATATAAGTACTGTATAGTTTAAGCAGAATGACATAAGAAGTGAAGCATATATCTTTTAATAACATCATCCAACTCATAGTTCAATCCACGTGAATTGCCCTGTTGCGTTAACATCAACGTTGTTCCAGGAGAAAACAAGATCTAATTATTAGATTATAATAATACTCCTGCTTTTATGACAAAGAACCAATCAAATTCATCAACGTTCAACCATGACAACGGCACTTCATTTTAATTACTAGTTCAGCACATTTGTAGCTACGGCGGTTATAAACAAAGCAAAGACGAAAACGAAATGATAATAAAGGATTCTATATTTTTCAACATAATAAAAGAATTCATTTCTTTTTGTTTTATTCCTGTCTGTATCATTATTCTGGAAAATTATTGACAAAATTTGTTTGACGAATTCGGAATAATTACTAAATATGGCAAAACACCACTATTGAGAAATGTTGTATGACAAATTAAATATACGCGGTCAGATCATAGGTGACCCCATTCAAATTGGACCGTGAATAGTTCTAAATTCTAATGCACCTCTTAATACTAAGAAAGTAATTATCCGAAAATGTTTCTTTAGAGATGGGAGGAGAAATCCAAATTAAATGGCTAGCCTGAAATAATCACCTCGCATCTCTTAGAAACATTTTCTTCAGAAAATTACTACTCCAATATACTCTAGAACAAGTACTGATGGTTTTCTTTAAAGACGGCAGAATTAGCCAATTATAATATGATTCGATAAATACGCACAAATTTGGGTGGGTTAACGATCATTCATGTATTAACTTAGTATATTTGATTCCGTCTAGTTTATCTTTATCTAAAAGTTCTGATTTTGGCTAAACATGTAGTTCAAATCAACGTATGAGAAATCTTGTCAAGATATTTTTTATTTTTTTTATTTGATGTGTTATATGTAGTCATAATCAAAAAATAAAGTTTTATTAGATAATTAAATAAATTATAATAAAATAGATAAAAATTAAATTTTGATAAAAGTTGGGCGGATTAAGCTATAACCTATTGTTTAACCCATTTTGACTCAGCCAATCTCAATCCAAGTAACATTTGGGAGAGTTAATTACCCCCCAATTCATTAACTCAGTCAATTTTAATCAACTCAATTCAACTAAACTCGCTCATTTGATAACCCCAATCTTCCTTCTTTCTATACCGGAAAAGTGGTGTGGAGCACATGCCTGTGACTGTGAACAATTAACAGATACGAGAATTTTTCCACCAGCTACTAATTAACTTGCCTCTACATAAGTTGAGTTGTTGTTGACTTGCCATATTCACGGGAGATTTCACAGTCTGTCCAAGATTTGTCATGCTGTATAAGGCCATTATTAAATTGGTGCAATTAATGTTATGCACTTTGCCTTCCCTTTTGTGAGTTAGAAAAACAATATAGATAGACACATACATACATATAGTAAAATCGCAACTAGCTAGGATATGAGATTTTGTCCGGAGAATTAATTTAATGGTTTCGTAAAGTTATAACATGCATTGGCCTTTACTTAGACAGTAGATTTTCAACCAATTAATTAATTATCGGATAGGGGTATACTCAGAACATTATAATCCAATATGAATTTCAATTGTTTTGATAATTGAAGATATTTTATTATCAGTAAAACGTCAGTTCACTTGGTCGGAGGATCTTAATAGCTGAGTTGATTAGCTGTCTGAACTTTCATCTTATTGGTGAGGGTTCGATTCCTCACCTTGTAATCGAATCCCCTCCATTTCTCTTTCCCCTACCCCCTATTTAATAATTTAAAAAAAAAAAAAAAAAAACTTGGTCAAAGGGTAAGTTTTAAGACACTAAACAATTTAAGGTATAAACTTGAAGTAACATATGTATGTAGTTGTTTAGCACTTGCGTTAAGGATAATTTAATTTGGATCACGTCAAACGTAGTTGTTGTCCAATTATAGAAAATTTTGCACACATTACGTCTTGAATGAGAGGTATAACATAATTGGACAACAACTAGAAAAAGTGAGTATTAAAATTTAAAATATAAGCAAGTGATGCTACATTTGTCCATTATTTCTCAATAGAGATGATGATTATTGGATGCCAATCTGTCAAAGATCGAGGGGATCTTAACTTTTCCTAAATTACGGTGCAATTTTGCCGAAATCAAGAATTTATTTTCCATTTCCCTGACCTAACATAAGGTGCATGACAAACTGCGCAGAACATGGAAAAATGTTATCCAAAGCTCTAACTTTTAATCAATTAGGTTCAACTTAACAAATAAACATTTAGATAATGTAAGACTGGCAATGTAGTCTAAAATATTAGTTGAACAACTTATATTTATTGCAGAAACAGTCAGAATAAAATAACTAAAATAGTTTTAAAAATTATTCTCTAGAGAAAACATCACATGTAATAGTTGAAATGAATCTTAAATTTTTCAAATTTTGTAAAAACCGCACAAAATAAAATTAAAATTACTAATGCATTGGTATCAGACAATTTAGGATGTACATCCATTCGTTCCAACGTAAAGAAGGTTTCTCTCCTGTCAGGATCCACTTTCTTCAGTGAAATAATTGGGCCTTTAAGAATTGTATTTTTTTGGACGTGTGAGATATAACCGTGGGCCATGGCAGATATGAGAAAATCTTATTTCTGGCCTGTCTCGCCATCTTTACAAGATCCAAAGCTTTCGAAAATTGGGCTTTTCTGGGTGAAATTTGACCCCTTTTTTTGGGTCATTTGCACGATTGTCCTTTAAAGGCAGTGGTCTTTAATTTTTATCCTTTAAATTGGTGGTCTTTAATTTTTGTACTTCTTAATACCCCGAGGTCCTGAATTCGAACCCAGGCTTAGTCAAAAATAAAAAAACAACAAAAATAAAAAATCCGCAAGGCAGAGGCTGTAGCAAAATTAAGCCTACTCGGGCCAAAGTTAGGCCTTAAGACAAACTTTACCCACAATTAGTCCTTAAGAAAAACCTCAAGGCATAACTTTTGCTCAAAGTTAGGTCTATTAGGGTAAAAATTTGGCCTTGAGGCAGAGGTTAAAAAAAATTCAATTAAGTAAAAAAAAAAATTGGCCTTAAGGCAGAGTTTGAAAATTTATGCCTTGCGAAACTTTTT
Organism: Lycium barbarum; assembly: GCF_019175385.1. Lineage (NCBI taxonomy): Eukaryota > Viridiplantae > Streptophyta > Magnoliopsida > Solanales > Solanaceae > Lycium > Lycium barbarum. The sequence goes on along the minus strand of NC_083348.1, from coordinate 95,656,880 downwards.
AAATTTTTTGACTGAACTGGGGTTCGAACCTGGACCAAGGGATTTTTAGCGAAGGATAAAAATTAAAGACCACTGATTTGAGGGGCCAAAATTAAAGACCAGTACTTTGAAGGGTATTCCGCACAAAAAAATGCAATTTTTTTTTTTTGCGTGGATTATCCTTCAAAGGGGCTGATCTTTAATTTTTGCCCCTCAAATTGATGTCTTTAATTTTTGTCTGTCGCTTAAAAAAGTGGCTGCGAGATTCTGGATTCAAATCCCCGCTCAGTACAAAAAAAAAAAAAAAAATCGCAAGGCAAGACTTCGTGAAAATTCTACAAGGCAGAACTTTTTTTTTTTTTTCATTCTGCTGAATTCTACAAATGTTAGGCCTTACCCAAATAAGCCTAATTTTACTACGAAATTCTACCTTGCGAATTATTATTTTTTACTGATCCTGATTCGAACCCAAAATCTCGGGATATTTTAAGCGAAGGACAAAAATTAAAGATCAGCAATTTGAGGGCCAAAAATTAAATAACACCCACAAGTAAGGACAATCGTGCAAGTTGCCCCACCCCAAAATTTTCATATAAGTTTTAGCAATTGGCTGCAAGCCGAGTGTTGTAATATAGTAGTAGCTTTGCTTGTGTTTTTAAGCAAAAGCACCTCCTGGAGAGCTTTTGACACATTGATCCAATTGGCCCATGAGCAACCTAGTTTCAAGGAATGTGGAAATGGGTCAATTGGATTCTTCACCATTTGAATTACCATTTGAATTGAAGAAAATGATCCTGCAAATATTTTTGGTATTATTTTTTTCATACTGGTAGTCATAGTATTGCACTATAGTTTCTTTTTCCTTGAGTTCTGCTACTATATGTTGTTTTTTGTACTTCGATTATCTTATTTATATGTGATAGCTACTGCTCCTTTTTTTCAGACTGCTTTATCTTGGTTGTATCGCTTTTGTTATTTTCATTTTCATACTGCTTTGAATTGCTTGTCCTTATCTGACTTTTTTTTGTCATGCATTTGATAAAGCCGGGGATCTTTCGAAAATAGCTTCTCTACCTCCCAAGATAAGGTTTCCATACACTCTATCCCCCACCCCCACCGCCCACCCACACGTTGTGAGATTTCATTGGATATGTTGTTGTTGTTGTTGTTGTTATAGTAGTAGTAGTATTCTTAGATCTTACGTGCAAAATATTATAAAATTAAAAGTAAGTTTGTAAAATGCTACAAAACCAATTGTTGTATGTAGGGGTGTTCAAACGAGACCGAAAAACCGATCCGAACCGATAAACCAAGTCAAACCGATTTAATAAACCGAAAACCGACTCGGTTTGGTTTGGTTTGGTTTTAGATTTTTAAAAACCGATAACATTTGGTTTGGTTTGGTGTTACTCATAAAAAAAACCGAACTAAACCGAACCGAACCGATAAATATGTACATATTTAAAATATTATATATATTTATATATGTTAATATTTATATATGTTAATTAAACTTTATCTATTTTTTAACTTCTTCATAATTTAGGACCATTCCAAGAGAAAAGTCTAGCCCATGTTCCCCAAGCCCATTTACAGTTAAAAGTAAAATAAAAATCTCTTACTAAATAGTTAACATAAATAAACTCTCCATGATTACATTTGTCTGTTAAGAGGTTTCTCTGCTGAATTTTCTTATTCTACTTTTTGGTAATCTTTTTTTTTTTTTTAATACAAACACATGCTAAATATTCTAAAAAGAAGTTGTGTTTTGTGAGTGCACCATGCACTATCTTTTGTTCCTTTTTTCTCTTTTTCATGATGTCCATTCTTGTATGTTGTGGCTAGGCTTGTTAAGTGGTACTTTGTGTTGTTGCGTGCCAGCTTCACCACAACTCCACATCAGAATCATCATCAAGGCAACAGAGCTTCGTCCTTTCAAGATGAACAGCAACCGCTCTTGCCGGTTGGCTTGCCATTCTGTTCTTGATTGAAGCAGCCATAGCCATGAAAGCCTGTTCTACATTAGTGGCACTTTTTGCACTTGTTTCCATGAAAGGTATGCCAATTTCATCAGCAAAAGCCTGAGCTGTCTCTGTGGAAACTACCTTCTGTGCTGTGAGATCACACTTATTTCCAACAAGAAGTTTGTTCACATTATCACTTGCATATCGGTCTATTTCACTCAACCATTGCTTGACATTGTTGAAGCTCTCTTGGTCGGTTACATCATAAACCACAATTATTCTGTGTGCACCGCGATAGTACAAGAAGCTTTAATCCCTGTAAGTCTATAACTTTTTCTTCCCTTTTATTTTTTGGTTACTTTTTGTATGTTCCCTACTCTTTGTTTGTGTAATTATTTTTGTGTCTTTGAAGTTTTACTTGAATGAATTGCTTCTCTAGTCTTTCATCTTGTATGTGTTTTTTATTTTATTTCTCTGTTATTTTAGATTTTCTCCACTGATTTAGATTTTTTCTGTTGATTTAGTTTTTATCTAATGATTTTGAATTTCTCTATTTATTTAGATTTTTGGATACTTTTTTTCAGATGGAAACTACAACTACTCAAAAGTGCAAGTTTGTAAATAAGTTTGTCAATTTTTTTGCATTATAAAATATATTATTACAACCCGGAAAAACCAAACCAAACCGATAAAACCGACAAAACCGATAAAACCGAAACCGATAGAATTTATACTATAATGGTTTGGTTTGGTCTGAATATTAAAAAAAACCGCCTTGATTGGTTTGGTTTGGTTTTAGCCAAAACCCGAGTCAAACCGGACCATGAACACCCCTAGTTGTATGAATAGAAAGGAACTGCCGATCCAAAAATTTGGAGAAGTAACCATCATATATTACAGATGATTTTTGACTCATACATGTCAACTTACTAGTTTAATTAACAACTCGTCATAGTTTTAGACAGGCGCGAATTTGTTGTAAATTTTGGGTCACGTGAACACATGGTCACTCGACTAATCTCAATATATTATGTGTATAATTCTGAAAATATATCTAATATTAACTAAGTGAACGTATGGCCATAATAGGCTGAGTGGAGCACTAGTCAAAAGTTCAATTTGTATTCTCAAGGTCACGGGTTCAATCCCCAGCTCGGGCAGTTTTTTTAATTTTTGCTATTATCTTCTAAAGCTACCTTTTTACCTTTCTTTTTATTTATTATTACTCAAGTAAAAAAAATATTTTTACTTCATATTGCATCATATACTTTTTTTTTTCTTTATTTCTAATTATACCAAGTCCCAAAAAGTAAAAAAAAAAATAAAAAATCCATGGTTGCATTGCAACGATGAACTCATGAGCCATGACAATCAAGGAACTTAAAAACCCATAGTTGATAGATAAGCTGCAAGCCAGCAGTGAACCTACCAAAATCCATTAAGTAAAATTAAAGTCCCAAGTTTCAAAAGGCAAAATCTATTCTCCATTCCCATATTTATTCTCTATTATAATATTATTATCTAATCCCAAAACAAAATATCTCAGAACAACAAGGTGTCCGGTAAGTATTGAATTCGAATTTCGAACACCCTTTTGGTCTTTTTATTAATTTTTGAATTTGGTTTTCTGATTTTTTTTTTTTTTTTTTTTTTGAGTTTTTGAATTTTGGGGTTTATGGATTTTGACTTTTGAAAGCTTATTTTCTTGATTCTTTTGAATTTTGAGGTTTATGGGTTTTAAGGAATTTGACAAATTTTCACTTTTTGGTTGGAGTCATCATTTTATTTTGAAGGAGAAGTACCATTTGCACTACGGCCGTAAAGTTTTGGACCTCTTGGATCGTATTTGCACTAAATTTCGAGCTCGATAGACGGTAATGAAAACTTCTCTATAATTTTGAATGCGAAAGGGGTGTGATTCCTCTAATTTATTATAAATGTGAAAGGGTGTGATTCCCTTATATTTGAATGTGAAAGGGGTGTGATTCCTTTATGTTATTATAAACTAGTAAAAGCGCCTGTGCGTTGCGCGGTCATGAAATATATGGGTCAATTTACATAATATTACTATCGTTATTTCATTTTAAGTATCTTAATTTGACTAAACACCCATTTAAGAAAGTACAAAAAATATATAATCTAAACTAAAGACGTATGTAATGTAACATATCTTTTGTATCTTATGGTCTTAATCAGGGAGAAATGATTTTTTGGCCCATTACAAACTTATTTTAGTGTTATCATCCTTTTAAAAGAGATTTTCATTTTTTATACATAAGAGATTTGACAAAAACATATCCGACATTTGAAAAGGCCATTTTGTTCTATTCAAAGTGTATGAGGACAAGAGATCTCATTTGCTGTCTTAATCGATATGTTGAGATAGAAAAATTAACAAATGATAACAAAAGAGTAGTAGAGTTTTTCCAAATACTCTTTACTGTTTCTTTTACAATCTAATCAAATATACAAGTTTATACAGTCAAGCCAAATATATTTTGCAGAAGAATTAATGTTTTTTTAAAAAAAATGAACTAAGTAGGCGTTTGGACATGAGATTTCATCTCATGAGATGAAATCTCAAATCATCCAAAAAGGCATGATTTGGGATTTGAAATCATGATTTCAAAAAATATTAATATAAAATTTGACCCATACGTTTATTACTATATAATATAAGAGGGAATGTGAGGACTTTTGTAGTCCTCACAAGAGTTTCCCAAAATTTTAAAAAAAATTTAATTAATTACTTTTATGTCCTAATTTTATTTTTTATTTTTAAGGTCTACTTTTCAAAAGCTATCAAACCTGGGGACTTTTGTAGTCCTCACAATAATTTCTAATTCTTTTAAAAAAAAATTAATTAATTACTTTTAGGTCCTAATCTTATTTATTTAAGTCAATTTTTTAATTTTTAATTTTTAAGGTCTACTTTTCAAAAGTTATCGAACCTTCTACCTCATTTTTCATGTTCTTTGATTTTCTGGTTCGTGCTCGATATCCGCATTTAAGCCCAATTAATCTAGATAATTAGCACTGTATCGCGCCTATTCGGAGGGAACGCTTCCTCCAAAGATTTTTTCCATATCCATGTTCGAACCCCTAATCCCTAATTAAGAGAGGAGCAGCTCCATCCGCTGCACAAGTTAAATTATGTATTTGTCTTAAAAGTTCATTAACTATGTATAGATTATTTATTTAGAACTAAATAACTTCAGAAAATTTGGATACATAAGTTATAAATGTCAAATTCTGGCTCCGCATTTGATTTGAAGTAAATAATTTTATCAAAATGGAAGTTAAAATATTAAAGCAGTGGAATGAAAATTTTGCTTTTATATAATTACCCACTTGTGGGACTACAATGGGTATATGGTTGTTGTTGTTGTTGTTATTGTACACTTGTACTAACACAGATTATATTTTTTTAGTTAAAATATCTACTTTTATATCTTGAGTTTGGGCCCGGGCTTAGCACGGGCCTCACATAACTAGTATTTTATATAAAAAAAAGACCCATAAGTTGGTAGATATATTTACCAATCATGTTTACCAACCATTTGTATTAAATATTAATCTGCAAATTGGTAGAATATTTTCAACAATTAATTACTCCCACCAACCCTATTAAATTCTACCAAAGGAGTGATGAAATATTCACGGAATATGAACATGATGATATAGTTGCTAATGATAATGACCAACAAACGACTCAAAGTAACAATGTTTGTTCGTCTTCTCGGTCATCTGATCGGGAAATGCATGCTCGACGTGAAGAGATAGTTTGTACCACGTGAGAGGATTATATTAAAGAGTAGTTACGTTAATATTCATGTTAAAATTTTCTTTTTATTGAACTAAAATTTGATCAATTGATGTTGTATTTTTTAGAAAGGTCTTCTAGTAACGTATTAATTTTATTATGAACTATGATTTACTCATTTGGTAAGATTGTATAAGAATTGAGAAAATATTGATGATTTTCACAACTTGTGAGATTTTTGTGTTTATAAAAAAATTGCAACTTAAAAAATTCAAATTACATGTCCAAACATGATTTCATCTCATGAGGTGAAATCATGTCCAAACGGCTCCTAAAACTGAAATAAACATGAGCTATACATTTATACTAACAAAAAAGTAAAAACAAAAGGATATAGAGCCTGTTTGGACGGGCTTATGCCTATAAGCTGCAAACAGCTTATAAGCTAAAAATAAATAAATTGGGATAATCTAACTTATTTTTTTTGGCTTATAAGTTGTTTTCAGCTTATAAACTGCTTTAGATAAGCTAAGTCCAATGGGCCCAATTATTTTTTTGAGCTTATTTTAAGCATAAAATGACTTTAAGCTGGTCAGCCAAACACTCAAAAAAACTGAAAACAGCTTATAAGCGACTTATAAGCCAATCCAAACGGGCTCGTAGTATGGCACAATGTTGAAAGGTCAAATGCAGACTCTTGGTTCTCCGTCCTTCATCCGGACGAATATCCAATTTTTTGTCCTAATTTCTTGCGAAACTCCCACTTGCTTTTTTCTATTCTGCAACAGTTGTTGAACAGTCAAATTCAAGTGGAACTTAATTTATTTATTTTTTGGAAAAAAAAGTATGGCTGAATAGTGACATAATAATACCTTGATAGAATGAGACTTCACCCTTTTAATTTCTTTATATGTTCTTATTTAGGAGAGGAATCGCCATCTGTTATTCCACATTACCTCAATTTGTACCACCAGAGTTGAAGAACAAATACTAAATTCTAAACCAGCACAAAAGATTCATTGAAAAATCAGAGAAAACATGTTAACAGAACGAAAACAAGAATCAAGGTAAGCGTTTTCAGGATAAAGAGAATTATAAGAGTATATGAACAATTAGATCAGTTTTCCTTTTACCTTCTAAGCATATATCCCTTCCAGGCCTGTCACCTTCTCCCCCTTCAGTAATAGTGTATCAGAATAATATCTCCTCTGAAATCATAAAACAAATTTCTGCTTATTATCCTCCTAATTTGGTACGAATTACTTGGAGAAAAAACCATGACATAATCTCTCATCTCATCTCTTCTCTTATTGAAGACATTCACTGTCACTTGCAAGTGCATCAGTCTAGTTCTCTGCAACTTCAATAGTTCAATAAAAATTGGTTATTATTAATTTTCAAAATTGATGCTAGTACTTCAAATTTGAAGGTGTTGAAGAGAACCGAAAGCTTTAATTACATAATTGTAGTTATAGACTGCACCGTTGTGCAGAGAACATAGAGTCATTAAATACTGAATGTTATTAAGGAGTTCAGTAAAAAGGTAAAAGATTGGAAAAGAAATAGTAGTTGATTTGAATGTGAATATAACTCAAAAGTGTAAATGCATAATCAGAATAACAATTAATTGCAGCAAATGAATAAAACAAAAACACAGGAGAATAGTATTCCATACAAACAAAAGTACCAAGTCTCACCTTTCATTCTCTGCATACGCCTTTTGATTTCTTCTGCACACATTAGGACCTTATAATGGAAACTTTATAATGCAATCTAAATCAAGCAGGAATCTCAGAATAATGTAAAAATGTAAGAAAACCCTAAAATTCTCAAAGAGAGAGGCGGTATTACCTTGGTGGGAAGGAGTACTTGTGCGCTCTAATCGTCACTGTGAATGAGTCGTCACCGTGCTGAGTAATTCTATTTTTGTTTTGTGTTTTCTGTAAAGAGGTCATTCGGAAGCGAGAATTTGGCAAAACCCAGAACGGGTAAACAAAAGTAATTTGATTACTTACCTTTTGGAACGGCAGTAGTTGAACCCTAGGAAAATAAGATTTACTTGTAATGTAACAGGGGAATAGAAGGAGAGTCATAAAAGAAGTGGCGTTTCTGAATGTTTGGGAAGGAGGAAAGAATGCGACTTTTGATATTTTTTCATACGGGTCAATTTTTTATTTTTCACTTTTTATTGGTAAAAGGCAAAATTCTATTAAAAAAAGATAAATGTTAATGCTGGATTTATACAGCGTCACGTCACCTGCCTTATGTCATGCAATTATATATAGATTAGTAAATCTACCCGCGCTTCGCGCGGCCATAAAGGAAATAACAATATGACTAAATAATTGTGTTTTAAGTTTTATGATCGCAAATGTTAGGAGTTGTTCGAAACTGCAAATTGTGTCTGCAAAACACTCTCCTACAATCCAACATAAACAAATTCCAGGAGAAGAGCTTACAGAAATTAAACCTTCACGTGTACATGCTTTTACTACAGAGGAATATTAAAAAGTTCTCAATGTCCGTGATTTGATGACTGCAAATGTTAGTAGATGTTCGAAACTGCTTATTGTAATCCCATCTTGTCAACAACATGCAAAAAACAGAACATCAAAAATTAAAGAGAACCAATTATATAGGAGTGATAAATCACACCGTTAGTCTTTGAAGTATAAAAGGAACTCAGAGTGATTTTATTTCAATCCTGAAAATAAAAAATAACTACCATCTAGCTACAACTTATGGGAAAGGTTAAAGACATGCCGATGATGACCACATGAAGCTTAGCAACTTAAAATGATTGATCTCTTGAGTAAAGTGGTAAGAAACAACACTTCAAATAACAAAAAGATCTCTTTCCAAAACCATATTCTTGGAGGTCCTCCATTTTCTCTTCAAAGACCCTTCATTAGTCTCCGTATTGGTAAAACGACGTTCCTCCTTAGTTGATCGAGTCAATCACAGATATGCCAAAGACTGCTTCAAAATCCTCACATAAGTACCAATCACAGTTTGTGTGTTTTACACCATATCTCTACCAAATTCAAGTAGCGAATGGATCTCATTTCAAGGCACCAAAGACAGCAAGGTCAGCCAATTTTTGGTTAGGGGCACCAGTTAAACTGGAGATTATTCAACGTAATGATAATTTCTTATGAAGAATTTAACCAATTCCAGTATACAGCTATATCTAATAACCGAGGAAGTCCCAACCCTTCAAAGCATCAGTCCATGTTTCTGCGGCTTGGTATAATGATGAAAGGATGTTGGTGACATTATACTTCTTTTGCAATATGCAAAGAGATACCTCGAAATCCAACACTGAAAAAGGCTGCAACTATGACCGCAGGACCCCTGATAAATTTCACTACCACAGAGACGGCATCTGCCGTGTTCTTCCACAAGAATGAACGATGCCAGGTAGGAATCCCATGATCTAAACATGTTGTGTGTGAACAAAATAAATTCCACAATCAACATCTATTTTACAATAAAAGCAACATGTTAGCCATGATAAACATACTAAGACTAAACATTTCCATTCCTAGACCACGAACAGAAAGAAATGATATTGATTTGGCTTATGATTGCAGGCATCTGAGTGTACCACCTGAAACCATTAAAGCTATTGAGTTTTGAAATAAAATAGGCCATAACGTTGAAGACAAAGAGTGAAAGAATAAAACAGAGAGCTCACATTCAAATAAAATTTGACAATAAAACAGACAGCTCACATTCAAACAAAATTTGACATTACGGAGCAAAAGATTTTTAATAATCTCACCCTAAAGAAATGCAAATCGGCCGCCTACTTTAGCCACGGAAAAGTGAAACTTATTAAGTTTCCTATTTTTGTAGAGAATGATAAACAATACAAACATATATTCGTTTTATGTTATCACAAATATCCTGTAAAGTATGCATGAATAAACCATCAAAAGTTTGATAACTCTTACTTCTCAATGAAGCTCCCTACTATCTGTTTATATGTTCAATACAACAGGAGACATCATAATCCTTACAGTTTTGCAAACTGCATAAGATTCATGACAGTTGAGGTCTTAATTACCTTTCACATTTTTTAAACTGCAAGATGAACGAAAATATCTCTAAAGAATAATTAGTCTTTGAAGAGATTTCCATGAAAAAAGAGCAAAGCATTGTAAAAGTAACATATATAGAAGTATTCCTCGGGCATGTGTTTTTTATATTTGAAAAAGAGATGCAGGAGAAAGAAGAGGAAGAGAAGGAGACAATTACCAACATATTTTTTTTTAGAAGAATCTTCAGCAGCTACTGGTCTCCGGCAGATCTTATTTCACTGAAGACCTAGAGTAGAAGAAAAATTCATACAAAATCGTAACATATTCTAGCAAAGACAACATTCAAAGGCCATGAACTGCTAGGAAACCTAGTACCAGGAACATAAGATTTCAACAACATCCGTAAATGGTGTCATAAAAGTAAACACAAAGTTGTTTATGCCTCTAAATACCATAGAATTTCTAGCTCTTTTGGCCACTAAATACCAAAAAAGAAATAGTCAAAAAGCCATTCAGGCCTCTTAATACAATAAATAGATTCCAACATTAATAACAAAATCTTACAGCCAAACCAAATATACAAATAAAAAGTATTACTATTTATTAAGACCCGTAATCATATAAAATTAGCAACGGAAATAGATAAGGAAAAGAAACCATGATGACTCTGTGGAATTTGACATTATCATAATATCCTCTCGAAGCAAGTTTTCTCAAATCACGACATGTTGTTGGCACATACGTGTGATACATCTACTCTAATAGTTCGAATTTATTATTTCCCTCATTACCCAGAATACCCAAGCAGCAAAATTAATAAAACAAAAAAGCAGAAGAATATAGACCTCAAGTATGAATAAACCAATGGAGTTTTCAAGATGACCTTGTTATGCGCAGTGGCAGAGCCAGGATTTTACTAAGCAGGTTCAAAAATATAAGGCAGTAAATAAACGAAGAGGCCAAGGGGTTCAACATTTACTATGTATACATAAAAAATAATTTAACCTTATATATACAAGGTAATTTTTTGCTGAAAGGGATTAGGGTGAACCCCCTAGCCATACCTGGCTCCACCCCTAGTTATGCACCACATCTCTGTAGACCTACTCCAAGCAAACTTTATGAAATAAGAGCAAGTTCTCTGCACATGCTCGTAATACATCTACATTTAAAGCAGAAATTTCAACTTCTCGCTCATTACTCAAAAATTTCAAATGCCCAATTACACAAATAAGTAGAAGAATATAGCACCTTAAGTGTAAACGAACCATTGGAAGTTTCAAGAGTGACCACTGTAGCCCGTATGGCCTCATTCTGCATTCTTCCACATTTTCCGGTACAAAGCTATAAAAGATCAGAACACAAGGGGTAATGGCAAATTATTCAACACGATAATAGAGAAGAAGTTAAGTACGTCACCAGATTATTAAACAAATTTTAAAAGAGCAGTTAAAGTCGAAAAACACAAACGGGTGAGATTAACTTTGATCACACTTGTTGAAAGAGAGAAGACTTTGATTGTAGAGAGCATTGTTAAAATCTGGAAAGAGGAACTCAACGTGAGAATTAGTGAATAAGTAGATCGGTTGAACAACAAAGTTGCAATCAGAAAGCTAAAATATTAACAAAAAAAATTCAAACAATACCTACCACCCGGAAAATAATGAACTGCGACATAAAGATAGGCCCAAAAATAAAAGTTTTACAGGCAAGCCCGCGTTATAGCCGAAATAAAACGAATCTTAATATGCAGACATAGTTGGGACTAAAACTGGGAACAGGAAAAGGCAAGGCAAATGGAAAAGGGTATACAGAAAAGGAAAAAAGATGTATACAGAAAAGGAAAAAAGAGAACTGCCGGTTGATGTTTTGTAGTCTTACACGGTTGTCGATTCAGCGTGTAGAATCGACACGCTGACTTTCCTCTATTCAGATTTGGAGATATCTGGAGAAGTATTTCTCATATCAGCGTTTCAATTCAGAGAAATTTGCTGGAATGGGGAAGATAACAGAGGGGGCTACGAAGAAGGGAAAGGATAGGTCTTTTCCAGCAGCAGTTAATGGGGAATTTAAGAAGTGATTGTTGGTATCTAGAGTAAAACACCGAACCGTTGCGTGTTTTGATTTTTTCTCCGGTAGTTTGTTTAGGAGAATGAAGCAGAAATTGTCAAAAAATTGTAAAAAAAGATAACTACAATTCCTGCTTTGTATATAGATTTGGAAGTGTGTGATTCCTTATTTTTGAACGCGAAAGGGGTGTGTTTTTATTACAAATTTGAAAGGGTGTGATTTACTTATTTTTGAATGTGAGAGGGGTGTGATTCCTCCATGTATTACAAATTTAGAAGGGTGCGATACCTTATATGTTTAATGTGAAATATCCCCATAAAATTTTATATTTTATCTTAAAGCAATGGTGAATTCATCCTCATGAAATCCTGGATTCACCTCTGGTTTTAGAAGTAACCAATATAATGAGAAAATATACATATGATGCTGGGTGAAAACTGATCGTTATTTTCAGCTCTAATGTCTAGCTACCAAAACTTAACCAACTTAGGCAGACAACTCGTTCACTTTTTGAGATGTTATCTAAAGGAATAAAAGGACTATAATTAGCACTTTAGGTTTGAGAATAGAGCCTAAGAAGATTTTGTGTTGGTTGTTGACCCGCTGGCTGGTCACTATTCATTTCACTTGTTAGCTGGATAGTTTTGAAATGTATTTCGAGTCAATATTTCAAGGTTCATTGCATTTAAGGGGGGTAAAAGGAAATGATATTTACAAGAAATCTTCTCAGCTGTTGAAACTTTAGTCGCATAAGAAGTGGCTTAAGCTCTTTCTGAAATCTGCATATATTGTTGTTTTATATTGAAAAGTTAGTATGTACCACCACTTCACTACGTACGTATTTTATGACCATATGAGAACATCTTACTTTCCTGTTTTTTCAGTTTGGTTTGGTGTTTCTTGTCGTTTTTGTTAAGAGTTGTTGACCAGTAATTTTCATGATGATTTGCTTATGAAGACGAAACAATTCAAAAATCAAAAAGCTGAATGTGGAAACATTACACATAAACAAGAAAATTACAGTAGGTATATATATTTCCAATGAAGTAATTTTACTGTATGATACATAACTAGTATAGTAGAATTTTTAATGTGAAGATTCTCACATAACTCAATTAGAAGTATAGAACTTCTTGGAACAGGCGCGACACTCTTGCTCTCTTTTTTATTACTATATCATATATTTTAAAATGTGACATTAAGTTATGTGAGCGTGCTCACATAACTACCTTCACATAATGTAGGAAATATTTACTTTAATAAATATCGTCTTACAAACCAAATAAGGGGGTCGTAGCAAAATAAACCAAACAAAATATGTGAAGGAAAACCCCAAACTATCTTTCTTCTCCAAGATTATCTGATTGTTCTGATACATTACATATTTTACGTTTTCTTCAGAGAAAAGGCTATTCTTGGGTCATTAGGCTTCCCGTAACCATTCGGACATGTTTAGCAAGATCTTTTAGTGTCATACAGAAACTGTCATCCATCTGCAATGAAGTAAAAATAGATTATATATAATTACTACTACATATGCTGTTTATAATTGTTGCTATTTTTTTTAATCATATTACTGATTGATGTGTATTTATAATTTACTTCTAATTACTTTATAATAGTTTTACTGTGCAAATATCTTATAAAGTGTCAGTGCATTAAACTTAAACTCATTAGAAATTAGATTTAAGTTATATATGCTAACAATATAAAGAAATAATATACAATCGATGTTGGTTAAAATTCTGACCGTAATTTTGAAATATTTTACCTGAGCGACAATAGTGACATCAATGGCATGTTTTCCAAAAGGCATCATACAGCTTTGAACAATGGTAAGATGAAGCTTCTCTATTTCGTTATGGATATTCAGCACGAAAGCATTGCGCCTCTCACAGGTTATTGTGATCAATACATTATTATCTGAGAATCTTACTTCAATGTCTGTCGGTAAATCGCCACCGGAGGAACCATGATCGTTTTCTTCAGATGAAGAGTACTCATCTTCTTCCACTTTCAGCTGAGATTTATTCACAAACATAACTGATTTCTGCTGGGACATACTCTTTTTCTGTTCTTCCAGTAGTTGTACCTTTTCTTTAAGCTCTTTCACATGTTTGATTGCTTGCTCAAGAATTGAAGCTTTGTCCACCTACCAATATTGTTTACAAATCTATTGTTAATTTTTTAGTCTCCTTTTTCACATTCTTCCTTTTCTTTTCGTTCCTTTTAATTACTTTAGTTTAGTGTTTAAGTTCTATGTATTGAAGGTGTAAGTAATTTTTATTCAATCAGATCGATTATAAGATGTTTATAGGTAAATCTCTATTATAAATACTATCTTCAATAACTTAGTAAAAATGATACTTAATTAACACGCTATCACAATTTAAGCTACATTAATGGTATAAAAAAATCGTCATAACAACGAGAGTGCATATATTACAACCTTAATATTATTATTGAATTTAAATCATATTCACCGGTAATATAAAATTTCCTTACACGAACATCGTAGTTTAACCTATTGGAGTAGATTAATTGATTACCAATTTTTATCAAGTTAACAAGCCATGTGATTGTGTACTTACAAGTGATAGGAGTACATGACTATTTTAACAACATAAATGCATAGAACTTAAACAATTTTATAATAGTTATACAAAAACAATAGAATAATTACTAATGTACTGATTAGCAACCTAATCAATCAACATTATGAAGTAACTTAATTACTCTTAGCAGCTGCCAGCAACTAATTTTTATGTAAATAAAATCGAATTTGAGGAGAAAAATGATTTACCTTTTTAAGACCTGGAAGAATGGTTGAAAGTGCCACGAACCTCTGGCTGAGTTTTTCTCGGCGTTTCCTCTCAGCAATAATGTGTTCTTGATCTACTGAAGGAATTCTTTTCCTGGCTGTACTGCTATGCTTCTGATCATAGCAAGTATTAGAATTGAGATAGGGAAAAAGTTTCTGTTCTGAAGAATCACACAAGTACATCTCATCCTCAGCTTCTATTTTACAGCCTTGATGACTAGGAAATGAATCCATATTATTATTAAAAGAAAGAAAACGAGGTGAAGATGAAGAATTGATGTAATTGTTCAATTTGGGCTGATGATCAATTGCAGGTCTCTTGGAACCAATTGGATAATTTTCCAAAGGTGTGATGATTGAAAAATCAATCTTTGAGACTTTACTTTTGCTAGTTTCTTGATGGAAATAAGAACGAGAATTAGCATGAGTACTGTCTGGAGATAGAGATAGTTCTCTAGTTTCTCGATCCTCAGAAATTGTGGATTTTTGAGCGGTGAAATCGTCAATGGACTTGTTTCCATTCAAGTAATAGGCACTTTCTACCTGCAAATTGTAAAAACAAATTAAGATATCTCGTATAATATGATCGAAAAATTAATATGTCTGTACAATATGCTTACCATTCTTGAAAACCATCTTAGCGATGAATTGTCCATCAATTGGTGCAGTTGATGATTTGAAACTTGGGACAATGTATTAGTCGCGATGCTAGTGTATTATATTTGCACCTTATTAGGAGTAGGAGGAGAATCTTTGATTGACAAGAAGCTATAGGGGTACTTGTCTTCAACAAAAGTGAAAAGGTAGTTACACTTTTATATTGAATATATTATATTCCACGAGTGAAATGTATTAATTTTTCATGTTAAAGTGAGCATTTTCAGCTCTTGTTTAGCACCAGGCAGGCCCGTGATAGTTTCCTAATTGCATAAACTAAAGCAAAATCAACTTTAGATAATATGACAAATCGCTAAAATCATAATGAAAGTTTCGGTAGTACGATTTTTTCATTTTTTTTCTCTTAAATATTTTATGCAACAGACGGTGCTAAACTGATTAAATTTTTAGCCATCCTTATGTATCAATAATTTTTAAAATTGACTAGCCAATATGGCATAATAAAATAATGTTTCAGTAGCTGTAGATTCCGTGAATAATTTTCCTACTCTATAAACTAGTTGACCGGTCCACAGTCCACACGGGCCACATGCTGACTATATTATAGACTAGTCGTACACATCGAGAAAATTATGTGGCATATTTTCACCAACTGAGACTGATCCATAAGCTCCGTTTGGCCATTTGAAAACAAATCTTCATATTCTCAAATTTTGGCTCAAACCTGCTTTTTGGATCAAAATTTATGTTTTGACCTTTTCAAAACTTTTAAAAACTACCCCAATTTTTTGTATTTTATAAAAAAAAAAAAAACTAATTTTATCTACCATGTTCCTCCATTAAAGTCGTATCTACCATGTTTCCACAATTAAAGCAATTTCTTGGGCCCAAGACTTTTGTAACACAAAATAAATTTTTGGAACCAAAATAACCCATTAAAAAAAAAGAACCAAAATAGGACCAAAGTGTAGTTTTACACTTAACTTCTTTTACGCGTAAAAGCCCTGAAATAAAACGACCCCTCCCTTCTTCCTCATCACTGGTCCCCCAATTCAAAAAAAAATAAAAAAAATCAGCCATTAAAGGTTGCTTTCCGAGGTCCCACGCGATCAAAAACATCGTTTTCTTGTTGATTTCCGACCCAAAAGTCAATATTTTTTGTATATTGAAGTCTACGAACAAGTTTCTTCGCAATAAAGCGGCGTATAATTTAATTCAAAAACTCAAAATCAAAGCTTCAATCTAGGTATTTTACTACGATTTTTCTATTACATTATTGACCTAAGCATTACTATTGTGTATATTTGCGGATATGGACAAAAAAAAACCTTTTACGCACTTTTTTTGTGAGCAAAAGGGCTGTTTCTGCCCGTTTTTTCATTTTTTTTGTGCGCAAAAAGGCTGTTTCTGCCCCCTTTTTTTAATTTTTTTAATTTGTTTATTTGTTGTTAATTTGTTAATTATTTATTAATTGTTTATTTAGTATTTGTTAATTGTTAGATTAGTTATTTCAATTGTTAGACTAGCTAATTATTTATTTAGCTTTTGTTAAGCCAATTGTTTATTTGTTAATTATTTGATTAGTTAGTTAATTGTTTATTTATTAATTATATGCTAATCGTTTGCTAGCTAATTGTTAATTTTTTGATTTGTTAATTATTAATCTTTATATCTTTAATTGTTAATTTAGTTATTTGCTAATTAGAAATTGAAAATCCTTAGTTTAGGATTCAATCCTTTGTATAATTTCTCGGTAAAAGATTACATAACTAATACTACGTATTAGAGATTAATTAAAAAAATAATGGTTAATTTAAAATGCGTAAAAAATATACCACTTTAATCCTTACTTCATGTATTAATGATTAATTTAAAATGCCTAAAATAGATAGGACACCTCCATGGAGCCTGAGCCCTTCGACAACAGAGGGGTACTTTATCTACAACATGAGCATAGGTCCCTGTATGTATGGGATGGACTGGTATCCTCTAGTAGAGTGGTCTGTACCCGTTCGGGGGAGTCAGCATGGGATATTCCAGAGGCTATTCCCCCACATCCTCGTGTCATAGATATACTACGTCAAGGCGGTATCTATCGGTGCATCGAGGTTGGTCGATTTGTGCACGATAGGGCTCTAGTGACGGCCATGATTGAGTGCTGGTGACCGGAGACCCATACATTTCATCTCCGCACTGGCGAGGTTACCATCACCCTGTAGGATGTCGAGGTGATTTTTGGTCTACATATTGATGGACAGGCATTGTATAGAATGGAGCCTCCACACCTGTCGTATCCCCAGGAGTTGACTAGGCTCACTGGTTTCGTGCCTCATCAGAGGGATATGCGTGGACAGAGTCTGTTGTTACGATCCTCCCTCCATGCTCACTTGCGCCTCATACAACTGCAGCATCCGATTGGCGAGGCGACGCCTCAGGTTGATGTTGACCGTCGTGCTCGCTTATATCTTCTCATCATATCCGGGAGCATCATGTTCCCGAACACGTCGGGTGCGGATATGAGCATGAGGTATCTGCTCTTTATTGAGGATCTAGACCAGCTAGGATGATACAGTTGGGGCGCTGCTGTCCTTGCTTACATGTACAGAGGATTTGATCGAGCCTCTACGGGCGAGAGGCTTGAGGTCGCTGCATTTAACCCTCTTCTTCAGGTAATATATTTAAGTGTGTGTAATAAAACACTAAATATATTTTTTCGAAACGACGACTGATAAATAATTTTTTTGATGACTATGACAGATATGGGTGTGGACTAGGTTGCGACCTTTTCAGCCCATAGCTGCTCACCCTCCCAATGACTATGTTGCTGATGATATGCCATACGCGCGGAGATGGTCGCGAGGCCATACCAGAGGTGTAGAGACGCACCATGTCATTCTCCAGTTTAGGGATCAGTTAGACCGCATGACGGCGCCCGAGGTAAGTTTTTTTTATTTAACATTAGTTTGTTATTTTTGTTAGTCTTTTACTGTTAACTAGTTGAATTCTTTTTATAGGCTTTCATATGGACGCTGTATGATCAGATTTTGGGTCAGCTGCCGACGTTTTGTAGGGCTGGTGAGCACATGCGGATGGCACGGTGTACATTGATCCATATGGACATCGTTGAGCATCACACGCCCAACCGCGTGTTATGACAGTTTGGGCATGTACAGAACATACCCGCGGCTACACGTTGGGAGCACACCCATTATACCAGGAACTAGCGTTCGATCGACAATGCGGCATGACGGGCACATATGCACCAGGAAGTCAATGCATGGAACGCGAGAATGACGACTCTAGCGGCGGTCGGACATGACACTTCGGTCCATGAGTACATGACGTGGTACATTCATATCACTCGCTTCTTGATTGCCAACCCCTCGACGCCTTGTCCTGATGGCCAAGGATATACATCACTCTCAGGAGCGTATGAGGCGCTTGTAAGTTTTATTAGTCTTAAACTTAATCCATCGTCTTATTATGTATTACTTTACGAATTTATTCAATTCTTAAAATTTGCAAATATATGTAGCTATGGATGACTCTGATGATACGCCATGAGAGCATTCCTCGTACGGAGTCCACTGACCCCAGGATAGCGGCATATGCAGCACGGATAGTTCAGCTTACCGACACTGGTATGACACGGGCACAGGAGTGGCATCGTGTCGATGAGGATGTTCCAGAGCCTGCTCCAGAGCCTGTACCAGAGGGTGGTCGGGCTGGCAGAGGTCTAGTAGATGAGCCTGACGATATAGCTCGTCAGGCTCCGTCGGCTACAGATATCCCGTCGACTTCTTCTTTCAGGCGGTCGACTTCACAGAGACCTGGATATACGCCAGAGATGTTCCCACATTATGATCCTTGGTCATCATTTCCACAGGTGCTAATTAGTGATCTACATGTGGGAGACGGAGATGAGGACATAAACTTGGATATTATTTTCGATGACTACTTTCTTCGTTCTACAGCCAGGCCTACGGCACCATTTGCATCTCTGACTCTGCGGGTCGCTCAGGAGCCCTCTCACATGCCATCTCAGGAGCCCGTCGACACACAAGTTTGTTTTTTTACAATAAAATAATGTATTAATTAATTATTTTATTAATCTAAACTAAATTATTTACATGTATTAGAGGTTTATTATTCTGCGCCTGTGGACCCGTCTCCTCTTGTTCAGATTAACCCGTCTCCACCTCTAGCTACAGCTCCGGGTAGCGCTCAGGAGACCATTGACGAGCCAGCTAAGGAGCCCTCTGACCAGCCATCTCAGGAGGCCATCGACACACAAGTTTATTTTTTTACAAAGAAATAATTTATTAAATAATTGTTTATATGTTATTTCATGTTTAGTTTATGAAACATTAAATGGTTTATATGTAATTTCAGGTTCATTCTTCTGCTCCTGTGGTCCAGTCTCCTTTGATTGAATCATCTCTTGAGGCATCTAATGAGGCTACTCAGGTGGAGACCGCCGCCGTCTCCCACAGGAAGCATATTTTCACCCAAGGCCTGAAGAAGGGAAGAAAGGATGATCATGCCATAAATCATGCTGTCATTAAGAAGAGGAGAGAGGATCCTGATGATAGTGAGGGTGGTGGGGTTAGGAGGATCCTTAGGCCTTAGGAGATTGTGTATTTGTAAACAAAATGTACATTTTACGTTAATATTATATATATATTTGGGTATTATTTTTTTAATGATAATTAGTTATTTTAGTATTTATTGTCGATTAATAATAACTCGTGTGACGTCCTATATTAATTAGAACCCTATAACGACGATCTAAATGTATATGTATAACAAGTTTTCAAACTTACTTCGGAGCACTTTACAACTCCTAAAACGACGATCTAAATGTATATGTATACTTGATGTAATGAGTCGATATTATTGTATACTAAAAAAAATATTAAGTTCTATATAAAATATTTATATTTCGGTGTTTTGAAACATGACTAATTTTCGGTCAAAGTATGGAAAAAAGCTTAATTTTGAGTTTAATTTCCAAAGAAAGGCTGGGGTGCCCCGGGAGAGGGTTTCACGCACAGATTCTGTGCGTGAAGCCTACTTTGGTTCTTTTTTTTTTTTAACGGGTTAGTTTGGTTCCAAAAATTTATTTTTGGGTTAGAAAAGTCTTGGGCTCCAATTTCTTCTATAAAGTGAAAATTGTTCGTACAATATGGGAAAATTATATTAACGAATAGCTACTTACTACCGTCGTTTTTTTCCTTGCATGGACGGATCTTTGTATTGTAATTTGATTTGTAATAGCTAGTAAGTGTGTTATTAGCAATTGTTATTAAAATAGCATGTTCCGCATAATTTGGGATTAGCAAGTATGTATGTTTTGTATGGTTGGGTGTTGTTGATAGTTTTTAAAACTTAAGGATATAAGTAATGTTTTATGTTTTCCAAAACAAAAAGTGAAATATGTTTTGAAAAATTATGGCCAAACACATTTTCAAAACTTGAAAAACTTCACCAAATCAAAATTTTCAAATTTTTGGCTAAACGCTAGCTAAGTTAACAGTAAGAGCATGCCAAAGTTCTTCGATCCGCTCCTAATATTAAAAATATATAAATAAAAAAGCACTCATAGAATGGATACTAATAGCCAGTATAAGTAGAATTATTAAAATATTTCGACAATGTAAAATGTGGCAAACGACTTCCAACAATGTGGAGATCGGCCAACCATTAAAGGGAGGAGAAAGAGAACCATTTTAGTACATGCAATAGCAATTCTTTTATGTTTTAAATTTTTCTTCTTCCTACACTTAATTTGACACTGCTACTTGCTCCTCCTTTCATCTAATTTATGTAACCGTGTTTAATTGGCATGAAATTTGAGAAAAACAGACGTTTAAAGCTTATTACGTAAAATATGATATAGACATTTAGCGGTAAATGAGAAATTATTTTTAAGCATAGAAATATTTCATTCTTTGAAGTATTAGGTTACAGAATTATGTTCCAATACTTATAACCTGGAAAGATTTAGCAACTCAAGTTGATTTTTTTTAACATTATCAGCATGCATAAATTAAAGTTTAAATAATTCACAGGTTGTCATCTTATTGTGACGGAGTTGCTCCTATTAATCTGATCTCAGCAGACTTATCTTTTGACATGCTTCTCACAATGAAATGGATAGCCTTTGTTTTTGACTTTTTTCCAGTAAATATGTTAGAGCTCATGCGTATCTGTAGGCACACCATCAATCACTTCTGTTATTCCACCATAAGGACATGAAGTATTCCCAACTCTTACGTCCAAATAAAGCAACATGGAGCCTTTGTAAAAGTTACCGTCGACGACGAAAATTCTCATCACAGAGCATTAGTTTTAAGGAAACTATAAAATTGGATCTAGTTTGCATCAATCTTAGCCCTTAGGTATTGACTGTTGAAAATATCATTATTTTTTAAAGTTTTGTTACATGAGGCGTAATTATATAGAGAGTTTGCTCCAATGTGTTTTCATTAGTCTCATACTTGTTTATTTTTATGAGTTGTGTGCTAGCTTTCATGGCGCGCACTTTCTTATTGTCTGATTTATTTCAGGATCTCTCGTCATCAGATCCCTCCACTGACAGATAAGAGTGAAGAATCCATTAATTTAAGATTTAGATCTCTCTCCATTTTGGTTGAATCTCTGTGCATTTCATGGGAACAGCTCATAATTCAAATTTCAAACACAAACCTCCATGAAGTTTAAAAAGAATAGTATCATCATTTATTGTCTAGCGCTATCAGCATCGACAACTAACCTAATCAGGATTCTGGTCAAATCAAATCCCAGGATTTGTATTTCGTTGAAGTCTATGTCACATGTAATTGCAATGACCAAAAAGTTATAGAAAGAACCCAAGAGAAAATGTCAAGCGATGAAATTCAGCTTGTAAAAATTCAATCACAACATCTAATCTCTAGACTTGATAATAGTATGTGCTTTGAACTGAAAGGTTTATCTTATATGTTCACCTCTCCCTCTCCGGTAGAGGTAGAGAATTCAAATGATAATAAATTGGAGTTGTTATCACTAAAGTGCAAATCACAGACTCAACTGAACCTAAACCACGTTATTGTTGGATGAAGCTGGTAGAGAACATCACTTAAACCTTCTATCACGATTAATCGAGAGGATGGATCACCAAGCAGGTATATAACAAATGCATGTAGACCCCGCTTGCAACTTTAACAAAAAGAGGCATAGCTACATGATTTTAACTAAAATGAAGGCGCACGCCACGACTTGTTCACTGAGTTCTTGTTAAGATTAATAAAAGTTTTAACAACCAGAAAGATTTCCACATCATTTAGAAAATCATAATCCCAGAGACAGACAGCATCAAGCCTAAGCCATCTGATCCATAGTGCGAACTAGCAAACGTCAAAAAAGTTTCTTTTTTCTTCTCTTTTCTTTTGGGGGCGGGGGTTTGGGACAGGAATGGAGAGGGGTGAGCCACAAAGTAAAAGTTTCAACTTGAAACAATTTCCATAAATCTGATACACCTATTCATCTTGTTAAGCAAATTCCAGGAATACAATAACTAAAATGACAACTGCCAGGATCTAAAAGATACAAAGTTTTTACCTCATGGAGAGACTGACAATAACTCATTCTCGCAAGCAAGGCAAGATGGATGCAGCAAATCTGCAATATCACCACCTAATTCAACTGCACAAATGTCTTGGAGTAAGTAAAAGAATAATTAGTCTTCCCCCTGAGTCCATATCTTCACAGTCTTGTCATTCCCAAGAGAACCAGAAGCAATCATGTTCTGAGTAGGGTGGCATGCTACTGAAATTACAGTATCAGTATGACCTTCCAATTTTTGAACTATCTTCCTTGACTGAAGCTCCCACATATATATGCAATTATCCTCAGAACCACTAACGATATATTTCCCATTTGTTATGGAAAATGTTGATGAAACGCAGTACTTCGAGTTGACATGGCCCGAGTAAGTTTTCAGAACTTTACCAGTCGAGAAGTTCCAAAGCCTCTGCAAAACAAGGGAAAGAAAAGTGTACAGAGGTCAGTAAGCACGTTAAATAGCAGTCTCCTCTTCGTTAAATTTTTTTTTTTTTTTTTGAGCTAAAGGTAACTAGTCTCCTCTTCGATATTTTTTTTGAATAAGTCGTTAAGCAGCAGTTTTTAGGCAATGAAAATTTTGCAGAGGCATTACTCTTGACACAAACATGTATTCACACATTCGCAAACCAATCTCACTTGTAAAACAGTACACATACTTCTGTGAAAATTAAGCAATACTAATCAGCTTAGCTTGAAAATAGCATTGCTATTTGAAAATGCATGGAACACATATGCCAAGATGTAATAGCTCACTACTAGAGGAAACTGAACTTTGAAAAGAAACAAATTGAGGGACAATTTTTTTCCTGAGAGGAAACTGTTAAAACTTAAGAGGAATGATGAACAATTCTCGAAGCACGTGCCAAACTTTGTACAACGACTTCACTGTTAAGGGTTTGCTTTACTGAAAATACACATTGCAAACAGGTGAATTCACAGATCAGATACTAGCCTTCTCTTGGAAGTTGCATGCAGACCAACAGAAAAAACCACAGCTTGAGATATATCTGAGGGCCAAAACATATATCTACTGCAGTTTGATAAAAACTTGAGATGGATTCTCATATCATAGAGATATCAGAACAGTGTTCTGGAAAGCGAGAAGCGAAAAAAAAAAAGTGATGAGGGGCGTGAAGTGAAGGGCACACATTTTTCAACTGAAACGCAATTTAAGACAAAAATAAAAAATATTAAATTTGCATAGATAAATAACCACGAACACAATATAAATAACATATTAAGCAAATCCTCCAATTCTAAAATTAAAAATACATAATAGTTACTAGAACTAGATAGTCAATAATCTTCATAACATATTAAGCAAATTCAAAACCAAATCCTAAAGAGTCTTCAAGAATTCCAAACTCTTGAAGTGTCAAACTGTCATTATTATATTTCTCGGAAGAGGAGAAGAGAAGAAGAGAAAATCAAAGACGAAGAGTAGAACATTTCCGGCTTTGGTTTCATGAAAAATCGAAGGAAGAGGAGAAGAGATAAGAAAGAGTAAGGGGAGAAGAGAAGAAGATAAGAAGAGAAAAAGAAGAAGAGGAGAACTTACCTTGAAACCCTAGAATTTGAGGAGAAGAGGAGCAGCAACTTCGAGTAGCAGCAGCAGGACGAAGATGCCTAAGTCCATGTTGCAATTGTTTTAAGATTAGAACTAAAATTAACCCTTACTTCAATTAAATTTCAAAAAGTCCCGCTTTTTTCGCTTAAACAACGCTACATGCCTCCTTTTCTCACTTCTTCTACTGAAGCGCACGCTTTTCTATTCTCGCCTCGCTTTTGGACATAAAAGCGTTGGACCCAACGCCTCACCTCGCTTCACGCTTTAAGCGCTGAAGCGAGCGCTTTTAATAACACCAGAACCAGACAAAGCTTGACTACATAACTCCAACCCAGCATTTCCTAGATGACTAGAAAAGCAGGATGGCGAATAGGTCAACTGTTGTCTTCTCTTATTAAAAAATCTATAGGCATACCATCTTTAAAAAGGATAAATAGATCTTATAATGAATTCAATCCCCGATTTCCATTTTAGAATTATGTAATTAAGGGACACTCGTTTCATTTAAGACATGAAATTGAAATATTTTCCACTTCATTTCATCAATTTTCGCTAAGAACTCAGAAGTCAAGTTTCATTTAGTGAATAATTAATCGTTTTGACGTACAGTTTTTACATATACGATAAGTAGAAAAGCAGTAGAAACTAGAATAAATAGTGCAATAACAATAAATGCCAGAGTATTTACTTCCATAATGTCATTGATTTTTTACTTCGCAATAACTCGGGATTTAGTAGATATCCGGACAAGGTAGGAGTGGCCCCCGTAGATGATAAGATACCGGAAGTGAGGCTAAGATGGTTCGAGCATGTGAGCAGGAGGGATGCAGATGCGCCCCCAATAAGGAGGTGTGAGAGGTTGGCCGTTGTAGGCTTGCAGAGGGGAAGAGGGAGGCCGAAGAAGTATTTTTTGGGTGGGGGGTGGGGGGGGGGGGGGGGTTGGGGTTATTAGGCAGGACATGGCGCAACTTAGCTCACGGAGGACACGACCCTTAATAGGAAGGTGTGGAGGTCGAGAATTAAGGTAGAAGGGTAGTGGGTAATCGGGCGCTTTTCATTTCCTTTTCCAGAGTTTTAGCATTATTCTTGTATTTTTCTATTTTTCAGATTTCTATTACTATCTGTTATTTCTTTAGCCGCGGTTATCTTATTATCTTGCTATTGTTTTTGCTTGTTGCTAATGCATATTTTTTGTCCTTCTATGAGCCGAGGGTCTCCCGGAAAAAGCCTCTCTACCTTCCTAAGGTAAGGTCTGCGTACGTACTACCCTCCCCAGACTCCACTTGTGGGATTATGCTGGGTATGTTGTTGTTGTAATAACTCGGGATTTAATCCCATAGAGATGATGAATCCCTGGCTTGTAAATTCAATGAATGAATACCTCCCCGTGATCTTGAACCAATATCCGAATACTAACCACAAAAGCAACTCTATCAAGATAAACGGTTCAGGGGATCGACAAGAAAAGGAACGCACCTTAAAGGACACCGCTATATCTTTTTGGCTTATTCAGAACAAATGAAATAGGAGATTGTTTCTAATAGCAAGAACGAGGTTAGGATTACCTAATGGTAGCTCTTATTTTCATTTTTTAATTTCGGTAAAAAGCAAAAATTCTCATCCGTATGAGTAGGCAGGGAATATACATGCTTTTGATACCATCTTACCCAAAGGCGGATGCAATGTTGCGGCACCGGCATCATCTGAACCCAATACTTCAGACGTGGAGCATAACTTCATATGTAAAAGTTCATTAAAATAGGAACAAACAGTAGGTCTGAATCCATAATTTTATGAACATGATGGGTTACAATACTGAGAACCTTAAAGGTCGAACCCATTGAGCTTAATTCCTAGATTCGCCTCTGATCTTACCTTGATATGATAATAATGAAATATTACTTTATTTATTAAGATAGACAAACTTCCACCGCATTTCCTGAAAGATGCAATGGAATCTCATCTTCATTTTAATCAACTTTTTCTACTAATAAGTAAGCTTTTGCCTATAAAATTTTGCTTAAAGAACCATACTGGAACAAAGTTATAAATGTGCATAAAATTCATCTGTCTTAATTTGTGTCTTCTTGACTTACTTGGTTCAGCAGTTAATTTTATCCATATTGATATAAAATATGGCATACAAACAAATCAAATGATATAGACTAACATGCTTTGCAAAAAATGAAAAAGAAAAGTCTCGACTAATTCTACAGGATTTGAGCTCGAGACCTCAGGCTTCTTTACCCACTTTATTGACCACTAAGCCACATCCTTAGTGCAAAATAATTATTCCTTTCCTTGGTACCCAAATCACCAAATATCCATTCAAAATCAAGAAACAAGACAAAAGTCGACATTTAAGGCAGTTCTTCTTTTGTTTTAATAAATGCGTTTGCAGCCTTTTCCATTCTAAAGAAACTGATTGTTATTTTCTGCTAGGTGAATAAAAGTTCATTATTCAATGAGAGAAAAGAAGAGGCCTCCGACATGCAAAAAATCATTATCCTGCTAATGTTTTGATGTCGGATTTGTTCACACACCAAGCCGTTTCCAGAAAAGGAAATCATACAATAGATCCCACATGCTTTTTGGTAAGAGTAGGGCATCCCTTATCCCTTCTTTTTACTAAAGAGAAAAAGAAAAAAAAAGAAACAGAAGCATAAATGAAGGTCTTGAATATACATGGACGCATATACTGGTATAAAGAAATTAAAAACTCTTTTGATACTCAAGGATATGTCTTGGGCCTTGGGTAAAAATATTTGATGGGGGAGAGCCAAAAGAATGAAGAAACATAGAATACAATAATTGATAAAGAGTCCTCCAACCAAGCTCCCTTTTGGAGGAGTAATTAGAATGGAACAATTGATGAACCTGTTGGTGGTTCCCAATAAGTAGACAATGAAGCTTGTATAGCGAAACCTTGCGTGAAGTTCTAGACATACCAGCTTCATTCTATATATTGACTTGGGGTGTGATTGGGGGGTTTGGGCGTGGGGGGTTACGGGGGGATCAAGGTCTGGTAGCACTTTCGTAGTCGTACAGAATGAAAAGTTCATCAATATAATCCAGTGAAGTATCCCTTCATGCTACTTTCAGAATCTTTCGTAGATAAATCCAAAGAACTTAAAACCAATTCTAACAGATCAAAGTAGTATTAAGAACCTTCAACATGGTCCCCCAAAGTTGGACTAAAGCATAACTACGAAGAGGTATCCAATCCAGTTTACCATAACTTCTAAATTCACAGTATTGGTCAAATTCCAGGGAAGTTAACAGATCAAAATTGATCAAAAACACGTGAAAAAGCAAAACCCGCTGGGAATAGCATTGGGTTGACTGACGCGTTACCAAAAATTCCAACTTTAATATTTCATATTTGGATCAAATTTTGCCTGCTAAATGAAGTAATGAACATGATTAGATACATGATGCATACAGAACTCTAGGCTTGCCCCTAACAGCAGTTCCAATTCCACAGCAAAGCAAACTAAAAAACAATACGCTGCGACTGAAGCACTTGATCAACATATGCGTCTTAAGGCTTTTTATCATTAAAGCCTAATACCGCCACAGCATAGAACTTCAGAGGTTTTTTTTTTACTTAATCAGCTCAAAACAGCATAGAACTCAACCTTTATATTTTATTCAACTGAATAGAAAAAAGGGAGCTCTGCATTCGCAACTCACAGCCAAAATTCAGTATGTAGAAGCAATCTGAATATAAATTGCCACTGGGGAAAGAACATAGAAACAAACCCAAAAAAAAAAAAAAAACAGAAACTTACCAGAGTATTATCCAAAGAGCCAACGAGTATAAACTTCCCATTAGGCGAAAACTTAACAAAACTAACAGGTGGATTTTCATCATCAATAAGAGTCTTCATACAATGGCCAGTAGAAGCATCCCAAATCCTACACAAGCCATCATAACTACTCGAAACAATCAAGGACCCATCCCTATTAAAATTCACAGCAGTAACAGGATCCGAATGTGCAGGCAACACCTTTAAACACTTGCCAGTCTTAACATCCCACAACCTAACAGTCTCATCAAACGAACCCGAAACAAGCATATTACTCTGAGGATTATAATTAACACAGAAAACATAATTCGTATGACCTGTTAGGGTTTTAACATGGGAACCAGTAGAAACATCCCATAATCGAACAGTTTTGTCATCAGAAGCAGTAGCTAAGTGACGATTATCGGATGAGAATGCCACGTCGGATATGCCCTGTTCGTGACCTAGGAATTCGTGAAGAAGAGAGCCGTCGGTGACGGACCATGTTCGGGCGGTTTTGTCGGCGGAGGAGGTGGCGATGAGGTTGCCGTCATCGGAGAATTTGACGGAGGAGATGGCGCGTTTGTGGCCGGAGAGTGTGTGTTTAAGGCTGTAGGGTTTGAATGAAGAATCTGATGAAGGCTCGTTAGTTGAAGACATGGGGTGTTAATAGTTTAGGGTTTTTGAGAGGTTTAAGGAATTGGAATGTTAAACAATTCAGGGAACTGATGTTTGTCGCCGGGGACAACCTCAACCTTGGATAAATCCGGGCAGAACTCCAGTTGTCTGTCTTCTTTTTGCTTTGAATCTGTTTTTTTTTTTCTTTTTTTTTTTGTCATACATGTGCCTCGCCAAAAATATGATGGTTGCGAATAGCTTATTAAACCTGCTTCCTTTTTTGTCTCAGAATCGTTACTCTCGTTAACTTGTGTGATCTAATTTATGTGATCAACGACATATTTTAGGGGCTTAGGTAGTTAGGCTTCTAATCGATTACCCTTATTCAGGTTAGGTAGGGGAAAGCCTTTCAATTCATATTTGAATGCAAGGGAGAATGGCATATCCGAACCAAAAATGGAAAGAGCTTCATCCTGATGGATTTCGCGTCACGGAACGAGTCAAGAAACTAAAGATGTTTCCAATACTAATAGCAGTTCCCGCTGAAGCAATTGTAGCAGCTCCTATATCCACTAAATTTGCACCTTCTAACATCGTTTGCTCACCCAGTAAAAAATATAGTTGGTACACAGGCTATTGATTGTGCATCTCGAGTAGGTTGAAAGAATTGCTAAGAAGAAGGGGAGAGTGTCACAGCCAACTCAAAAGAACCCAAATTTCTGACCAAGACAATCAAAGATAGCGGTGGGGGCGTCGTGACTATCACCGCTAATCCTAGGTTATCAGGGGGCGACTAATATCAATTCAAGCCATTTCATGAATAAAATGTGACCAATTAAACAATCAAGAATCAAGAAAATTACTTGTGACTTCCTCCCTTCATTATTCTATTCAAGTGGAAGGCTTTTATTTTTAACAAAGTTTATTTGTCACTTGATTTCTTTTGCAAACTTCAAACAGCTCAGTTGACAGCAATGCCAACCATGCGAGAGTAGTGATTGAAATTTCAAATTTTACGTTGAGTACCTCAAATAAGTCATCAATATCCAATAGTAGCAAATTGCCTTGCTAGAACACGTTACTTCTACTTGCGATTATATATGAGAGCATTATAAAAAATTTAAAGGAAAAAGCAAAGTGAAAGGAGAACTATACGTGCATATTTAAAAAAATATCTAATTCTCGACAATTTGAAACATTACTTTGCTAATGAGTTTTGGTACTATAACACACCCTGGAGCATATATTAAGCACGTTACCAAGTTCCAGGAAATGGAAATCCCAGTAGGCGACCAGGATTTGTGTACGTCATCATGTTCTCAGTAGAAAATACTTGTGCTTTCATAGAGTGAAACACACACAGTTTTTCTTTGTTGTGATAATAGTTGGATCAATATTAAAAGGAAATTGGATCGCATGTCATCACGGAAGTACCAGAAAATATTACAACTAAACTAGCAAACTAGATCTAATGACAGACTTACAAGTCAAGTGGTCTATTAACTAATAGACGATATCTTAGACTTTGGTGATCCAACATGCATTAACAAAATCTTTTTTTCAGGCTATCATCTGCAGAGCAGGACTTTTCAAGTTTCAATGACCAAGGATGCAGATGAACTAACACTTCCATAACACCTTTTTGTGATATATGAGCAATAGCAGAACCCAAAAACAGCAACGGTTTAGCAAATTATAGTTAGTTCTACAAGAGCCTCACAGGAAATTTGGACTCTGCCACTCACTTTCAACTCCTAGCAACTTCCATATACTCACATTACGGCATTATGCACAGCAGAACCACAAATACATTCTTTACTTCGTTAAAAGACGAATTAACTGAATGATCTATGCCAACTACTGGATCCACTAAATTGCTATAAAACCTCTAATACTATCTATATTATGTACATTTGGAGGGACAAATTAAACAAGGAATCAAATGAAAGAATAGAAGGTTTAAACAAATCTTGGTGGCTGAGCTTCAAGACTATTGGAACTAAATGAAACTTTCTTGGTTGTATCATAGGAAGGAAGCGTCTGCATATCTTGCAGGTTAAATTGCCCAAGTTTTGGGAGCACATTATTAGAGTTAAGCGAGGCAAAGTTCTGGGTTAAGGGGCTACTGTGAAACCGACCTTGCCTTGATACCCTATGAACCATCCTCCTCCCATGGTGAAAGTAATCGGTGCTACTAATTTCAGCATGGCAGCTTGGCCGTATTTGCTGCCTGGTAGAACTTGACCAGACATCCTACAAGCAAGATAAACGAGTTTAGTAAATGTATAAACCATAAATTGAACAGGAGAAAAGACATTGAGAGGCACAGTCGCTAAAATACACAGAGGGAGGAAGTGTGTGAATAAAAATAGATGTAGTCGTCAATACAGGGTTATTCAGAATGATTACCAGTGGCTGCTGATTCTGCTGCTGCCTGAAGTCCACATGGGAAGGTGTCATAGACATACCACTTTCACTGCATGAAGAAAATTGGTTTCTTGTTGGTGGATATGAACTACAAAATTCAGGAGGATCCCTATTAGGAACTTCATGAAGTGAAGTCCCATCTTTGTAACAACTTTCGTCTTCATTCAGTGGCATATT
This sequence comes from Lycium barbarum, assembly GCF_019175385.1. Classification (NCBI taxonomy): domain Eukaryota; kingdom Viridiplantae; phylum Streptophyta; class Magnoliopsida; order Solanales; family Solanaceae; genus Lycium; species Lycium barbarum. Next base: position 95,625,440 of record NC_083348.1, on the reverse strand, counting down.
TTCTGATGGAGAGTAATCATGCACATAATACGAACGGTGGTCTTCGTCCCTGCAATGGATATGTGGTGGTCTCCGATTTGTCAAGGAAATTGGTGTAGAACAGAAGTATTGATCAAGTGGCACGTTGGCACCAAGTTGAAAAGTTGGCGGAGAGGAAGATAAAGTAGTATATGTTCCACTTCCGGTGTTTGGTGACTGTCTTCTATCAGATAATTGAATTTGGGCAGTCATTGTCCAGTCTTCAATAGTTATTCCTTGTTTAAGGGCAAGATCTGTTATCTGCTTTTCATCAAGGCCTAAACTTAAGAGTAAATTCCACAGATTCTTTTGTGCTTCCCTTTGATTGTGGATTATCTGATCTCTCATCGCTATTTCAAACTGAAGTTCAGTATTACCAATTCCCTACATTTATTGCAGTAAACAAATGAGGTTCAAATAATACACCAATGTGTAGAAATATTTATCATAAGCAATTCTGCATATTTTCATTTGGGTTTCGCAGTACTAGAGGTAGCAAACCAATATGAGTGGAAACATGGACGGGAAAATGCAGAACATGACGTATCTTGTGGTAGAAAGGGAACTGGAGAGTTGATAAATCTTCTTTGGTGGGATTAAACTAAATGAATAAAGCAAGAGTAAGCATTACCAGGAGCCTGTATTGACTCAGAACTCCCAAGTAAGTCTTATTTCCATTGTTGCTAATGGCTTCATCAATCATAGCTTGGAGTTCACACCTTCGCTTCTCATTTGCTTCAATTTCCTGCACAATTTACAACTCCTGATATGTTAAAAGAAAAACAGAGATTAGGATAATATAACCTACACCAGTAGTACTTAGCCACCTTCAGATAATTATTACTGAGCTCATCGTTGTCGCGAATATTATCAAGGATGACTTGGCGCCTTGCTCTAAGAGCCCGCACGACTGCCCCATCCTTTTCAACAGCCTGAAAAATTACTGAAATATCTAATAAGAAAAACATTCTTGAACAACTTAATATGATAATAGATCTTCAAGAGAGTTAGAAGTCATACAGAAGGAGAAAGACAGTATTAGTAGTATGATCCTTAGGGATTGAAGAACAAAATTCCAAAGCACATTGGATCAGGCAAGAAATAAAGGGATGAAATAGAAGCAAATGACTAAGCCCTCCACTTTCAAAATCAGAGTAGACCCGACCTTAGGGAAGTGACTCTCCAAACAGTTGTAGTGAATACATATCATAGGGAGCACTAGACATATCATAGAAACTTGAGAAGAAATTGAAGCTACTGATCTACCAAATATACAAATCTTTGTGTGCAATATAGGTATATGTTTGGTTAACACACGTTAAGTGCCAGACAGAAGCATATAGATGTTTGGCAAATAGGTGGTCCTTATATTATGATCAAGTTAAGAACATAATGATACTTAACCTGTTGTTTTGCAATTGCATCATCAAGATTCTGGAGTTCATTACGGTTGCTAATGTTCATCTCCTCTATCTCAAACAAAGCCTTCTGTAAATTTATCCTCTCGTGGACATTTTCACTGGTTTCATGGCTCAACGTGTCCAACCAAGAAAGCTCGTCATCTGAGGCTTTTTCAGTAGGCTTGGCAATTAGTTTTGTTTCTTTGTCGGCTAATTCCTTCCTCAGCTGGCTGACCTCATTCTATAAGGAAAAGCAGCTCTCCTAAACATGCATGATTTTGTAACGTCCAGATAAAATATGCTAAAAAATGTCAACTGCTTACTTGAAGGCTATCGATCATCCGTTGGTAGTCTGAAACATGAGTATTGATTGTGCCAATGTTTTTCTGAAAAGCATAACAATGCAGATCAGAACAGATGAGCAACATCTACTGGAATTTTGTATAAACTCGTGAAGATAACTCAAACAGAATGACAGATCAATATCCTAAGGCAATGAAACAGGCAACCGCTGCAGATTAAAGGACATAATTTGGAAAGGCAACACAAATCACATAGCATAGAAAATTTATGAGCAAAGCTAAAGTATAAATTAGTATATGGAATTTGTGGATTTATCCCAAAGAAATTCCAAGTTGATACCAAACTGAATCAAGTACTACGCATCCTGAATTGCATTCTAGAATCCCAATATAGTTTCAGCATTGTGATCAGCAGTAGGCTTATTAATGAAACAATTCAGTATCATCCTAAGTAATTCTGGGGGAAAAAGGCAAATAGAAGACTTTCAATTGGATGTCAATGCTTTAACCATAAGTCACACAGAGAGGATTGGGCCGTACCAGTAAGCAAATGTAAATGATCTTACCAAACGATCACAAAGAACAAAGTAGAACTAAAGGGAAGTCAATCGCGTGCAACCTCTATAGTCTATACCTTACCACAACCTTGAGATGACCCTTCACCAGAAGGATAGCTCCCTGAATCTGGTAAGGCAGTTAACTTTTGTAGTGCCAGGCGACCAAAATTTAATTTATCCTTCTAAAACTTCTCTTATCAGCTTCATCATTCTTCCTCCATTATTCTTCTTAGTAACTGCAATTAGTATCATTCCCTTGCAATAATGGAATACAAGGCCATCTTAATGCACTCACGCCATCTTAGTGTATTTATTCCATTGGATAAACCTCAGACTAGTCACCTATTGAATTTTACTTTTCTTCATACACCACCTTCCATCCATCCATTCTCTATCTCAAGGGTAACCATAGATATTACTTCTTTATTGCAAATTGCTAATCTCTGCACCTTAAAGCATAATTAATAAATGAAGAATATGTTCCCTTCAACCATGAGGAGATCATTATCATAAAAGATCGGTTCGACTTTGACTATGTAATGAATTGTACACTCACAACGAAACCTGTTGATCTTTGTAGTATGACTCTAGTGACCTTTGTTAGACTAGTATATTATACTGGATTCTAACCTGAATGTGTGTCTTAATTTCTTTTGCTCTGTCAGCATACTTTAAGGTATTCACAGTATGGTGATACTGATTGACAGCTGGTGATATGGTGGCAATCATTATTGTTTGAGAATTACCACTCAGCCCATCTTTCAGAATCCGTGTCAATTTGCTGCGAGAAGAATCAACTAAATTAGTTAACATTAGGTAAAAGACTTCACACCACAATAACCCATTCAAGTACCTGTTGCGGTAAGGAACATAAGCTAGACCCTTCTTCTGTTGTTTCCCCAGAGCATTTATGCAGTTTGCCAAAGCAAGAAGAGATCGGTTAATGTTAGCACCATCTCTCAATTTTTGACCTCCACTATTTGTTTCAGAAGCTCGTTCACTGTATCAAAAGTTTTGCAAATAACTATCACCTACCTTTTTCTAATGCAGGAAAAGAAGAAGAAAGAAGGAATTTTTTTTTTGGAAAATAAGAAAGAAGGAAATATTGCACAAACCTTCCAGCAAGATCCACAAGTGCCAATTTTCCTCTTATAACCTGATTAGAGTATTTGTCTCTCTGTTTCCTAGTCACAGTAATCTCCAATACTGCATGAGAGCTGCTCAGAAAATATCAGTATTTCCATACCATTACCGAGGTGATATGATCAACAAAAGGCAGAACTATCAAGAACCACCCCCCTTTCTTTTAGCTGTAATTACTGTCAGTGACTCATGTCTGATAAAGAATGGTAAGCTTCACTTTTTATGAACTATAGAGGATGTAAGAAGTCTGTGTCTAAGTCTTTTTAATCAACGAATCATGAAAAAGGAGAAGAAAAAAAAAATCAGTTTGCTGTAGAATGCTAACCAGAATTTGAGGGAAAATAGGAAATAAACATTAACAGAAAGTCAAGGTTACTCACCGTGATGAAGTTTCATTCACCTCTGTATTTTCTGTTTTTCGTCTGCTGTTCCCCAAATTTAAAAGCTCAAGGATTCTATCAGCTGAATTAACCTAATATAAGTCACAGGGTTAAAACAACAGGCAGAGATCTTGTATCACTGGAGCAAAAGCAATCAAAAAGTAAATAGTCATTATCTAAAGAAACGGTGAGGCCAAAGAAAATGTGAAACACATGAAGAGAGAATCACAACTGCAGGAAGTACATCTTTTCATGTCAGACCTAAACATAACTGGAAAACTAGGAAACTTGTGTTAAGAAGTATGAAGCAAATTGTTGTTACATACTTTCATCGTGTAGGTATTAAAAGACTTGGTGGACAGCATCTCGAAGGCACCAAGAAAAGAATATCATGATTATGCAGTAACACTTTAAGATCTGAAACTAGACCCACTGGACTTGATAAAGCTATTGATTTTGAGGAAGCTCTTTCATTGAACAAGAAAAAACGTTTCGTATCAGATGCTAAGTCCAATGATCCAAAATGTGGCAGTCCCTGGAAAAGATGAAGTATTAAAAAAATAACAACGGGACAAACCTTGATACATCTAAGGCCAGCAACCATTATTCCTTGCTCTGGATCCTCTCTGAGCTCCAAGTGACCTGCTGACTTCTCAAGTAAGTCATATATTACCTGCTTTCACCATATTTAGATATCAAAAGGCATTGCCTACATCACTTCAATCTAGAACTGCTTATACCATGCAAAAGACATCAGACCTCATTGTAGACTTCAAGATAGGAGCAAGTAACTTGAAACACATCAGAGCTTTTGTCATTCTTGATAAGATCAAATATCGTGTTAAGACTTAGAACCATAAGTCCAGGGTCATCTTTAGTTCCAACCATTGTATATGTTTTTCCACTGAAAATACAAACATTTGTTTAATATTAAGATTACCTTACAGAAGCACTCACAGCTCTCCAACTAGAATAGGAAAAGTAAAAACATAAACTATACGAAGAAAATAAATCAAGAAAGGCGGGCTAATAACTTCCCCATGTTTAAGGAAACCCCAGTAGAGACGCTCTTATTAAGCCAGCTAAAACTCAATAACCTGTGTCTTTCCTTAAAATCAGTAAAGAGTAATGTTTATTAGGAGATAAGCACCAACTAGATGCAGGAATAACACTCTTAAGTTTTTTATATGACAAGATCATTGATATGGCGGCCTAGAAGTAACTCATGTCTATAATTTCTATTCAAATTCAACATAAATCTTTATTAACCAATCTGACAATCTCTGCATTTCATTTCATTTATTTTCTCTGCACCAATCATCCAGTGTCACTAAATAAATCGAGTTTCTCATTGTATTCAAAATGATCATTGCTGTAGCATTTTGCATCAACTTTATCCACTCACCACATTGTTGATGGAAGATCAGACCAGTGGAACATGATGCTGACACATAGTAAATTTAGCAGTCAATTTTAAGAAAATTCATCCCACAAGGAGGTAGTTGGCCTATATCCTGACCGCAGGAAAATTCAAAAATGTACGAAAACTGTAGAGAGGTGAGATGTTCTTTATCCAATGTTGTATATACCTGCCTGTTGAACCATAAGCAAAGACAGTTGCATTCAGTCCTTGAATGACCCCAGCAATTGTAGACTGAATACTTGTCTCATAGACGCCCTGATTTTTATAGCATCAAAGTTTAATTAGCTACATCAAATGCAAAGGCATATACTGGCATCATGCATTAGTATGAAGGGGATGATAAAAATTCAAGGGAAGCCAAAATCTGGAAAAGAGAAACAAAGATAACACGAAACACTTGCCAAATTTGTGGATTTAGGTCCAAATGCATAATCAAAAGCATATCTTCGTTCTTTACTACGATTCTGTATACGATCTAAGTAATCCTTTGACAAGCCAGGATCCAGAATGACAACCTCCTACATTCATCATAGTTTTCGTGAATTACAAAAGATAACACTCACAATAGTGTCAATCAAATCAACAATGAATAAATATCTACCTTATCATTGTTTACTCTAACGATATCACGACCGCCTTCTCTATCAGTCAATGGCCTACATTTCACCGCTACCTACATTCACCATAACAATACAGAATACGCATATCAACAGTTGGCTAAACAGTTCATGCTAAAGTAGTCATGAATAGAAGACGTTACCGTAAGAGTAGTGGCTTTCCTTGCTGCCGGTGCTCTAATGCTTGGCATAATTGACTAACATTTGCCTCAACTATTCACAAGAATTTTATTCAATCCTATTTTCTAATTTGAATTCTGACAAGGAACTACACAGAAATTACTGACAATAAAATGCTTTGGTTATTAATCAACAAATACAGTTAGCACGAAAATCGGTAACCGCCGCAAACCGTTAAGTTAGATTTCAGCAAAGAGAAATAAAAATCTCTCGAGTGTTGAATGGAAAAATGTGACAAATATATGTATGTATGGAGATGATTTGGGGACAAAAATCAGTTGGGAAAATAGGAGGGGGTTTCGTTGAGATTATTAAAGAAATGAATTTGCATATGATATCAATGTTTGTTTTCGTTACATATTTCTTTCTTTTGACACACTAAATTTATTTCTGAGGGAACTGGAGGTGACCACCACACCGAATTTAAATGAGAATTTTAAATCAGTAAAATAGTAACGTGTGTCAATACATAACGTTATCAAAATAAAATACTCTCTTTGTCCATTAACTTGATACACCTCTTAAAAAAACATTTATTTTTATTTGTCCGTTATATTAAAAAAATTATTTTTCTTGTTTTACTTTTAACATTTATACTCATTTTTCAAATTTATTGAGATTATACTCCAATTAATATATGTATTATGCTAAAAATATATACTTCATTTAAATTTTTAAAAGACGTGCAAAGTCAAAAATAGATAAATAAAAGTGAACGGATGGAGTAATTAATAAACTGATAAGTTTACTATATCAAACAAAATAGATTCAATATTTTCGGAAATGCATTAAGAAATCATTATAGTTAATAATAAGAATAAATTAGAAAATAAATGATAAATTTTATCTTGATTTTTCAGACTAAGCAAGTAAAATTAAAAGTAGACATTTTTTTTAGTATAATAGACAAGTAGGACGGAGGAGTATAAATATATACGTGTAAAAGTATCCAATTACAAATGCATAGTTTAGTGGAATGCAGTAAGTGATTTTTTAAAATGTTGTTTTCATTAAATACGGTTATGGGATTTACCTTCAGGTGGATGGGGGAGGAAAACTCCCAACCTCCAATTTAGTTAATGATGGTGACCCTTGATCGTTATATCGATGTTATGTTTGGACTTTGATTTGAGACAGATAGGGTATTTTTGGATTTTTGTGGGACTGGAAAGACAATATAAAAAAGTTCTACATTGCTTCTTTTACAGGGAATTTGCTTTTTGGAATTATGTGGGGACACAGACCTTTTTGAGGTTGGCAAGGAAAACTTTTGATTATAAAATGATGAAAACTTTTTTGAAGCTTGAGAATATTTGAATTCAGACCTACAAGCCTTTATTAGTTTCAAGTTTTGAATCCACACAGATTTCTTTACATATAACAAAGAAAGGCGTGCGAGTCACAACTGCACATCGACGTTGCATTACACGCAAACATTGAAAGGGACGAAAAATTAGACTAAAAATCCAATGGATAGACGAGTAATCCAATAGATCATAGTTCTTGGACAATTCTAGAGCTCGTTTGGTAGGAGGTCTTAGCTTAAATAGTCATGGTATTAGATGTGTTATTTTTTTAGATCATGTTTGGTTGATATTTTTGGGCATGTATAACTAATACTTTAATACACCAAAGGTTGTACTTCATTCGTCCCATAATAAGTGTCACCTTATCCAAAAATACGCATATTAAGAAACTAATAATGCAATGTGAAGTTTACCAAATTACTCTTATATAATAAAAATAAATTACTTTTACCTTTTGATTAGAGCATGCACAAAAAGTAAACCTTTTAACATTGGGAATCCACAATACCAAGTTACTATGTGATTTTTTTCAATCATCATTTAGATGTTACTTTATTATCTAAGGATAGAATTGAAAAAAATTAGTCAATTTATGTCTTAGTTTTCTAAGGTGACACTTATTATGGGACAAAAAAAATTGGCTAAAGTGACACTTATTATTGGACGAAGGGAGTATTATCTTATCCCACCCCCAACATGGGATAACTTATCCATGAATAGCTTATCCATGGATAAAAAACTAAAATGAAAAAATTAGCCTTGTTTTGTTTCAAGAAACCTATAAAGGCCAAGCATCCAAGGGTATAATTGTAACAAATTATTTCTTAAATTTTAAAAATAAATAAATATTCAAATGGTAAATGGTATCTTTTGTGTTTAGTGCCATGAACCAAACACTCAACAAAAATAATCCCTGTATTACTAATCCATGTATTACTAATCCCTACATTACTAATCGCTGCCTTATTAATCCATGTATAACTTGTCTTTGAACCAAACAATCCCTGACACATTTTTCTTTTTACATCAGAAAGAGTGTTGTTTTGATTGCGATACATGTAACCCTCAATTTCAAAATATGTGCTTTTTAAAAAAAAAAATTGAGAGTAAATTTGATTAAGTATTTGAAACTAAATTTGATTAAGTATTTGAAACTAAATTAGATTAGAACTCATATTTAAAAGTTAAAATTTTAAATATTCAAAATCACATGATTTAATCAAAGTTCACACAATTTGAATTTCAAAAAATGAAAAGCGACACATAATTTGAGACGGAGGGAGTCCCTTCCTTTTTTTTTTTTTTTACTCCACATAGTTAATCAGATATTACTTATACATTGTGCTGCATTCTACCGAAAGCAGTAGATTGCTTGCTCGCATTTCTAATTTATCAAAATGTAAAAGTTGGTTATTTTTTACCATAGAGAAGAAGATGCAAGTGTAATGAAGAAGTAGGGTCGGAAGGTACATCTTTAATGAGGATCACTGACTCACTGGTCCCAACACAAGGAGAGACAAAACCAGAGGGACAATGAAGAGATAATTTTGGATCTAACTGCTCTTACTTAGTTGTACATCATCTGCAAACATGATGACTAAGTAGTACATCTAGCTAGCCAAGTGTAGAGGCATATACATGTACCGATATACATACTTTGAAACACTTCAAATGCAGCTATCCTCTTGTTTGATCTCTAAAGGAAATTATTCTGTAAAATTTTGGGTATATAAATAGAGGCACAAAACCCGCCTATGTTAGAATATTATAAATATCTCCCTCCGTTTCAATTGTTTTGATACTTCATCCGCTTAAAAAAGAATGACCTATTTCTATTTTTTAAAACAGTTAACTTTAAAGTTCCTCTTTAACTTTTAATAAAAGACTTTTGTGGTCACATAAATATTATGACATATTTAAGATTATAAATTTCAAATTATTATAGCCACACAAATGTTACTAGACGTGTGAGACTACATATTTTAGAAGTCTTATTTTTTGTACAAGAGTCAAAGCAAACAAATTGGAGAGGAGGGGACCAAGAGACACATCTCTGAAGTTTTACAGTTCTGCAAGTACTTCGGTCTGTGTCTTCCCTTAAGTGATATATTTAGCACATGACCAACCCAGCAAACTCGAACCAAGATGTGAATCTCGTGAGCCTTAGACTCACTACTCTTTTCCTAGATGTTTAAAATGGAAAAAAAGGTTATATTCGTTTGGTGGATCGTTTGTTAGCGGATAATAATTTCAATGTTGACGACACAGAGAATTGCTGCTTTACAGTCGCTTTCCATGTTGGGCCTACCAAGATTTATTTCAGTCCACCAACTTCACTATCAGTGCTGAAACTTGAAATGGCTAGCTAAAGTAAACACTAACACAGGCATCTCTGCAGAATTGCAGAAATAAAGACACAACGTGATTATATAGCAGCAACAAAGATTTACCATGTACAGGTACACCAGCTAAGCTCTTAAATATACTCTACAAATTTGAAATGCATCTACAGAGTTAGCGACCTCAAATTTCAAAAACTCTTTTTTAACTTTTTTTTTTTTTTTTGGCTGGAATATATGGTGTTACTAATCGGTTCTAATATATGGTACTACTTATCCTTGTACCTTAGTACCCCATCCGTCGCATTTTATGTGAAGGTATTACTATTTGGGGAGTCAAACAGTCCTCCTTTTACTATAATTTTCTTAAACTTTTTTAAAATGTATTGAACCATTAGCTATGTTGACTTATAGTACTTTTTTATTTTATAGTTTTCAAATATGTAAATTTAATTTTAAAATAATTGAAGAATCTATGTCAAAATTAAGTGTTTTTGACCCTCATTCTCTGAATCCTCCATATAAATTGGGACAGAGGGAGTAACATGTTATCCCATTACAAATCGCATGGCATGAATTGCATCAAGAATCACAACAAATGCAGATCAACATTCCAATCCATTGTCAAGCCAGCAAAAGAGTGAATTCTTACCAAATTGATAACATAACATATAGCATATAATTAAAAGGGCACAATGTTCCAGTGTTCCCCCAAAACCTAACTTAAACCAAATAAGAATTCACGAAGAAACTTCCTGCTCTAATGATAACAAGCTTGAAAATAAGATTAATCATCTGGTACAAAATACTGCAGGCCTAAAATTCAGAAGACGCTTATATGAAAATCAGCTGGTACAAAATCTGTTCAGACTGAAATGACAGATTTGCACTATCAGTTGTTGACACAAATGAGAGGGGGAAGAGCGAGTTTTGTCACACACCAACTAACATTATAAAAAAAGCAAGTTGTGAGCTCTGATAAGATGCAACAACTTAGCAAACTGCCTCTGAATATCAACTTAGCTAACCAGCGGAAAAAGAATGCCTCTAGTCTAGCTTAGACTTCTATTCATCCCAAAGAACGATGACATAAGTTGTCCTATACGCATAAAGAAGGGTTATAAGGCAAAGTAAAGGAAAATGTTCAACAACATTAACCTTCTCTCATTTCATTTTTTTATTCGTTTAATGTTTTCTGAATTTCTCTTTTAGGTGGGAGGGCTGGGGAACAGGGGATGGGTGTCATAGAAGAGGGGAAAGAGAGAAAAACCTATGTTTTTTCAGATATACTCCATATCAATTATTCATTAGAGAGAACATTCAATTATTTGTTAGAATGGGCAATGCCCTCACTTATGTCCGTCCTAATCTGTTGACTAAAACAATGACTCTAAAAGAATAGGCATTCTAATCATTTTTTCTCAAGTTAAAAAAAAAAAACCATCCTCTAGACTATATGCAATAGGCACCCACATGGCATGGACAAAGATATAAATACATGACTGTACAGAAAATCTACTTTACAAGTTCTTTATTTCTGCATATGCGGATATATGAATGTCACAGCACTCTGCATCCCACGAAAAATCCTTTGTCATGGCATCAACAATCTTCTTGTCCCATTTTGATGGGTTATTCTTCTGTAATAACATGAAATAAAGCAAGATTAAAAAGCCTGTTCTTTTTGGGAAGAGAAGTATTTACCAGGAGCAGGCAGCTGAATAAGAGTGAAGTTTTCTCATATTCATCAAGTCTTTCGGGCCCATGGGAAAGGGAAGGGGTGGAGAGGCTAGAACGACTTTCACAAGACTCAAGTACGTACAAGTTCATCAATTGCTTGGCTCAGGGGAATATTGGTGAAGTTATCTTTGATATAACCAGAGAATTTGCTGCCCTCAAGATCACGATCCACAAAGTGCCTGTTCATCCAGTAATTTGATGAAAAACGTGAACTTTCTCAGCAGGCAAGGAAATAACAAACCTTAGAGAAAGTTGTTTTTATTTTGCATTCATTGTTAACTAACCCGGATTTTCTGTCAGTAGAATTCAGTAGAATAGGCATAGCTCCATATCTCATGGCCTTGAGCTACAGACATATATAACAGATAAACATCAGGAGCATAAAAATTTCAGGATCTAAGAAAAAATGCAGACAGATTAAAATCTAATGACTCTAAAGAGAAGCAAATATGATGTCAATTTAAGTGTGTCATTAACAAGGTTCATCGATTAATTGTGGAAAGCAAAGAATGATGCATCTGTCAAGGGTGCTCATGTAATGATAGTATGTTTTCAAATTTTGAGAACCCTTCTTCACTTGTCCAACCATGCATCATACTGAAGCAAAATGTGCGGCCAATGTCTTCCATGGTAAATAATAATTCTTCAGCTTGCAGTCCTTTAGATAATGCCTTATATGAAACGGCTGAAACTAAAACTTGTGGTTCTTCGACGGGCAATGCGACCAATGAGAGTACAGTTGGTGGTAAATGCGAATCAAGTGAGAAACTGTCAGAAGCAACAAATATTTCTTCTTTTCATAATAGAAGGTTTCAGTATTTCTCAAGGAAGATATATACACTAATGTGTTGACAGAAACCTAATCAGTGAACCAACATGAATGCAAGAACATAATCAGCATGCGGATTATTTAATGAAATTCAGGTCTGTTCCAAGAGGTGCAATTGCAATTCATCCCATCGTGTGCCTGGAACAAAGGATCATTTAGATAAACTGGAAGTTGGTAATAAGCCTTCTTAGTATTTAAGGATGTCTTCTACTATGTAATATTGGGTTAGGCTTTTGTTTTTAGCTTTCAGTCTCTCTTTGTAACTTGAAGACAAGGCTTCAGGCTTTCATATCACTCCTATTTACTCCTTTGAATCATTAATAAGAAGGTAGGTCCGGCATAAGTCATACCCCCATGGGAAGTTGGTAATAAGCCTTCTTAGTATTTAAGGATGTCTTCTACTATGTAATATTAGGTTAGGCTTTTGTTTTTAGCTTTCAGTCTCTCTTTGTAACTTGAAGACAAGGCTTCAGGCTTTCATATCACTCCTATTTACTCCTTTGAATCATTAATAAGAAGGTAGGTCCGGCATAAGTCATACCTCCATGGTACATGGTAGTCTCTTTTTTCTCTTTTAATTATGTTATTTATATTTCCACATTAGTCCACAAAAGATTGCAATAGATGAGTTTTGCGGAAACTACTTACCGGTACTTGGAGTATTGTATCATCAAAAGAAGGGCATAGCATGATGTCAGATCCCGCAAGTACTAAATGTGCTAAAGCTTCATCATATTTGTTAAGGAATCTTGTGTTTTCATCCTGTGGTATTAAAAGATTCAACATTAATTTCAGTTCCAAAATCTTGTGTAATTATACTTTGCAATGAAGGTAATCATGTACACTGCATCTTTAGTCTAGTGTGGGAATGTCCATATTAGGATAACTTCAACATTGCAATACTGCACATAAAAGTACCAAAAACATAGATGTCATCTCGTTTCCACTATTAGGAAGAAGAATCACTTTAAGAGATAAGAATTCTGATGCAATTTGTTTCCAACTATGGATTTTGACTTCACAATTTAGTTATTCCAAACAACAGTTTCATCACATCTGCGGTTCCCAATTACAGGCCAAGCGACAAACTGGTCTCTGACCAGTAGCGGCTAAAATGGATCAGGTGAACTTAACATGTACTCCATTGGTCCCAAGATTTCAGTCCAGTTTGTCTTCTCAAGAGTGAACAAAATAGATCTTTGACTAAGGGTTTCAAATCTATTATGCTGTCAAATTTATGTGGAAAAAGTTGCAACCTATAGTACATTTCATGTAGTTTCTGATATCTAAATTTCATTTTCCAAGGAGTAAATTAATGTATGTCCAATTCATGATCACAAGAAGGTCGAATGACCCCTGAAAAGCAAACACAGACCCCAAGATTTAGGGATAAGGCCCAAGGGAGTAAGTAAACATTTTGCTTCTCCAGAGGGAAAATACTGTAAAAAACATAAAGAAAATGTAAGAAACTCTCAAACATGAGAAAGTACGAACTTAGGGCACAGTGGATACATGCAAGAAGAGGCATAACATGGCTAGTAGAAAATAATCAAAATATGACATGTAAGAAATACTATTGAATAACTACACCAGCAAGCTAACTCCAGTTTTATTTGTCAGAGAACTACACAAGAACACATAAAAAGAGAGGAAAATGGAGCATCCAGCAGCAACAGAGGACCCCTTATGGTTACATAACACAAGCATAACCCCTCCCAACATTTGGATCCATGGCATGAGCTAAACAGACAGCAACATTTGAACACGCTTTTACAGAACCCAAAAGCTTTTGACTCCAAACTTTCTTTATTCCTGTGAGTGAAGACCTCACGAAGACATTAGCCACAACCTTAGTACAAGGACACTGACAAGGTTTCGTTGAGATAAAGCTTGCGTGGTCGATCAGGAGTTGAATCATGGCTGAGACTTGGGCCACTGGACTACCTAATTGTCTCATTCTACCAAAAGTAGCTAGCTAAGTTCTTTTAAGTTTTCCTGTCACAATTACCGATATAACTAAATGACATAGGTGTTACAGGCAAGGTGAGGCACAAATATACCCTGATAAAGAAGGAATGCAATTACCTTGAGTTCCTCCTCAAAATATTCCATTGCCGTATTTAAACCAGGAGTTTGACCTGAGCCCATGAAGACAAACTGCACGCCGGCAATTAAAATTCTCATTGGTTAACAAACTCCAAAGGAAGACCAAAATAACAGCTACAAAACTTTTGGAGTAATTAGTGCTTTCTATATGGAAGTGTAAAACTCCCCGAAAACATCATCAGCAAAGCTACGACATCCAGAGACGGACATAAATAGAACCATGACTTATTTGAGAAAAGCAACAACGACGACGCCTCAATCCCAAACAAATTGGGGTCATCTATATGTTTCTCCATTTAAATTCATCTTAGGCCAAATGTACTACAATAAATAAGAAGTACTAGAATTTATTTTATTTGAGAAAAGCCACCAAGCTTATTCAGAAGAACGACCTGAACACCTCTCCTTGAAGCCATCCAAATAAGTGTCTTGAGGTTCTCCAGTTCAATATCAGAGATATCTGAGAAGATGCATCCTACCTGAAGATACATCATTAATAAACTAAACATATGCTGATACATTTATTGAACGCAATATTTTTTTTTGGTAAAGTAATAAAATTCATTAGTAAAACATCAAGAAGATGCAAGGTTACAGATGGGAAAAGCTGGCAGGCTTGGCAAAACCTGTAGAACAATCTAAAGATATCCTATCTCTACTGAACTAGAGAAAAGGAGCTGATAAAATCTAGAAAGTTACCCACATTGTTTACAGGGGCAAAAAAATGCCAACTAAAAAGACTAACTAAACACCTAGACTTTAGAGAGCAAATATGAGTTGAGATTCCTTCAAAGCATCTGTTGTTTCTCTCCTTCCATAGGGTCCAAAAAATTACTGCTGGGATCATTCTCCAAATTCTTTTAATGGATTTGTCAACTCTCCAGAGTATCCAGCTAGCATATGCATCTTTGATGTTGAAGGGCATTACCCATTGTAGACCAAGCATAGAGTAGAAGAAAAACCAGAGGCTAGCTGCTGCAGGGCAGTGCAAAAATAGATGGTTGACACTTTCATTGGTCTGCTTGCACATGGTACACATGTTAACAACTATTACACCTCTCCTTCTAAGATTGTCTTGTGTTAGGCATGCTTCCTTCAGTGCAGTCCAAGTGAAGCAAGTAACTCTGAGAGGCTGTCTGGTTCTCCATACAAGCTTCCAAGGCCAAACCTCTAAAAGGCTATTTTGAGAGCACCAGTTGTTGTAACATTCCTTCACAGTGAAAATCTTTTCCTTAGAATTGCCCCAGAGTATTCTGTCCTAAAAATCTGCCACCAAAGTACTTTGTCCCAAACTTTCTAATAGAGAAAGAAAATCATCAACTTCCCAATCCTGTAAGTTTCTCCTTAAAATTGGTGTCCAACAGTTGTTAACTCTATATTGAGCTAATGTTGCTTCTTTGTTAGAAGCTATCAGAAATAGTGAGGGAAATAAATCTTTTACTAAAGTGTCCCCAAGCCATTTGTCCTGCCAAAATCTGATCTTGAGCCCATTTCCAGCCTTGAATGAGACAGCCTGGAAGAATTCCTCTTGGAGACTACTGATGTGTTTCCATACTCCAACACCATGTGGTTCATTGCTTTTCTTTGCAGTCCAGTGGTCTTGAATACCATATTTAGCTTTGATGATTTCCTTCCAGTACCCTGCCTCATTTTGACCATATCTCCAAAGCCACTTCATGAGTAGGCTGTTGTTATGAAACTTAAGATTTCTAATCCCCAGCCCCCCTTGGCCTTTGGGTTGAATAACTGATTGCCATTTGACCAAAGAGAATTTATGAGTAACACTGTTACCTTCCCATAGGAATTTCCTTCTAAGCCTATCAATTTGCTTTAGAACTGAGGTTGGCATAGGGAAGAGTGACATAAAGTAAGTGGGAATGCTGTCTAGGACACTTTTGATGAGGGTGAGCCTGCCACCCAATGAGAGATATTGCATCTTCCAAGTGGCTAGTCTTTTCTCCATTCTTTCAATGACCCCACTCCATATCCCAGATGATTTGAATTTAGCACCCAAAGGAAGTCCCAAATAGGTGGTGGGAAAGGAGCCTGTTTTGCAGCTAAGAATATCAGCAAGAGCTTCTAGGTTGGTCACTTCATTCACTGGATATATAGTGCTCTTACGCATGTTGATATGAAGTCCAGAGATGGCCTCAAAGATCATGAGGGTAGTGTTGAGATTAGAGACCTGCTGACAATCAGCTCCACAAAATATAAGGGTGTCATCTGCATAGAGTAGATGAGAGACTGAGACTGAGGTGGAAGGATTTCTGCCCACTTGGAACCCTTGAATCCACTGAAGTTCTTTGGCCTTTGCTAACAGCTGAGATAATCCTTCCATCGCAATGATAAAGAGGAAAGGGGACAATGGATCCCCTGCCTGAGTCCCTTTGAGAAGAGAAAAACCCAACTGGACTTCTGTTCACCAGAATTGAAAACTTCACTGTCGAAATACAGAAATAAATCCACCTTATCCACCTTTCCCCGAAACCCATTTGCTTCAAAATGTTGACTAAATAAGCCCAGTTAAGCTGATCAAAAGCTTTCTCAATATCTAATTTGCATAGGATCCCAGTCTCACCACTTTTAATTTTCCAGTCTAGCACTTCATTGGCAATCATAGATGCATCAGTGATCTGTCTATTCTTCAGAAAAGCACTCTGCTGTCCAGAAACTAAGGAATCCACCACTTTTCCGAGCCTCTTAGCTAAAATTTTGGCCAGCAATTTGTAGACACTGCCTATAAGACTTATAGGCCTATAATCTCTAAGCTCTGCGGCCCCTTTCTTCTTTGGGATAAGAGCAATGAAAGAGGCATTGCATGATCTCACCATTTGGCAGTTCTGATGAAAGAAATTAAAAGCTGCTAGCAGGTCTGCTTTGATGAAGTTCCATGATTTTTGAAAGAAAGCCATAGTGAAACCATCAGGGCCTGGAGCTTTGTCAGGGGCACAAGTCATGAGAGCTTCTAAAATCTCCATTTCGGTGAAAGGAAGTTCAAGGTCCTCTTTATCCACTGTGTTGAGACTTGACAGACCTTCAAAGACAGCTGAGGGTCTCCAAGATTCAGTTTCTTTGTAAATTTGTTGATAGTACTCCAGAATACCATCCTTGATCCTTCCTTTGTCTTCAATTACTTCATCCCCTATTTTGAGTCTGTCAATGGTATTGCCCTTTCTATGAGAGTTGGCCATTCTTTGGAAAAACTTTGTATTCTTATCCCCCTCTTTCAACCATAAACATCTTGATTTTTGTCTCCATGAGATCTCTTCAGCGGTTGCTATTTGCTGAATTTCAAGTTTGAGATTCAATTTGAACGCAATATTAAATTTGAACAACAGCAATGATGTCCTCATCTGGACACACAACAGATGGATGCCTTAAAACAAAGCAAGTTATAATCAAGAATCTATAATGGATTTCAGAGAGAGCAAAAGACGCGCACATCAAATTGCATGTCACCAATCTTCCATGGAATAGTACCTAGCGAAAATTACCAAGAGGAACCATAACGTTCAGAAAGAAAATTTGGTTTACAAGTTCCTAAAAGGCATCCAATAGAGTAAGGATATAAAATTTACCAGCAATGCAGACATTTTACCGAGTTCTATTAAGGACACCTCGGTTTTCCTTATGGAAAGCACAGTTCAATATCATTCATACTACATGAAACTAAAATCATCAGTAGAAAGTGAAGAAAATGTCTGTTTTCAAATTTCCAGAAACTTCCCCCCTCAGCTACTTCGTTCTTCTAACTTCAGTGGTACTTTCTCATATAGTACAATATTTTGTCCCTTGATTAGTGGCAGTATATCATCAGGCAGACTGACCTAGACAATCTCATAAAGAAGAAGCTAAAAGAAGAGATAATCTTTGAGAAATCCCTATCCATAGTGTTTGGTTATAGACTTTTGCAGGTAAATCTTCAACCAGAGTAAAACCTACGAGAATAATGGATGCTTGCTCCTGCAACCCCAGATGCTGCTGCAACGAGACTTTGCAGGTAGATTTCCCCTTCATATTATCTGCACTGTAGTTTTGTGGAAGAAACTTATCCACTGAAGGATCCCAAGCTGAACTGTCAAATCCAGGAGGAGCAACTACTAACTTGTCCCTACAATCAAACTGTATTAGCAAATGAAAACCTAATAAACACCAGAGAAGAAACAAACCTAAGAGACTACTGATCTGTTGCAGCAAAGCAAAAGCATCTCTAGAGCCTCTAGCAAAGAATAAAACTTGCCAACGAATCAGAAATTCATACTAGTCCTAATTGTAAAATGTTGAAGAGGAACACATACTTGTGTATGGTTAAGGTGGGCTCCAGACCATGAATCGTAGCATTAATTATCTGCCCTTTTGTTTGCATGGATGACATTATAATAACTTTATTGGAGTAAACAACTCCAGCCTGGACGAAGACAAAGGAGCAAAATATTACATGATGCCCACTAAACGAGCTCAACTTTAGCTAAACATAATCCATTTAACGAGGAAACCAAAAGGCAAAAGAAAACAAGAATTTTATATTTATAGACAAATATAAATGAAAAGCGTGGACGGAGATGTCATGTGCCTGCTTTCAAGTTCAAAATCTCTCCAATTATCATGTGCAGTAAAATATGGAGTAGGAATCCCTTCTAATGGACAGATATTCCACTTATGTGACCCTACGGCATCCGGTAACTGTGCAGTCAAGCATCCAATGGCGGCAAACAGTTAGGAGGTCAGAAAGCATCAAATACCTTCAAAACATTGACAAGATGGGACTTGTGGTTATCTTGCAGACGGTCAGAACGATGTAGTCCGTGAGGATCAAGCCCACATAGGGCTAACTTTTCAGGTTGCTCTACACACTGTCACATATGACCTTTAGAGATTGTCAAGAGGCTTGGTACATTTCAAAGCCATTCTAAGAGAAATAGTCAAGAACACATAATGGGGCTCTTGCCTGAGACTCCAAGCTTTGGCATGTCAACATTATCCTGGTACCTTCAAGTCCCTGTACATTTGAGAAGGACGAAAGCATCAACCACAATGCAGAGAGAAAGCTAATTTTGACAGAAACATCAATCGTCATAGTTTTTGCCTAAGAAATAG
Organism: Lycium barbarum; assembly: GCF_019175385.1. Lineage (NCBI taxonomy): Eukaryota > Viridiplantae > Streptophyta > Magnoliopsida > Solanales > Solanaceae > Lycium > Lycium barbarum. Next base: position 95,606,002 of record NC_083348.1, on the reverse strand, counting down.
GGAAAAGGGTCAAAAATACCCCTCTACTTTGGAAAAAGGGCTAAAAATATCCTCCGAACTTATTTTGGGTCAAAATACCCCTCTCATCCTTAAAGTTCTCAAATGTACCCCTGTCTTGACGGAAATTATCCCCCAAATAACCCGAAATCATTTTTTAAACCCGCTCCATCATTTAAACCCGACCCAACTAAATAATAACCCATAAGATCCCTTGTTGAAAGATGAATTCTCGAGCACTTATGGAGTATCATGCCAAAATTCGGGGGATACAAAGTGAAGAGATTTTTTGGGACTTGAGATTCAGAAGAGATTTCCATGATTGGGAGGTGACTGAATTTCAACAATTGCTGGATTTGCTTCATAAGCAAGGCATGCCAGTTGATAGCCTCGATGGTATGAGGTGGGGTTTAGAGAATAACAGAGTATTCTTTGTTAAGTCCTTTTATGAGAATTTTGGTTAGGGAGGAGGACGTCTTTCCATATAATTTGCTACGGATACTAAGATGCCAAGGGAGGTGTGTTTTTTCACTTGGTTAGCCACTAGAGGAGTGATCTTGACGGTGGAAAATCTTAGAAAGTAGAAGGTTGTTTGCATCAGTTTGGCGTTACATGTGCAAGGAGGCGGGCGAGGATGTGCATATTGTTCTACATTATGGTCTAGCCACGAGATTATGGTGGGATATTTTTAGTTGGTTTAGTATCTCATGGGCGATGCCAGGAACCGTAAAAGAATTTATGGTCAGCTGGAAGAGTGGGAGAAGACGCATTAATGTGGGTTGTTGGGAGAGAGAGAGAAACGGGAGAGCTTTTGAAGGGGTAGAGATGAGTTTTACTCAGGTCTCAGTTGAGGAGTAGTCTCTGATCCCTTATTTTCTCTTGGAGCACCCATGTAGTTGCTTGTTGTATAGAAGATTGAGTGTCATTTTTAAAGAATCATATATTTTGTAGACTCTCTACTTTTTGGGTATACATCTTGTATACAGCCGATTTTGGCCAATTTATTAATGAAAAAAATATTTACTTCATAAAAAAAAGGCAATCAAATGGCTCCACGTTGAGAAGAAACAGAGTGATGTCAGATCTATACAACTAATAGTAAACATGAAGTAAGAAGTTTATCATTGTTGAATGCAAATGCTACGAAGTGAACCTGATTTACAAAAACATCCCAAAACAGTGGACCAACAATAGATGTTTCCCAGTTGTGTATATGAAGCACATCCGGCTGCTTTCCTGCTTTAACTATATAATCCAATGAAGCGCGAGAGAAGTAGGAGAATCTGCCATCAAATGATAATTCAGAGGAAAATATATGTCACTACTTGACAACTGAAGAATTAAAGTTAACCACCCAAAAATTTAAGCGCATGCAGGAAGAATAGATCACAAAACGCCACTAAATACAAGTGACTTAGTAACTTCTTCAAACAGCTGGCCGGCTGCATTGCAGAAAGATTGGGGTGGGAAAGAGGGAGGGGTCGAGGTGTACACAAATGCACTGCCCCACTAGTAGCTGTTTTTTTCTAATTAGACTATCAGATCTACAGAAATACACCTATGCTTGAACAAGCAACCATCCAAACAGCACTTTATTCTCAATAACATGGTCCTCAAGTCTTCTATTGCCATACAACCTGGACAATTCTGTGATGAACGGAGTATGTTCAAAGTCTTGATACCTTTATTTGCAGTTTTTGGCGTCATTTACTCCAAAAAATATCATAAGGATTAGCCAGAGAACAATTTAAGCAATTTTCCAGAAATTATACCTTGTTGATAAAGAGGAATTCAGTAGAGATAGTTGAATCTGATCTAAGTTTACCATGATACAGCCCCAACACATCCAGTCTAATCAAACAGAAAAGTATTCAAAAGCTAGCCTCAAGCAATTAGGAGTTTGTTTGGGGTAGAAATATAAAGAAGTTCGGCAAAATTAAACAACTTTGCAGAGAAGTCATTCTCTACCTGACTTCAGCTCTAAACAACAAAAGAATACTAGCATTTTTCTATCATTGCTACAACTTAAAAGGAGCTAACTTATTTAGCATTAACATATCACATTGGATCTTGACCACATTTCACAGCACATTCTCTCAGTATGGATGTTACTATTCTTTAGAAGTTTCTTAGATTCCATAGATGTTAGTCAAGCAGTTATACAGCAAATAAATCAAATCTTTAGCATGATCAACTGATTCCTGCCCTCTTCTAGTCAATAAGCTGTCAAGCTTTGGTTAACGAAGAATAGTGTAACCGTGCTTCTCAACATTAGTCCAATATGAATTTCTCATACTTTTTTTAGATCAGTGGTTTAGACAAGTGGGAAGAAAGAGAAGATGCAAAAGAAACCAATTGAAATTCATACAACATATTAGGAGGATATCTCTGCATTTGAAGTGAACTTTAGAATGCTGGAAATATTGTGTTCAAATTATTATTAGATACTAAACAAAAAACTGGTGTCTGGAGTATGTTGTTTATTAAAGTCCTTTCCAGTTAGAGTCAAGCATGAAGCAACCTTAACCAAAATAAATAGCTCATAATAAGAGTTGACCAACAACATCATGAAGTAATCCAGCTGAAAGGCTGCATTCTGAGAAGTTTTCAAGTTCTAATCACATTTGATATCAAGAGAGTGTTCCAAAACAGACATATACTTGAATCGGATATAAAGACTATGCATAAGAACATATTAAGTCGAAGACATGCATAAATAAGCGCCTTCAGTCTTTAAAAAGGAAGAAAGAAAAAAAGCAAGAAATACGGAATAGTTGAGCATCAAATGGTCCTCTTGCTGAGAGAACGGGGAAGTACATGTTAAGCAATCAATCTAATACACATCAAACCAAACCAGTTGGGATCAGCTTGAGAATAATGGGGAAAGTAAAAAATTAGAAGAAAAGTTTTAGGAAGCTAAGAGTTTGAGGGGAACAATAAGAAGTATGAAATTCTTATCCTACTTCATTCAATTGTGAGGTAATCTGAATAGTTACAAACCGTTCAAAATCATTTGAGTAGCCATATATGTTCTCACGGCTGAAAAATGATGAATAGTACAGAGGTTCTATGAAAGTCACTCCAATGCCATAGACAACCCTGTGTAACAATGAATGCAAGGTTTACTGCAGTTAGTGTCAGGATAAAGTTTGATATAAACAGTGTGATGTAGTTTAGACACCAACTCCCCACTCTCCAACTGTAATTATCCATGTTCTTCCAGTTCCCTGACAATCAGCCTCACCCCAGAAAGGAAAATAGATCAAAATTTTATTTTTTTTGAACTTAGAACACACTAAGCAGAAACTCACCCAGTCCAGATTCTGTTTCCACGCTGTTGACCATTAAAGTATGAATGGAACTCCGCATCAACTTCTCGTAATCCATGAACTTCATTTAAATTTAAGCTAGCATACCTGTATTAAATTTATTCAGCAGAATCCATGAACTTCACTTATCTAAAACGTCTTATGACTAAAACAGAGTAAACATGAAGAGGCAGCAGGCACAAGTAGTATATGAATGAGAACACCACCTATGCATAGATACATAGTTCATAGAAGCTGATGAGTGCTAAACTAATATATGTCTAGAAAATTGGTGTAACGAGATCAACATGAATACAGGTGTTGGTTCTCCTAGAACTTAGCAGAGAGCACCTTTAGGTAACTTACGTAACAAGTTAAATTGCATCCTAAAAAAGAAGATAATCGAAATAGATCTTTAGTTCCTTTAAATAGAGTATACATCCCATCTCTTTTCATCTACATCTGAATCTAAATTGCTTTTTATAATGGCTCTTGAGATGGTAGTTCAAGAAAAGCATAAATAAAGAAGTCGCAAGTGCAACCTGTAACCCAACCAAAAATGAGAGTGGCAAAAATATTCTTGATTACTTGGGTAAGATAACCTCGACCAGATGTCCCTTTCTTTGCAAGGCGCGAGATAAGCCGGTCACATATAGTGCCAAAGATCCAACTGAGACCAATGGTGCCATTTCAGTACAAATGTGGATTATGTGGTAACCGGACCTGAACATCAGAACAAAAAGAAGAATAGATGAAGTCCAGAAAACTCAATTGTAATAAATTATCTAGCACTAATGCATCAGCATATTGCTGTTAAAAGCAAAACAAGCTGATTGAAAATTTCAGGTCAGTTTCACCTTCATGATTAAGACAATTTTAACAAAAAATAGATCACTAGAACTAAGTTTAATCCAAAGAGAAAATCAAGCAATAAAGTATTTGGGTGAAAATTGTTAAATAAATACTTCTGGAGCAATTAAACTTCTGCCCAAAGTTTGCTTCTAAAGTCATACCTTCCGAATTAGTCAACAGATTGGAGAAACACATTGTTGAAAACTTACTTTCTACTTTTCCCAGAGAAGTGACGCAGCTCTACCAGAAGCTCCGTATCCTGTTTATGCATTATCTCAGAGAAATAATCAGCTATACTAACATTTGAATCCATGATCAGCCTTCTAAACTCTGATGCCTCCTTGCTGCCAATCAAACTGGTAAGAACCATAGCGTCTATCCTTAATAGTAACTCGGCGCTGATTGAGAACTTATCTGTTTCATGAAACCACCAATGAGCTCTTGGTTTTATCACATGCAAACTCTCCGGAACATGTGCCAAGAGTCATCAAATGGACTAGGAAGACAGAACGAGAAGATACAAAACGTACAAGAAATTGGATTAGAAAATGCATACTAAGTCGAAGAATCTGACCATTATATCTGCAACCTAGAGCATGTTACGGGAATCACTTTATACGTCCTAAATGGCATTTGGACAGTCCCTTTTTTTTTTAACTATCAGACACTAGTGTTGTGTTGAAAACTGAACGGGATAACAAGACACAAACTTTTAAAAGTTGGGGACATACGACATACGATTACACATCCTGCATAACCTAAACCTAGCACTTGTAAAGTATCAAAAGAGATCAAAATGTACTTCATCAATTTCATATATTTTCAACATATTTTCTAAAGATGGAATACTACTTTCTTTTCCTAAAGAGTGGGAAACTAGAATATTTAGTGTCTTTTGGTGTCGAGTTGAGGGAGTTGCCTGCCTTTTTACTACCATATAGAAGTATGCATTCAAGGCCCTTTTTGGGTCATCTATCTGAGGCTAAATGCTGAAGACAAACTTTTGGGGATAATCTCATTGGTCAATTGATGGTTCTACTGGAGGTGAAAATTTTGGGTAATAGATTGACTGAATTTTCTGTATTTTTTGTGGTAAACCCTTTTGGTCTCAGTTGACTGAGATTGCCCCTCTTATTGTGGGTTTCTTTGACTGTTCACGTGTAGGATATTGTGTTTCTCATTGAAGGAAACTCTGTGATAGGTCCTGCAAAAGATAAAAGGAGAATGGAAGTAGTACCACTACCTTTTCTTGTATTAATCAGCTTTGCTTTCTCTAGTTGCTCGATTCGATCAAGCAATGAAATTTTCTCTCTTTTTACTCTATCAAGCTCTTCCTTCGCCATGATGCGTTGCTTGTTCAAGTACAAGATATCTAGATAAAAGGCATTCGATAAAACACAATAAGAGGATGTATTACACAGGTACTACGTAAACTCGGACGGACAAATTGCATCAACAATAACTTACTCTGTTGAGCTTCTCTGAAAAGTTTCCAAATGTCAGTGCCTTTCTCTTCTAACTCACCACTCCTCATTTGTGGAGTATTCTATAAAAAAGAAAACACGAAAATATTGTAGTAGATGAAAACACGTAGTAAAGCAAGACTGAAGCCACTGAAAGAAAAACACTGCAGTACCTCATCCCTATTGTGGTTTCCCAACCTAGGTTGCAAAACAATGTAGTATTTTAGTTACAATAAACAGAAAAAAAATTGTCACATAAAAAAACTAACTTAGATGGTAGGGGAGAAGGATGGATTCGTGCTCACTCCAACTGGAAAGGTCCACTAGATGAGCCATTACTCTCTGCATTCTTCCTGAAATAAGTCAAACAAAACAATTTTCAGCCCATTAAATAAAGATACTTTGTGTATTGAAGTGGACGAACAGTCTCTCTTTTTGCCCGTCTTTTGACTTAATATTTAAATGACATATGCCGCAACACCAAGGCAACTCAAAAAGGCTCACAGAACCAGCCACCATATAGGGCCGGAACCCAACAAAAGTTGAGTTATTACATGGGGTAACTGGGACGCATTTCCTTTTGCCCATTATACAATATGTACAAGATGAACAAGGATGAGGGCATGGAACTCGTACTCAGCATTTAATTAGAACACAATTTCTAGCTCTTCCGCTCATAGAAAGTTTAAATTCTCCAGGAGTTTGCCACAAATGAGATTATGGTCACTGGCTTACAGGGTTAACTAGAACGTGGAGCTCTTTCTGCACCCATTGAACTTCTAAGATCTACCATAAGTTTTTAACAACAAAATAAACATAAGGGGTACGGCTTTGCTTGGAGTACATGGCGGAACTAAAATAATTAATCTTCAGCGAACTATGATTGAACATAAATACTGAGGCCAGGACCATGAGACTAGAAAGGTAAAGGTCAGAAAGCACAGTTGTCTACATGACAATAAATGGCTCCCCCGCTAATCATCCACCAATAACACTACCCGGTTTACCTACATCATAAATCTGTAGGTTTCAATTGATGCTTCTCAGTTCTTTGGAATCCAATTTGCTTTGACCATAACCGAAAAGGGCTTGTAATGAAGTGCTCCTCCTGCTACTGCTAGTGTGGCATATGCTGCAAGCAGCCTTCCTCTTGCATTTCTGCAAAGAGGCCATTTCCACGCTCCCTCTCACCTAGCAATGAGCAACTCTACCGGGCACCAAGGCCATTTTGAATCATACAGGTGGCTAAAAGAGCAACTTTTTCCTAATTTTCATTCTAGAAAAATATTTCCCTGTTATGAATAGCACAATTCCTCTTACAATTTGGAGAGAAGCAAGTAAATTAATGGCTTAAATAGGCAAGAGAAAGAAATAGAATCAGAAGGGAATCTAATGAGTAAAAAAAAAAAAAAAATGCATTACCCAACGCAAGAGATGAGTGAAGCTCGAAAAGGTTTGCCATTAAGCGGAGAGGAGTTGCTGAATTGAGGATGAGCATGAGGAGCTTTGGGGATCGATAAACTCGAAAGCATCACTCTTGTCCGTTTCCTCACAGAGAGACGTGAATAAAGGGGTCAGGTGGAGATTTTGCTAGTTTTTAGAGTCAAAGTGTCACATGATTTTGCTCAAAATTTAATCAGTAGATGACGTTAGTAAAATGACCAAAGACTCCTTCCTTCTCTTAACTGCTTAAAGCGCCTTCCATAACTGTCTCTCGCGAATTTTAAGGCCATGTGCCAATTAAAATTTGACTAAACTTTTAAACTAAATATTTTTCCCAAGGCAAAAATTATACTAACTTATAATATTTCTATATAGATTTTAAATTTTTAAAATATTAAATTGATCTAAAGATAAGTTTAACTTTAGTCAAATTAACTTTGAGAGGGAGGGTCGTTTGATTTCACATAACTAGTCTCCATCCAAAGCGAACCAGCTGCTTCACATCTTCCTTTTTACATCATTACATCTGGAGGAGGAGAATCCAAGTGGATAAGCAATAGTCCAATTCAAATCCATTACACCATCGTGCAAATTTTGACAAATCGACCCAACCATCCAATAGAAAAAGCTTGTCAAAATTTGAAAACAAATCAGGAACGAACTTCGGCCCCCTGACGAAGCACTGTTTTCCAAAACCAAAACTAAAGTGCGTACTGTAGAATATATCTAAATCAATGATTTATGACCTCAGAATCCAACTTAAGTCTTTATTAATGCAAAAAATAATAGTTAAAGAATAAAACTTACATGCTTTTTATAATACATAACTATTGAAAATTCACAAACCAATACTTGAATTAACATAAGGAGAATGTAAATAATCCAAATCAGCACATAGTAGGTTATGGCATATATATTGTAGCAAATAACTCAAAGGGGTACCCATGGACTTGAGAATTTTCTCAGATTTGGCTTGGTAAACAGGGACATTAAATTATCACAGCTGCAAAATGATTGAAAAATTTCAGTTACAACTGCATGGCCAATGAGCGCCAACGCTCAATACAACCAATAGATACAAATCAACTGGTAAATTAAGAGGAGACTCAGATATTCCTGTACAAACTCCCCACAGCCCCCTTTACTTTGTGCTTGTGCTATCTATTAAGCAAGGGAAAACATCTTTGCCGTCATTGATGGCTCAACTTGCGCTTCTTTGCCTGTTTTCTCAAGCGCTCCCTCCTTTCTTCTTCTTCTATCTTCCGCAGCTCTTCTTCGTCTTCTTCCTTTGCTATCTTCGCACTGGAGAACAAATTAAAATGAGGTCAGCATTCGGCGTCCTTCTCTTGCTTGCGCAGGAGACTATTGAAGCACATTATCTTGACAAGTACTACCAGGAACATAAAATTGCAGACAGACAATTACATATCCAAAAGACCTAGTCTAGAAAAATTGCTGGTTCTCATCAAATTAAGCAGGCTGTCAAAAGAAGCATTGGTTTAAGTGTTCAAACTCGTATAGAAGAGAAATCCAAAAAAAAAAAAAAAAAAACTCATTTTAGAGCCAAACACAAAGAAGGTTAAACTATAGTTCTGAAACTACTGTTTACAGTTTTTTTGTGTGTCTTGAAATCACAGTAAAAAAATGAAAATGCCAAAAGGATAGTATCTCCTTTCAACTTCACCCATGTTTTTTTTTGAAATCCATGAAAGAAATGCCTAATCTAGGAGAAGCCTTGAATTTGAACTTCTAGCCCATGAATTAAGGGCGCATCCTTACACTAGTAGCAGATCCAGTGAACTCGGAGCTCAGCATGAACAAACAAATGTTGAAAATAAGTTTTGAAATATGAGACAATTTCACCAACCTTCGTTTTTCTTCCCTCAGTATGTCATCAAAATTAGCCTCCATATCACTAGTATCATCATCATCCCGATATCTGTTGGGATTATACCTGCAAAACAAGATGATACTTTCTCAGACAACAAAACTAGATGAAATTCATCATTACGCATTATTGAAGCTAGAAGTACTCTTCAGTTATCAGAGATCTTAACTTAACCATATCAAGTAAAGAACCGTGAAACAAGTTTTATCTCAATCAACTGTATCAGAGAATGTAAATATTTAACTTGATCCATTTCCACTAGGAAGTTTATCCACTTATGCAAAAAAGTTCTTAAAGGCTATAAAGTTTTCCAGTCTCACGAACCCTCACAGCAATGTTCTTCTAAAGCTAGAGCTTCAAAAATAATTATTGCAAACAAAACTTCCCAAAAGGATAATGAATCAACTAAAAGAAACTGATAAGGAAGGAATAAATTGGAAAAAAAATAAGAAATAATAAGTTTTTCTCAGAAAAAAAAAGGAAGGAACATTAAGTACCCAAACATCCTCCTAATCATACTAATAGCTTCTGCTCCATCACCATCTTCATCAGGTCTCACTGGTTTTCTTGCTGGGCGCCTATCTTCCAAAGAACGAGTTGCATTTTTTGGAGGCAGTTTGGACAATGGCCCTGCCTGTTTCTGCAAAATCGGCTTAGGTCTGTCTGAAGGCTCAGCTTGTTTTGGCATCACCTTTGACTTTCCAGATTGTAATATTTCCTTTTTCTTTACCAAGGGTTGCCTTGGAATAGAAGGTTGCAACTTTGAAAGTGTTGGCTTATGCAAAGCAGGTACGGTGCTCTTGACACCTGGTGTCAAAACCCTCTTGCCGTTTGGCCCACCTATAACTTTGGGAGGCACTGCTTTTAGCCCCAAAGGCCTGCCAGACCCACTCCCTTTACTGCTACCCAGTTGTTTCCTGGAATCTAATGCTAGTTGAGTTTGCTTACTAACAGAAACTGCTTTCCGATTCAACAGTTTCGGTTGCATTTGGCTGCTTCCAGGTATAGGCTTCCGCACTTCACGATCATTTAGCAGCTTTCTCCCTGTATTTCTTGACGAATGATTGCTGCTTGGTGGTGACGCTACTCGCGCGTCTTCAATATCACCCAAAAAAGAAAAAAAACGAATAAGATTTCTCAATAATAGATTACTCCCTGGGCCACTAAATACACAGCCAGATTAGCTATGATAGAAAGCACACCAGAATTAGTGGCAGACGCTTTATGAGGTAAGGAACCTCTTGATGGAGCAGGAAGTTCAGCATCATCAGATAATAAAAATGAGTAATCTCTTGTACTTTTTAACATCTGCACCTTTGTTTTCAACTGCAGAAATTCATATGGCAAAAAAGTATTTAAAAAAGAAGGCATAGCAAAATACAGAGAGGAAATCGGTAATAAAACACAATTAAGAGTAGTACAATTAATTCAGTACCTTATTAGTGATTTTTGGTGCATTGCTGCTGGTACCAGATTTTGATCCTGCGTGTTTTGTTGCAGAGATCTGATTGTTCTGCAGGATCACAAAAGCTGTGTTACAAATATAATGTATGCCACTGACATCAATGGAAAGGTTCGTATGTGCCATTTAATGCCCATTGGCTCCAATCTAGATAACAATAATTACCCATGCAATATTGGCATGTCATGCGTGACATTACAAATTTTTCATAGTGGAAAAGTGGAAGCTAAAGCTGTTGTCTCAGTATTACACTACTACAGTGGACTTCACTAATACCGTATGATGCCTTACAAACCTTCAAGAAATATATAATTACAAAACTAAACTGAAGCACGTGCATCTTCATGTGAATTAAAACTTGATACATACATCATGGTTTGATTTCATGACTTTGGCTGCCAGGTTTGGATTCTCCAACAGCGACTTGCTTTCTTGGATTACTCTTTGAGCGATTACAGGCTCCGAAGGCCCAAAGAAGGAACCATAACTGCAAGTGCCGAGAAAAAAAAAAAAAAAAAAAAGCAAGTAAGACCAACACCTTAAGCTTCAAAACTGAAATCAATGACTTTATTCTGGATGTATAACCCAATAAATCTTTATAGGGTAAGAGATATTTTTTCATGCAACTATGCATTGAAAATTTAAAGCACAGAATATTAGAATTAGAGCTTTCAAATCTGGAAATCACAATTTTTGCAGAAGTTTCATTTATAGATCTCCATTAGTGAACAACTTCAAAGGAAACTCCAGCAGAGGGAAGACAAGCATATATTCCAAAGAAGATGCATAAATAGGCACCCAAAAATTCACTTGACATATGGGATTGGAAAAAACATCACAATTCCATGCATGACACGGAACAATAGCTATCATTCAGATATTAGCAACAGAGTGGGTGAGGGTATAATTCATTAAACAGAATTGATAAATTCAAAATCAAGGAGCCATATTGACAAACAAACAAACAAACAAACAAGGGTGTTCAAAATCTGAAACACACTAGTGGCACTCACTTGTCCCTTGGCAATGCCTTCTTAATTTCACGAGAAAGGCCATTAGCAGAACCTAATTCTTTCTGCCTCTGCTTCCTGATATCTTCTTTCAGTCGTTGTCTCAGCTCCAGGTACTCCACCAACTCTTCTGGAGGCTGCTGAATTTCTTCCTCCTCGTATTCCTCTTCACCACCCTCGTATTGTTCTTGCTCTTCACCTTCCTCCTCATATTCATCCAAATCTTCATGCTCTTCATACTCCTGAATGAACACAATAAAGCTGTCATATCAAAGAAGAAGATAAAAATTCAAAAGAATAGCGCAGATTTGAAAAATAAAAATGAAATTACATCTCTTTCATATCCGCGCATAGCTGTTCTGGGTCAGCCAACCAAATTCTCAGTAACTCACAAGAAGACCAACAATCAGAAGTCCTGAAAAGAGAGAAATATAGTTACAACCACAGAGATAGGCACACAATGGTAACCATAGAATTCTTTCCACCATAACATAATAACAGCAAAGAGAAATTCCACCAAATACAGAAAAATTGTTCCATTTCGACAACTGTGCTCGCCAAATTAGGTTAATCAGCGGAAGACTAAAATCAAACATCTTCTACCAAAGATCAGATATTGAATCAAGTCAGACCTAATTATATAAACTTCCAATTGATTAAGAATTTGAACATTTCATAACCTTCTCCTTTTCTCAACTTCTTCTCCTCCTCCCTAACAAAGCAATTGAATCATTCATAACACCGAAATTGTAGTCTCTCTCAGTCCGTACTCAGAAATTTTTTAAAAAGGTTGAATGCAATCGAACCAAGATAGTTCATGTATTAATTAAGATTATTGAAGATACTCAAACACGTAAACGGATAAAATTTCTTAGACTCTCACCCACAAGAGCGCAAAGGACCTTGAATGATAATTAAAAAAAAGACCATTATTTTATTTTTGATTGTTAGAAACCCTAGCTTTTTAAGGAAGAATAAGAAGCCCCAAATTCATATAAACTTTGAATTGATAGAGAATTTGAACCAAAGGAACTTGAATGATAAAAAATAAAAATAAAAGACCTTTATTTTATTATTGATAGTTGGAAACCCTAGTTTTTTAAAGAAGAACAAGAAGCCCCAAATTGTCGGTAATGAACCCTACAAATCCAAAATATTTGACAAAGTTTTACCTGAATCGATCTGGAATAACGAAAAACACAGCTATTCATTCAAAACTCAATATTTTTCGTGAAAACAGTAACGCATAGTCCAAAGGACTTTGAATGGGAAAAAAAAAATCACTTTTTATTGTTAGAAACCTTAGTTTTTAATAAGGAATAAAAGCCCCCAAATTGATATCCAAAAAGCCTATAGAGTTGTAAAAAAACACTAGTGAATCATTCAAAAAGCATAAATTTTGGTGAAAACATAGTAATGAATAGTCAAAATAGATGTTCCATACCTGAAAAAACCTAGCAGATCCAATGAAGAATACCGAAAAGGGCGCGGCTCGTTGGATGCAAAGCGAAATGGTTCTCGATCTGAAAAAACGGATGATATAGAAAAGAGAGAACGGGAGGAAGGACCCAGAACAAACGAGGCCAAGTGCTATTGTGCGCCGGGCGTATATAGCCCGAACCCGAATTCGGTTTCAACATACTTGTTGGCATTTCCACAGGATGGTAAGAGCAAAACGCATCCAATAAGGGGTTGCCTTGGATCTACTTATTATTACTACTACTATATTCTTTACTTGTTGGTTTCTTTTCCTTTTCCTTTTCCGTTTTGTTTTACCCATCCATGCCTTGTAAAACAGTTTTGACCAAGTCAGTTTTAGGTTTTGTTTGGGATGAGAAATACTCTAGAATTCACCTAAAACAAAGAAAATTAGATCCAACCTTACCATCTATCCTACAACGCATATATCTAAAATATGATCTTGGGTTAATTCTTTAACATTGACACGAGTAAATATATTTAGCATGTTTTGTGATAACTTGTTGTAATTGAATATTTTACGGGGAAAAAAAAGGTCGATTATATGATATTTTAACTTAATTAATATCTATATATTATTAAAAAGAGAATAGTTTTAGGATAAAAATTAGTTAATTAGTTAATAATTAGTTATTGGTTATTGTTTTAAATTTTAATTTAAAGATAATTACAATTTTAAAAACATAGACTAATCACCCCACTTTCCCCATTTCCTGCTCACCATCACACCCCGTTAAATGAAGCACGTTTGGAGCAGTTGCCTATATAAATTTTAAAAATAATTAAATATCTATATTTTTTAAGATCTAAATTTAAAAATGTGAATTTAAATCCGAAAAATGAAATCCCCAAGATATAGCCAAGCAACTTCCACGTTTTGCTCCTAACTTATAGCAATAATATCTATCCACAAATATGAGCTATGGAGAATAATCTGTTACTACCTTAGTTTATTCATTTTTTTTTTTTTAAATATGAATTCTCCAATTAAAATAATGCAATTTGTGATAACTGCATGCACTTACCCAAGGAATAGCTTTCCTTAAACAACGTGCAGCCTCCCACTTCCTTCAAAAACTGATCTTAAAGTCTTTAGTAACCGACAATATATTCATCCTCCATACTCAAATACAATCCTTACTAATCTTGCATTGCCGAACTTGAAGTATAATAATGATTGGCTTCTATGACTATTACATGCCATTATATTGTTGTTTCATTTCATAATTCAATTTTAAAAATAAAGAATGCTGAATTGTGCAACACAACGTATGCTGAATTTTTATTTGGTACATGAGCAAAATGTGATTACGGAATAGAATATTTCAGCGTCAGTTTGTTTCCGGAGAATTCATATTTTTTTTTCCAGTGAGAAGCATTATTGATTGATGTCATGATCCCCGGTGATTTCTCCTTCAGCATATGTAATTTTAAGAGCATCATGCTTTTGGATGGACTATACATAAGTCTAAATTAAGCATTTTGTTAAATCTGTAATTTTTATGTTACTTCCTCTACTATTTTTCTCAGGGAAGTTTCTATGCACCATATATCTACCCACATATCTGTAGCATACTAACAGATCTGTAAACCATGGATGGTGATGTTCACTTGCACAGGAAAAGTAGCGGAAAGTATCTTTATGGATGTGGGCTCGAAGAACATGAGTAAGCTCTATTATTACTCCTTTTCTTTTTCTACCCATGGTGTTGATTAGGGTGATCAAGGACATATATGAGGGAGCCAAAACCAAGGTAAGGACAGTAGGAGGAGACTCAGAGCACTTTCCAGTTGTGATGGGGTTGCATCAAGGATCAGCTCTTAGTCCGTTTTTATTTGCCTTGATGATGGATGAATTGACACGGCAAATTCAAGGTGAGGTGCCATGGTGTATGTTGTTCGCGAACGACATAGTCCTGATCGATGAGACTCGTAGCGGAGTTAACGCTAAGCTGGAAAGTTGGAGACATACTCTGGAGTCTAAAGGGTTTAAGCTGAGTAGGACCAAGACAGAGTACTTGGAGTGTAAGTTCAGTGAAGCACCTGAGGAGGCTGGCTTGGAAGTGAGACTTGGTACCCAGGCCATCCAGAAGAAAAGTAGTTTCAAGTACCTTGGGTCTATTCTGCAAAGCTGCGGGGAGATTGGCGATGATGTCACACATTGTATTGGGGCAGGGTGGATGAAATGGAGGCTTGCTTCCGGAGTGCTATGTGACAAGAAGGTTCCACCAAAACTTAAGGGCAAGTTCTACAAAGTGGTGGTTAGACCGACTATGTTGTATGGGGCGGAGTGTTAGCCGGTTAAGATCTCTCACGTTCAAAAGATGAAAGTTGCCGAGATGAGAATGTTAAGATTGATGTGTGGCCACACCAGGAGTGACAGGATTAGGAATGAGCATATTCAGGATAAGGTGGGGGTGGCCTCGGTGGAAGATAAGAAGCGAGATTGAGATGGTTTGGGCATGTGAAGAGGAGAGACACAGATGCCCCAGTGCGGAGGTGTGAGAGGTTGGCCATGGATGGTTTCAGACGAGGTAGGGGTAGACCGAAGAAGTATTGGGGAGAGGTAATTAAACACGAC
The DNA here is from genome assembly GCF_019175385.1 of Lycium barbarum. Taxonomy (NCBI): domain Eukaryota; kingdom Viridiplantae; phylum Streptophyta; class Magnoliopsida; order Solanales; family Solanaceae; genus Lycium; species Lycium barbarum. The sequence goes on along the minus strand of NC_083348.1, from coordinate 95,590,519 downwards.
ATGGCGCAACTACAGCTTACCGAGGACATGACCTTAGATAGGAGGGTTTGGAGGACCCAAATTAGGGTAGAAGGCTAGTAGATAGTCTCGTTTTTCGTTCTTATTAGTAGTCGCATTATCGCAATATAATTTCTTCTGCTCAGATTTCTGCTATTATCTGTTATTTCCTGTGCTTTGATTATCCTGTGTTATATGTGTCGCTTGCATTATTTCATTTCATATCGCTTTGATTCTCTTAACCTTATCTGACTTCTTTTTATGCTTTTATTGAGCCGAGGGTCTTTCGGAAACAGCCGTCCTACCTTGGTAGGAGTAAGGTCTGCGTACACTCTACCCTCCCCAGACCCCACGATGTGGGATTTCACTGGGTTGTTGTTGTTGGTGGTGGTGGTGGTGATGGTGTTGATAGATATCCAAAATCATTTTATTGATATGAATGATACCCATCATCTTCTATCCTAATTAATTAATATTGTTCTTTAATATTACAATGTCAGTAATAAGTTCTCTTATCCTTTGACATTTGAATGAAATGTAATATTGAAATTTACTAACAAATAATAATTTAGAATTAATTACAAGAAAATTATAATTCAAAGATAAAGTTTTTGAAGCTAAATATTTAATGAATATGAATCAGTATAGGGCTAAAAACAAACAATGGTTGGGACTTTTGATTTTTACGAGGTAACAAAAAACTTCTCTATTTATACTTTATACTAATTCAAAATTACAATTGGATTGTTTTGATTAATTAAGCTAAAATACTAAATAAGAGAAATCAATTAATATCATATAAGGGAAAACATTTTAAAGAGGAGAATAGAGATAGTATGAGGGTATGTATATTTTTCACACATCAAACTATGAATTAATAAGAACATATGAATCCGAAATTGAAGAAAAAAGTCAAATCATCAACGAAAAGAGAGATATTTCGAACTTTCGCAAAAAAAAAAAACAATTCTCTTAATAAATTTGTCACTTCATCAAAATCGAGATAGTTTTAGTGGTAAGCAAAAACAAAGAACCCTACATTTCAATAATTGGTCAATATTAACAATGGTGCAATATTGTGTCTTGATTGATTCTATGTTGTCCAAGTAACGTAGAAGTCTCTGTTATTGGATCATTTCCTTGGTAGTGATTAGTGAAATACATTTTGTTAGGTACGATTTCAGATACTATCTAGGTTACTTGGTAGGACATTTTATATTGGATTTCACTACTTTAATACATTGCGAAGATTATCTTCATTAATGTTATGTTCCAAAGTCTTGAATCTAAGCACATAATTACATTTTATCTTTCAAATTACATTCTTTTTCTCTTATTTTTCGTTTCAAGGTATTTGATCATTCATGTTTATGTTCATGGTGCAGGTTCCCAGTGTTGAAATAGACATTTGTAGTAGCAACAAAGTAACAAACTCCTACTAACATAATTGCTAAAATCTGATAGAATTACGAGGAAATGATGATCTCAAACTACGCGAAAGTGTCTGTCTTTCAACACAAATTGTAGAGAATTATGGGTTGATGGTAAACATACATTCAACTTAATTTTGACACTTTGTGTCTTTCTTAAGTTTGCTGCTTTAATGAAAGCTTCTAAAATATATCACTATGTTTGAGTTTATTTTTGAAGTCTTTTATTTTGGAAACACAACTCTAAGGAGTTGTCTACGTGTGACTTAAAGATCACGGATTTGAACTGTGGAAGCAACCATTAATGCTTGCATTAGGATAGACTGATTGTCTACATCATATGACTGCCCTTTTTTGCCCTTTACAACTCTAATGGATGTTTTTACTTAGCTAAATTTTGTGAGGTCTACATTAATGTGGAACGGTTGCTTCCTTAACAACCAAGATGTGTTGTTTGTGACTAAAAGTTGGCCTTTGAAGAGGTTAAGCCTGCTTAGTTTTGTTTTTACCAAGAAAGGTTGTTTAGTTGATTAATATTAAGAAATTTTTTGGTTGATTAATATTATGAATTTTTTTGGTTGATTAATATTTAGATATTTTTTGGTTGGCTTTTATATATGGGCTATGCTGATCAAAGTTATAGTGATTTTGTTGAATCCGCTGATTGGAAAATTGTTTCACTCGGCTAGCATCAAATATTGAAGATCTTATTTGAACAGTGAAATTGTTCGGTTGATTAATATAATGAAAATTTATTGGTTAATTAATATTAAGAAATTTTTTGGTTGTCTAATTAAAAAATTGTTTCACAGGGCTAGCATCAACTATTAAAGATCTCATTTAAACAATTTTTAAATTTGTGATGTTTAAGACCTTTGTTAAGCATACCTATATATGTGTTTGTTATTAACATGTTCCCTGTATGCTCCATTTTTTATTGATTTTTTTCATAAAATTTGTCACGACCCAGCCCTATTTGGACACCCAAACAGACTTACGTACCCGATCGACATATCAAAGATTTATTCGAACTTAACATACATTATTTATAGAGATACTGATAACAGACATCATCTTAAGAGGTCGCTTGTACAGAAATATCATACCAAAACCGGTAGGCTGGCGGAATACACATCGCCCAGATATACATACATATACGAACATATGGGCCGTTTTGGCCATAATAGCAAACGGGACCGCTTAAGGCACAAATCACAAACATAATCGAACAAATATGACCCATGACTCACATATATGACTACAGGCCTCTACAAACCATAACAGAAACATATGACGGGACAGGGTCCCACCGTACCCAAATAGCCATATATATACAGAACATGTATAACAAAGAATATGTACCAAAAATATGAGCTCCGGATCAAAAGGAGTACTCCAAACAGCAGAATAAGTATCCTACACTGGCGGGTTACCTGAACGAACATCTGTACCTGCGGGCACGAAATGCAGCCCCCGAAGAAAGGGGGTCAGTACGAAATATGTACTGAGTATGTAAAGCATGAAATGCAGTAATCCGAATCATAACTGAAGTGAGAAGTACAGAAAATGGATACAGAATTAGTATATCAAAACCTGTGCTGAAAATATATATATAATGCAAATAAAAATCATGCATAGGGCTCAGGAACGTGGTTGCCACTCCGACGCTGGCGCCACAACACATCATACCCCCGAAGGTTTCAAATCTCCGTACAATCCCCGAACATATCATATCATCGAAACATATCACATCATCAGAACACATCATATGCCATATCACATCATAACGTCGTATATAAGCGGTAACCGGCCCTATGGCGAGGTCTCGGGAACCGTAACACATCATACTGCCGAATATAACATAGTGCGCACGATCACAAAAACCAGCCCGGGATCCGGCGAACGATATCATAGTAGTATGCACGAGCGGAGTAGTGAGGAAACCATATGCATATAAGTACATAAATAAATTTCAAAACTCGATGGACAAATATATTTACGGCATCCAAAGGCTCAGAAATCAGTTTCGGGTCAATCGGAGTTAGTATACGAAAGTTACAAACCTTTGAAGTACAGAACTTTCTAAAAGCATTTCCGAAGCTCTTTTTGGAAATTCAAGTAACAATCATATTAGGGAACTTTCAACTATCGCTGTGGAGCAAATCAAATGGAGCCTTAGAATCATATGTACATATCAAAATATATCCAAGACTTTAGCCATATCAAATATTTTTTTCGGACATCATTCGGAAACACAACAACTAGAATCTTCGAACATCATAAACACGTATCAAACCATATGGAATAGCTTATGCAGGTCAAAGACGCCGGCCGTCCTAGTGGCTCTAAGAATAGAATTTTCTTTAGAAGCATACATATATGTCATTTGTTCATTTCATAAAGGTCATGCCAAAAGAAAGAAAGGTAGGCTTTACATACCTCGATCGCTCGCTAATCAAATCCCGACTCAAGTCTCGGGCTCTCCAATCTCTACAATAACATTATCAATTACCAAACATTAGCTACAAGTATTCAGATCTTCAATTCTAACTAGTACTTGTCTACAGAAATTTCGGCAGCACCTCCCATATAAACTCAACATCCTCGAGAATTTAACTCGGCCAAATTCATCAACAACCATACCAACAATACCAACAGCCATACCAATAGCATCAATAACCAATTCAAAACGCATTCTAACATTAATAATCTTCCTTTCTACATAGTTCATCATTATTCAATTCAACTACGTACATTCAAGCCGATATTGACACTTACATATTCATTTACTAGTTCAAGATCATTCAAATACAATTCAAAAGCATATCATACAATTCTACAAAATATTCAACAATCCCACCAACACCTTATTCCACTCGAATCTCCACAAATGCGACAAGGTCACAACGTCGCATTTTCTTCTTCCAATTTCATCAACAACAACAACAATTTACACCTTAGCAACTCCATTCCCATAATTACATAAAAACTATAATAAAATCACATAATTTCCTACGACAACTTACAATAAATTTTCATGCCAACTTGAACCATTAGTCTTTCATTTACATCACAAGGGTCACCACAACACAATTAACATACTAAATAAATTTAATTTACCTCCCTTCACTACCCACTACCACACGACCACACACACACTCACACACACCCACACGGCTACACCCACAACACACAAATTTCATACTTTTCATTCATTTCCACATACTACAACATATATATATATATATATATATATATATATTCCATAATATAAAAAGGATAGAATCTTTACCTTTTCTAAAATTTTCCACTTGCCACAAAAGGTATTTTCTTGCCTAAAAAATTATATCACGTTGAAGAGGGTCTTGAACTTAGTAGGAATACAAGAAAATTACAATTTTTGGATCAAAGATGGAAGCCCTCAAATTTATTTTTTCTTTTTCTTCTTTTGGCCGAAGGCCTTCTTCTTTTCTTTCTCTTCTTTTGTTTTCTTGAAACTTCTAAATGAAAATGGTTAGTGGCCCTTTATTTATTTAGTAGTCTTGAATTAAATTAACACATGGGCTTGGGCCCTTTTCTTGAACCACGGCCGGCCACCCCAATTGTTGGGCCTCTCTTTTCTTTTCTTTTTCTTTTTTTGATTTTTCTAGCCCAATTTACTTATGGTGAATATTTGTAATTCATGAACCCAATTTCCAAACTCCCAATTTTGCCCTTGGCCTTCCTCCATATTTCCGCATCAATATTTTTCACTAACAACATATATATTAGCTAAAATCAAAATATTGTTCTATCTCATACAAGTCACACTTATTTCAATTTATCCGAATGTGCAAAATTACGGGATATAACAAAATTATTCAGAATTCAGGATTTTGGGGAGCTGATTGGTTGGTGTTTCTTTTTCTGTGTTTAGAAACAGTTTTAAGCTTTGATATATTATGTATTGTTATGTAGTGCCTTGCTTTCTGTGAGGAACACTTATATTCTTTTGATGCTAAAACATTTTATTTGACAACGAGCTTCTCTGTTTATCTTATGGATTAATTTAATATCATAATTAGAATACAATATGAGATTATTTGGACAATAGGTAAAAAGTTCAATTAAAATATCATAAGCTTTTTTCTGTATCTATTAAGAGGAGAGTATCTGATAAATCCAAATTAAGAGGATTAGGAACTAGATTTGCAAGCATTTAGATATTCCAACTAAAACTATTTTTGTGAAACATATTAGGTCATAACAGAAAAGACTAACACTAAAGGACTAAAACAAAGAGCCTAATAATTTAGATTTTTAGTGGGGTAAAGGAATAAAATCAACATTAACATTAAATAAAGTGGTGTTTGACATTTAAATAAAGCATAAAAGATCAAGGCGTTAGATGATCACGTCTTATATAGTTCAAAGTAAACAAACTGATGAAGTTTTCCATAAGCTTATATCTTCTTAGTATATAATTTTTTAAGTCATACAAGTTTTTTAGAAGGAACGAAAAGATTATAGGTCATGCACATCAAATGAACATCAAATCGCTTTTCAGAGGTTTCTTCATTTTTGGAGTACGTCCACAATAATCGTCAGGTTTGTGTTGCATGTTCTTATTGTGATATTGACCCCAGAGTATAAAGAATTGTATACTGTTTGAAGAAATAATCACTAATGAAGTAGTCGCAGCTAAATACATCTTAGTATGTAATAAGACTGATCCAAAAAAAAATATATAAAATCTAAAGTTTGTCACACATGGTTCATAAACATTTGTTTGAATTATTTTCTCCGCTCTCTTTTTCTTTGAAATGATCTGCGCATCGCGCGGGTACGTATACTAGTGATATAAAATATATTCAACAATCATGATTTTCTAAGCTAACAAAAAATGTTATGCACGTGAAATAAAAAGTTACTCGCGATAATTTGAATTGCCATGAAAATTCTTTTTGATAATGGGTTTTTAACTAATTTTTTTTTAGGGGCAAACACGTGAAAATTCTTTTTGATAATGGGTTTTTTGTTATGAAATAAAAACTATAAAGTAAATACACCAAAACAAGTATATAGAGAGAGACTGATATATTATTCAACTTTTTAAACTGATATCCAAATGTATAAATGAGCCTCCTATTTATAGAAGGGAAAAGAGAACAGCTTGGTGGCCAAGCCAATCAGGGAAAGGCTAGGAGGCCACGTTCCCTTAGTGGCCAAGCCACGTGATGGCCAAAAGACTTAATGGCCAAGTAAGTGGCCAAGCCACGTAATGGACAAAAGACTTAATGGCCAAGTAAATTGATAGACATCCATCAGAATTCACAATACTCCTCCTTGGATGTCCATTAATTAGATGATGTGCCTTGTTAAAACCTTATTAGGAAAAACCCTGTGGGAAAAAGCCTCAATGAAGGAAAAAGAGTACACATATCTAGTAATACGCTTTGAGAGCTGTCTCATTAAAAACCTTACCAAGAAAACTCAATGGGACAAAACCTTGGTTAGGGAAAAAAAGAGTACAACACGTATTTCACTCCCGCTGACGAAGACCAAAATTCAGATGTCGGAGTCTTCGCATTCCAATCTTGAATATCATCTTCTCAAGAGTTGAAGTTGGTAAAGATTTGGTGAACAAATCTGCAGGATTGTCACTTGAACGGATTTGTTGCACCTCAATATCATCATTCTTCTGGAGATCGTGTGTGAAGAATAACTTTGGTGAAATGTGCTTCGTTCTATCTCCTTTTATGAAGCCTCCTTTTAATTGAGCTATGCATGCAATATTATCTTCATATAATACTGTGGGTATTTTTGTATCACACTTTAAGCCACATCTTTCTCTGATGAAATGTATCACTGATCTCAATCACACACATTCTCTACTTGCTTTGTGAATAACTATTATCTCAGCATGATTCGAAGATGTAGCAACAATGAACTGCTTTGTGGATCGTCGTGATATAGCAGTACCTCCGCATATAAACATATAGCCTGTTTGAGATCATCAAGCTTTATGTGGATCAGATAAATAACCTGCATCTGCATAACCAACTAGATCTGTACTACCATTGTTAGCATAAAACAGACCCATATCGCTAGTTCCTTTCAGATATCGCAATATATGCTTAATCCCGTTCCAATGTCTCCATGTAGGAGAAGAGCTATATCTTGCTAGCAAATTAACAGAAAACACTATGCCACGTTTTGTAGCATTAGTAAGATACATAAGTGCACCTATTGCACTAAGATATGGTACTTCAGGACCAAGTAGCTCTTTGTTTTCTTCCTGAGGTTGGAACGGATCTTTGCTCACTTCAAGTAAGCGAACAACCATTTGAGTACTTAAAGGATGCACATTGCTATGTAAAACCGTTTTAAGACTTTTTCAGTATAGGCAGATTGATGGATAAAGATCCCTTTTGCAAAATGTTCAATTTGCAGACCAAGACAAAGTTTTGTCTTTCCAAGATCTTTCATCTCAAATTCTTCCTTCAAATATTCAATCGCCTTTTGGAGCTCTTCTGGAGTTCCAATCAGGTTTATGTCATCAACATAAACAGCAAGTATAATGAACCCTGATTTTGTTTTCTTAATAAAAACACATGGACAAATGGCATCATTTATATATCCTTCATTTATCAAGTACTCACTTAGGCGATTATACCACATGCTCCTTGATTGTTTTAAACCATATAATGATCTTTGTAATCTGATTGAATACATTTCTCGAGACTTTAAACCAAATGCTTCAGACATTTTATATCCTTCAGGAATTTTCATATAAATTTCATTATCAAGTGAGCCATAAAGATAAGTTGTAACCACATCCATCAGATGTATTTCAAGGGTTTCATATACAGCTAAACCGATGAGATATCGAAATGTTATAGCATCCATAACTGGTGAATACGTTTCTTCATAGTCGATGCCGGGTCTTTGAAAGAATCCTTGTGCAACAAAGCGTGCTTTGTATCGCACAATTTCATTTCTCTCATTTCTTTTCCATACAAAGACCCATTTGTGGCCAACTGGTTTTACACCATTAGGCGTTTGGACTACAGGTCCAAAATCCTCATGCTTAGCAAGTGAATTCAATTCTGATTGAACTGCTTCTTGCCATTTTGGCCAATCATATCTTCGTCGACATTCTTCGACAGATTGAGGTTCCTGATCCTCACTGCCTTTCATAATATTTAGTGCAACATTATATGCAAAAACACTATTCACCCCAATTTTCGAACGATTCAAATTTACCTCATCACTAGTAGAACTTAATGACAGTTCTTTACTCACTGGAGTCTCAGGTTTGCTGATTTCTTCAGGAATATGAGGATTAATCAGATCTTGAATCTCTTCATGAGATCCTTTCATAGTGTCATTATGATCATTGTTTGTATTTCTTTTTCTAGGATTTTTATCCTTGGAGCCTAATGGCCTACCACGCTTCAGGCGTGGATGAGATTCAGAGGCTTTGACACTAGTAGATTGTCCCTTTGGAACATCAATTCGAATAGGCACATTCTCTGCAGGGATATGCGACTTAGTTATTCTTTTCAAATCAGTAAATCTGTCTGGCATTTGATTTGCTATTTTCTGCAAGTGGATGATCTTCTAGATCTCCTGCTCACATATAGGGGCACGTGGATCAAAATAAGATAGTGATGAAACTTTCCACGCAATTTCTCTTTTGGTTTCTTCTTTTCACTCTCCCTCTAATTGTGGGAAATTTGTTTCATCAAATCGACAATCTGCAAATCGTGCAGTGAATAAATCTCCCGTTAATGGTTCAAGGTAGCGAATAATACAGGGTGATTCAAACCCAACATATATTCTTAACCTTCTTTGGGGGCTCATCTAAGTGCGTTATGGTGGTTCCACTGGCACATTCACAGCACAACCAAAGATTCAGAGATGAGCAATATTTGGTTCGTGACCAAATACTAATTGTGATGGGGAGTATTTATTATAATGAGTCGGTCTGAGGCGAATAAGGGATGCTGCATGTAAGATAGCATGACCCCAAACGGTAGTAGGCAACCGTGTTTTCATAAGTAATGGTATTGCTATCAATTGCAAACGCTTAATAAATGACTCAGCAAAGCCATTTTGGGTATGAACATGAGCTACAGGATGTTCAACTTTTATCCCAACTGATAAACAATAATCATCAAAAGCTTGGGATGTAAATTCTCCAGTATTATCAAGACGTATAGCCTTAATAGGATAATCTGGAAACTGTGCCCTTAAGCGTATTAGTTGTGCCAATAATTTCGCAAACGCTAGGTTGCGAGACGATATGAGGCACACATGAGACCATCTCGAAGACGCATCTATTAGAACCATAAAATATCTTAATGACCTACAAGATGGGTAAATAGGTCCACATATATCCCCATGTATACACTCTATAAAAGCAGGGGATTCAACGTCAACTTTCATTGGTGATGGCCCGGTTATCAATTTGCCCTGATGACAAGCGATACATGAAAATTCACTACTTTCAAGAATCTTCAGGTTCTTAAGTGGATGCCCATTTGAATTTTCAATAATTCGTCTCATCATTATTGATCCAGGATGACCCATTCGGTCATGCCAAAGCACAAAAGTTCCTGAATCGTTAAACTTCTGGTTTACGATTGAGTGCGCTTCAATTGTACTAATTTCTGCATAGTACAGGCCAGAAGACAAAGTTGGTAATTTCTCCAAAACATATTTCTGGCCGGAGACATTCTTTGTAATAATAAGATATTCATCATTTGTTTCATTTAATGTCTCGACGTGATACCCATTACGGCGGATATCTTTGAAACTCAACAAGTTTCTTGGGGATCTAGAAGAGAATAATGCATCTTCTATAACAAGTTTCGTCCCCTTAGGTAGAAATATAGTAGCTCTTTTGGAGCCTTCAATTAATTTCGAATTTCCATAAATTGTACTAACATTTCCCTTTTTCTTAAGAAAGTGAGAAAAGTATTTCTCATCTTTGAATATGGCATGGGTTGTTCCACTATCAATCACACAAATATCTTCATGATTGGTCACTGATCCAAATAATATTTGAGGATTTTCCATATATTCTTCAAAACGAAAGAATAGACAAAGTAAACATCGAAGTAGATATTATGATTAGATAAAGCATTACACACGCTTTATTACATATATTACTATTAAACAAAGCATTACACACACCTCATTTACATAACTATGGAAACATAACCGTATTAGCTAATACAAACGACATGTATTAAATATCTAAGTTATTACAGATTCATCACCGATCAGATGATCTATTTTCCCTTCAGGGTGTTCAAAGAAATCTGCCACATCTGGATGCATGAGTTCAACATTATCTTCAGAAATGAAATTTGCTTCGGCATTCTTTTCGGCCTCTTTGAGGGAGGCTTGATACAACTCAACTAGGTGTTTTGGCGTACGACAGGTACGTGACCAATGCTCCTTCCCTCCACATCGGAAGCATTTATTTTCTGAATTTTTCTTTTGCAAAGCTTCATGCTTTTCCTCCTTCTTTTTATACTGCTGGCGATGAAGGGTATTATTTGGTGCAATACGAGAATCATGATTAAAATTCCTTCCTCGACCACGGCCATGACCACGACTGGGCCCACGACCTCTTCTACGCCTAAAATTGTGAAAGAATGGAGCAGTACCAGTAGGTCGACTTTCATGATTTTTCATTAATAATTCGTTATGTTGTTCAGCAACTAAAAGATATGCAATGAGTTCACAATATTTCTTGAACCTCATTTCTCGGTATTGCTGCTGCAGGAGCATACTGGAGGTGGGAAAAGTGGAGAATGTTTTTTCCAGCATATCATGCCCAGTAACATTTTGACCACATAATTTTAACTGAGAAATAATTTTAAACATTGCAGAATTATATGCCTTAATAGATTTAAAATCTTGTAGCCTTAAATGGAGCCAATCATAATTTGCTTGTGGTAGTATGACCATCTTCAGGTGATCATATCTATCTCTCAGATCATTCCACAATGTAAGAGGATCTTTAACCGTGAGATATTCCATTTTCAAATTCTCATCAAGATGATGGCGGAGGAATATCATTGCCTTGGTACGGTCTTGGTCTGATGCCTCATTTTTATCTTTGATGGTGTCTGCCAGACCCATCGCATTATGGTGAATCTTGGCATCAAGAATCCAAGACATATAGCTATTGCCGGATATATCTAAGGCTACAAATTCACGTTTAGTAAGATTTGCCATTAGTTAAGGGAAAAAGAAAGTCAATACCTTCGAGGCTTTTAAAGTATTTGCTCGAGATAACAGAGTCTCGTGCTGATAACGTGTTATGAAATAAAAACTATAAAGTAAATACACCAAAACAAGCATATAAAGAGAGACTGATATATTATTCAACTTTTTAAACTGATATCCAAATGTATAAATGAGCCTCCTATTTATAGAAGGGAAAAGAGAACAACTTGGTGGCCAAGCCAATCGGGGAAAGGCTTGGAGGCCACGTTCCCTTAGTGGCCAAGCCACATGATGGCCAAAAGACTTAATGGCCAAGTAAGTGGCCAAGCCACGTGATGGCCAAAAGACTTAATGGCCATGTAAATTGATGGACATCCATCAGAATTCACAATATTTTTGACTTTTTTTTCATGGACCAAGCACGATCTCAGGACTTTTGGCCTGCTTTGATACTATATTGAAGTGTGTGATCATCTCATCTAAAAGCTTAAGCTGTTAGAGAGAGCACACTTTTTAATATTTAATTATATTCTCAACATATGTTAACCTCTATACTATTAGGATCGTGATTTTGCATTTTCACTAACACATTTAATTGATATAAAAACACATATTAAATGATGCAATGAATCATTGGTCTATTTTTTTAAATGTCTCATTACTCATATTGGAAAACGTCGATGTACGTTCAGTAAATATAAAAGGTTTAAAATAACAAAATGTAGAAGCAATGACATCAAATAACAATTTATTAATCAATCAAATATGATCAAAATAGCAACTACCATACTCTCAATATCATTTTAATTAATAATATGTTTTAATCCCAAGTATATTTTTGTCAAGTTTAATAAAACTTATTGACCATATTGATTGTGATGTTCAGTTCATCGAAATTTCAATTATTGATAAATGAGTAATCGAAAAGGCATCTTCTCTAACACCTTTTACTTTCTTTTAAGGTTTTGACGTATGAATCTCATGACCAACAAGGGTTGTAGTGTAGTGGCTGGTACTACTCCATCCTTAATCAAGAGGTCTCGAGTTTTAGCCTCCTAGGTACGGAGTCACCCTTGTTAGGGAGTGCTTTGCCCCCCAATGTGGGACTACCCAGCACGAATCCAGATTAGTTGGGTCCCAATACAAATATCGGACACAGGATGGAAAAACCACAAAAAATAAAAAAAGACGTATGAATCTCATGGTTGTGAGAGTATCGGTCCTTTGGATGTTACAAGATTTGTTGGTGTAATTATAGTCTATTGATGATTGTCTTTACATACAAAAAATTGATCTTTCTAAAAAAAATTATTTCTCCTAAAAAACTTTTAAAATGTCAACGTACCACACGAAAGATATCAATAAAAAGCAATCAGTGAATGACGGTTATGTGATGGATGTTGTTAGATGAAACTCGGGAACATGATTAGCACTTGAAAGACAGTCATACTATAGTATTCCGCTAACATACATTTCAAGAAGATTTTGAATAAACAAACTCAATATATTAGTCGTTTACCCCTCAGTTATATAAACATATCGATAGCGTGAAAAATATCATCACGTCTAGTATGTAATAATACACAAGATGCCCTATAAAATATGCATTTTAAGGTATAAGTCCTTCTTTTGGTATTGTTTGGGTGATATTTTGATAATGCAATTTTTCAACTGTATATCGTACATATATAATTTACAATAAATCATAATTTTATCTCATCTGAACCAAGGACATACTCAATATAAGCAAGGAGTTCAGCCAAAATCTCCTAAGTTATATGTAATCTTATATTGAAGTTAGTGTTATATGATATTATGGTTACACAACAAGAAAGCAAAAGCTTAGTGCACCCAATGCAATTTAATGGCCGATAAAGTTGGAAGAAAAATAATGATGATTGATTCGAATTAAACTAAGCACAAATAGAAAGTAATTTATTCCAATATTTACGTTAGGCTGAATAGAATTATTTAACTTTTTGTGTTAGTGAAAAATGCAGGTATTTAATTGGATAGTTGGGACTTGGGATGCTTTGAAGTTTGAAGTGCCTATTTGGATATTAAAAAAAAAAGGAAAATAAATCGTTACTTTGGAGCCCAAAAATAAATAGTAAGAGCCCGTTTGGATGGGCTTATAAGTTGGTCAAACCAACTTATAAGCCCTTTTTAGCTTATTGTAGTGTTTGGCTACCAACTTAAAATGCCAAATTTAAGCCAAAAAGTGCTTAAAGTCACCCAAAAATGAAAAGTTGGGAATCCTAACTTTTTTTTTGGATGGCTTAAAGCCATTTTCGTTGACCATGAAAATTACTTTTATATCCCTTATATTTTATTTTAATTCCTAAAGTATCCTCTCAACTAAAGATCTAAAATTCACATTTGTTCCTCGTTTCTTCTACAACGCAGCCTCCACCATCTCTGTTCATCATCTTCTACAACAACCAGCCTCCAAAACGGGCTCTTTCTTCACTCCCCCACTCACTCTCTTTCTCTCTCTAAAATTTCCCCAAATCGCTGAGTTCTTAAAAAATGTAAGGTTGTAAATCTAAAATCAATGTTGAAAATCGCTTGAGTTCTTCAAGTTTCTACTGATGATTTTGCTCTACAAATTGTAATTTAGCTTTACACTCAACTGGATATACTAACCACACAGTTGGTGGTCCAGCTGGTTGGTTCTACAACATTGCCACTAAAAAAGCTTCATCTGATTACTCTGCTTGGGATGCTAAATAGACTTTCAATCTTGGTGACTGTTTGAGTAAGTTTTTTGAGCACCCTTTTTGGTCTTTGTTAGTTCTTGATTTATGGGTCTAGTCAAATATGTATGGAACTTCTATTATTTGATACTCTAATTAACTTTTCCTAATGTTGCTGAGTTTTTGAGCAGTTTTAGGGAGAGAGAGATAGCAAGCTGATTTTTTTTTTTTTGATAAAGATTGCTCCTTTTTGGATTATTATGAATGGTGGAGCTGAATCTGCTTCTGTTTTTTTTTTTTTTTTTTTGGTTTTGAAATCAAGATTACTCCCTTTTGGATTATTATGATTGGAGGAGTTGAATCTGCTTGTGCATTTTGGGGAGATAGACTTGTTAATAAAACTTATAATCTTGGCTATTAGTAAAACCTGGAACTACTAGACATCATCTAAATAGTGACTGATTTGTGTTATGCCTTTATTTCGAGTATATTTATTGTTGAAATTTTTAAGAATGTCACAAAGGAGTAGTGAGTCCAGTGGTACCTTGAAGTTCCTGGATCCACCTTTGAGTCTAAGGCAATTACAGATTCTAGTGAAGAGTCTTGAGAGATCAGAAGTTTTTTTGACTTGCATTTGTGTGGTTCTTGTCGATTACTTGGAGATGTAGTACTTGATTAGGTCTTACATTCGGGGATCCTGAAATCCTAATGACTTCTGAGCTCAAGAATGCTAATTAATCAAATCTGCTTTTCTGCTGCTACATCTCCTCGCCCATGTCATGTTTTAGACTTCTTCGACCGGTAGAGTAGTTCAGTGGTACACAATCTTTGTGGTTGATAGATCTTGTCCTTTATTCCGTCCATTTATTTCATTCTCAGATCTCGAACGTTAGTACATAAATTAAATACCACTGGCTAGGGAAGTTAGAATATGTGTTGGATCATTGTTCTGATGAAGGAGGATGTGCTTTTAAGTCGAGGAAGACATCTTTATGGAGTAAAATGATGGTTGAAAAGTTTTGCTAGATTGCTCTTTCTTTCACGTGGTAATAGCATTGACAGATTTGGGCATTGTATAGAGAGTTCAATGTTCCCTTGACCTGTTCTACTAATGGTATAGTTGAATCTAACTGATATTCTTAACAAGAAAAATGAAACTAACTAAATTCTATTAATTTCCCCTCTACATTCTGCCGCCATAATTCAAACAAATGTCATAAATTATTGTTGTGTAAAGCTAGTTTTGGAAATTTTATGTAATTTGAGGAAAATGGACGTTGAACTTGCTTTTCTTGCTAGAATCCTCATGTGATATTTTAAGATGAAGTTATTTTAATTTGAGGAAAATGGACGCGGCTGCTGCTGCTGCGCCTGCTGCTGTGGCTGCTGCTGATTAATTTTGTTTTGGTCCTATGTACTATATGATTCAACACATGTAACCTTTAATTAATTAAAATGTGTGTTTTTTGGTCTCTATATCAAAGAAATATGTTACATTTTGATTATTTTTATAACTTTATTACCCTCAAATATGGATTAACAATACAAATTTAACAAAACTCGTGGATGATTAAATGTGGAACAATCAATAGTTCTGGTAAATGTGTGAATTTCACAAGCAAAATGATAAAGAAAAATATTAATGGCATTTGCCTTTGCCATCAGAGGATTATTCAGTTTACATGGATCATACTGTAGTTAAAAATGATACTTTTATAGTTAGAAAGGTTCTTGATAAGTTTAGTAAAGAGGATGTGAGAAAGATGAGGGAAATTTTGATTGATGCTATGCCTAAGTATTTGTATGCAAGATCTAATCAGGGATTAGGGAGTAGTAATGATGCTTTTGATATTGTTATTGATGAAGTTTTGAAGAGATTCAAGCAGCAAAGGGAACAAAAACAAATCTTGGAGTCACAAATCTTGGATTGTGAAATTATTAAAAGAAGATGCAGCTTCATATAATCTTGTGCAGGTTTAATACTCTAAGGGGTCGTTTGGTTTAAGGTATAAGGTGGTTTATCCCAGCACTAATTTTTATACCATGTTTGGTATAAGGTATAAATTAGTGCTGGGATAAATTTATACCTTGTACCAAACATGGTATAAAAATTAGTGCTGGGATAACCCAGCTTATACCTTCTTAACCCACTTATACTGGGATTATTTTATACCATCTTTTAGATGGTATAAAATAATCCCAATAGATGGGATAAATTAGTCCCGGGATTATAATCCCGGGACTAATGAGTCCTTAAACCAAACGACCCCTAACTAGATTGAAGTTTCACTAGTTAGAATTTGACAAGGCAATGAATAAAAAGAGGAAAGAAAGTACAATGAATGATTATAAAACCAATGAAGTAATAATATGCTAAAGAAAAAAGCTTTTAAAAGCAATACAATCACAGTACGTACAGTATCTTGGTTTTAGTGAAACTAACAACTAACAAGTGGAGTAGCCACATGACCAAAGAATATAAATTTACAAAAAACAATTAAATTTTAATATAATAAAGATGAAAGGCTTAAATCAAGAATGACCCAAAGTTTGGAGTATGGATATGACTGCTGCTGCTGCGGCTGCTGCGCCTGCAGATAAAGTGGAAGTGATTTTAAAATATAAATTACTTTTGATTTGAATTAACTTTAGAGTTTAAAAATCTTTTAAATCAACTTATTATGTTATTAACAACTTTAAGGGTATTTCAGTTATTTTGACAGAAAATAAGTGATTAACAGCACTTATTTACCAAACACATCAACAACTTATTTCAGCGTAAGCGCTTTTATCCAAACACTCAACTGCCCATCCAAACGGGACGGGCTCTAAAAAAAAATCATAACCCTGACAAAGGATAATTCCCAATTTTCCTTTTGCAGCCACTAATCAGCGGTGCAGTATATTTCATTTTTAACCAGACAAATAAAACATAGCAGCCAAGAGAGGAAAGGAAACCCTACCCAACTTGTCGTTTCCATCCCCTTCATCCTCCTCCTCACTCCATCGCCCGCCACGTGTTGTCTGTTTAAACACGATTTAGTGTTTGACTCCAGATCTCAATCCACCTCTGTTACAATTCTCGCATCTCATTGACCTTTTGGGATCATATTCGGATTTGGCTATCGGGTGAGTGTTTATACAATTATTGTTGGTTGATTGATGGATATTATAGTAATAAATTTGTTATTTATTCTGAAGATATAGTAGTTATTTTTTCAGATCTACGGTTCTTTCCTGAGGTAGAAATTTGTAGCGTGCGGATGTACTTATGTACTAGGCGTTGGAGGTTCTAATTTTACCGTCTTCGTTTCTAGCTCTGTGCTTATTTGTTGAGAATTTGAGGATGGGATGCCTGTAAAATTAATTCATTTCCGTTGGAATCAAATTGGGATTGAATGAAATTTCAGGCTCTTTAGTTAGTACTCCCTCTGTCCCAATTTATGAGACACTTCCTTTTCAATCAGTCCATGACACCTTTTTATAGTTAGTAACAATTTGACTTTAAACTTCTCATTTTACCCTTAATGAGATGATTTATGTCCACACTTAGCTATGGCTTGTTTTAGACAACAAGTTTCAAGAGTCTTCCCGTAGTTATTAAACACCGTGTCCAGTCAAACACCTTCACATAAATTGGGACAGAGGGAGTAATTATTTGGAGCTCAGTTAATTGGAAAATTTTCTGATGATCGAAGGTGCCTATATTAGATTGGATTTGAGGAGTAATTGTTGTGAAGTAGGATCGTATGAGCTCAACTCTTGGATGGTTGTTCGATTTTAGGTTGGTGGGTGCACAATTGCACCCGTTTCTCAGAGTGTGACAAAGCATAATATATATATATATATATATATATATATATATATATATATATATTTGGAAAAAATAGTTCAATCAGAAGTTCATTTAATTCTAGTTACAGACCTGTATGTTTTATTTTGCCTGTTAGAAAGAAAAAAAAAGAAGAGGAGATTTGTGTGTCTGTGTAGGAATAAATGTGTGATCTAGAGTTAATCAGGTTTTAGAGAACATCTAAGTTGTTGCCCCTAGGGCTCTAGTCTAGTGGTAAGAGCGTACCAGTGATGTGTGGATTAAGAGAAGGTCACACGTTCGGACCCTGTCGTAAACAAAAGTCTGGAATTTAAGTTGAGAAGGGTAGAGAGGTGGACAAGTTTCGAACCATGCGCCACTGATCCTTGAGAATTTCTCGATTATAAGAAAAAGGGAGAATATAGAGGTGGATCAGTTTCGAACCATGCGCCACTGATCCTTGAGAATTTCTCGATTATAAGAAAAAGGGAGAATATCTAAGTGACTTAAAATATAAAGTATTTTGTTTTGGGATGATCTGCGCCTAAATATAATTGTAGGATAACAAAGGAGTCATATATGTATTTTCTTGATATGTTGGTATCCTTGGGCCATAACTAATCCACTGAAGTTTAGACTGGATGAAAGGGGTGATCTCGTAGTTCTTGGTCTGTGAAGATGCGTTGTTAGGTGCTCCATTTTATTTTCCCAAGGGGAATCTTGTGTTCCAATAGAAGCAGAAGTGATGTGGATTATTCAAGAATCGAAGTCGATTTGCTTTATAAAAAGAAGATATCTTTCATTCCTTGTCTGCTCTGTCTTTCCAGTATTTTGATTATTTTTTAGTATTCTATTTTAGCGTCACAGCAATTAGGAATTGAGAATCTATATCTTTAGATCAAACAAGGGTCTAGCTGTTGGAATAATGGTATCCATTGCTATTTGAGCCCTTGTTGTTAGTAAAATTGGTGAATTAAGCGAAAGTATGGAAAGAGAGGGATTCGAACCCTCGGTAAACAAAAGCCTACATCTTGGAATCAGCTTAAGTATTCCTTTTTCTTTTTTTTTTTTTCAACTCATTTTATCTAATTTATATCTAATCTATTTTTTTGGCTTGGCTAGGTGGGATAGCTGAGCCATTCCCTTTTCTTTCGGATAGCAGATTGGGCAAAACTACTAAAGAAAAAACCCCTGTATAGCTTCTTCGATTTCTCGATAAAGAGCAATATGACCAACAGTGGTTCGAATGTATATAAAAAAGATTTGTTTTTTTAGACTTCTTACTATTAGATGGTGTCCATAAATCTCATAAAAAGTACCTTAAGTTTCTACTTGTGGACATGTACTTTTCTTGAATTCCTCCTTCCGAACATAAAAGAAGTCTTTCATGTATTTCAAGTCAGAAATGGTTAGACACCCAAGCATTAAGTGTAGATATTCCAATCTCATTGAGATCTGCATCTATAGTTAACCTTCCACGAAATGGATTATGTGCAAGTCATTAAGAAAAAACTATTTACTTTGAAGATAAGTACCTCATTCTTGAGATTGATGCATTTGGACGAGTGTGGTCTAAATGCAGCATCTGAACCTATCTTGCGATGTCACTTCTTATCTCTTCTACCAATTTATGTACTTTTTGCAGATTAATTGATCAGGCTAAATTGTTTTACTCATCTTGTAGTCTTAATCATGCGCACATAGGCCCTCCGGGATTTCTCGGTTATAAAAGGAAAATTAAAATGATGACTAATTTCTTCCGACTATTGGGTGAACAATGGAGGTGTTATCTGATTTGATACCTCAGTTTGTGTCTCTCTTTTTGCTTCTTTTCAAAATTATAATGCAAAATTATGCTTGAGCTAGGGATAGTAATTCCACTTAACCTCCAAACGACCCGTAAACGAACTTTATACGTAGGTCAATAAGCATTAGCAAATTTAATCAAAACAAATAACATGCCGAAGCGTGTACAAAGCCGTATTCCACCCGTTCAAAAACTCTCATATTTCTTTTGCTCCAAAGTACCACACAAGTGAGTGGGGCTGCATTTCAAGCTCTACATCTTGTTCTTCTCTCCTGAATACTGTCAACTATGCATCACATGCTTCACTATCTCTGATATTGCCTATTTTTATTGATGCAAATATGCAGTAAGTTGATGGATTAATGGCTGACTTGGTAAAAGACTCAAGGTCAACTTGAAGTGTTTATGGCGGCCTTATTCCTTTTTTTTTTTTTTTCTTTCCTATAATAATTGTGCTGTTCAGGTCACTTTCGTGCACCTCAAATATTCCACTAATACTTGATACCTCCCATCATTAGAGGTATGAGTAACTCTGACCAGTAAGACTTAGGTAGTAGATTGAAGATGACACCTAGCATATTTTTTCTTAACCCGGGTATAAGAGAGCTTTGCACCGCATTGTTGCACTTGCTAGGAGGGCAACCTTCTTATTATCAAGGTTATGTTTTACAAAAAATAAGGATTTGCTGGGTTTACCCTGTGCGCACCCGAAAGGTAGCAACTGCGGGTTCCATGTCATAAAAAAAAATAAAAAAATAAGGATTTCGTAGGCTTGATGGAGTACCAAGTTAATTGATTGTGGGCAATGGTTTCAAAGGACAGAGGATAGTGAAAGTAGTACATATTATTATATCGGTGGAGAGTCGAGTGTAATTTATTATGGCAGGTTGAATATCGAGATACGACAATACAATTTGGATTTTGGACCAGTCCTTCGTGGTGGCGGGTGAAATTGCTCAGCCACTGACATCAAAATGCAATATCTATTATATGCAATAGTTTCAAAGGGCTTTTCTTATGATAGTTTTGAAAGTCCATAGGGAAAGTAGAATAAGCAAAATTTTGAAGAGAACGAGCTCCTAACTAAAAGAACCATGAGTTTAATAGTACCAGTTTCAAAATTGGGCCATCTAGTTGAACCTTTTTTTTTTTTCAAAATTTTGATGCTAGAAACCGATCTAAACCTCTTCAAAAATGACCTATTCAAAATATTGGTTTCTGTACCTTTTGATTGGCATTCTTCGTGGATTGTGTGGATTGTATTTGCTACTGAGCACCAATCTATGGACATCCAAAATGCAAAGTTCACTCGGAACATGCTCTTAGTCCTTGTCTCCCTTATGATTTACATAGAGGAGTGATATGTAAGCACCTTCCTTGCAGTTATCCCGGGTTGCCATTGTTTAGTTGTTCTGATTATATATTTTAGTCAGGTTCCCAAGATGTGGCCTAGTGGTCAATGAAGTAGGTTGAGAACCATGAGGTGTCAGGTTTAGAATATTACTCCCTTTGTTTCAATTTGTTTGTCTTACTCGTCCTTTTTGTTGGTTTCAAGAAGAATGTCACTTTCTATATATATTAAGTGAACCTCTTTATACCCAACATCCTACGTGACATACTTAAGACCACAAAATTCAAAGGGAATTTTGGTACATTACACACAACTTAGTTAATACTACAAGATTCAAAAGTCTTCTTTATTTTCTCGAACTTCATGTCGAGTCAAACTAAGACAAAAAAATTGAAATAAAGGGAGTAGGTGATTTCTTCCCATCTGTCCAAGCCTTGGTGAATAGAGTTACTAGTACCTATACTGGTGGGAGATAGCAGGTACCTCGTGGAATTAGTCGAGGTGTGCGCAAACTAGCATGAACACTATGGTTATAAACAAATGATTTTATTTAAGTCAAGACACATGGACAAAGTAGTCAAGTCAAAGCTCTATCCTAGTTGCATACAAAGTCGCAAACCAGTCGCTAGGGAGAGATTGGCACTAGAACCGTACCAAAAAGATGAATGGTGTTTGAAAGATCCCAGAGAGTATTGGTGCCGAAACAGTTGCCAGAAAGGAGCGATGCATGAATGGTTGTTGTATATGAGTGATGCCTGAATGATCGTTCCGAGAGTAGTGACATCAATTGCTGGAGACAGGAATGGCAGCAACATCAAAAGGCGGGTGTCACATGTTAGCCAACACCGCCCATCGGCAACATAAGCTATCTGAGTCTTTACCAAGATTGTGGAGGTTCTGATACCATATGATTAAATAACTATGTACAAGAGGTTCCACTTGTATAGGAGTCTTGGACTACATACAGCATGGTAGGGAATTAGTATCTATATGCTAATAAGGTAAGTAAATATTCTATAAGTAAATATAGAGTATCTTAAGGAATCTTATTGAATATTCTATAAGATTTTTCTAATCTAATAATTACAATAACTTTAATTAGACATGCATGAATCTGGATGCATACGCGTGATATTCTAACTTTGGAATGCACTGTTGTCTCCTTATGTCGTCCACTCTCTAGATTGTCCAAGCATGGGCTTGCAAGGGGTGTTAGAGTCCCACATTAGTTGAGAGAACGCGTTGTTGTCTCCTTATATGATTTTGAGCAATCTTCGTCTCATAAGCTAGCTTTTGTGGTTGATTTAGGCTCAAAAACCATTTTCTTAACATTCGCCATATTTTTTCTCAGATTTCAAAATTTCACAACTTTAATGTGGTGGTTTTCCTTGCTAAAAACAACTTCATATTCAAACTCCAGCAACTCTGTTAATTTTTCCTTAAGCATCATATATTAGTCAAAGACGCTTATCTTTTGGTCTATTCATGTCACTTAAGATGGGATGGAGAAAAGGATATATTTGGGTATGAAGTTCTAAAGCATTGATGCAAGGTAGATACTATGTGAGGGGGAAAATGTGTGTGTTTTCTCTACTGGCGAGACAAACTAGCAGCAGGTAAAGGTATAAAATGAAGCAATATAAATTTTTCGTCTTATTAGTTACTAGTAATCTACCTCCCAAGGTCGGGGTAAGGCCCCACTTGTGGAATTACACCGGGTATGTTGTTGTATTAGTTACTAGTAACTTTTGACGATCCTTTCTCCTTTCAGGTTCTTTAAGGATCTTAAACTTTCTTTCTGCTGTAGCTTATTAGGATCTTGTGTTTCAAAATGAATTAAAGGCTTAAAGCTAGGTAGTTCGTAGGAGTAAAAATATTTTATTTGCAGGCACACAAGTCAAGCTGGTGGTGAGGCACTGATTGATTCTTCATTTTCTTTTCTTATCTACTACTGTTTGAGCCGACGTGTACATGCATAATAACGTTGTATCCTTTTTATATAGGGGATTGTCAATTTTACACCGAGAAAGTTCTAGCAGGAATTCGAGAAATTAGAAAATGGAGCTGAGTACCATTAAAGATGCCTTTGATCGTGTCACAAAGAAGCAAAAGGTTGCATCATCAAAATCTCAGGAAGTGATAGAGCAGATCGGTCAAGAAATAGAACAGGCACTGTTGAGAATGCAATCAACAAATGATACTGCATCTTTGAGTGAGCACAAAGCGATTCTTAGTGAACTAAAAGCCAAGTTGAAGGAAGTTGCTCCACTCAGTCAGTTGGAAGGAACACAAAGAGAACTAAATGTTGCACTAAGCAAGTACCCGAAGCTCCTTGAAAAGTCTCTCAATCCTGATATATCAAAGGCTTACAGGAATGTTGGTTCTGATATCCATACCGTTAACCAGATAATTGCCAGCCATTTCTACCGGGAAGGCCACTTTGATCTTGGTGATTGTTTCGTAAATGAGGCCAGAGAACCTGAAGCTGCAGGCCAAAAATCTCCTTTTCTGCAAATGTATCAAATACTTGAAGCCATGAAGTCTAGGAACCTAGAGCCTGCTCTGAGTTGGGCCACCACCAATAGTGAGAAACTTAAGCTGAGTGGATCTGATATTGAAATGAAGTTACATAAGCAGCAGTTTGTGGAAATTCTGCAGAAAAGAGGTAGAGATGGAGCTTTAAATTATGCTAGAACTTACTTCCCTCCTTTTGCCACCAAATATTTGACAGAGA
The DNA here is from genome assembly GCF_019175385.1 of Lycium barbarum. Taxonomy (NCBI): domain Eukaryota; kingdom Viridiplantae; phylum Streptophyta; class Magnoliopsida; order Solanales; family Solanaceae; genus Lycium; species Lycium barbarum. Next base: position 95,566,469 of record NC_083348.1, on the reverse strand, counting down.
TCCAGAGGCTCATGGCCTCTATATTGTGGGCTGGAAAGCTGGATTCCTCGCCTTACTCGGATCTACTATCACCTTTCCACTGGGATAAATTGGCTGAAGAGCTTGCTCGGCAGTTCTGCAATCTCATGGGTCAATCCTATGAGAGTCCATTGAGCGTGACCATTGCGGCTGGTGTCCAGGGGTTGCCAACCCTTCTGAAGCTGATGAATGTGATGACTGGGAAAAAACAGGAATGGCAATCCATGAAACAATTACCTGTGCCTGTGGACTTGGACCGAGAATTTCAATTCCACTCTATCTTTGTCTGTCCAGTGAGTCGGGATCAGGCAACTGAGGAGAATCCGCCTATGCTGATGTCTTGTGGGCATGTGCTATGCAAGCAATCTATTACAAAACTGTCAAAGAATAACAGCACACGGCCTTTCAAGTGTCCTTACTGCCCCACGGAGGTTGAGGTCGGTCAGTGTAGACAATTGTTCTTCTAGTATGAATTGATCATCTCAGCGTTTGTATTAAAATCTTCTCGCTACCCCTCTTTATCTCTATGCTCTGTGAACTCAATTCACGTTCTTTCATTACATGGTTGATGGTACCTCTGACCATAGTGTTAATTGTGCTTAAAGCTGTTCTTGTCTATGTACTATGGTAAATTGGATGTAAATAGGAATTCTTTACCATTTCATGCAAATAATTTAAAATGCTCGTACAATCAGATGTTGGCCTTGAGTCTTTCAGTTCATATACCTACCTTGGTAAAGAAGGGTTTAGGAGGAAATAAGGTAAGTAGTAACTAATCCGAGATTGATTGATATACTGGATGAGATGAATTCTGTTTCTTTAACCCCACCCCTCCCCCCCAACCCCACCCCCTTCCCCTTTTCTTTTTCTTTGTGATATATTTTCTGGCGCAATGCGTTCTTTTTCCACTTCAGCGCTTAGTCTGTTGTTATATGCTAGTTTACATGGAGTAAACCAAATGTGATATGGACTTGAAGGAATGCCTGTGATATTGGTCGAAATATTTTTTAACAAGGCAAGCTGTTGATCGTTTGACTGGATTGAGCAGTCAGAATGGGTGTTTGGACAAACTTGTGGTTATAACACCATTTGGTTTCTCCTCACTGATATGTTTTTGGTTTGAATAACCAAAACAACCTTGGTTAATGGATAATTGTTCTTAGGAAGGTAATGATTTTTCTGGATAAACTTTCCATGTAAGCACATGACTTTTCAATGAGGTTTTAAATTGGAATATTTCCTTGATGATCTCTATTTCTAGGTTAGTAAGAGACAATTGTCTAATAACCCATCCTTCTCTTGTCTTTTCTGAGGAGACGATTCTTCAAAATAATCAAACACTTGCGAAGACATGATATTTCAGGAATAAATTTCCCTTTCATGTATAAATTCCCCTCATATGAGTAATGAAATATCTGTTTATTGGGACACGTCTCTTTAATGGTGTCAACTAGCTATCTATAAATAGCAGGACTCATCGTCATAAATTGTACTCCCTCAGTCTCAAAATATTTGTCATCCTTACTAAAAGTACTTATATCAAAATATTTGTCGCTTTACTTATATCAAAATATTTGTCGCTTTATTTAATCAAAGACAAAATCAAGTAATTTTTTACTATTTTACCCTTGTATTAAGTAGCAACATTTAAGAGGTTCTCACCATTGATGGAGTATATATTTATTGAGGAGAAATTACATGAAATATGTTTAGAGTATAAAATAGTTAAAATGCTACCTTATAAATGCTTTCTTAAAGAGCGTGTAAATGAAAAATGCGACAAATATTTTGAGACGGAGGGAGAAAATTTTAAAGAGTAAGTTAATCTCAGATATTTGTTGCCTAGATCTATCATCGAACTTATTCTCTAGAACATGAAGAAATTGATTCATCATTACTTGAAGTGCAACATTTTTAACGTCGTTTGTCCGCCCATTTATATTTCCATTCACTTGCTCATATTAAGTGTTCTCTATTTATTGGGACACGTCTCTTTGGATTCCAGATCTTAGAGATCTGGTGAAGGATAATACAGTGTTAAATTGGTTAAAAAAATGTGACAGTCCCACAAATAGAGAACATGATATGAGTATGAAGACATAAAGTACAGCATCAACGAACCATATAGTAATTGTTTTAGGTATAACCTTTCCCATTGGCTACTTTATCATATTTTATAATGACATATAAAGAAGTAAAAGTTGGTGTCTTTTCGATTCCAATGGAATTGTTTGGTTTGGATTGGTAAGAATTTGCCTAAAAGGGTGCAGATAAAATGTACCAACTCCAATAACCCCTTTTGATATTATAGTACTTCTCAAAAAGCTCTAACAAAGGTACGCAATTTCAGGGGAAGAGCACCAAAAAAGTAAAAGAAGTACTACAGTATTAAGCTTTTAGTCTCTTTTCCTACTTTATTAATGTAATTATTTACGTTCTTCTTAAACCTTTTTCTCATCTCTTCCTTTCATGCATACTTTCATTTGCAAAAAAGCTCTCTATCTTTTTTCCTTAGTTTTCACAAACGTATAGCTAAAGTCACGCTAACGTGGAATTTCATTAAGGTGCATAAATAGATCACTTTTTCTTGCTAATTTCTTGGGATTTTCAAGAACAGACGATTTATCTGGAAACTAAGTGGATTTGATGATTATGTGTGGTCCACGACTCTAAGCATGTGATTAAGCCTCCCCAGTTTTGCCTTTTGCTATTGGGATTAGAGAGCGGATATTTTAATAGTCCTCCTCTGTCTTTGGGTCATTATCTTTCAACTTTTTTTTACCAATTGATATTTGATGATGACTCTAAAATAGGGATGTACATCATGTCCTGTGTTTTCATATTTGGCAGCAGTGTAGAACTCCTTTGTCTCGTTCCACTTCTCACATATTTTGACCAATAAGTTCGGCAATGGGTATTAGTGAATCCCCTTTATACAAGTTGATAAATTATAGTACTCCCTCACTTCCTTTATTGGTGATATAATTTGACTCAAGACTAAAAATTCTAAAAAAAGTATGAAGACATTTGAAATTTATAATTTTAAGTATGTCATAATATTTGAGCGACTATAAAGAGTTATGATTCAACCCATGGTATAACATTTGTGTGGCTACGGAAATATCTAACCAAAGATAAAATGAGAGTTAAACATCAAATTATTTTTTAGATATAAAATTTTTATCGCTTGAAAAAGAATAATTGCACTTGGTATTATTCACCAAGAGGGAAATTGTATTTATTTGCCCATTAAATTAGTCCTGGAGTTTAGTGCAATGATTCAGCAGATGTGACGCCAAGATCAATAAAGAATCGTTGTGATTTGGGTATTCTGTGGAGTTATGTGATGAGCAACCAGGCTCCATGCATTGCTGTGTACTTCAACCAATACATTGAGTCATATTTATCATATATATAGTATTAAAGAGAAATTAAATGAATGGAATATAACACCCACCTTTCCAGTCCCTATTCTTGACTAATCCATCAGCTATTTTGTTTGATGCAAGACCAAAAGAGAGAAAATATCCTTTCATTGAGTCAGCTAAAAAATTATGCAGCCACATCAGTTAGCAAATTAAATCCTCTAATTAAGACTGTTTTTCCAGTTATTTAGGCACAGTAACAATAAATAATACATAGCCCATTCTTGTGCAATGGCTATTCCTTGAATTTCCAAAACCTATAAACTTTAAGAGAACAAAACAAAAAGATTAGAGAGACAATCACTGACACAAATTGAAGAAAGATTATTCTGTTCATCTCCATTTAAACATCATTAAACTCTCTACATAAGAAGAAGTTAAAAGAAAGGATTATAAAAAAGTTGGGAGAAATAAAAGACAAAAGCACAACATAGCTCTCTAAACCCCACTGCCTTAATCAATCACCCAAATGTGGGGTACCCACTTTGCCCCTTTCACTATCTGTTGTTTTCCTCTGCAGAAAGCGCCGAGCCGTCGGGTACCCTTTGTCGTTTTTTTACTTTTATTTTTTTCTTCATAATGGATAGATAGGCCCCTATATTTTAACCTATTTCTATAATAACAAAAAAAGGATTTACCAAAAAAAAAAAGAAAAAAAAAAGGAAAACCTAAACTAAAATCTTGCATCTTCGAAGCCGTGTAAATCACTGACTCTATTCAACGATTTTCTCATGATAGCCACTTTAGCTAGCCTTTCAGCGGCTCTCCAAGCTGATGTAGGTGTAAGCGGCTCGGCTTTATCGTCCTCTCTTTGTTGTACGTTTATTCTACGCCGATGCGGCTGCTGAGATTGAGTTTGCCTTTTGTGATGCAGCTCGGACAGCTCGGTTTCCAAGCCATGAAGGAATTCACCAGCCGAGCTAGAATTCGACTGAACCAACAAAGCTCGAGCCGAGGACAACATGTGGTGGGCCCCGGTTAAGTCGTTTCGCTCAATCATGCGCCGAGACTCAGCCACGGCTCGAGTCGAAATAAAGAGATCTCTAAGCCGTTGGATATTAGGTGTTGATGATCTAACGGCATGTGGACGGGGGACCAATAGAGCTTGTTCTTTGCAATGGATGAGCTCTTGAGTTGATGGGTCTTTGTAAGAACATTGAACGGACAAAACGTGGTGGGTCCCAATTGCTGACGTGGGAACTTTTAGTTCCACCAACAATTCCCTTTCTTCCTCTGCATAGAAATCACCGAGCCGAACTGAACCGGAACCGAGAGCTGATGGCCGGTTCGTGTATGAATAAACCGCTGCTACTTCAGCCGGTGCTGAACCGGACACGAACCCTAGCTGAACTCGAACATCTCGAACGACGACGTTTATGAATTTTGTGAAAACTTCGTCATTCGATTGGTTTACTCCAATTGAATGCACCGGATAGGTAGAGATGGTGGTGGTGGAGCGTTCATTTGGAGTGTCTGATAAGAGCATGATAGTAGCAACGGGGTTACGCTCTCTGCGATCTTCTAGAACCTTCGCAGCCTTTTTAAGGGCGTCGCTTGCACTTGTCCCTGTTCCATCTAGAGGCACAATAGCATCCACAATGCGACGTGCTGATCGCTTTCCGTTACTTGTCATTCTCCGTAACGGTAAAAGCCGTTTGGATGTTGTGGAGAAGGCAACAATGGAAAGCCGATCGGATGAGGATAGTGATGATGTTAATAACCTCATTGCACGTTTCATCATTTGGATATTTTGAGGTTTCATTTTTCCGCTAACATCAAGAACCATAACAAGATCAATAGGTGCTCTTCGTGCTGTTGTTGTTAACGCTGGTGGAGCTTTAAGTTTCAATATTATCACATATGTTTCGTAACTCCGGCCAACTGATACAACTGCAGCTTCAGGCAATAACCTCGCCTCGAAGTTGGTTAAATTTGCCGAACTACCCTTAACCTTTGCATCAACGAAAAAACCTTGAAATTCTTCAACCACATTATCTTCATCGTACTCATCGGATTCAGGTATCGGATTGAACCGAGCACCAGAAGTAGGTGACATGAGTGGCTCGTCATCATTGTACACCTTCAAAATAGGCCTTTCGTTTGTAAATTTAATATCTCTTTTTGCTTTGGGTGATGGAGATATAGATACTTCTCTAATGGTTTTCTCTTCAACTTTTAGTGGCTTTTGAGTATTATCGTGTATCGACAATAGAGGCAGCTCCTTCCATTCAGAGTTGCAAACAGGACATACAAGAGCAGTTTGTTTCCTTAACAGAGCTGCGATACATGGGAAGTGAAAACTATGAGAGCATTCAGCTGTGAAAATAGCAGTGCCTTGCCCAGTTCTCACCGTTTGTAAACATACGCCGCACTTTGTCTGCTATACAGGAAAAAAAAAACAAGTTAGAAAGGAATAAAAAAGGAACTTTTTGGCACACATAATTGTATTCTACTATGCAGAAATGTGTACAGAAAAGTGAACAGTATTAATCAGTTATTGGCATTACCTTAGGAAAGCGAAAGCTGGATTTGATAAGCGAAAAAGTGGAAGGGGAACGTGGGGAAGAAGGTGTAGAGCGGTTAAAAAACCGAGGGCTATTTTTGGTAATTTTGCATTGAAGCTTTGGACTTCCTGGAGCTGACGCCGCCGTAACAGTGGCGGTGGACGGCGGAGCAGCGGTGGTCCGGCAACGGAGTAATGAACTGGAAACCGGTGGTGACTGTAAACGTGGGGTTGAAGGGTTAGAGAAAAACCCAAATTTGGAACTGAGCTTTGGACTTGGAGTGCTTGGGTTTGTGTTCGTGTTGTCTTGCTTTTCTTGATCTCTTGGGATTGATGTACAAAAAGCTCTTCGCCATCCCAAAACCATTGTAAGTGCTCTGATTCTTTTCTTTTTCTGTTTTTTGTTTTTTGGTTGCTGTGATGATGATGGTAATGGAGAAAAAAGAGGGTTGGGTTTGGTTTTATGAAATGGGATTTGGTATTAACAAACCAAACAGAGGAAAAGACATAGTAGTAGTAAAGGAGAATTAAGATAAAGAAGAAGACAAAAACAAACAAACTTATGTTTCCTCTCCCTTTCTTTGAATATAAATCCTTTCTTCTTCTTCTTCTTCCTTTTTGCTCTTTCTGCAATGTTGCTTTCTCTTTCCTTTTCTCTCTCTTTGTATCAATCAGTATACACAAAAAGATCACTGCAAATGCTACCAAAAATACTTTAATGTGAAACTCAAAATCCCAGTGAGTCTCTTTTATTGGATTGCAGAGGCTTTTTTCGAGGTGGGAATATCTTATCTTAAAAAATAGGGAAGGATGGGGACCAAGCTTTAAAATTGTTTATAGAGTGGGATAATGTGGTAACCGGCAAATGGAGGTTTGCTTGAATATGGGTATAGGCAAGTCAACGTATTGGCTTTTACACTTATCTGCAGACTATTTCTATTTTCACGATTAAATAGGACTCTGTATGGAAACCAGCTCTGTCATGAAATCTCTCTCATTACTACTAGCCAACTTGCATCTTATTAATTCTTTCCATTGTTAGCTTTCTTTTTCCTACCTTTTCCCCTACAATAGTTTTCACCTTTACATCTTTTTTGCTCTTACCCACGTGACTCGCTTGAGTACAATTACAACATCTTTTTTACAGTATCTAAGATGGTAATTATAATTTGCGGCCTCCCATGAGTTGGAATAATTCTTACAGTGTCAATATGGATATTAAGTAGGCATGGGGCATAAGTTGGTTGATATTTGAGAAAGAAATAAAATAAAATAAAATAAGTTAAAGATGATGTTTGAAATTGAAATTATGTTCGACATGACAATATAATTGACGTTTTGTGAATTAAAAACATTAAAATTAACTTTCATATATCAAATTGAAGTAATAGGTCAGTTTGATAAACACACTTATGAACAAACGACTCTAAGGCCTCATTTGTTTTCATTAAAATTAAGACGTCTGAATCTGAATGCATATCTGAATGAATTAGTGTTGACTTTAGATCTGAACAATGAATGATTATGACTGTTTGTTTTTTCTTCAACATCTGAATGTGCATAATGTGTTTATTTAAACATAATAAATATACAATTCAAATAATAAAGTAACTAAATATTAGAAAATAATACAAATTTAATAAAAAAAATAATTAAACATTTATGTTCGTGAGCGGAGATGCTTTGTAGTGGTGGCGGGTAGGGTAGGTACGTGGTAGTGAGCGGGATGAGTAGGTAGGGGTGGGTGGTGAATGGGGTGGGGGTGGGTGGGATTGTGGGGATTGGGGCTAGGAGGTGGGGTGGGGGAGGTGTGGATAGGTAGGGAGTTAGGGTGGTGTTGGTGGTGGCGGTGAGTGGGGGGGGGGGGTAAGGTTTTGGGGTGGGCGGTGGGTGGTTTGGTATAGGGTGTGGGGTAGTGGAGGGTTGGGGTGGGTCGTGGAAGTGGGGGTGGGGTGGAGCTGGTGTTAAAAATTATCTATACAAAGTACCTCTTAATGATATTAAGATATTATTCAACAACTTAATGATTAAGACTTATTTCGACCAAATAAGTGCTTAGATCTTAATGTAAACAAATACACTTAATGATCTAAGGTTTGAACCATTCAGATTCAGACCTCCATTATGTGCAAACAAATGAGGCCTAACATACTCTATTCTTTTCCATGAATGATAAACTTTGGAATTTTATAAACTATTTTAATTTAGTGAGTACAGGTATCACCTTATTCACTTTCTTAACAATATGTATATACTTAATTAACTAGTGAATTTATCCGCCCTTCGCGCGGTTATAAAAACCTGATGATTTTATGATTCAATCTCTTGATGGTACTCAAATATAAAAAATAACAAAAAGTGTGTTCTGCAAACACTAAAAGCTATTTTTTATTTTTATTGCAACAAATAATAATTCAAACGTACAAAGTTTAAAATTTTAACGTCACCTGTATTTTGCTAATCTTAAATTTTTAAACATTGAGTTAAATCAACATATTACCTGCAATTAGATAAATTTCTACAATTTGATGAAATTTTAACTTGTAAGTGCATCTGAATATCCAAATTTTGAACCTCTTACATATGCACTAACAACTGTCTTTTGTCTAAGAAATCAGGTCAACACTATCAGGAGAAAAACAAAGTTTAAATAAGGCTTTATTTTGAACTAAAGATATATAAGCTTCAAACACACATGAAATGAAGGAAATTACCTGATATCACATGGAACAATTACAGAAGACAATTTTTTTCTTTCTAAAATCATAATACAATGCTCTAAAATATTTTATTAATACTTTGAACATTCAGCAATTATTATTTACTTTGTCACCTGTTAGTTGACATGTGGTCTTAGAAAATCTTTATATAGAGAAAATCTTGCTTAATTAAATTCAATTCTATGTAAAATAAAAAAATTCAGCACCCAATTAATGAGAAAAAAGCTCATTAGAATTTGTCCTCAAATGATTAACTTAATTCATGAGTTAAGCAATCAACCTTCTCCTCATTCAAATAGCCAAAATCAAGCCAAACCAAAGTACCAAACTGTCAATCTACACTCATACCTTTGTCTCTCCTCATCCAAATAGCCAAAATCAAGTCGAATCAGACTTTCAATGCAGTCTCCTGCTTTTGTCACTAATAATGTGAATATTAAAATAAAGGAAAGTGGAGGAAGAGTTTGAGTAGATTTTGGAATCTTATAGAAAAAAAGAAGCAAAACAATGTGTATAAAATGAAATATGCAGGTTCCAAACAAAATTACTAAAATGTGCAAAAGAAAATCGAAAACGAAAAAAAGACGAAGCGATCGATATTATAGCTGAAAGAATTTGACTTTGTGTGTGTGTGTGTGTAAATTTAAAATCGACACTTTCCTTGAAGTTCAATTGACTATTCAATCTAAAACTTTAAAGCAATATATGGAATCTTCATGCTATATTATAAAACCCTTTTAGAAAATGTTTACAAAATATGTGAGAAACAGACGTATTCTATCATGATGGAGAAAATTTACAATCTTAAATGACTAAAGAATCTCAATAAGCAACATCATAAAAGATCCAATTGCAATTATACAGTAGAGTAGTTTTATAAAATAACTACAATAATGAGTAATCGAACTGATAAGTCTATGGATATATTGAAGGAAAAGACTGAAAATTAAATCTTAGTAATTATATCTTAAGAGAGGGCACGATGGTTTCCACTCTGCTAGTAGCTTTAGAAAATCAAAAATGAAAAGAGATACGAAACAATAGGCCAGCTTAAAGAATTTGGCTGCGTGTGTAAATTTAGAGTCCGGAAACAAAATGGCCCAAAAAAAAAACATTTTGAACCAAAATAACTCAACAAAAAAAAAACAGTTACATATATGCCTTTAGCGCAGTAATTTACTGCGCTATAGTGCCTCCTCTTTTTTTTTTCGTCCCTTTTGGTTAACCCTTCTTCCATTACACTTTTTAACGTATTTTGACTATAGATTAATCATGTTTCGGGACCCCGAAACTTCAATATTTTATATAGAACCCTACTTATTTTTGTGCGATTAATAAGGTAGGATCAACACATCAAGGATAAGAAAACCTTCGGATGGCCGTTTTAGTGGTTGAAAAGTGCTCGAACGCCATTTTCGTTTGAAGGCTTGGTGTCATCAGCTTTAAGTTCTTTACGAATATTTAAACTTGTTCATTAATAATTAATTTTTTTTAGTCAAAATGGCAGCATTCATAAAAAAAAAAATTAATTAAATTGCATCATTCATTCATAACCTTGACTGGATGAAAATACTTAACATACTAATTAATGAGAAAACCAAACTTTTTAAAATACAAATTTAACTAGGTAAGACTAAAATCACAAAAAACATTCTTAATCATCATCAGAGTACAAGTCCTCAATGTCGTCCTCAGAAAAATATTGGCGGTTTCTTAAGACACATTTTTTTTCAGTAGCAGATAGTTCTCTACCGGTTGATGATGCTTGTTCTTTGGCCAACTATAGCATGTAAAATCTACATCGTCTTGCCAGCATTCTGTTGTTTTCTTTTCTAATCCTTTGCACGGCAAGCTCGCAAGTTTCTGGACCTACTTGAGGCATGGTTAAGGAGTACCTTGTTGGGATGGAGCGTTGAGATTTTCCAAGTCACGAACAAGATGTTCTAATTCGGCAAGCCGATGTGACTATTCTCGGCCAGTGTTTTAAAAGACAGTTCTGGGACTCGCCTCGGGGCTCGCCTCGGGGCGGGGCACTAGCAAAATGCCCGAGGGCTCACGTGCAGGGCTTAATTCCTGCGAGGCTTACACCTTAAGCGCCCGATTGTACGCCCTAAACACGCCTAACGCCCAACGCTCGGGGCTCGCCTAACAGTTCTTACACAATTATATGTCAAATTCCTTAATTAAAACCGTTGACCCTCATAATTCTTTAACAAATGATTGATACTTAATAATTTTTCATTTACCGAAATAAGAAGATTGGGTATAACTCAAATAACAAGTCGTAGTATTGCATATTTACTATATGAGAACATCGTGAGGGTGAATATCACTTAATATTTCTTTTAAGAATACATAACCGAATTGTGAATTTTCACTTGTCATTGGTCTTTTGTCCTATGTATCAAAATTATCATATTTTATTATTTCTCTATTTGAAAGTAATTTTATTTTTATTCATGAAGGAATTACGTTTCAGTTTTTACAATATTATTATTATTATTATTATTATTATTATTATTATTATTATGTGTAGTGGCACTTGAATGCTACTAATGATGTCGATTATATTATTTAGGGGTTATACACCTGATATGGATCATATCGGACGGTCTCCTCAATCGGGATGGAGGAATCAGGTTGGAACATCCTCAGCCTATCCAACAACTAAAAGCGACGGTCCTTCCTCAAGTTTTGGTGCAGTTGATTACTATCGGTATGTCTATTTTTTTTAACATCAATAGTGTTATTTAATGTGTGGTAATTAAAACACCCTAATTTCTTATGTATGGATAATGTGGTGGTTGCACCAAATTATAGGCAAAGGTCTGCTATAGATGGTCCGGATTATCCGAATTATATAGTGACATCATCTAGCGATAGTGAGGAAATACCTAATGCGGATGACAGTGACGATGAGCAAAGCGACGATGAGATTGAGGTTGGAACTAATCCTCAACATCAAGTAGAACTGTTGCAAGACATGATGGACAGTCCGGCACACGCGGAGGAACTGAATTCACAACAACCATTTCAACAACAAGAGTCGCCTCCGGTTCAGCCGCAAAGCCAATTTCAACAGCAAGAGTCGACGTCGATTCAGTGGCATTCCGATGAGATCCCCTATCTTGATCATCTTTAAGGTCGCCTAGATACTTTTGTCTTTACTAGGGATGATGATCATATTCGGGTAAGTTTGTGGAAAGAGCCAATGGATCTTTTAAAACAAAAAGCTCATATTAAAAAAAGGATGATTTTCAGCTCGAAAAAATCATTGCAAAGGGCTGTTAAGATTTATTGCATCCAGGGGATGAGGGAGTTTAAAGTTGACGATTCCACACGAAAAATTTGGCGATTGGTCTGCAAGCGAAAATATCAAGGCTGCGAATGGATGCTCCGTGGTAAGGAAACTGCTGAAAAGATGTGGACTATTTCAAAGTTCTACACAAAGCACACTTGTGATATGGGTGACCTCCCAGATGATCATTGCAATCTAGATACCAATATGATTGCTCGTGTGTTAGTTGCCGACATTGCAAAAATCCCAAGGTATCCCCTTCGCCTATGTTCATTTTATTTTTGGTGTTAATATAATGTTCCTCGTGGCTATATGCTGATATTTCAACTTTTTCAGGTACCCTATTAAAGATTGTATTACAGTCGTCCTAAAAGTATATAGCAAAACTGTTACTAGGAGGAAGGAGTATCTTGGGCGTAGGCGTGCACATGAGATAGTCTACGGCAATTGGGAGGGCTCTTTCAAGAAGTTGCCGAGATACATGGCGGCTCTACAACACTTCAATCATGGTACTGTTTTTGAATGGAAGCTCAAATCGAAACCTGGTGTGCCCGGTCATATTTTTGATTTTGTGTTTTGGGCATTCAAACCATGCATTGATGGTTTTCCTCATTGTCGGCCTGTAATATCAATTGATGGAACACATGTGTACGGAAGTATGACATAAAGCTGTTAATAGCAGTTGGAATGGATGCAAATGGAGCTATATTCCCTCTAGCTTTTGCAATTGCAGCTAATGAGAGCATTAGTACGCGGGGTATGTTTTTGGACTACTTAAGGCAACACGTTATTAAGGATCGCATGGGAATCTGTGTGATATCAGACAGAAATGCTGGCATATTGCACAATATGTTCAACTTGCAGGGGTGGCAGCCACCGTTTGCCTACCATCGTTATTGTTTAAGGCATTTGAAGGCAAACTTCCAAAAGGCATATCGAATCCCAACACTTTGCAATTAGATGTGGGCGGCTGCAACAGAGCATCAGGAGAACAAGTTTAACCTGCAGATGAACATTATTAGGCGAGCGAATGAGGAAGCCTTCTACTGGTTGAATGCAATTGATAAAGACAAATGGACATTACACCAGGATGAAGGTAGGCGATGGGGTATGCTGACAACAAATATCTCTGAGTCATTCAATGGCTTGTTGAAATCTGCACGCGGACTACCGGTCACCGCAATGGTGAGAATGACATTTAAGCAGGTTGTGGAGCGGTTTGTCACTAGATCAAAAGAGGCCAAAGCATATGCAGCAGAAGGTCTAAGGTGGATGCCAAAACCGTCACAACTGTTCGAGTACCACAAATATAAGGCTCAGAAACATGACCGGATGGAGTACAACCCTGCAGAGCGCATATTTGAACTCACAACAAGTGTGCACCAAGGTAAAGGAGGTAACGTCCACACAATTTGTGAGATTCCAAGAACATGCACATGCGGCAAGTGGCAATCATATCACATGCCATGTTCTCATGCCTTCAAATGTTTTATCACAATGGGAAAGAACGCCTCCTCGTACATGGCTGAGGAATATACAGTTGAAAATTATGCAAGAACGTATGCTGGAAGGTTCTACCCACTTGGCAGTGAGAGTTATTGGCCACCGGATCCATTTTCAATGGTTGCAAATAAAGCATTTATCCGTAAATTCAGAAAAAGTGCATACTCGCGTATTTATAATGAAATGGATGTTCCACTGGGGAGATACACTCGAAAATGCTCATTTTGCAATTATGTTGGTCATGATAAGCGCAAGTGTCCCTTACGGCATGGTGGTCAAACTACATCTCGCGGTGGAAGTACCTCTCGTGGTGGAGGAAACTTTCGTGGTGGAAGTACATCTGGCGGTGGTGGCACATCTAGCGGTGGTAGCGGAAGATCAACTCAAGGGAATTAATTGATGAATGTTTTTTGTGATTTTAGTCTTACCTAGTTAAATTTGTATTTTAAAAAGTTTGGCTTTCTCATTAATTAGTATGTTAAGTATTTTCATCCACTCAAGGTTATGAATGAATGATGCAATTTTTTTTTTTTTTTTTTTTTGTGAATGCTGCCATTTTGACTAAAAAAAATTAATTATTAATGAATAAGTTTAAATATTCGTAAAGAACTTAAAGCTGATGACACCAAGCCTTCAGACGAAAATGGCGTTCGAGCACTTTTCAACCACTAAAACGGTCATCCGAAGGTTTTCTTATCCTTGATGTGTTGATCCTACCTTATTAATCGCACAAAAATAAGTAGGGTTCTATATAAAATATTGAAGTTTCGGGATCCCGGAGCATGATTAATCTATGGTCAAAATATGTTAAAAAGTGTAATGGAAGAAGGGTTAAACCAAAAGGGCCGAAAAAAAAAGAGGAGGCACTATAGCGCAGTAATTTACTGCGCTAAAGGCATATATGTAACTGTTTTTTTTGTTGGGTTATTTTGGTTCAAAATATTTTTTTTTGAGCCATTTTAGTTCTGGACTCGTAAATTTAAACAGAAGGTAGAGTAAAAATTTTTAATGAGAATTAAAGGTATTATAAATGTGGACCTTCCATATTTTACCGTTTCCAAGCTTATCCTATTCAAAACTCTACATAAATAAGTAATTATGGAGGAGAGGAAAAATTAAGTAATAAAAAAATGGATTGTGATGAAAATCGGCTTAGGACTTTAGTGCAAATAAATTTAATGTATCAATTAATATTACTATAACGTGGGCTGAAGCAGAAGACTATTTGTACTTTATTGCTACGTGGGTTAAACTATTGTAAAGGGATATTTTAATTTATGAGGCTTTTGCTAATCTAATTAGTTAATAAATTATGTAGATAAATGAAGGAAAAAATATCAAAAAAAGGAGAAAAAAAATAAATAAGACTGATAGTCACAGAGAGATGTCACATCACCTTGTATATGTCTAACTTTATATTATATATAGATATTAACGTACATTGAACCAGGACCATCAGTCCTAATTATTATCTACATATCATGTAAAATGCAGTACACTTTAGAGGTAGATGGAGTAATGGCCATAATGGGCAATAATAATTTTGTTTAGTAAAGATGAATTAATGGAACTATTTATACACCCCACTGTAATTTAATTCCATAGACGCTTGAGGCGCAATAGTAACTAGTACAATCGACCAATAAAAAGCTAGTAATAAATTAGTAGTACTAATATAGCCTGCAAAACAAGACCCTACATTCTACCAATCTGACCCAGCTCACTGGTGCATAAATTTCTGCCGAATATACTGTGTAAATAGAATTTTAAATTAACTTTTTCATATAAATAAATAGTGTAAAATAGAATCCTCAAAATATTCAGTAAGCTTTAAGGTAAATCATTTTTACATTTTTCTGAATCTCCTGTTAGGATTCTGACTTTGCTATCAACTCTATGGTTGGTTTGGAGGCTTTAATTTCCAGCTTTGACAAATGAGATTGACCCAACCTTTTGTTATGTCTCATTATTGATGATCTGTGTTTGTTGTGGACCCTGTGGTGAGGTCAGACCTTTCCAACTTAGCATATAAAGTTCTTTCATCATAAAACATTTCAAAAATATTTGACATAATTTTATTAACCTAGGATGCAATCCAATCATTAAGACAAAAGGCAAAATATATCAAATCACAATTAAATTATACCCAAAATATCAAGTTCACACTCAAACTATACAGGCGATCTATTATACACCTCACATTTTAAAAGTGAATTTAATACCACCCTGATGCACATACAACCAGTTGCACAAGGGGAGGTGTTACACACTCGCCGCCACGTTGGAAATCTACTAAATTTTAATTTTATATTCTTTTCTTTTTCTTTATTCATTTGATTTTTCTTTTGTTAATTATATTTACACTAATTAATCCCTAATTAACCATTAAAATCCTCCAATAATTATATCTCCTTCATCACTAAACCATCCCACCGTTAAACCACAATTGCTGCCAACCCGCCACTAACCAAATCCACCACCGGGATCATGCCACAACCATTGCCACCATATCCAAATTCATCATCAATAGGTGAATTCACCACCAAAATCACATCACCACTACAATCAAAACCGCTAAATCACCACCAGCGAGTTGACCACCCACCACCAAACCCACAACTTACCACCACCAAAAATCACAATTACTCATAAATTTCACCATCTACCACCAAATCCCTCACCAAAAATCAAAACACCACCAGTACCACCATAATGGCTCAACCAATTTCTTATTCCTCCTCCAATTTCACCACCAGTGTGACCCCACTTTGAGACCTACTATTGAATCATCCAACCCGTTCAAAGAATGAAGAAGGCGAAGGGTTTGGGGGTTGTGTGGTGTGAAGGTGGAGGAGAAGTGCAGGGGAGGCATGGCGGTGGAGGTAGCGTGAGGGTGGAAGAGAAGATGGGGGTTGGGGTGTGGTAGTTAAATGAAAAATAAGAAGAGTTTGGCTGATGGGGGTGGTCTGGAGGAGGAGGAGGAGAGGCGGTTTGGGTGGTTCGGGGTGGTAGTGGTGGTGGTGAAATGGAGAAGAATAGTTGAAAAAAATAATTTTTATTAATTTTTTTTTACTACTTCACTCGCCTATTTATTAATTATATATTTTTTTGTCACATCAGCTTTTAGGGTGATATTAAATTCACTTTTAAGATGTTTAGGTGTGTAATAGGTCTCATGTATAGTTTGAGTGTGAACTCAGCATTTTAATTTAAGTGTGATTTGATGTATTTTGCCAAAATCAAACTATCTTAATGCATCTTAGGGTGAATTTAAGTCTTTATGTGATGTTTTCAGATCAAAATATGTCGTTTAGCTATTATATTAATACTATTTTTTAATAGAGATAAAAGGATCACAAAAACTCCTAAACTATTCAAAATAGAATAACTTTTCCATCCGTTCTGTTTTTCGGAAGAAAAATTCTCTCCCCATGAGTCAATTAGCTAAACATGCCCTCTCCACAAGCCTAGTAGCTCAAAAAAACCTTCCGGTGGAAGAGTATAATTAGTTGCATCCGTTGTATATTTGAGACTTCGAGTACGAATAAAGCGATTCACTTCAAGAAGATAATAGAGCGAGGGATTGGGATTTGAGGGGGGGGGGGGGGGGGTGGAGGGGGCATTGTTACAACAAGAACAACATACGTAGTGTAACAACATAAGTCATGAAGTCTGGAGAGGGTGTACGCAAACCTCACACCTACCTTGAGAGGTGGAGAGGCTGTTTCCGATAGACCCTTAGCTCAAGAAAAAACATTTCAAAGCAGTTTGAGAAAAGAAATAATAGAAGTGAAGATGTCACGACAAGATACTAAAAATAGAATGACAAAAAATTTCAAAAAAAATAAAATAACAGTAACTACAACAAAATAATACGATAATCAAACTACAAGAAACAACATATGGTAACAAAAATTGAACAACAAGGATTTACAAGATCAAGTAATACTACGACTACTAGTATGGAAGGATAAGCGAGACAATGCTCAACTACCTACTAGTCTTCTACCCTAATCAGTGTCCTATGTAGCCTCTTATTTAAGATCATATCCTCGGTAAACTGAAGTTGTGTCGTGTCCTGTCTAATCACCTCTCCCGAAACCATTCATAGTCATCCTCTCTTACCTCTGCAACAGTAAGTTGACAGTTTTTTTTTTTAATTTGACAATTTAAGCATCTTACATGACAAGTTTAAAACCATGAGATTCAAATGATATTTTAGTATACACACACGTTTAATTTAGGACCACCAGATTCAAAAGTGTCCTTTCGTTCCTTCAATTTTTTATCTAGTCAAACTAAAACACTTATAGCCTGTTTGGTCAAACTTCTAAAAACGACTTATTTTAAAAAGTACTTTTTTAAAAGTACTTTTGAGCAGCAGTTAATGTTTAGCCAAGCTTTTAAAAAGTGCTTTTATGTGTATTTTTCTCAAAAGTACTTTTCAAAAAAGTGCTTTTCGGCAAAAGTCGTTTTTTTTAGCTTCTGAAAAACTATTTCTGTTACTCTCCAAAAACACTTATTTTCTCCTAAAAGCTTGGTCAAACACCTCACTTTTTTTAAAATAAGCACTTATTGATAAGATAAGTACTTTTGAAAAAAAAATAAACTTGACCAAACAGGTTATTAAATTGGGAGAGAAAAAGTAGTATTAAAATATTCAAAAGAGAATTATCCATGAATATATATATATATATATATATATATATATATATATATATATATGTTGTAAATACAACTAGTAATAAATGGATAAATTAACGGAAAAGGTCCAAATATACCCCTAACGTATGGGAAATGGCTCACAAATATCCTCTATCCATCTATTGGTCCAAAAATACCCTCCATCCACCTATTTGGTCCAAAAATACCCCTAACCTATTTTTTTGGCTCAAGAATACCCCTCAAACTAACACCCTAATTTTGATGGTATTTTTTCAATTTTAAAATGCCACGTGGCTTGTTTTGATTGGATACATATATTATTTAATTTAAAAATTAAACCCCACCCATTTAATCTAACCCATTTTGTAACAAGTTGAAGCGAAATGAAACAAATATATTTTTATTTTTTTGCATTGCGTTAGTTAATTAACGAAATGCAACAGATATTTTTTTTTTTGTATTTCGTGAATTATTCAACAAATATGAACGAAACTGTATTTTGTTTTTTTGTATTTCGTGAATTATTCAACAAATATGAACGAAACTGTTTTTTTTTTTTGCATTTCGTGAATTAATCAACGAAATATGTTTTTTTTTTTTTTTTGCATTTCGTGAATAAAAAAACGAAATAGGATAATTTTTTTTTTTAATTTCGTTCATATAAAAACGAAATTGGAAAATATATATTTGCATTTCGTTGGTATATCTACGAAATAGTAAGTTTTTTTTTGTATTTCGTTTATTAAAAAACTAAATATGAAAATAATTTTTTTTGTTTTGTATTTCGTTTATATAAAAAAATAGAAAAATAATTTTATTTTCATTTCGTTTATATAAAAACGAAATAGGAATACATACATACACACATATATATATATATATAGGATAAATATATATATATATATATATATATATATATTTTGTATTTCATTTATATAAAAATGAAATAGGAAAATAATTATTTTTTTTCGTTTGAGGGGTATTCTTGAGCCAAAAAAATAGGTTGGGGGTATTTTTGGACCAAATAGGTGGATGGAGGAGTATTTTTGAATCAATAGATGGATGAACGGTATTTATAAGCCATTTTTCATACGTTAGAGATATTTTTGGACCTTTTCCGCTAAATTAAAGTAGGAGACATAGACAAAGGTAACCTCTGAAGGTGTACGAATAGTGTAGTAGGGGTATAATAAATGAGGTAGGAACCTTTCCCAAAATGAGATAAGAATCACAGATAGTTTGATTGATGGATTTGACGATTAAGCAATAAGCAGTGCCTACAGTATACAGTATTTTGGACCCTCTATATGTCAGTGACAGTTCTGTTCCTCTATCACGTGTTCTTCTTCCCTCCCCCTGACCTTCCCAAAATTTCATTTTCAACGCCTTTAGCTCCGACTGACGGTCGGTTTGTCGATCAATTGCCCTTCTCATGCATGGGGAATTGCACCTTCTGTATGGCCAGCCAACCCACCGGCGACCACCAGATAAAAATATCAAATCAATCTCTAATCTTATTATGGTCAAATTAATCCCCTCATCATCGTAGAATATTTGCCTTTTGAGGAGGGAATTGGCTTAGAGCCCGTTTGGATTGGCTTACAGCTTAAAGCTGTTTGCAGCTTATAAGCTGAAAAAAATAAGTTGGGGTAGTCCAACTTATTTTTTTTGGCTTATAAGCTGTTTTAGATAAACTAAGTTAAATGAGTTCAATTATTTTTTTGAGCTTATTTTAAGCATAAAATGACTTTAAGCTGGCCAGCCAAACACTCAAAAAAGCTGAAAACAGCTTATAAGCCAATCCAAACGGGCTCTTAGTGGGTAAACTATCTTTATTTTAATGTACTTAATTACTACTCCTCCCAGTCTACTTTACTTGTTATATTTGTCTATTATAGAGAAAAGGACAAAAATGATCCCTTAACTATAATAGTAGGTTCAAAATAGTCCCTTAACTATGCACTTAACGGTTTTAGTCCTTTAAGTTTGTTATAAGTTAACAAAAATGGTCCCTTAACTATGAGGTGTCTTGAAACACAAAGACCGACGGACTCTATCGATTAAAACTGAAGGAATCCATCGACTAAATAAAATACACTAGACTTTAGAAATAAATTAGAAATAGCAGAAACTAAAAAAGTTGTCACTACCAAAAACAAGCGAGAAAAACAATGGACGGAAACCGATGGATAAAATCGAGGGACACTATTTTTTTTTATTATTTTTTACGAAAACCAACGGAAGTCCATCGGTTATTTTTGAGGAAAAATGCGTGGAAGTCCATCCTATAACCGACTAACGTCCGTCGGTTTTGTCCCGAGTTATTTGACCGATCTAGAGTTCTCACTAATTTTCCCCTTTTTTTCATAGTTCTCGTCAAATCTAACAAATAGAGTTCGATGAATATTTTGTCGAGACTAAAACTGTCAACTTATGGCAAACTTAAAGGACCAAAACCGTTAAGTGCATAGTTAAGGGACTATTTTGAACCTACTCTCATAGTTAAGGGACCGTTTTTGTTAACTTGTAACAAACTTAAAGGACTAAAACCGTTAAGTGCATAGTTAAGGGACTATTTTGAACCTACTATCATAGTTAAGGGACCATTTTTGTCCTTTTCTCTCTATTATATGCTCCTTAAAAGAATAATTTAACCTAATTATCTTTACTTATTCTTTGATCTTTATTAACATTATTATTTTATTTTCACTACATTAAAATCTCTCCACATTTATTAGAGTAAGGATAATAGTGAACGAAATAATTAAATTTATCTTAATGATAAAATTAATCATCCACAGAAATATTTTTTAAATTTCAACCAAATTGTGTCCTAGTACAACCTACAAACAAAACCGTTATTAGTACAATTAAAGTTACTTATTTGTCTTCATGTGAGACTAATTAAAGCAAGTCAAAATTAATCAGCTTCTAAATATTAAATTAGTCCATATTTGATAAGAAAAAAGTCTCCAATTATAAAACAGAGGATGTAAAAATATTATTACTCCTAAGAGTAGCTAGCTTTTCTTGGAGCTCCGCATTATTAGTGAAAAAATAAGGATGAGGTCAGGGAGTAATTAGTGTCAAATAATTTTACCCTCAGCCTTTTTCTAATTTACTGCAATGTTGATTACGTGCATGGGTTCTAGGGTTGGGAATATAAGTGCATCACTTATGCCACTTTCTCCCGGTTTAATTATGTCCCTGGCTTCATTTTCTTCATAACTCATTCGTGAATTCAGTGCGATCTTACCGGTTACCTGGGTCACCCACCCACTTCGTCTTCTTTAAATTCTTTTTGAAATAAGAAAAGAGTGATTGTCCATGTGGCACGTGAATCGCTCCTCGTCGAAAGGCTAATGCATTGGGTGGTGGTCCGTTTTAGGGGCTGAGATGGGACACTAAATGCGCGTCAGAACCCATCGTCGTGACTGCTATTTCACTTTAATAATATACTTCGTCCGTCTCATAATAAATACTTATCTATCTTAATCAAAATCACGCATATTAAAAAAATTAATAATGTAATATGAAGTTTACTAAATTAGCTTTATATAAAAAAATAAATTACTTTAACCTCTTGATTAGAGCAGACACAAGAAGTAAACCTTTTGACATTGTGAATCCAGTAATACCAAGTTACTATGTAGCTTTTTCAATCACCATTTAGATGTTACTTTTATTGTTCAGGATAGAATTGAAAAAAACTAGCAAATTTATATTTTAATTTCCTAAGGTAACACTCAGAGGCGGACCCACCCTATTAGGAGGGGGTCACGTGCCAGCTCTAACCTCGAAAAAGCATTGTATATGTATGGTGTATACATAGTAAAATCGTATGTATATTTAAAATGACCCCTAAGATATATCCACTACTTTGGTGCAATTAGTTGTTGGGCTTCTTATGTCCTTGCCTGAAACCTAAGTTCGAGTCTAGCTACAACAATTTAGTTTCTACTTTTTGTTGAATTTGTTTTGTAGATTCTCTACAAATAAATTAATAAACCCACATACTTTTTTTATTTTTTATTCTTTAGTCCTCCCTTCAACCCCGCTCCCCCCCCCCCCCCCCCACCACCACCACACAACACACACACCAAAAAAAAAAAAAAAAAAAGAAGAAGAAGCCCTAAATCAAATCTTTTCCTATTCTAAATACATTCTCCTTCTTCCAATATTGAAGTTTATACTTTATGTTATTTTACTAATATCTTATCATAATTATTAAGTTTTCAAAAAGTTACACGCACAGTAACAATTGACTTGTCAAGATTAAGGCATTGGTCATTAGTGCCCCCTTTGCGTCAAAATCACGGGTCCTCCTCTGATGACACTTATTATGAGATAAAAAAATTTGACTAAGATGACACTTATTATGGAACGGAGGGAGTACCTCCATGAATGCGTTTGCCTTGACTCGAAGTTTAAGTAACAATGGAAGATTTTTGAAACTTGTGATCTAAAACAAATCATAAAAATTTGTGTGGCTAGAAATTATTTCATAAAGTTGAGTTGTTACTAAATATAGAAATGTATCATTCTTTTTTTAATTAACTAAAAAAAAAAAAGTCATATAAATTGAGATGAACGGACTAATAAATAAAATAATACTCGGATCTAGTCTTCATCTCATCGCGTTTGACTAGACACAATTTGAAGTAGTGATGTAATTTACGTACACATTACTGATAGTAGAAAAATGACAAATAATGATTGAAAAGGTATGGATCATATACAAATTAATAATGCATAGTTATTATTTACGGTGAATAACAACACAATACTACAAATTAAGTTTTATGTATTGCCTACTTTATGATATTTTGTCTTTATAGCTGCATTTCTTCGAGTAGTCACACCGTGTGAATCCAGTTTGACTGGTAACTGTGACTGTGAGAACTGAGAACCCACAAGAGGATCTAAAATTCACAAAACCATAATCATACAATACGCGTAGAAATGTCAACAGTAAACTTTTGAATAATATTGCATGTGGAACAGTAGCCTTCCCTATACATACTTTGTGCTTTTGCCTTAAGCTGTTTCTTTTAGACACGGTAAAATGCAACTGTAAGTTGCTTCACTTCTTTAGCCATATTGCATGCGGAAGTCACTTTACCAAAACATAGAATAAACAAGCAATTTTCAATCGCTAATTTTATCAGCAAAAATTTCTCAAGATCTACACATTTGTGTGGCCTAGCTATCTGAATTTGATGTATGCCCAATATAAAATTTGCAAAAGTAAAGCATATATATAAAGATGCCTAAGTAATTTTGTTTTCAGCAAAATGCACATTCTAATAATTACAAAATTGACAAAAGAAGACGGGAGTGTAGAATCCTAGGAAAATAAACCATTTCTAAATCTTCATTAACAAATTGCAGCGCTTCCCTCAACATATATGTCTATATTTGTTAAATTAGACAAACACATGGAGCTGCCTTTGACCATACTCCATTGATGGACAAGTTGAAAATGTATCATTGATACAAAACTAAACAATCCCCTTCTTTACAATCTCTTTGTTAATTAATGAGGCTATTGTATACTACAATTAAATAAAGATTTTACTACAATTAAATAAAGGAGAGTAATATGGCCTACCAGACTACCCCATTTTCTGTTGACTTACTCCTAATTAAAAAATTAGACTGGTTTAGAATAAGATCAATCCACTGCCTTATTTTAATCGCTCTGAGAATTTATATCCAAATGCACCTGTTCTAGACACAAGGAAAGAGCATCTGATATGGACAATTGGCCGATCTTTTTATTGTTTTGAGTATTTTCTCAAACGGCTTTATTTCTTTCTCCCCCCCAAGATCACGAAAAAGTGAAAGGACAGACAGAATAAATCACTTTTGTTGGAGTTATCAGTTATGTATATTCATTCCATAAATCAATTATTAGTGAAACTTTATGATCTATACGAACAGAAATTCAGAGCATGTTATTGGTTGGAAGACTTCATATCAAAGAACAAGACCGATATATTCAACTCCAAAAAGATTTTGCTTCATAATTGAAGTCCAATCTATTCGAATCTCACATATTGACTATATGCCATAAGTAACCTTGTAGAATTGAAGACGAGCGTCTTGTACACATCACCTTATAAAACAACGAAATTATATTTTTCTTTTCCTTTTTTCTCTTCTTGGGAAAACGGAGGGGGATGCAAAGAAATAAGAGAAAAAGTTAAACTTGTGGGCACAAAAAAATATGACAACTTTGATCGAGTAATTTCTGTTCATAAGGAATTTAAGCCTCCACTCACATTGCTTTTGGGTTTATGGTAGAATTCCCCGAAAATTTTGCAAAGTTAAGATGAAATTCAAGTTCATTAGTAATTCGAACTTTTACAAGATTACGATGTGAATATTTTGAGAGGTAGAAGAGAAGTTAACTGTTAGGCAAATATTAGTTGTGTATGTTTCGCAGCCAAAAATAGTTACATTATTTATAATACGTTTGGTTATCTATTAAGATAATTAGTCTAAACGGACACAATTTTTCTTAGAAGCGGGTTATCAGATAGTAAGCACCCTCCACCTCCAACGAATCATCAAGGGAGCAAAAAGGGGAGGGTTAAAAAAGCAATCTAAATGTATTTCTTCTGATTCGATACAAAACTCCTCAAAGTAGTAGAAATAGAAGATAAGTGAAGAAGAGACATCATAATGGCAGTCTTTGACATGTAAAATTATTAAGTCCTGAAAGGCAGAAGCAAAATTATGCCTTACTTTTTTTTCAGATGATAAAAAGGACCAATTCTTAACATTCATTTCATCTAGCTATTGGAAGAGCACAAAATTATGTTGGAGGCGCCGATTATCAACGCTTTAATCCACACATTTATTGTAATTTTCCTTTGGGGACCTCTAGCTTAAGTGCGCCACTTAATTAATTAAATTGCAGACTCATTAGAGCTCTTTTAATCATTTGTAGCAAATACAAGAATAGCTTTTTGGTTCGTGTCACTTTTTTATCTAGTTTTTCCTTCTTTTTCTTAATATAAACAAAAAGAATTGGAAAAAAAAGCACAAACCAGTGAAGGGGTTTCTCGTTTTCTGGTGCAAATGTAACATGACAAGCCCTTAATTCTGTGGAGAATTATAAAAAACAGACATCCCACTCTCACCATTAATATGAATGTGCTCGCAAAAGTTCGTTACATCTTGAAATAAAAATGTAGTACTACTACTAGGTTTTTTCCCCACCCGGTATACGAGATATTACACTTCCTAACAAAGGTGATTTTGGATTCAACATGGCTCGAATCCTAGATTTTTAATTAAAAATGAAGAAAAACTTACTGCTCACCACAATTGTCGCTGGTATATATTACCATTACTTCTATTACTACGATATTTTTTGTAACTTAATTATGGAGATTGTTGGTGGGGATAGTAGAAGTTAATGAGTTGATGACATGTGCCCCAATAATGGCAACATTTCAACAATCACCCAACTAGAAAGACTGCCATTTTCATCACATTCTATGATTATTATTGGCCTTCTCTTTCATTTTTTTAATAATTATGGATCCATCCTTGCCCTTCCTTATCCATGTGACTCCTCACCTTCCCCTAATGACCTAATGGTAGTACGAAACATATACTTCATTCTAATCAACTTTGCACATTATCTACGACTGCCACCTACCATAGGTACAAAAAATGAACAAATTAACCTGCACTATAAAAAAATGCAAAGAAAAGTAGCTATATACAATGCCAAAAGGAACAATAATGGTGAATTAGCAAGGAACTAGCAAATATTTTTATTAAACAAATTAGAAATTACTTTTGTTAGACAAGTTTCAGCCAGAGAGGAATTCAGGAATTTTAGTTTTTAATACGTACTGCACTCTTTTTTGCTTACTGGGTTCTGAATAGATTAGTTAGACATATTTAGGTCTCTGCCGGAAACCGTAGATATAAACGGTGCCGAAACCGTAACTATAAACGGTGACTCTGCCCTTTACTTCGGCTAATACTCGTTTAATAGGGAACTCTTCTATTTTGCTGGGACATGATGTCCGGACTTACCTGTATTTGGTTATGATGCATAGTTTTAACTAATAATATATTAGCATAATGGTAACATTTTCGTACAAAAAAAAATTAGCAAGGAACTGGCTAGGGTTATTGGAATCGATATTTCGAATTTTACTACTCTTAGGCAGCCAAATTCTTTTATCAAGGAAATTAAATTACTTGCTGAGCACTTTAGGGTTGATATTGGAGATTGTAGTTGATCAAAGATCTCGAGGCAATTGAACATTCGACTAGAGCCTGTTTGGATTGGCTTAGGTGCTCTTTTAAGCACTTTTATAGTGTTTGGGTAAAATAAAAAATTACTTTTAAGCACTTGTTTTTAAGCCAAAACAACAAAAATAAGCCAAAAGCAATAAGTTAGCTTTTGACTTATAAGTTAAAGACATAAGCTCATCCAAATGGGCTCTAACAATGATTTTCAAATAAAGTGAAAAATTATTCTCAAAAAATAGTAACCATTTTTTATTGTCAAACGGATCCTAAGTCTATTGGTCTCTGTCAAGCCATCCTGTATTTCTTTTCAAATTGACTTCCACGTGCATCTCTAGTTGTCATGAAGAACACCCTAATAATCCTTTTGATACATTAATTTGAAACTTCATCTAATGAAATTTTTGAGACATGTAGGTACTAACAAAGGACCACTTTTCTGATGCATATTATACCCTAAACATATAATGAATCTTTGAATGGCTTTGCGTGTTAAGTTA
This sequence comes from Lycium barbarum, assembly GCF_019175385.1. Classification (NCBI taxonomy): domain Eukaryota; kingdom Viridiplantae; phylum Streptophyta; class Magnoliopsida; order Solanales; family Solanaceae; genus Lycium; species Lycium barbarum. Next base: position 95,539,560 of record NC_083348.1, on the reverse strand, counting down.
AAATCATGAAGACAAATTGAGGATGTGTATGCCCTCGCATATATTGAGAACTCACTTGAAGTTTTTAGATTGATGAGTTGGATAACATTATATGTAGTTAAATGGGGTGGGTGGAGGAAGAAACGCGTGGGCAGTAGTACCTCTTTGCAGGAAAATGAAATTGAAAGTTTTTGAAAGCCATTGACAGAGTAAGTTTATTTTTTTTATTTTTTTTGCCGTTGAACAATCGGTATAGAAGCATGAAATGTGGCAGCTTAGGGTGTATATACGAAGCAATCTTGACATTAATTTCTTGTCATAGTACTCAGTAAATGCAGTGTGGGGATTGTACTATAATATGTTTCTCCAATTATGAGAGTATACTGTTCTAAAGTGTACCCGCAAAAAATAAAAATTTATGAGGGTATACTAATACTGGATGAAGAGTCACATTCTTTTTGGAGTATCCAAATAAAATATCAACGAATGGAGAAAAGCTCTGTCGATAATCCTCTCAATATACGTATGGTAGGTTAACAATAATAAGTTGATATAATCTAGTGTATGCATGCGGTACCGTTAAACTTTTACCTATATAGTGAATAACATCACATGCTGTAATATTTCTAAAACAGATAGTTCGTTCTTAATCAATCTGCTTCAAAAATCTTCTATAAAACAAACAGAGGAACTTTTAACAAAGCCTCCAAATTACTTGCTAAACTAGCCTCTTCTCATTTGAAGCCCATACTTCAAATGTCTGCATCTGGGAATCGGTTACTTGTCGGCAATTTTAAGGCCAATAATAAGTGCACTGGACAGCCGTCACTAAATTATCATCAACTTGAAATCTTCTGCTAAAATACCCTATGATATGATTAATCTTAGGTGTGATACTGTCAGTATTTTGCTAAGGACATCATAGTGCTAACACTTCCAATTGACCAATTAGCTAAACTTATATGCCCATTTTCAACTAAAGTTCACTATTTGTTTCGCTACCTAACTTATGTTGTGCCTCTATCAAGTCTATAACCAAGAACGTTAATTTATTTTGGTGTTGTATTCTTCAAATTAGCTAATAACCATACTTGACTTAGCGTTGATCAACACAAGTCTCAAATTGCCTAATTTGTCAGTAAAACAGTTTCGAGCAGAGATTAGGGGTTATGAAATTTCTAGTTTACGAGTTTCATTCATTATAAAAACCATATTTGTTTTATCTCAGCCAAACATCACAAACTTGTAATATAGAAAAAAGAAACTGAAATGGATAATTTGACTAAGTCCTGCTACTAAATAATATCTGGTTTAATTTTAAAAAATCTGAAGAACTGATTTTAAAAAAAAATCATTTTCATCAATTCAAAGTCAGCCAGTAGATGCAGCACTAAACTAGTATTTTCCTATTCGTTGCCAAGTTAAGTGGTTAAAATGCTATTTCGATTTCAATTTTCAATGATTGAATACAAGAAAATCAGATATTCTGTAGATTCACAGGATTCGGGATTCTATTTTTTTATAACTTTGGTAGAGTTGGTAATGATTAGGCAGTGCACTAATTCGAGAATGATTAATTAACCGCAATAACTTAGTCTCCGTTCAATGAGAGATTAAAGCAGAGTGCAAATCCCATAACAGGAATTTCAGTTCTAGCCAAAATACCATTAGTTGAAACCAACTTTGCAAGATAAATAAGTCAAAAAGCACCATTATCAAATTTTCTTAGCACTTCCATAAAGGAGATTGTGCACTTAGCTTGTTTACATTGCCCATTGAGTGGGAGGTTTACCATAGCCATCAAAACCAGCTGGCAAAGAAAGAAACAGCACTAATGTAATATGCTAATGAAGTTGACGGAAGCAACAAATCTCAAGACTTTTAGAACCAAGATCTTGGGTTCATTTTTGGTACAGAAATGTGACATGTAAATTGTAGTAGGTGTAATTTGCTTGGCTTGTATCAACAAACTAACCTAAAATTTAAATTTGTTGGAGTCAACTATACATATATTATATCCATTCATCTACATATGCACCATACACGAATTGAGGATTTAAGTCATATGAGTTCAATCGTTAAGGTTCATAGCATATATTGTCATTATATTTTTGAAACTATAGATTCAAACCTAATTTGTTAAAATTTTAATGGATTTTTTACATACATTTATGTCCAATGTTGAAAGTATTGGATACATATGAACCCGGTGCCACAGTACTGCACTCACCGCTAATGGAGGCACCACATCCGGGTACTACACCATGGTGCTCAGCGACGGATTTAGAATTTTAGGTTTATGGGTCCTACAACGACCTCAAATTAATATACTATAATAATTTGATTAGATTCAAATATTTATAAATATTTAATGGATTTCTTTATCGAAGTAGAGGATCTGCCCAAAAGCTATTGGTTTCCACGAACCCCTAAGTTAAACTATTATATATCATATATCAAGCTACTTCAATCCTCCTCAATTATTTGATTTTTTGTGAAAACTCAGATGGACGAAATTTTGGTCACTACTTGAAATTTTTGCCTCTCAAGATAACTCTAATCCTAATTAACAAACAAGAATTCGACAAAAGAAAAAATGACATACTTAGAAAAGAAAATGAAGTATAACAATGCAAACGATCTTAATTATTGATAACCCACTCGTTATTCCAGCTTCAATAGAGAAATAAGGAAGCTGCTGGTCAAGACATTAAACGGCAAGTGGTCAAGTCAAATCGCTGTCTAAAACACTGGGGGCTCGTGTGGGTTCCAAACTTCTGTAAATTTCTTCGTACTACCCGAATTTTCTTTTCCTAATTTAAGATTGAAAACAGAGTGAACGGTAATCAATATGCTCAACAATGGACACGAAATTTTTAACCCCATTATTTTTGACTGCAGGTCATTGCTAATGAAGCTGAGGAAGTCGCTGGTGCAGCACACATACCAGGAACGGAGTAGAGTGGCAGATGCCTTAGCAAAACAAAAAACAAGGAATGAAGGAAGAAGTTTTTGATAGTTCCTCCAGTGTTTGCAAATGAAATATCTTGGGCAGACATTCTAGGAACTACTTCTAAACGATTTATTCCGAATTGAAATATTTTTGAGAAGCTTGTAAACTATGATGCTACCTGGTGTAGCACGAATGGTGCAATCTGCACTAACTTTGCTAACTAGATTATATATATAAGTATCGTTTATTGACCCAAAAAAAAGGTAATGGAGAAACCTATCCCACTTAAGTAGAATCAGCCATTTCAAAGTAGAATTATGAAGAAATTAAATAAGCTAATGGACCAATTAACACGTCTACTCGCACGATTTTGCATAGCCAGCCCTCAAATTCAAGTTGTAGAGGGCAGTTCAAACCTCTAATACCAAATTGGACAGGGACATGAGGAAAACCATCATGTTCAATTGTTTGATCCAGTAAGCTCAAGGCAGACCAACTTTATGATAATAGACATTATACTGACAAAATTATCTGACTCTTTAGTTTTTCCCAAAATTAAATAAAACATTATACTGACAAAAGCCAGTGACCAATAGTTTAGGAGCTTCTGTTGTCTAAGTAATTTTGTAGCACAGTAATATCTTAACTAAAACTGTAGCAATAAATGGGCAGATTAACAATTTCGGTTTTAAAAAAAAAATAATGCATCTGAAAATCAGGAAGGAGTTTGAACTTTTGTTTTACTATACTTCGCCATCATAATAGATAATTATTGCTCTTTATTTTTAAAAATTAAACCACTTGCCATTTTGAAATTAGTAGCAGACACTGAGAAAGAGGTTTTAAAAATGTTTTCCCATACACTTAATAATATAATATATACTATTGTTTTTAAAAAAAATTGTTTCCTGTATAAAGTATCATCTTTGACCATGGATATTGAGATAGAATGATACTATCGAACGACTCTCATCAATCATTGCTCAAACTTTAAAAGCCTAACGATAAGGTTAAAATAATATATTGATATCATATATTAGGAATGATGCATTATTTCCACATGAAACACGCATAAAAACCACTCTAAGCCTACCCAACAAACAGGAATTCGTATTAAACACAAAATTTGGAGGCTTATCATATGTGTTTAGCCAAATTATACCAAATGCAATCACTTTACTTAAATACGCTTTAATGTAACTTGTAAGAGATTAGTGTTGAAATTTCTATTTGCAGAGGTAAAGTTTAGAACAGAGGATTAAAGCATTAGAATTTATATATAACATAAAGCTAGGCATAAGGGAAGTGATGTGGCAGCACTATTTGTCCAGCATTAATATTTATCTTTTCTGAATTTTTATCTCATTTCTTTGATCAATAATTTAATATAGTATTCACAAATTAATGGAGAAATAGTGTCATCAATTGTTGTTACCGTTACAACCTTTGATAATCCATATTTATGGACCATTACTACCTTTCATAATGATTCATATTTGTGAAGGATAAAGAACTCTGCAATCTTTACAAATCACTGAAGCTATAAACATTTCATATTTACAGAGATGCAATGATGGAAAACCTAAAAGAAGAGTTTGTAGGTAGTACTATATATTGTTTTTTTTCATCTTAAAGCCACCAATAGATAACTTTGGAAGGTATGCATTTTGTTATTCTCTTTGTTTCCTGTTTTAATACATTTCTCTGTTTCATATAACTTTGGAAGGTATGTTTTTTCTTATCTTCTTTACTTTCTATTTTAATACCTTTCTCTGCTTCATTTGGATTTTCATTAGTGATGATATTCTAAAAAATGCAATTCTTTTTCACATAGATCAAATTCTAATATGTGAATATTAGTAAGTAGCTACTTTCATTGATGAAGTGAGTTTATCATTTGCTTCGTATTTGCAAGGAATTTTAGAAAAAAAAGAAGATCATCTATAATTTTTATGTCGAGCCTTCCGATGCAATTTACGAACCGCTCCATTAGAAATAATGGTAATCTTCTGCTTATTTCTTTTAAAGGACTTGCTTTATGTTTAACAGATTATTTTCAGAACAAAACCAGCCACAAGGGATGAAATCCCAGAACAAAAGTTGCAATAGAACTGAAAATTGTAATTTATGAACTTATAACTTATGTCATCCTATAATGGTCTAATCTCATTTTTTCCGTTTTGTTGGCATGCTTCTGTTGTCACCCAAACATTGTGGTATTTGAAAATAGATAGTTATATAGGGGCTATTTGGTTCACAGATAAGTTACAATAGATGGATTAAAATATTAATTTTAATATGGTCAAGGGAGCACTACATATCTGGTGTTCCACAAATTGGTTTTGTCAAGCTAAACATTTTTTAGTTATGATTTTATATATTAGGATATAAGATTGTTAATACTGTTATAAAAGTCAATTGACCTTTTCTTTTTATTTTTTAGCTGGAATGGAAGGAGGAAGGACATGCATAAACAAAAAGACCTCTAATGCTGGGATACTATCTTGCTACTACCTGGCTGTAGTGTTAATGTAATGTACTTCCTACTTTGTAAACTCTTATGGTTATCAATATAATGCTCGATTTTTCTACTTTAACAAACGTAACCTCCGACAAATTGATCATGTCGAAAGTTAAAATATTAATTTATTTTATTATTTAATCATAGAATTAAATTTTATCCACATAAATTTAAACATTATCTCTATAAAATCACAAAATTTGTAATTATTTTACAAATTTACTAGTGTTGTATAATTTGGATTTTCAATTGGTTAAGTATCATATTTGTTGTTCATTTACACAGAGAGTTCTTCACGTTTTAGATGAAGCAAATTTGTCAATGGACGAGTCTAATATGGTAAGCCCAATGATGCAACGGAAAGTGAGCCCAAAGGAAATCAGCAAGAAAGGCCGACGCTACATTCAGTTTGCAAAAGGCCCGGGTATGTATTCGGATTTGGTTCCTGGATCGAACAAATTGCACGAATTATTCTTCAAATGGGTTGGTCTTTAATTTTTTCCCCCTCAAATCTGCTGGTTTTTTATTTTGTCCTTCAAATGGGATGGTTTTTAATTTTTGCCCTTCGCTAAAAAACTCTTTGTTTAGGGTTCGAACAATCAAAAATATATAAAAAAAAATCGCAAGATAGAGTTTGGATTAGCAAGGTAGAGTCTAGGCAGAATTTTGCATGCAAAACTCTGCCCTAAGACAGAATTTTACCTTCGGGCCAAAATTCTTCCTTAGGGCAGAGTTTTGCATAGACTATCTTAAGGCAGAAACTTACGAATCCAAACATCTGCCTAACCCAAAATTTCTTCTTTTTCTTACTAAGCTGGGGTTCAAACCCATAATCTCGGAATATTAGGTGAAGGACAAAAATTAAAGACCACTCCAAATGAAGGATAATCCGCACAAACAAAAGATGAAGCTAACTTTACAACGGACGAGTCTAGCATGGTAAGCCCAATGATGCAACGGAAAGACAGCCCAAAAGAAATCAACAAGAAAGGCCGACGCTGCTTTGGGTCATTTGCACTTTGACCTTATTTTGTGCTGGTCTTTAATTTTTGGGAATTTTACATAGACGACTAACATTTAGGAGTTTTAAATTGAACATAGCTACATTTTAGCTAATTACATTTCTTAGCTACAGTAGTAGGTACAATTGATTGTATTCGCGCGTCTACAGTAGACTGTATTCAAAAATCGAATTGTATTCAAAATTCAGTTGAGTCAGATTTCGCTGTATTCAAATCAAATTTCGATGTATTCAAATCAGATGTACTCAACTAAGTTGTATTCAAGTCAAATGTATTCGACTCAACTGTATTCATTTGTAGCTACTTTTACACTGTATTCATTTTATTATATTTAAAATCGATTGTATACAAAAAAAATATCCTTCAAAATATACCCCCAAACACTGAATTTTGCACAAAACAATTAACGAATACACTCAAATATTAAATACAAGAAATAAAATTCACTGTATTTATTTGTATACACTTCAAATTTACTGTATTCGTTTTGCATACAAAAAGACCTCCTTCGAAATACATGCGATAAACACTGTATACACTGTATGTATACACTCTGATTTGAAATAAAAAAATAAAAAGCTCAGATCTGAGCCGCCACCGGAAAACAACCGGAGGGATCGACGACGAGATATAAAAAAAAGCTTTATCTCTCTAGAAAAACAGTAAAGCTCAGATCTGTTGTTGATGATAAGGAGGTGGCGGCGGCAGCGGTGAACGACGCCAGATCTGAGCATAGCTCCGGTTGAATTTAAAGCTTTGAATCCATTAATGTAACGTTGGAGCTTTCTCTATCTAAAAAAACAAAGAGATTTAAAGATAGAGAGAAACAAGGGGACTTCTACTGCACTAGAGTTAGATTTGACAGCGATGGCGGTGGAACTCGCGCGGAGATCTCCATGGTGGCAGGCGCGGTGGAGAGAGAAGAAGCGGCAATGGAGGAGGTGGTGTGGTGAGAGAGTTGAGGGAGAAGAGAGAGGGTGTTGAGAGAAAATAGTGATACAATGAAATAATAGAAGATGGGTTTGAATTAGTTACCTTGGGTAATTAACATACAAAATTTAGTTATGAGATGTAATTTGGGCAAAGTATAGCTACTAAATATAAATAAGCCCTAATGTCTCTATACCATGTAGATTTTCCTTAATTTTTTCCCTTCAAATGGACTGGTTTTTAATTTTCGTCCTTCAAAATTGAATTTATGTCTAGAGGGGCATAAGGTACGCATCATAATAACCACAAATTATGCAAGCACCCTTAAAGAACTTATATCCGCTAGGCATAAGTTCGATTTTGAAAAGCAAAAATTAAAGACCATCCCATTTGAAGGGCAAAAATTAAAGACCAGTCCATTTGAAGGTCACACCGTGCAATTACTTCCTTGCCTCCGTTGGACTAATTTGGGTAATGGTCTAACTGAACCTCAGAAGTTTTGACGTATTGTTTGAGGGCCTCCCTCCTTATTGGCTTCTTCTGAATCCAGGCCCACATCAATAACATTTCAAAATTGGCAATTGGAAAGCATTTCTGCCTCCTAATTGGCTCAAGGCCCACATCATATAATCAGTCCAAGTTAATCACTTGCAAGTTGCAATAGTTCCCCACTTAGATTCCTACACTAAATTGCCACAGTGGTCCTAATGGTTTAATTTGGTCCTTAATTGTGACATTCGTTGTGGTCCTAGTGGTTTAATTTGGTCCTTAATTGTGACATTCGTTGTGGTCCTAGTGGTTTAATTTGGTCCTTAATTGTGACATTCGTTTTTAAAACGTTCCACTCTCCAACCCCATTGAAGATTGACTTACAGAAAAGCTATTGCGGAACTTCAGATACTATGTGGATTTTGGAAGAAAAAAAACTACTCCCGTTTGAACCTATTTCCTTTTTAGTCCGTGCTAAAATGAATGACCTCTTTCCTAATTTGAAAACAAATTCACTTTATGAATGATTTACAGTCACACAAATTTTCAAGGTTTATTTTGAACCACAAGCTTCAAAAGTCTTCCCTCTTTCTTAACTGTCGTGCCCAGTCAAATGGGTTCATATAAATTGAAACGAAGGGAGTATTAGTTTTGTATATACAAATTAAAACCACTGAAATCCTTTTTATATAAGGGACAGCTTCTAGTTGTAGTGGTGAATATGGTTGTTTATTAGATTGAAAGTTTGAACCTACGTGTCGCATGTTGAGTTTAAAGTCCACAAATAAATTAAGTGACAGACTTTAAAGGCGAAGTATGAATTGGGAAATGGAGGGAAACAAAAGTGGAGGGAAATGAAAGGTTGAAAAATAACCTTTCAAGTGAGCACTTCTCCCACATTGGTGGTTGAAAGTGTTATGTGTGTGCTTATATTAAGCAACACATTCTCTAGCTCATAAAGGGTTGAGAAGAGGACCACCTCTCGCGTTGTCGTCGTCGCTCGGCTCGGCTTCGGTTTGGGATTTGGGATGATTGATAATTTTTTTGGACCAAATTTATTTTATTTCCATTTTCGTTATTTAATATTTCCAATCCTGACATTAATTAAATTCGCGGAATTAATCATCTCCTTCACCGAACAGGCACTTTCACACCTGTTCAGATCAAAATAGCGGGCTATGACACTGAAAACGAAAAACTTGCAAATTTTTTGCTTTCTGAAAAACGCATTTTTCTTTCCCCTCATACAAGATTCTTTTCAAAACCAGAAATCAGTAAGTGTCGTGTGATTGCTACCATTCATTGAGTTAGCTGAAATTCTGCAATTTCCCTTGCCGGTATTGCAGAATAGAATTTCGTTCTATCCTGGGAAGAATTAATCTAAACCTTTGGCAACTGTGAGGGGATTAAATTCTTTAAGAAAACACAATTTTCTGTGAGCTCAAAATAAATAAACTGTTCTTTACTTCTACAAACAGATCATAATTTGATTAACATGAATCACATGGCATGCATGCTTTCAATTTTTTGAATAATCTTCTTAGAAACTCCTGAATCAGCCATGCTACAAGTAACATTTTCATCCAATAAACTTCTACTTTATTCTGAAAGAGAAAGAGGTTTTAGCGAATTAATAATTACTGTATTATGTAGGCAAATGACTAGACGCGTGCTTAGTGGAAATAGCAAGGATAGTTATTTCATGTTGTTAACAGTGATAATGTACTGCACGTTTTAGCAACAAGAGAGATAGTCTTGAATAAGCTGCCTTCTGGCTGCTGCTTAATGGAATTTATTGTTGCTTAGATTGCACTATAACTTAAACGAGGATATACATAAAAATAAGAAGCTCTGTCTACATCATTTATTAGGTCCTTGTTAATTCATATACTATGCAATAGTGCCACTTAATAGTGAGCATTGCCGCCTTGATTGATAGGCGCACTGTAAACCGTCCCTTTGAATTTAATGGCATGCAGATATTTTCTGATGTCCCATCTCGTCTAGTAATTGTGCAAAAGTAATGGTAGTACAAACTGTTCTTTTTTGCTCCTCTTTTTGTTTACTTTGCCTGGAGTCCTGACAATGACAACCTTTTTGTTGGCATTGCACTATCAGCCTATCACCAGTAGAATATCTTCTCCTGATACATGCATCCCGAAATATCCCCAAATATGCTGAAATATATCCTGATCAGGCTTACTTTTGGGATTTAGTTTCTGTACTTCTATAGTGTTTAAAATTCGGTTGAGGTATCGAAACATGCAATACCTAAACACCAAAGTGCGGTTCATAAAATCTATGTTGAATTATCTGCACAATGCCGATCGACTAAGGATGTGTTTGGTACGATGGAAAATGTGTTTCACGGAAAATAAATAATTTTTCTATTTATTTTCTTGTGTATGGTATGCAAGTTGGAAAAAAAAATCATTTTAAGAGCATTTGCATTTATTCGAAGCAAAACACTATAAATTTTTTGAATAAGGAGTGCAACTTATGGTGGTGGGCATAAGGCGCGGATAGGGGGTTGCGTGGGGGTGGGGTGGTGGTAGGGGAGGGGGAGGGGAGGGGGAGAGGGAAGGGGGAGGAGGTGGGGGGGTAAGTGGGGTAGGGGTAGGGGTAGGGTTAGGATGTAGGCGGGGTGGGTTAGGAATGCATTGGTGTGTTTTTATTGATCCGGAAAATATTTTTCTCCAAAATTTTAAGGAAAATATTTTGTCCTATTTTGAGGAAAATATTTTCCAAAAAATTTGGTGCAACCAAATAAGAAGAAATAGAAAAACTTTTTTGGAAAACAGTTTCCACCCTTCTAAACACATAAGTGGCTGATCATAATGCCTAGTTCAAGTCATAAGACCAGGGGCTCTTACGAGTTACGACAAAGTTTAAGCTATTTACTTAGATCATGTTGGCGCCTTTATTCTTAGATCATTAGGGTTCGTTCCTAGAAACTTCCTCGCCAAGTGAATGGCTTAGAGTTCTCGAGTTGGACAGTCTCATCATAGAGATGCTTCAAGACAAATAGTTAAAGATACTATATTTTTGTACTTCATTATAAATGTTATTTAAATTATATGACTTTTTTTTCTTTTCTATAGGAGATCAGCATAAAAATAACACAAGAAATATGTAAAAATAACAGTGTTTGTAAAGACTTTTTCTTCTATGCGAATTTAAATGATGACTTTTTTTTTTCTATAGGAGATCAGCATAAAAATAACACAAGAAATATGTAAAAATAACAGTGTTTGTAAAGACTTTTTCTTCTATGCGAATTTAAATGGACATAATATATCATTTTAACTGTATCTTATTTTCAAGAATAATCCGATATTTTAAGAAAACTTGCGTGTAGATATCATTTCAAAGTCTATCCTTAGAAATATATGTGTCACTAGTAGTAGTGGTAGTAGGCCTCTTCTGTAATACTATGTATTTCCAGAAAAATGGTTCTACTAGACGGGTTTAGAAAGGGGACAAAGCACTTTTGCCCCTCCTGCATATAATATCATGCATAATTATAGATCTCACTTTAACTTAATTTTCTTTATTCTTTTTTCTTCTATTGTCATTTAAAATACTTCGATAAAAGTTTGCAAAATATCTACGACTCTTGTTCCAACTGAGTTATGGGAAAGTTTCAATTGAACTATCGTAAAAAAGATACATCTGTTGAGTTGGATAAGGTCCCAAGGACAAGTACTTCTCGTGCATTCTTTCTACGGTTTCGTTTTCGTTCAGAATACTACGGTTTTGTTGTGTTATAATGTTTTATACTTGAAAGTTAAGAGTGTGACAAAATACTTGGGCAGGGATTTGACATGTACAGTTGTAAAGTTGTGATAGCTGAAAGATACATGATTCCAGTTTACATGACACTCTTTCCCTTTGTTTTTGTTCTATTTCATCCTTAATGATATATTTTTATTGGGTTCGTGATATCCCTAAGACTACAAATTAATTATAATGTTATTTTGCATATTCTAAAAGTTTTTCTTTATTTTTAAAATTAGTGGTCAATCAAACACCACTATATAAAAATAACATGGAAGAAGTATACATTAAAGTCTATAGACTAATTGGGACAAAAACATCTAGAGTGTTTACATCAAAACAGGTTAGCACTTGAGCATACTTTATTTTCATCGTCTGGAAACAAATCTAATGGGTGAAACCTTGAAACGGATAACCCTAAGAATATGACTGATCAGACTAATCACTAACCTTTTCTCAAGTAGGCACAAAACATCCTTGTCTAGATTGTTTAATTTCAGCGGTGCCGGCGAGCGTGTGTATGGGAAAATTAAGAAGATGAAGATGATCATTTTCAATGGTACCACTAGCAGCAGCCAAAGCCTATAGCTAGACAATAGGGTGGATTATCAGTTGTGGACCTGTTTGGAAAGTGGCCAATATATGAATTCAGACTTTGGTAGTATAGTTGAAACCAGCCAATTCACTATTGGAACCGACTTTTAGTTGTCTATTCTTGTGTCCAACATCAAGTAGCGGATTTAGAATTTTCACCACACTTACCTTACATTTGAAAAATAATTGTTGAAAGATTGATTGCAAGAACTTCTAAGTTTTGTTATTTTTTTTTATGGTACGTCTTTTAATGGGACAGAGTGAAAAATCAACAACAGACCTAGGATCACAATCAACATATATAACGGAAAAAGGGTCATATTTGCTCCTCTACTATCGAAAATAAGTTATATTTGTCCTCCGTTATGTTTTTTTCAAAAACGATACACTTACAGATATATTTTAGAGCTACATTAATCTCTCACCCATTAAAACTAGCTATATTTACCCCTCACCCATTAAAATTTCATTTTCAACTTTAATGGATGATAGGTGAATATAGCTAGTATGAACGAGTGAGGGGTAAATATAGCTCTCTAAAGTATAACTGTAGGGATATTTGAAAAATCATAAGGGAGGGCAAATATGACTTATTTTCGATAGTAAAGGGGTAACTATGACCCTTTTCCATAAATAATAGTGAGACAACTCTTTAGAGGTAACCTTTCAGTAGAGGTGTAACTAAGCCCGTCAATTAGGCCGAGTCGGCCCGGGACCGGCGCACCTAACCCGGCCCATAACCGGCCCGGCCCGGCCCCCCAACCCGGTAAGAGGTTGGTGGGCTGGGCTAGTGGAAAAAATTAGGGGGTTGGGCCGGACATGCCATTTAGCCCGGTAGCCCGGCCCACCAACAGCCCGGGTTCTAGCCCACTGGCGGCCCGTCCCACTTCGAATTAATTTTTTTTAAAAAAAAAATCATAAATAAGCATTTTTACATATATATAATAACACTATTGAGCATCATGGATATTATTATAAAAATAATCAATTAGCATAATTAAAAGGAAGATAATTATGTCGAAATGTTGTGTCATCAGTCATCCCTACTGATAGCTGAGTTTACAGAATCGTTACAATAAAATAAAAGGATCAACTGAAAGAGGAAGTGGAAGATAGATTGTGATGACATACGAAAATGTAGAACAACGTAGGAGAAAATTAGGAAGAGAGATGTTCTTTTGATATATTTATGGATAAAATAACTGTAGCTATAATTGTGGGATAATCATTTGAGTAGAGGATTATCATTATCTATTAAATTTAAATTTTGAAATTTGAACTTGGAAGTTGGAAGAGAGAGAGAGAGAGAGATTTAGATGAGTAGGAAATTTAGAGAAAGAGGAGAGTAGGGAATTGTGAGATAATATGGAGAAGAACGAATGGTATTTATGGATTGAAAATAGGGTCAAAGTATAATTTAAGGAACTTGATGGTTAAAATAAAGTTGACAACAACTAGATTTTAAAGTATCAAACTTAATAAATTTTAGTATTAGAATTTTTTTTTTAAAATAATTAAAATCCGGCGCGGCCCACTAACTAAAACCCGGCCCGACCCCATGTGACCCCCATTTACCCGGCCCGGCCCGACCCACTTGACAGGCATATGTGTAACTCTTTAATTATGAACCCATCAACCATAATTGAAGAGATAATTATGGTTCTACCCATTGTTTACCCGTAAATTGGTACAATCGAATTTGTGTACGTGGTCAAGGACACGTGAATCAAAGTGACCATAATAGCAAGATAATTTGCAATAGAAATTAATAGAAATGAAATTGAAAGTAAATGATTAGAATAGCCTAAGCCTTGGAGAAGCTTTGAGCTAGAGTCTCTGGGCAAGCTATATGTTGCTATATTAACGAGCTAAATTAAAACAAGAAACCAGAAAATAGTGGCAGTATCAAATGTGCCTTGTATATATTTCTTAAATGCTTTATAATGAAATGAGAAACTCTATTTATACTTGGACTCAGGGGTACACATTCCATAGATTATGCCCCCATTAATATTACAAATTAATGATACAGTAATGCTGGACAATAAAGATGACAATATGCTTATCAATATCCCGTGAGAGGTGCAAAGTCTTTCTCGTATCGGTTGACCGTTGGTCTCTTCAACCGGTGCCTTATCATATTCACGAACTCTCCAGAGACACAAACTCCAGTGAGATTCCGGAGATATGTGAATACCTCCGAAGACTCTGAGTGCTGACTTGGATCCTATTCATATCCATTGATACGTGTCGTCACGACATACGTCCAGTTGTACTTTACGAATTTTCTGCAATACACCCATATAAAATTCCTTGTACAATTTAATTTTTCAGCACAAGAGTATCAATTGACACTCTCGGGGACTGACGTCAACCATTTTACTGTAGTCTATGAGTTCTGTTTCTCTTAGCTATTGAAGATTAAAGGAAACACGAGACATCGTGGGTGCAAAAGAAGAAAATACGGAGAACTTTAATTTTATCTAAGGCGTTTCAAACTTGAATTCCTATTCAACGTTTACCCTATTCAACGTTTTTCTCCTCTGAATATGTGGAAGTTCGCTTATTTCCTATAAATCGTGACATATACGTCTGTTAGTTGAGGATATTGGTGATGTAGTGTCAAGCTTGCACCGTTAGGTCACACTAGTTTAGATAAACTATGCTAAGTTATATTTTGGACTTGGTAGACAAGACATAATTGGTTAAGAATTAGGAATGGTCCACTCATTGGTCTTGAGGTTTTCTCATATGTGGCGACTATGGTCCCTACTAGTTAAGCTTCTTGGAGTATTAATTGGTTTTGTCCTGGATATGCAATGTCCAAAAGTCTCTCTTAAAATAAAGAGAAAAGTAATGAAACAATGTACTAAGGGGTCATCCGGTAGTCGGTTAACATTATATAGGTATTAATTATGCAGGTATTAATGATAGACGTATTAGTTATGCAGGATTTGATTATGAAGGGTTTAGTTATGCATAAATTATTTTTTTGAATGTTGGTTTGTTATATTGAAAGTTAATAAATATTATATACTTTTTAAAATTAAAATATTTGTTTACAATTAAAATTAAAATGATTTTTACGAAATATTAAAATATTATAGTAAAATATACAAAAAAAATTGTTTAGAAAAGGAAAGTATTTAAGTGGGGATAGATAAGGTTGATATTGTCATTTCAACTTTTTATTCATGTATTAGTTGTTTCTTCTTCTACTCCGCATAAAATAATACATAGATTTCCTCATAACTTATACATGAATTAATTATGCAGGTTTCTAATTTGCAAACCAAACATCGTACTAATTTTATACATAAATGACTTACTTCTTAACTAGCTACCAAACGATGTATAAGTATGCAGAAACTAAGACATGAATAAGGCGTTTCTTTACTAGCTACCAAACGTGGTAAAAGTTAATTCAGAAATTAATACATGAATAACTTGCCTTTTATCTAGCTACCAAACGCCCCTAAGTCATCAAAAGCCGTATCCTTATCTCATGTACTGCTTAAGATAAGAATAGAAGAATTAGATAGAGTCGTCCCATGGCCCAACCCAGTCGGTGATTTGATAGGGTTGAGCTTGATTTTTTAGAGCTCATTTAAGAATTAGGCTTTTAGCTCGGCTCGATTAACCCTGTGGCCCGTGAGCTTGAGCGCGCGTCGATTAGGCCGGGCTATGGGCCTAATAAAAAATTAATTAAAAATAAAAAATAGAAAGAAGTGAAGATGTTAAGACAACTTTGTCAGAAACAGATTCAGATGTGCTTGATGAAGATGATGTGTTGGTGTTGGATTTATTTAGTTGTACCCAAATAATTTGCATATAATGGTAGAGATTTCATACCGAGACCATACAATCAAATCTTTACTTGAAGCAAAAATTAATAAGCACTATTAGAATCATATTATTTGTAGATTTGACAGTTGGTTAGAAAGAGCGACACTATGTCATATTGTCTTGTAAATATTTATGTTAGCATTTTTAAATTGAAATTAAATTAAAGAACTATGAAAATTATTCTTTTTAAAAAGGTGGGCTGGTCCGGCTAGGCTCGCAGCCCACATAGTGATGGGTTGGGCTTAGGCCCATCAAAATGGTGGATAGCCTAACTTGGCCCGTCAAATTCCAAAGCCCGAATGGGCTGGACAGCCCATTTTGACAACTCTAGAATCTATATATCTAATAAAGCTAGACATAAGAAAGGTGATGTAACACCCTAGATGATCAAGACAGCCATTTGTCTTTTTCTCATTATTTTTGCCTTTTATATTGATTTTTCCTATTAAATAATTTCTTCCTCTTAAAGGAAAAATGTAATGGTTATAACGGTTGGAATAATTTGCACGAATAGATGTTACTCTTCCTTTCATTAGCTCATAGCTTAAATGAATGCAATTAATATTTTAGGCTACGACACTCCCCTGTATATGTTTCACCCCATTTCTAATTACCTTTCCACCACCAAGCCAAAAAGCCATGCATCAGAAAACATTAAATATGGTTCTTTATCCCATGAGAAAGTTTTGCCCAGGTATAGAGTATTCTATTGCTAACCATCATTCATGCTGAATCAGATAAAATTTCTTCCTGCTTTTTCTTTGTGTGATAGAGGGATATTAAGCTAAATGTTCTGGCAAATTTTGCAATGATTTAAATCAGGGATTGCTCTATTTCTTGATTTGGTTGACTTTAATTTCTTATACAGTATGATAATTTATATTATTGATTTGTGTTGCTGAGTCTAGCTATAGTGATCCCTCTCTAATCTCTTCATTCACTTAAAAGGGAGAATAATGATGGAAATGCGGTTTGAAAAGTATGTTTTGTGTGTCAGTCTAGCTACAGTGATCCCTCTCTAATCTCTTCATTCACTTAAAAGGGAGAATAATGATGGAAATGCGGTTTGAAAAGTATGTTTTGTTATGTTTTGTGTGTCACATATACTGTGAAAGCAAATAATGGCTCTTTGGAGTGCTTATTTTATAATCCCAATTACTGTGAATATATATGGTGCCTCTTTCCAGTTTCCACAGGAAATGATGCTCTCTCCTACTACTATTTAAATTTCTTTACCTTTTGTAAAATCTTAAATATTTCAGAGTAAATTTGCCTTTTTATTCGCTTGAATTAATGTTAACAATCCTAACTCTTCTCCGGTAAAATTGCATGTTCCTTGAGTTTCACTTCGAAGAAAGATGTAAAGAACAACAGAATAAGGAGAAGGTGACGACACCGCCAACTTCTAGAACATATATGTAATACTATTTTTTTTTTTTTTTTTTTGTACATATAACATTCGAGGAATCCTTTTTAATGGAAGCAAATCAGATCGATACTCTTCATAAGTATATGTTGGATGTTCCATTTTTCTTAGTTTGCTTTTTGAATTTATTTGTAGTTGTGAATTCCCTCAATGAACATATTAGAAAGGGCCTGATTAAGGATTCTTTTTAAATAAATGGCCCAAGCATTAAGAAGTGCAAATTAATTACCTTTCACTTTTTTTTTTCTCTCTTTCACTTTGAGAAATGATGGGGCTATGCAATTTGCTTTGAAATAGTATAAATCTTATGAACAAATATAAAATTGATCGCCAGAACCTTGTGTTGAATTTTCAATATTTATTATTCTTCAAACTAATATTATATCGCAAGATCATAAAAATATTACATTAATACATAAAAAAATCTATGCTTTGTTAGATTTTTTATTCAGTATCTCATATGCAATATAATATTTATTTTAAAGTTCATTTTTTTCTAAAAAAATTGAATTGTTTAATGGGGATAATATATTTTGTCGGTGATGTCAAATATCATTCAATTTTGACCAATGGTGAGGTAACACCGTCATTTAAACTAGAGAAAAGACATCATTTGACCCTTGAACTTAGCACGAACACTCAGTTTGGCAACTAAACTTAACTTGTATTTATTTACCCCCTTAACAATTTTCATCTTAATTAAATACAACCCCAAATGCTGACGTGGAAAAAAAAAGTAAAAAAAAAAATTAAGAGAGTGAAAAATATAAAAAGGTGGGCCCGCTGATATATATATATATATATATATATATATATATATATATATATATATATATATATATATATATATGTATTATTATATAATTAAAAAATAAAATAAAATAAAATATAATTAAAAAAAATCAAAATGCACCCCCCACCCCTACCCGCTCCTCTCCACCCCACCCCACAGCCCCGACCCTCTTCTTCACCAAACAACCCCGCCCCCACCACCTTCTTCTTCTTCTTCACAGCCCCCCACCCCACACCACAGCCCCTCCCCCACCACCTTCGTCTTCTTCACAACCCCCACCCCACGCCACAACCCCGCCCCCAGCACCTTCCTCCTCCTTCTTCTTCTTCACAAATTCCTCTTTCTCTCTATATTCTCATCATTCTTTTCTTACCATTTTTTGATTTCTTGATTTTGATTTTTGTTTTTCTTTCAAAAATAAAGTTATGAAATAATGATTATGGAAGAAATGAGGTTGCTAATAATAATAATAATAATAGCCAGTAATAACAACCAAAATAACCAATTTGGACGAATTTGAGAAGGAAAGGGATGAAATTTGGTAGGGTGATGGTGGTGGTGGTTGATAACGTCCAAATACACTCCTCAAAGAGAAAGTGTACACGGTCGAATGCAATATATTTACCCAACTATGAGTCGGGGTCGATCCCACAGGGAACAATATGCTAGGCGATTAAGAAAGTAAGGAACTTTCACCAACTAAGCTAAAGCCAAACGATAAATGATATTTTGGGTTTTTGGAAAAGATTATAACTAATGCAAAAATATAAACTAACCTAGAAAGCGAGTAAAATGATCAATGGCCACAAGTTTGGATACAAAGGAAATTACACTCAAGTAATGATCCAATGTATTTCACGATTTTACAACTAAGAACGGGTTTATGTCAATAGATAATGATTTCTAAAATCTCATTGAAAGTCTTCCAACCAAATCAATGAATTTCACTCTAAGCTTTTCCAAGCCTTAGAGTGTGATATTAGGTACAATCAATTTAACCTCAAGTAACTATCCTCTTCCGAGCTCAAGTTATTAGATGAGTTTAATGACCCAAATTCTTGTTAATTAATCTTTCCCAACCTAGATTTCCTCTTCCAAGCTCAATCTAAGTAAATGGGTGAGTCCTAGGGTTAGCTAATCCCTTTGGAAACATTCAAGAACGAGATTAATTAAATCAACAAATACCCACTTCAATAGCAATAAGAACCATTCAATACATAAGCACAACAAGAGTTTCAAACCAAACTTTAATCAAGAATACTTTCATAAACGAGATTCAAGTTATGGAATAGAAAGCTACACACTTAGATATACAATACAAAGCAAGGAATTGAAGAAATGAATTAAAGGTTTAAGAAATACTCAACCAAATCTTCAAATCTTTAACCCCAAAGTGTGGTGTAAAAACTAGTCTCCAAACTTGATGAAAAACTGCCAAAGATCATTATTACAAACCCTAAAAGAGTATTTATATCATTACAAAAAACGAGAATAAAATCTGGACCAAAATACCCTCTTGCACAACATGCTGCACCACATGCTATTCGCATGTTCAACATGCTAATCGCATGTGGTGCCAAAACCGTAGCATGTGGTGACAATTTTCTCTGTCACCACATGCTGCACCACATGCTGCTCGCATGTGCAACATGCTGCGCCATATGCTACACTCTGTGAGTAGCATATGGTGCCATTTTCACTGGCAGCAGATGCTGCTAGCATGTTCAACATGCTGCACCACATGCTATTAGCATGTGGTGCCAGAAACATTGATTTGTTCTATTTTTGCTCTATTTTGGTCCGTTATGCTCTCCGGGCATCTTTTCCTACAAAACAACATAAAAACACAAAAAGTAACAACAAAAGTGCTTAAGGAGTCACAAAAGCTTAAGGAATTAGCGTCGAATATCGCGTAATTTCACGACTCATCAGTGGTGGTAGGTTAAAGATATGGGTGTTGTTCTTATGGGTGGTTATGGTAGGATAAGGAGAAAGAAGAAGAAAGAGAAAAATAAAAAATGAAGGGTTGGTAATTTTTGACATGGCAATGACGTGGTGAGGATGACGAACTGAGCTATTTTCTCTTTCTTCTTCTTTCTCCTCAACTGCCGCCGCCGTCGCCGCCGCCACACCGCAGCAGCAGCAGCAGCAACCACCGCCGCCGCCACACCGCAGCAGCAATGGTAAATATAATTAATAATTAATAAAAGAAAAATCAAATGAAAAAAAAGGAAAAGTGGCAGTGACGTGGCAGCAGCGTGGCACCAATGTGGCGGAGAGTGTGCAACACTCTCCACTGTGCAACTGAGCTTCAATTTTTTTTTGCCAAGTCAGTGAAAAAAGGTCACTAAAATACTAAAAAATTAAGACTAGGGGGGTAATAGGTCGCCCGCAAAGGTTGGGTACGTCATAATTAATCTGGCTATACGTTTGGCGGGGGGGGGGGGGGGGGGGGGGGAGTTAATGTATTTTCCCTAAAAAAAACCCAACCAATATTAAAAAAAAAAGGTACAAAAAGTGGAACCCACCATCTCCAAACTCAGGGGGGAAAAAAGTGAACCCCATATTAACAAAATCAAGCAATATAAAAAAAAAAACGAATCTCATATATAAAAAAAACAAACAATGTAAAAAAAAAAGTGCAGACTTTGTATTCGTAGCAAACACTAATATAATAAAGTTTTAAATACGGAGCACAAACTACAGTATTATATTAATCGTGTTTTGAACATAGTATCCCATATTGACAAAGTCAAGCAATATAAAAAAAAAAAAAAAAGGTGAAACAAAATCAAGCAATATAAAAAAAAAAGCGAATCTCATATTAAAAAAAACATACAATGTAAAAAAAAAGTGCAGATTTTGTATTCGTAGCAAACACTAATATAATAAAGTTTTAAATACGGAGCACAAACTACAATGTTATATTAATCGTGTTTTGAACATAGTATCCCATATTGACAAAATCAAGCAATATAAAAAAAAAAGTGAATTCCATATTTAAAAAACAAACAATGTCAAAAAAAAAGTGCAGACTTTGTATTCGAAGCAAACACTAGTATAATAAAGTTTTAGATACAGAGCACAAACTACAATGTTATATTAATCGTGTTTTGAACATAATATATATATATATATATATATATATATATATATATATATTGTATGCATAAAAAAATAGTGCAAACTAATAATGTCCAAAAGAGTGGGCCCATACTAAACAACACCAAGCAATATAAAAAATAAAAATAAAAAAAGAAGAAACTATATAAAGCATGGGTTTAGATCCATGCTTCGTCGTCCGTTGTCCCTTAAAAAAAAAAAGGTGAGCCCCGTACTAAATAACACCGAGCAATAAAAAAAAGGAAGAAAAAAAAGTGGAACTCACCATCTCCAAACTCATGGGAAAAAAAAGTGGATCCCATATTATCAAAATCAAGCAATATAAAAAAAAAAATGAACCCCATATTAAAAAAAATATAATGTTAAAAAAAAAAGTGCTGACTTTGTATTCGTAGCAAACACTAATATAATAAAGTTTTAGATACGGAGCACAAACTACAATGTTATATTAAATGTGTTTTGAACATAGTATATATATATATATATATCTATATATATATATATATATATATATATATATATATATATATATATATATATATATATATATATGTATATTATATGCATAAAAATAGTACAAACTAATGTTATATTAATCATGTTTTGAACATAGTATATATATATATATATGCATAAAAATATGCATAGTATAAAAATATGCATACTAATGTTATATTAATCATGTTTTGAACATAGTATATATATATGCATAAAAATAGTGCAAATTAATAATGTCAAAAAAAAAAAGTGCACTCCATATTAAAAAATCAAACAATATTCATGTAATTTCCAAAGTATCTCATTAAGTCAATAATGATGAATTTATTGCCACGTGCGTATCAATCCATTAATGGGAGCAAATGAAATTGCTTTTCTTCAAAAGATTAAGTAGTCAAAGCATACAATTTTTTTTTATATATTAGCCTGAGATCTAATCTAGATATTAAACTGTTGTATCTGCTATTCCGTCATGTCATTTATTTGTTATGTTTACTAAAATAAATATACTTAAAATATTTATATTTTAAAATAAGATAGAGTTTAATTATTTTTTTATTTTTATTATTACTCTAATAAATGTGAAAAGACATTAATGTCGTAAAAAAAAAATCAAATGGAGATTAAATAATGAATAAGGTAAATTAGTCAAATTATAATTCTAATCGATGTTTTCTTAAAAAACCGTACAAAAGACAACATGACAAGTAAAATGAGCTAAATCGAGAATATTTATCAAAAATTAAAAAATAGTATTTCTTCTTTTAAATAGAAAATCAATTTCTACTTTGTTTTGTTTTAAACATGTAAAATTAATTTAATAATTTGAATTAGATTATCCAAATCAAAATTTGATAAAAATTAATAAGTATTTTACACCTTTAAATTAATCGAATTAAAATTGAAAGTAGCAATTAATGCTTAAATATTGCTATTGTTTTATCTCAAAGAGAGGAAAATAGTTTCATTTTAAACAAGTCTTCTCTTTTAAAAAATATTAATAAATTTGTCCATTTTGTATTCGTAGTAAACATTAATATAATAAAATTTTAGATACGGAGCACAAACTACAATGTTATATTAATCGTGTTTTGAACATAATATATATATATATATATATATATATATATATTAAAAAAACAACTACTATTCAAAAATAACTACATACACATAGATGAACTATAATCTAAAGTGTTGGGCCGTCTAGTAGTTAAATGAGGCCGAAAGATATAAAAGAAAGCAACCAAACTTGAGAATACAATATTTATATCAATGAATAACCAACAATATTATTATTGTGGTCTGTAGCGAGATAAATTGATAAAAAATAAAGTTAGATTCAATATAAAACTATAAAGCATATTCACTAGTTAGATGTATGTAACGGAATGGCATGTATACTTGTGCACTTTAAGAAACCAAAGGTTCACATAGCTCTTCGATCAGGGAGTATATACGAAAATACTCTTTTATTACTCACATTTTTACTTTCATCCTACCAAAAGACTAGATTTCTTCTGCCAAATTCACAGTTACAAAGTTCATGTTATCAGATTTGATCCAACACTTCCTATATTTCTATAATCAGGTGCTCGTTTATCTTCTATTTCCTGCTACTCTATTGTGACTAGATGGCTTACGCCCGTGTTGCGCACGGGCCCAACATTTCGTATTATAGTGTATCTATGTATATGTAGTTGTGTTTAGATAGTGATAATATATATATATGTACTATGTTCAAAATACGATTAATATAACATTATAGTTTGTGCTCCATATCTAAAACTTTATTTTGTTCGTGTTAAAAGAGAAGACTTATTTAAAAGAAAACTATTTTCCTCTCTTTGAGATAAAAGAATAGCAATATTTAAGCATCAATTGATACTTTCAATTTTAATTCGATTAATTTAAAAGTGTAAAATACTTATTATTTTTTATCAAATTTTGATTTGGATAATTGTAATTCAAATTATTAAATTAATTTTACATGTTTGAAACGAAACAAAGTAGAAAAATTAATTTTCTATTTAAACGAAGAAATGCTATTTTTTCATTTTTGGTAAATATTCTCGGTTTCACTCTTTTTACTTGTCATGTTGTCTTTTGTATGGTTTTTAAAGGAAACGTGAATTAGAATTATAATTTGACTAATTTATCTTATTCATTATTTGATCTTCATTTGATATTAATCTCTTTTCACATTTATTAGAGTAAGAATAAAAATAAAAAAGTAATTAAATTGTATCTTATTTTTTAAATATATATATTTTAAGTATATTTATTTTAGTAAAAATAACAAATAAATGACATGGCGGAATAGCAAAAACAGCAATTAAATATTTTGAAGAAAAGTAATAATATGAGGTCCATATTTTTTGCTGTGCAATAATTTCATTTGCTCTCACTAATGAGTTAATATGCATGTGGCAATGAATCCACTATTATTGACTTGATGGGGATACTTTGGGAATTACATGAATATTGTTTGATTTTTTAGTATATGGCGTGCACTTTTTTTTTTTTTTTGACGTTGCTTTTTTTTTTTCATGCGTTTGGGGAGGGTGGGGTCAAGGTTTTTTTTTTTTTTTTTAAGAGTGACTGTCGACGAAGCATGGGTAAACCGATGCTTCTATATAGTAGAAAAATAGAAATATAATAAAGTATTTCTATCTACTTTTTAGAAGAGTTGGTAATATAAAGTATAAAACGGTATTTTTTTGCCCTTAAATAAAAAAGTGGGTGGGACCACAAAGGATTTTTTTACTCTTGAATAAAAAAGTAGGACCGAACACGGACGACAATCTTGCCTCTATAAACCGGCTCTTCTATATAGTAGTAATAGTGAAGTAATACATATAATTTTTTTATCAAATTTTGATTTGGATAATTCTAATTCAAATTATTATATTAATTTTACATGTTTAAGATGAAACAAAGTAGAAATTAGATTTTTTATCTAAATGAAGAACTTCTATTTTTTAATGTTTAGTAAATATTTTTTGTTTAACTCATTTTACTTGTCATGTTATTTTTTACACGATTTTTTAAGGAAACATCAATTAAAATTATAATTTCACTAATTTACCTTTTTAATTATTTGATCTACATTTAATATTATTTTTTCTTTTATGACATTAATCTCTGTTCACATTTATTAGAGTAAGGAAAAAATAAAAAAGTAATTAAATTCTATCTTATTTTAATATATAAGTATTTTAAGTATGTTGCTGTACAATAATTTCATTCGCTCCCACTAATGAGTTGATACGCATGTGACAATAGATTCATCATTATTGATTTAATTATTTGATTTTCTGAGTTTTTTTTTTTAACATTGTTTGTTATTTTAATATGGGATTCCTTTTTTTTTTTTTTTTTTTAATATTGCTTGCTTTTGTTAATATGGAGTCCATTTTTTTTTTCCCGTGAGTTTGGAGGTGGTGGTTCCACTTTTTTTTTTTTTTTTTTAAATACTGGTTGGTGTTTAATATGGGGCCATGAAGAACTTCTATTTTTTAATTTTTAGTAAATATTTTTTGTTTAACCCATTTTACTTGTCATGTTGTTTTTTACACGGTTGTTTAAGGAAACGTTAATTAGAATTATATTTTCACTAATTTAGCTTATTAATTATTTGATCTCCATTTAATATTATTTTTTCTTTTATGACATTAATCTCTTTTCACATTTATTTGAGTAAGGAAAAAATGAAAAAGTAATTAAATTCTATCTTATTTTAATATATAAGTATTTTAAGTATGTTGCTGTACAATAATTTCATTTGCTCCCACTAATGGGTTGATACACATGTGGCAATGAGTCCATCATTATTGATTTAATTGTTTGATTTTCTAAGCATTTGTTTTTTAACATTGTTTGTTTTATTAATATGGGATTCACTTTTTTTTTAATATTGCTTGCTTCTGTTAATATGGGGTCCACTTTTTTGTTTTCCCGTGAGTTTGGATGTGGTGGGTTTCACTTTTTTTTTTTTAATACTGGTTGGTGTTTAATATGGGGCTCACAATTTTTTTTCAACATTGTTTGTTTTTTTAATATGGAATTCACTTTTTTTTTAATATTGCTTGATTTTGTTAATATGGAGTCCACTTTTTTTTTTCCCGTGAGTTTGGATGTGGTGGGTTCCACTTTTTTTTTTTTAATACTGGTTGGTGTTTAATATGGAGCCTATAATTTTTTTTTTAAATATTAGTTGTTATTTAATATATATAGGGCTTTTTTTTGCTTGATTCTGTTAATATGGGGTTCAGTTTTTTTTTCTCGTGTGTTTGGATGTGATGGGTTTCACTTTTTTTTCTTCTCTTTTTTTTTTTTTTTAATACTGGTTCAATTTTTTTTAACATTATTTTTTTTTTAATATGAGATTCACTTTTTTTTTAATATTGCTTGATTTTGTTAATATGGGGTTCACTTTTTTTTTAATATTAGTTGTTGTTTAATATATATGGGGCTCACTTTTTTTTAATATTGCTTGATTTTATTAATATGGGGTCTACTTTTTTTTAATATTGCTTGATTTTATTAATATGGCGTCTACTTTTTTTTAATATTAATTATTATTTAATATATATGGAGCCCATAATTTTTTTTTTGTTATGAACTTTTTTAATATGAGACCTAATTTTTTTTTAATATGGGATGACGACGGACGATGAAGAGTGAGTCACTCTTCTAAATAGTAGAAATTTAAGAGATTTGAAAGCAGTAAAAACGTTTACGTTTTGATGGTGATGAGACGTCAAAGGCTAAACTCTTTCATGTCTTATCGAAATTTTTAAGAAGCAGCCCATGTGAAAAGATCCTTGCGAAATTACTGGCGGACCAGAAAAAAAAATTAGTACTACAGTACCATTTGCCAAAACTTTAAGCAACAGCAACAAATAGAGAAAATGACAGAAGTAAATAGATAAGAAAAAGATGAGAGTTGGCTTTTCCATTATCTGTAGATAAATAAAAATAATGTGAACGTCTATCTCCTGAACAATAGTTAGTTGAATAAAATGGCCATGTTAGAAGTTTACAAGAGAATAAGGTACTTCCATTCGCTCACCCAATTCACTAATTTTTCCCTCTAATCGGAAATAACGTAACCTCTCTACCTCACAAAGTCAGGGGTAAGATCCGCGTATATCTTATCTTCCTCAGACTTCATTTATAAGACTACATTAGGTATGTTGTTGTTGTTAGGTGGACCAAGCAGGGCACATGAGGAAGAAACCTAAGAGAAGACGCTTTGTGACTTAGGTCCTTTTCATGCTATATAAATTTAAGAGGTAAGATTAAGGTAGATATATGCACTACTCAAGTTATCGTCAATAAAATGATTCTGAGTCTCAGAATGCGGAACCGGCAATGGAAAAGGACATCACAGAACTTCATTGTCTTTGCCAGCTGAATGGCACTTCCTATTTTCTTGTTTCCACACTGCAAACTTATTATAAGTTTGTTCAACGAACTTTCCAAATTTTTCTCGGACAATTTTTGTGGAGTCTTAATCGAATTTAATGAAATTCGACCATAGTTTGACATATATTTTGTTAAAGTGAATGTAAAAGGTTTAATGCCTGAAGCAGAAATTTAATGCCTCAAATTTTAGAAGCGTTTTTCCCAAAAAACTTAAACGACGGAAATTAAAGAAATTAAAACATGTATAGTACAATTAGCAGTTTAGCACAATGCTTATGCTCCACCACAGAAATGAAGCGGAACTAGAGCCCGTTTGGATTGGCTTACAGCTTAAAGCTGTTTGCAGCTTATAAGCTGAAAAAAATAAGTTGGGGTAGTTCAACTTATTTTTTTTGGCTTATAAGCTGTTTTCAGCTTATAAGCCGCTTTAGATAAACTAAGTCAAATGGGTCCAATTATTTTTTTGAGCTTATTTTAAGCATAAAATGACTTTAAGCTGGTCAGCCAAACACTCAAAACAGCTGAAAACAGCTTATAAGTCAACTTATAAGCCAATCCAAACGGGCTCTAGGTTGCGTGTTTGACCATGACTTCACTGGCAATATTAAAGCCGTTATTTGGATGATTCAAAATTTGGTCATCATTACTTGCGACTACTGAGTTTTAATATTTCCTTCGATCAATAATAAGTATGCACTTTAATTTTTTTATTTTAATTTAAAATAAGTGTTCATTTATATAATTAAAAAAGAATTAATTTTATTGGTTGGGAAGAGCTGAAACGAAACATACAGTACACTAGGGGTGGGCGTTCGGTTTTTCGGTTCGATTTGACTATTTCGGGTTCGGTTTTTTGAAGGTGGACACCGAACACCGAACCAAACTAGTTTGGTTTTGGTTCGGTTCTTTTGGTTTCGGTTTTTTAAAGTTCGGTTCGGTTCGGTTCGGTTCGGTTCGGTTTCGGTTTTTTCAATTCGGTTTATTTGATATGATATTAGAAGCGATTCCCTTGACACTAATTCATATTCTCAAAAACAATAAAACATAAAACTGATAAATTGAAATCAAAATCAAACAAACAGGATATACAAGAATAGAAAGCTATAAACCATGATATAGGATTACTAAGTGTTATATACATACCGTAAGAATAATTAAGAAAACACATAAAGTGTTGTGAAAATATTGAATTAAATATCTCAAAAAGAAGTTTTTAATTCTATATTAATGAGTCATTATTTTAAATACAAATGTTATGTCTCTAAGACCAAATTGAATGGTCTTTAACTTGTAATCAAAGTGAGCAACGTTATAGCAGAACATTTACTACATTAAATAGCACTTTATATGTTGTTAATGATGAAATCATCATTTGTGATGCCATTTACTGTATACGTTATTTGGCTAATATATTAGCCTGACATTAGTCAATTCTTTGAACAGATATATACTTAAGTTATTTTCATTGGCAGAGGGGATATATACAAAATCATATTTTTCTTTATAAATTATAGTGTGTTGGGTTTTCTACTTTGGTGAAATTTTTGTTAGATTCTGGCTCTTAGTTTTGTACTAGAAGAGCTTGTTGAATCCTGGGGGATACACCCATACCGGGTGAAATATCCTTAAGGACAGTGTCATTGGCATGCCTCAAGCTACGAAGAATTCTCTACAATTGTTCGTGATCAAGCATTTTCCTCAAGTGTAAAAGAAGTTCCTATAAGTGTTCGTGATGAAGAAAAGTCTCTACACGTGTTCGTGTTGAAGTATTTTCCGTAAGATTTCTAACATAAAGGACATACATTAATCCTAAAGACACATCCTAGTTGTCTTCCTTAACATATTTGATTTTCTCAACTGAAGTAGAAAATTAGGGATACAAATGCAAAAGAGGGCTTGTTACAATTGAGTTTTTTTGGCTTTAAACTTAATGAGCCTGGACTATTTTTTTTTTTGGGTAATGTATTAAATTTCGGTGTGTGTTCGGTTTTTCGGTTCGGTTTTATCAAACTTCGGTTCGGCTATTTTGGTTTCGGTTTTTTGAAGGTGGACACCAAACAGCGAACCAAATTAGTTCGGTTCGGTTCGGTTTGTTGAAGTTTCGGTTCAGTTCGATTTTTCGGCTTTCGGTATTTATGCCCAGCCCTATTGTACACTGTTAGCTCATCTGTTTGTGTGTGCGAGCGCGTGTTTTTTTTTTTTTTAATAGATTTAAAAATTATCAAGAAAATTATTTGCTTAATTTCTTGAGAAGCAGTTCTAAAATGCCGTGAACTTTTTTGACGGCGCTTATAAACCATTCATAATAAGATTTCAGAAAGGAATCAAATATGCTTTTCTTTTCACACAATCTCTTTTGTGGGAAAATATTGCTCCAGTACTAAAAAAGAAAAAAAAAACAGATGTGCGTCCTAGCACTTCCTCCGTACATTGGCTGGGACAGCAGAGGTACCTTTACACGTACACAACTTTAGGCTTCTCAAATTTATAAATTCTTGCCCCCCTCTACTCACTCTGCCTCACAACTCAACTATTCAAAACAAACCCGCCTTCACTTCCAAGCGTTCTCCCAATTTCCATTTCTTCTCAAACTAACCACAACTTATATAGTATATTTAGCATCAGTTCCATATATTTCTCTCTAAACTGAAGTTGATTCTTTCACTGTATGTTAAAAGGAGAAAATTCGAATTATTATCGATACACGAAGAATGACGGAGAATCAATATTATGCACCTCCCCATGCTGATGCATCGAGGCCTTCACTAGGATTCCCTCTGGGAACTGCCCTTTTATTGCTGATAATTTTCAGCTTGAGTGGCATCTTTTCTTGCTGCTACCATTGGGACAAGCTTCGTTCTCTCCGTCGATCCTTCTCAGATGGCACAGACCTCGAGGCCGGCGGTGACCCTTCATATTTGAAATCTAAACAAGCACATATGGTAAGATTTTATATTATTTCCCTTTTCAATTCTTCTAACCACACAAGACACATCATAAATCAACTAAAACACTCATTTCATTTTATTCAATTTAAACTCTTCATTTCATTTTATATACTATGGTGTTTGATTGAGTGTAAAATTTAAGAAATTAAAAAGATAAAATTTCTAACACATATCAAAGTACCCTTACAAATTGTAAATTTATACACGGGTGACATTTTTATAGTTATTGGAGCATGTAACTGAACGAACTTTGAGAAGATTAATTTGAAAGCATTTTAAGTTGTGTAATTCTTTTTGAAATCGAGAAAGGTGTCAGATAATACAAAAGATGGAATATTTAATATTCAGTGAATTTATTTTAAATCAATTTTACTTGATTGTTCTATTGGAGCCTAGTGCTCAAGGGGGGATCCACCCTTGTGAGTGGTAGAAGGTATAAATTTATCCCTTCTATCAAATATGGTACAAAAAATTAGTGTTGGCATATCCTAGCTTATACCATGCACCAAACGACAAGTTCTCTTGTAATTTGCTTAAATTAGACAAAGGTGTCACGACGACTGGTAGATAAGTTTGAATCTATCTTGAATATTTTTCAATTCCCATTTTTCTTTGCGCTTTTTTCTTCCTTTATACCAGTAATTGCCTTTTCGGCGCTCCTAAGTTTCTATTTATCTTTTTATTATTTATATTATCTTTTCTCTTTTCTATTATTTTATCTGTGATCTCTAGCGAGAACACAAATAGTAATTTCGAAATTTCTTAAATTAAGCATTCTCTTAATCTCAAATTTGGGAGTATTTAAATCGAAAAATTTGGATCTCAATGGGAATTTTGGATTAAGATCTTTTTTTTATATATAATTTCTTTTGTTATTACTCCCTCCGTCCATGTTTACTAGTCTATATTTGACTCGGGACACTCTTAATAAGCGATAAATAAAATGAGAAATGAATTTAGAATACTTAATAATAAGGGTAAAATAGGTATAAAATGATAAATTATGTCTTGGTTTTTCAAACTATATAACTTACAAGTAAAAGTGGACATATATTTTTACTATAATGGACAAATAAAAATAGACGGAAGGAGTGTATTATAAAAATTTATGCTATTCTGTAATTGTTAAATTCAATTCAAATTACTTTATTACTTAAATTGTGATGAAAATTTTGTAAGTACTACTTCGAAAAAAAAATGAAATTTATGATTTATTTTTGAGAACTTGTAGCTTATCTAATTCTACATTTACTTATCGGGAGTATTTACCTATTGAAGAGTTTTTCTATTATTTTTCTTATTTTGATTAGCGCAATTTCCTTATTGAAGATGTTGTTTTACTTGTGCAAATTCATTTTTTTATATACATAAGAGATGCAAGTCGTTTGGTGAAAATGTTGATTTTACTTCTGTTGTTAATGGGTGCGATTCCTTGTTTAAGATGCTAATTATTGCTGAATTTTATGGTTGCTCTGTTTTACAGCATTGGAAGCAAAACCAAATGTCAAACATGCCAGCAGTGTTAATGCCTGGAGATGAAGTACCAAAGTTCATAGCATTGCCATGTCCATGTCAGCCTCCCCGACCAGAAAAGCCAGTTGATGAGTTACAGCAGCAGCCGGCATCCCCTATGAAGCCACCAGATATGGCTGTTGGTGTACCTTTCAATCAAATTCGTAGTCCTTTTTACTTGTAAATATCAATGAAATATATGAGCAATTTTCTAGTTCTTTTTCACTCTTTGAGGTTGCTGAGTAATGTTTCGTGTCATGGATGTCGTATCTAAATTCTTTTACGGTAATGTTCAGTAAATAGTGGCGAAGGTTCGACCAGTAGCACACTGTCAGACACTAATTCCGTGATATTACTGGCACTTAGTGATCGTTTGGTAGGTAGCCAAAATTATCCCAGGATAATAATTCCGGGATTAATTTATCCACCTTTTGGGATTACTTTATCCCATCTTTTAAATGGGATAAAATAATCCCATCCTTAGTGGGATAAGGTGGGATATCCCACACTTGGGATTATGTTTCATTTTGTACCGTATTTAGTAGGAGGTATAAATTAGTGCTGGAATATCCCAACCTATATCATGCACTAAACGACCCCTTATAATTTTTGACCAATTGTGTGTACGAACAAAGTTTCATATTTATCTTATAAGAAAAGGAAGCTATATGGTGTAGAGATATTCTTAAAGGTTTGACCACTTAAGAGAGCTTTGTGGATTTGATTCAAAGTGTACGATATCACACCATGTTAAGCGTGTTTTTTAATTTTGTTTTAACGAAATAATTAGCATTAGAGCGAACGATTTGATGAGATGAGTATGACACGGCAAAGTGATGACATGGGCCCCGCTTAATGTCTTTGCCTGTTTATGAGTCGGTTTACTACCTTTACCTGTGGCTTTGGAAATTCCGACACAAAATAGAAGTAGTGACCATAAATAATACTCGGATAATGTCAGTGGCACACAATGAATCTCTAGATTAGCCCATGATTATTGGCACTGTGTTTGTGAAACTTAATTTGAGGAAGAGATTGTTGGTTATACAAATAAACTTTTATATTTATAGTTGAAATGAAAAGGAAGCTACAATGTGAGGCTTTTAGGAAAAGGAAAAAAAAAAACTAGGAAACTTAACTCAAAGCAAACAATATTAAGCCGTGTTAAAAGCATCTCTAGACTGTTTTAGCTCGTCAATACTTACTTGAGGAAAATAAAAGAGGGAAGAAACAAAAAACAGAAACGGCGAAACATGGGGAAAAGGATGAAATACTCAAAACAAAACAAATAAAACCACGAATGTGCTGGTAGTCAGGTATATCAAGTTGTAACTCTTACATCGTTTAAACAAACCAGAAGGACGAAAAAGAAGATACTCCGTTCCATATGCAATTGAGATTATTTGAATACTTGGCGATAATATATTAGATCAGGATTTGGTACTTAATAGTGAATTTAATTTTTTTTATATTGATAATATATAAAAAAATTGCATCATTAAATTAGTATGACATATAATACAGGTAAGTCTTAATAGCAAGTAAAATATGTTACATGAAAGCTAGAGTAATAATAAGGGCATAATTATGGTCTAACAACAACATTGTACTTATAATGAGAACTTTTAAAACAATATATATAACTAAATTCCCTTAAATAAAACGTAAAAAATTAACTTACATAAACGGACATTGCAAATATTTCTTTGCACTTTGATGTAGTTAATTAATCACTGCATTAATACAACTTATACTTAATACTATTTCATTACTAGGGATTATTTTTAAAATAACTTTGATAGTGCAAAGAATTTATAGAACACTTGTCATGTTCCGCATCACTGTAATTCCCAATATAGTTAATACTACAAAAGGAGAAATCTAATTCAATCGCTTTCTACTTTTACCACTCAAAGTTTTCCTCTTCCAGCAGATTCGTTGTGTCTATTTAATCCAAGTCTATTCAATTGTCATAGTAATTAATTTTTAATACCAAATCTCTTACATTGGACAAGTGTTCCAATCAAGTCTTATTTGATCAGTAGTGTAGCACATACAGAACACAAATGGTGGTTGATCATGAAGTGCAGCAAATCATTCAAAGTTCAACTTCAAAAAAAATGGGGTAAGTTTCTAATCAGGCCCTCAAGACAGAACCATGGACAAAAGGCTAAATCCACTTCCAATCGATTGTCCCAGTGCACAACCGTTACACTTCAACAAGTAAAATCATGACAGAGATTAAAATAAAATATACAAATATAAAATTATTAATCCTTAATTAGATTGGGTCATACTGATGCATCATTCAAATAAATTGATTCAACACTAATAGCAATCAACGTTCAATTGATGAGATCTCAACCTCTATTACCGCGTACTCAACAATAGAATTAGATAACTAAAAAAGTTATTGGGCCTAATCTATCACGTATACAAGAATTTATTATTAGATTTTTTTCAAGATATAAGCAATTAATATAAGTCAAAATTTAAAGAAATTAATCACATATTTACGAAACAACCCGTTGAGTACAATCCTTATCAATGGACTGCGTGATCATTAACCCAAAGATAGTAAACCGCAAAAAGTAGGGAAAATAACCAAAATAGTGCATTAGCTTTGGGTTTGGACCTAAACCATACATATTCTTTTACATGAAGCATTAATAATTTATTACATTTGCATAAGTGGTGCGCTTTTAGTCAACTCCCAAATATTTTGTTAAAAATTTCACGAAAAAGGACAAAAATGCCCCTGAACTATTAGAAAAGGTTTAAAAATACCCTTCATTCATCTATTTTGCTAAAAATACCTCTCAGTTCAAGTTTTGGCTCATTTATGTCCTTTGACTAACTGTCAGCACTAAATTTTTAAAAAAATATATTTAAATTAAACATGGCATTTTATTATTGGAAAATTGATTTTTTTTATAAAAAAAAAAAAGCTGTAAAACTGGATTTTTATAATTAAAATATTTGGAAAAAAAAGTTTTTTTTTTTAAATGAGGAAAATTGATTTTTTTTGTCCTATAATTTTTAGATTTTCATGATTTTATTTTTAGGACACTTTTAAAAAAAAACAGGAAAAAGTGTTTTTTTATAAAATTTGGATAAAATAATTTTTGTACAAAAAGTGTGGTTTCCTTGTTTAAAAAAATTAAAAACAGAAAACTTTTTTTTTTTTAAATCTAGAAGAAAATTATAGAGTATTAGTTTTGCACATTCTACTTTAAAAAATCAGTTTTTCAGATTTAAAAATCCAAATTTTTAATTAAAAAAATCAATTTTCCATATTAAAAAAAAGGTTTTCCATCCTCTTTTTTTTTTTAATTAAGGTTTTCCATCCTCTTTTTTTTTTTTTTAAAAAAAACAGTTTTTCAGATTTAAAAAATTCCACATTTGTTAATAAAAATTCAATCCTAATTTTAAAAAAAAATAGTTGGTCCTGATTTTATAAAAATCCAATTCAGATTTCGAAAATCGGACTAGTAATAAAATGTGATGTGTAATTTAAATAATTGTTTTAAAAAAATAGTGTTGACCATTAGTCAAAAGGCATAAATGAGCCAAAAAGTTGAATTGAGAGGTGTTTTTAGCAAAATAGATGAATGAAGGGTATTTTTAGACCTTTTCTAATAGTTCAAGGGCATTTTTATCCTTTTCTGTTAAATTTTTAACAAAATATTTACTAATTGACTAAAAGTGCACTACTTATGCAAATAAAATGAACTATTGATGTTCCATATAAAAAAGAAAAAAAATATAATTTTAAATCCAAACCTAAAGATAATGTATTATTTTTGTTCTTTTCTCAAAAAAAAAAAAGAAGACGGATAGGTGGCAAGAGGACAAGGAGCAAAAGTAGAAAGCAATGGGAGATTGAAAAAAAAAATGACAGATGGAGTGTGTATTGGCCACTTTTTGGTTAACCGACCTAATTTCACTGTAGAGTGAAAGTGGCCCTTTTTTGAAAGTTTGATCCAAACCACGTTCCCCCACCACTTAACCATGTTGTACTACTACTGGTTCCGTCATCTGCAATGATTTCCTCTTGTATTTCTTGTCTTTTCTTTCAATACACTTCCGTTTTTTTTCAACCTTTCACCATCACGACCGAACTTGATGACTCTTGCGCTCATTTTCTTATTTGACCTTTTTGTGGATAAAAGGAATGAGTGGTTGTCTTCCAAATTCCAGTATAGTCGTTAAATATTTTTATATTGCAGTTTCCTTTCTCCGTTGAGATATTCAGTTGGAATTCATTGCAAAAATTTCACCACCCCTGGAGTAAAGCAAAAAAAAAAAAGAATTAACTCACCTATCAAAAATGTTAACTCTCGCCAATTCTCTTTAATTTAAATACTGTAGCCTAATAATGATGTTTCCCATTAAATAATTGAGCTTTAGTACCACTGAAATCTGAATCAGTGGGTTAAAGAAATACATGGTCCTATCCCTTACTCTAAATTCATCCAAATAATTATTCACCTGCAACTAGTATCCTTTTATTATGATAATCAACTATCCTTTTTTTATTTTTTATGTACACTACATAAAACAAGAACAACCACCGTAAAATATGCGACCAAATAACTATGTAATCCGTCTCAATACATTAGATTCCATTTGACCTGTGCAAGGTTTAAGAGTAGAAGATCTGAACAAATTATCATATAATATCAAGTAAGTGTTTACAATAATAACAAATAAAAATGATAAAAGGTATCACAAAATAATTAAGAATCAAAGAAATTTTATTTTTATTATGTACATCTTTAATTATTATAGTAGTAAAATAAGAATTTAAGTTATAACAGTATCATTCGTATTTTACACCATCAACGTGATTTAACATATTATAGCAGGTCACTTATCATTTATTTTTGTTTAGATTGTCAATCAATAATCTATATATCTATATAAAAGAGAGAAAAAGGCCCGGTGATGTGGCATGACTCAAAAGCCAGCAAATCTATTTTTCTTGATTATCAATTTTTTGCCTTTATTCCATTTTAATATCTATTAGTTAATTAGTAAAAAACAAACGGACGTATCCTTTCAGAAAACTTTTTCACCCTTTCCATACGTTGCCTTTCTTGAGTATCCTTCATTATCTCTAAATTAACCAACGCCTATTCCTATACCACATTTCCTTTCTCCAATTAATGTCATTGGTACTACTTCATTACTTCTATAATTATCTGTTTCAATATACCAACCAGTTGCTTTGCCTTTATAGTTTTACATTGCCATTTCTTTTTGCATTACTAAGATATTAATATAGAGTTTCTTTATCTTTATTTATCCTAATTATTAGTTTATGTTTTAATTTTTAACAGTACTCTGGCTTCTATTTTGGGTATGATTTAGCGTCTTTTTAAATTTTCTCTGTTGCGTATTTATGAGGTCACTCAATTATTGTTTTTCCTCTTCAGTTTTTTATAATTATTTAAAGGAATGATACGAGAAGTTAACCGAGGAAAAAAATTCGGTCATTTTCCATAAGAATGACAATTTTGCACAAGAGATTCGAGGAGGAAAACTGGGAATTTAACTAGTTTGGAGATGAAAGTAAGTGTTCTAATAATATGTTTTTCCTTTATTTTTAAAGAATTATTTAAATCTAAAAACAGAATTCTTATTTATCTTTTACCTCAATGCTTTTGCTTTAAATTCCCTTTATTTGAATTATGTAATATTTCAAAAAAAATCCAACAATCACCTCATAATTCCCTATCAGGAACATTAACTTCCCCATAATTAGCATTGTTAAAGATGATACACACCTTCACAAAAAAACACCCAACACATTGCAACTGTTCAATTAAAAAGATAATGTACTGATTCAAAAATCTCTTTAAATCCATCTATTTTGTTATTCTACATTACTTCATCATTAATTACTTCTATTTATCTCACCTTCTTAAATTTTTGTGAATAAATAATAGTATATAATTGTGGGCATTATAAAAATAACATGGCACCCTTAAAACATTTGAAGTAAGATTATGTTTAACAACCTTGGATTATAGTTCAAAAAGAAACGTTGGAATCTCCACACATATATGTATTTCTTAGAGAAAAGGACCAAAATAGTTTATTATATTTGGGTTTGGACCTAAAACCATACATGCTCTTTTACATGGAGCATTAATAGTCCATCATATTTGCATAAGTTGTGCACTTTTAGTCAACTCCCAAATATTTTGTTAAAAATTTAACGAAAAAGGGCAAAGTTGCCCTTGAACTATTAGAAAAGGTCTAAAAATACTCTTCATTCATCTATTTTGCTAAAAATACCTCTCAATTCAACTTTTTGGCTCATTTATACCCTTTGACTAACG
Source organism: Lycium barbarum (assembly GCF_019175385.1). NCBI lineage: Eukaryota > Viridiplantae > Streptophyta > Magnoliopsida > Solanales > Solanaceae > Lycium > Lycium barbarum. The sequence goes on along the minus strand of NC_083348.1, from coordinate 95,501,375 downwards.
GTCAACACGAAATTTTACAAAAAAATATTTAAATTACACATGGCATTTTATTACTGCAAATTTTTTTTTTTTAAAAAAAAAAAACTTGAAAATGGTTTGTTTTAGAATTAGGAAAACTGATTTTTACGGAAAAAAAAAATGGAAAACTGGATTTTTATAAAAATCCAGAAAAAATGTTTTTTTTTTTTTTTTTTACAAAAAGTGGAAAAACGGTGTTTAAGAAAAATCCATTTTTTTTTCTTTTAAATCTAGAAGAAAATTATGGAGTATTAGTTTTGCACATTTTACTTGGGAAATTGAATTTTTTATTAAAATTAATCCAAATTTTAATAAAAATTCAATTTTCCATGTTAAAAAAAAAGAGTTTTCCACCCTTTAAAAAAATAGTTTTCTAGATTTAAATAGTTGTTCCAGATTTTATAAAAATCTAATTTATTCAGATTTAGAAAATCGGACTAGTAATAAAATGCCATGTGTAATTTAAATAACTTTTTTTTTTAATTTAGTGTTGACCGTCAAAGAACATAAATGAGCAAAAATATTGAACTGGAGGGTATTATTAGCAAAATAGATGAATGAAAGGTACTTTTAGACCTTTTCTAATAATTCAAGGGCATTTTTGCCCTTTTCCATTAATTTTTTAACAAAATATTTGGGAGTTGACTAAAAGTGCACCACCTTATGTAGACATAGTGGACTATTAATGCTCCATGTAAAAAAACATGTATGGTTTTAGGTCCAAACACAAAGATAATGTACTATTTTGGTCCTTTTATTGTATTTCTTAGTAATTTTTTTTTCATTCAATTGATTCGAAAATTGTTGCTTAAATTTCCTTTTCTGAATTTTATTTCTTTTGCTTATGGGCAAGGAGTTTTAGAAGATGAAGGGAATGAGAATAATGGTTAAATACACATTTTGTTGAAGGATGGCGCAGATAAGAAGATCAATGAAAGATTTAAGGAGAATATTGAAGGAAAGATATATATCAAAGGTTGTTGTAGTATTACATCTTATTTAAAGATAGATTTTATTTTCATTGTTAAATGTTCATCTCAATTGGATTATTAAGTGTTTATCAAACAAAAGTGTAGATCATTTTTTTGTGCTTATTTCTCTTTGTGCTCCTTTTCTGTTTATTTCTTTCCTTTCGGTTAATCTAAGGCTTAGAGCATATTAGTTCAATTTTTTATGCATATTATTACTATAATATATCATTTTCTTTATTGAAACAAATCAATTACGCCAAACGTAGGGATTAATTTCATAAATTTATAAGATTTTAATAACGGGCTAATTTACTAGTATTAAATAAAATTACATATAATTATCATAAATTTATAAGATTTTAATAACCGCGCGAAACGCGGGCCAATTTATTAGTGTTAAATAAAATTACATTATAATTATCTTTGAAACTACCTAATTATATAAATATATATAATTGGATTTGAAAATGTACGGATGTTAAGTGGAGCAGCTAGCTAAGGCCCGTTGGTTGTGAGAATCTCTCTAAAAAAAATGTGATTTCAGCGGGCAGCTAGCCAGCAACTAGTGTGAGGAGGTTAGTGACCATATCAACAAAAATCAGGTGATGAAGACACTAGTGATGAGCAACCGATGAACATTGAAAGAATTGATTGGCAACAATGGTTCTCTGTGAAAACCGATCAAGATAAATATATGCCACAATAAAACAAGAAAGACTACAATTGGCATATTTGAATATCCTTTCCAAATAACTCAAAACAGAAATTGTAGGCCTAGTAAGTCCATGAAACATAGAGATCTTTTGTGCACTAAATCTTAAATATATTTTTTAATCTTATACTTGCGTGCAATGACAAAGAGTTAAAGAGTCCAAATCACATCTTAACCCCCTAGAGTCTAGATTATCATGAAATTGATACCTAGTAATTCATTTATACTACTCCGTCACAAAAAGATTGTATTACTTTCCTTATTAGTTTATCTAAAAAAGATTGACACATTTCTAAATTTATAAAAATTAACTTTATGAGATAATTTACAGTCACACAAATATTTAAGACTTATTTGGACCACGCATTTCAAAAAGCTTCATTTATCTCTTAAATTTCGTGTCAAGTCAAACCAAGACAATTTTTTTGGACACAGGGAGTACTTATTTGATCAGAGATTGTACTACAAAAGTGCGATGTTCAGACAATCATCACTCTTCAAAGCCACGGAACTTGGAAGAAGCCACGTGCAGCTAGGGGTGTCCAAAGAAAACCGATAAACCGCATCAAACTGATAATTCGAGTCAAACGGAGAAAAACCCGATTAGTAGTTTGGTTTGACTTGGTTTGGTATTGAAAAAAAAAACCCGACCATAATTGGTTTGGTTTGGTTTTAACTAAAAAAGGTCAAACCGAACCAAACCATCCCGACATTACATGTATTTACTTTTTAAATTATTTTTTATATAAAAACATTTATCTATAATGTAATTTATAAATATTTCTTAAATTTTTTCATAGTTTTTGTCTTTTAACATATTATTTCAAGTTGAACATAGAATTTTGAATGGTCCAATAAGTTTTATAACACATGAATGTTAGCAACCCAAATAAAGTCCAAATTAATACTAATGTTAACAAAAGAAATTCAATTCTAACATTAGGAATAACAATAATATGTTGGATATCTATTCTTAGTTTTGTATTGGTTTAGATAGTGAAAATACATAACTTAATTTAATTTTTCTTTTATATTTTGTCATGTAATGTACTAATACTTATTAGCCGTATTTATTTTAGCATGAATTAGTACTTTTGGATTATGATCATTTTCATTTTGGCTTAGCGATTTCATTATCTTTTTGATTGAATATTTTTGTATAATGTCATCACTCATCTCACATTTTGTGTTATTTTCTTAAGAAACACCTTAATTAGATAGTTGTATCTTTCTAGGACTAAAGAAATATTCGAAGCACACTTTATATGTTTTGTATGAAGACTTTACCAGAAAAAATCCGAGAAAACCCGAAAAAACCCAAGGTTGAAAAACCTGAATTTTATTGGTTTGGTTTGGTTTATAAATTTAAAAATCCGACACAATTGATTTGGTTTGATATTTTTAAAATCCGAACTAACTCGGTCCATGTACACCTCCTACATGCAGCTACTTCAAAATGAAAAGAATAATTAGACTATCTCATTTAAGAGCTTAAATTGTTAAACAACACATTCTACTTACTTAATTATGTCTTGATCAAAATCCTCTTCTCCCGGTTATTCACAGTCTGCCCCAACAAAAAGTTAATATAAGAAAATCTAAATTGTGTTTCATGCTCTCTAGGACTTTACGCCTACCGTATTCATCTGAGCCTCATATTATAATTTCAGTTATTATGCCTAGATCACAATAGATTGTAGCCAAATGATACAGGAAAAGGTACGATGATGTTGGGTTACATATTAACCATGAAAATTAATTAGTGGAAGTCCTCACAAAAAGTTCGGTACCTGTCATAAGACATGCATAATGTTTCCTTTGTATTCTTCGCTCCTTCTCAAGCTTGCTTTTGAATGTTGCTCCTATGACTCACTGCAATTCGGATCTATTTAAACCATTGGATTCTTTGATTGTTTGTCTCATTCTATATCAAATTGAATTCACTTAAAGTTGCTTCTCTGATCTATGATAATAGTGGAGTAATTAAGTAGCGGGCTTAAAGCCAATCATGAAATTAGGCAGATAAACATGACGCCATTCATTTTGGTTATAGTTGTACTACTACACGCCATTCATAGAATATAAAGTGTGGTATTATTGCGTGTCTCGAATTCTCGCGCAGTCCCTATTGTTTTTAGCTCTTAATAGTATTATAATCGTTCATCATTTCCTCCTTTACATCGGATTCTTAAAACTTGTCCAATTACCACAGGGATCTTGATAGATCATGTAATTAAGCAATGCCAAAATTAATTAACGATAATGCTATTTAGTAGTGGCACTACAAATAAAATTAGCTTGTTAAAGTATGATCTGCTCAAGCCGTTTAAGCATTTTTTTTGCGCGGATTGCCCTTCTTATGGGGTGGTCTTTAAATTTTACCTCTCAAATTGCTGGTCTTTAAGTTTTGCCCTTCGCTTGAAAAGGTAGCCGAAAATACCCCGAGGTTCTAGATTCCAACCCCCGCTCAGTAAAAAAAAAAAAAATTCAAAAGGCAAGGTTTGCAAAAAGTTCTGCCTTATGCGACATACTTTGCCTTAAGGCATAACTAAAAGTCTGCCCTAAACGACAAAATTTTTCCTTAAGGCATAGACTTTGCCTTATAAGTAGGGGTGGGCACAGTTTGGGCCAACCCGATATCCAAATCGAAATCTGAACTTTTTAAATATTTGGTTTGGATATTTGGATTATGGATTGGACTTCGGATTTTATTTTTAAAATTTATAGATTTCGGATTAGATATGAATTTAGTACTATGGATTTTTGGATATCCGAAAATCCGAAATTTTTATACCTTTTATCTAGACCTACCTATATCATATTCATATGCACTAATAAGTCTAGTTTCTAAAGGTCCAATAGATTAGTACCTAAGGCCCTACCCATTAAAATATTAAATCCAATATACAATTCTCTACTAAATCAAATATAATATAGAGTTTTCTTACTTCTCAAGTCTCAAAAATCTCACGCCAATGTCACCCAAGGCAATGTTTTTTGTTATTTTTCCAGATGACTACTTAGATTTTATTTTGTTCATTTCCACTTTTCCATAATGTTTTTATTTAGTATGGATTTATTATGTTGGACATGACTTGGATTTGTTAATCCTAACTTGAACTGGAAGACTTTTTTTACTGAGCAATTAAGATTGAGATTTACCTCTGTGAAACTAACACATGAATTCCGTTCCTAATAAGTTTGCCTTAAGTCCCAGGAGTCAAATCCGAAAATTCGAAATATCCAAACCGAATAATCTGAAACCGAACTTAAAATATCCAATCCAATCCGAACTTATTTGGATTGGATTTGGATTGTAATTTCTTCAATCCAAAAACCAAATATCCAAATCGAAAATTTCATATCCAATCCGTTGGCCTGAACGCCCACCCCTACTTATAAGGCAAACTTTTAGTTATGCCTTATGAAAAAGCTCTGCCGTATGGGGCAAATTTTTAGTTAAGACATAACTAAAAGTCTACTCCATAAGGTGGAACTTTTCCTTAAGGCATAACTAAAAGTTTGCCTTATAAGACAAAGTTCTGCCCTCTCCGGCAAACTTTTAGTTATGCCTTAAGGCAAAGTCTGCCGCATAAAGCAGAACTTTTATCAAAGCCTTGCCTTGCGAATTTTTTATTTTTATTTTTATGAATAAGCCGGAGTTCGAACCCAGAATCTCGAGGTATTTTATGCGAAGGACAAAAATTAAAGACTAGCAATTTGAGGGACAAAAGCTAAAGATCACCCCCAACAAAAGGCAATCGTGCAAATTGCACGCTTAAGTCATTTATTAAGTCCACTTAATTTATCTAAAATGTAAAAGTTAGACTGATTTGGATCTGAATATAATACAAATTAACTCATGAGAAATCGTGTCAAAATATTAATAAGATTATTTTTGATTTAATATGTTATATATAGCTAAAATAAAGAAGACGAGGAAAAATATTATTACTTATTAGCCAAATGTAAAAAACAAACAAAATAGACTAAAACTTAAAAAGAGCGGAGGAATTAGGCTAATTATTCATTATTTAGGCTATCTTGACCTAGCTCATCTCTGCCCAACCCAAATTTTAGGTAGAACTATTAACGACTCAATTGTTAATTCAATCCATTCTTTTATCTGTCCAAATTTCTCTCAAACAACCTATTTATAGTTTGCTTATCCAGTTTCACAAATGAAGCGAGTAAAAATAGTTTCAATAGCCTAGCAGCCTCGTATATATCAAACAAACCCCGGCAATTTGTTGATTAAAACACTATACCACAATAGCACCTTCTTTCAGCAAGTAAAGATTCCTTTTTTTTTTTTTTTTTTTTTTTGGGGGGGGGGGGGGGGGCGGGGGGGCACTGATTATGTTCAGATATCGTAAGAAATTTACTCTTAGCAATTGTACTCTTCACTGAATAAATTGTACATTTTGCTCTTCAAATGGACTGGTCTTTAATTTCTGCCGGCAATTGAACTTATATCTAGTGGGACATAAGGCAAATGACATGCCAGGTATAATTTGTGGGATATTATGATGAAAACTATGAACTTATGGCCCCTCTTTTCATGCACAACTTCACCAGTAAGTTCATGCATTTGGGTTGCATAATTGACAATTGACATTCTAGCCAGAAGGGTTCTTGGTTGATATACTCTGTGAGTTGGACGATGGTAAACTTGTTTGTTGGGCCCAGAAATGGATTCGTATGCATGACCTGTGGAGGCCCAAATACGTTAAGGGATTTTGAACTGATCCATTTTCATGGTACCAGAACTAATTTTAGGTCCTAGCTAGACATGTCAAATGGGCTGAGCCAGACCTAATTAGGCCTAAAAACTGAACCGTGGGCTTAAAGTAGAATCAGGCCCGTTAAGCATATAACAGGCCCATGTAAAATTTGACACGCTAACGGGACATGTGGATCCGATCTGGTAACTGGACCCAAGACCCAATTGGGGTGGTCTTTATTGGTGGTCTTTAAGTTTTACCCATCAAATTGGTGGTCTTTAAGTTTTACCTTCTGCTTTAAGGTAGAATTTTGCAAATCTGTCCATGCAAATTCTGTCTTTCTGCCAGGGACGGAGCTACAGACTCCCAAGGGTGGTCAAATGAATAACCTTCATTGGAAAATTACACCATGTATATAGGTCAAATATAACTCTATACGATATAACTTAATTTGAACACACTCTACACAAGCAAGACCTGCAGTCTAGGGTGTTCATATTGTGTTTAGAGGTGAGGGTTCGACTCCCAGTAGCAGCGTTGTGTTCTTTTTTTGGACTATTTTGTTTGTAGCGGGAAACTGTCAACATTCTATTCATCTCTTTTTAACAATTAATAACCTAAAAGTTTCCTAATAAAGGAGTAACTCTCAAACCTTTGAAGTTGTGTAAAAACAAACTAATAATCTTTAATTTTTTTTTTAGTTAAGCAAATCTTAAAGTTAAAGTTAAGTTGTAGAAAATTTTCTTTACCAAACAACTCTCTACTCTCTCTCTCTCTCTCTCTCTCTCTCCTCTTTGGTTCTAGGCTTCTAGAGTTCTACTTTTCAGTCATAATAATGATAAATTATTTAAACCGTACATTTATTAGTAGAATTTTTTTATGTTAATTTCTATTTATAAAATTGTAGTTCTATTAAAGTATTTGTATGGATTAGTTAAATATTGCATTGTTTGATTTAAATTATTGGTGCACATTCAATGCAGAAAAGAAAATATATCGACTTCTCGAAAGCTAAGTTGGAACACCCTTGACAAGATTCCTGGCTCCGCCACTATTTTCTGCCTTGCGAAATTCTACCTTAAGGCAAATTTTGAAAAAACAGAGGGCAAAAATTAAAAACCACCAATTTGAGGAGCAAAAATTAAAGACCACCCTCAGCGAAGGCAATTCTACAAATTGCCCGTCCGAAATTATTTCTAAGACTTTTTATGTATTTACTTCTTGTTATTTTTTAAAAAAATTTTGGTTTCCCCAAATAAGAATTTTAAAAAAGAAAACGAAATAAGAATAAATCAAATTAATAACAAATTAAGTTTTTCTTTTGAAAAAAAAAACTCAAACGGTATTGCATTTCAACTCTGAGAAACTAAATGCTCACAATTTGACTAATTATAATTATACTATGAAAGTTTGAAAAAAGAAATATATATTATGAAAGAACAATACTCCATGTTTTTAGTGAGCAAGTTAATTGATCGAAGTAACAGGCGTTGGAGTCAAATTAGACAAGATATTTTTAATCTATCAGGTTGGTATGAGTTAAGTGTGTCGATTATATGTTGACTCGACCACTTGACAGCTTAAGTCTTATCCATGTGTTTGATGATTGGGTCAATTGATGACATATGATATGTGATACCTTGACCCCATTTTAAGGATATGGAGTAGACGAAATTTTTCAGTGGATAAAGGGAAATCCAATGGAGAAAGATCATTCAACATTTATTATTGCAATACTCGTTGAACAGCACACAAATCTCTTAGACTTTCTTCGAGCTTAGTGTTCAAAATTATCATCCCCTACAGACATCTTCCTCCATAACCTGCAGTTTTGAACAACGCTTGCTTAACGTCGTCAGAACTCAAAATTGTTCGATGATCCGTTGCCTAGTAAAATAAATAATGGAAGAGACCAATCATTAGTACTTGGATAAGTGTTTGATAATTGAAAAACAAATTATCTGAAGTTCAATTGGAAATAAAAATGTGGAAGCAATGCAAGCTGAGTTGGACATGAATTTTCCTTGAAAAAAAAAAAAAAGACATGATAATTGGAAATGTGTTAGTGAACAAACCAATATTTCAGTTGAAAATATATTTCAATTCAAATAATTCAGTATTCCGCTTCAAATTTAACTAATGAAATCCAGTATTTACAAACCTCGATGCCAGGGGTGGGCACGGTACAGTATATATCGATTACCATACCGAAACCGAAAATTTTGATACCGCAATTTGGGTATTATGGTATTTGGTATGCATTTTTGAAAAGTTTGGTATTTGGTACGGTATTGATAAAGAAAATACCGAAATATCGAATACCATACCGAAGTATTCCATGTAGTTACATATACAATTCATATATATATATATAATACTAACAAATATATAATTAGTATTAGTACAAACTAATTGTTTAGACGTTGGAATTGCTTGTACTTTCTTTTGAATATTTTTACATGTGTAAGGTGTTAGTATAATATAATTGAGACGTTTCTTGAATACCCGAAGTCATAATTCTTTATTATATGTATATATATAAGTCGTAGTCGAACAAACTATGATTACCGAATTACCGTACCGCAAAATACCGAAACTGAACTTACAAATATCGAACCATACCGAATTAATTTGGTATGGTAATGGTATAGCATTTTTAAATACCGAAAACCGAAATTACCGAACCGAAGTTTCAAATACCGTACCATACCCATCCCTATTTGATGGTCAAACTAGAGAACATATTGAACTGCATTATTTACAACTATTGAAATATTGATAAATGCCCCGGAGGGATAAGACCTTTTATCGGTCATGATATATATATATATATTACCTCAGACATCCATTTCAAGTGCCTAAAATGGAACTATATCAATTACATTATACAAAAGAAAAGATCCTAGATACTCTTCTGGACAGATTTGAAGAAGGATAATTCTTAAGCGCAAAAATATCTTTCTCGGAAGTGGGAAGAAATACATCTCAGGTACATCAATTAGTAGGTATGTGAGGAATTAATGCCCCATCCTCGAAGGCATAAAATTGATTTACCTATTAAATTCACTATAGAATTAGCAGCAATTTAATCGCCTAAAATATATACTCCATTACCAATTATTGACCAAGAAGAGGTTGAAAATAGAATTGTACCTCAGAACAGGAAGCTCGCATCGAGAAGTCACTAAAACAGCTGACAACACATTGTTCCACGTCAAGACCTAATGCTTCTATTGTGTTTGCAGTGGATAACAGTAATCCAGGCTTTGTTGCGCAACAGACCTCTATACTCGTCTTCTCGTTTGATCTCCTTTCTACATCAAACTGCAAAATATATATTTTTCCCACCACCAAACGGACAAATACGACAAAGCTAATTAGAAAGAGTCTTCACATCTCTTATCCTAGCTAATGTATAAAATTATTCCTCCATCTAGAACCAAACAATTTCTTAAAACAAATTATATTATTCATGGACGAATGTGGCTAATAGAGATAATTAAGTGAACATTTGTACCTTTGGGGGGTTTCTGACAAGTGCTTCATTAGGCTTAAGCTCCTTGAAATTTCCCATGAATTTTATATCCTTAATTTTGTCTTCCATTTCATGTTCTTCACGAAAACTGTTGATTTTATCTAAGAGCTCCTTCACGTAATCAATTGTATCTCCAAGTATGGATGTTCTATCCATCTGCTACATCAATAGAATTTATTCAATTAGTGCATCTACACTCCCACAAAAAAAAAAAGCTAATAATAAAACAAGTAATTTTAGTTGAAGAGAAATTGAGGCTGTTGATTTGTCACCTTGCTTATTTTGGGTACAATGGATCTAAGCATAGAGAGTCGGTCATTGAGTCGTTTCCTTCTCCTCCTTTCTGCCATTAGATTCTTAGATGGCTGGCCCCCTACCTTCTTGACTTTATTACTACTCTTCTTTTCTAGTCCCACAATATTAGGAACATGACCATTTATAGTTGAAGTGGCTTCTTCCATTTTGACCACCTTGTTATTGAAGCAACTAATTGAGTCTTCTTGCTGACCATAATGGCCTTGAAAATCAGCAGAAATAAGACCAATTTCTCCTTCCTCAACTATGGCTCTATTATTGTACTCTTGTTGAATATAAGTTGAAGAATCAACTTCAGCTGGGGCTGTATTGAAAGAATCAAGAAAAGGGTAGGACTCATGAGAAGTACTGAAAGGACATGGAAAGATGGATTCTGAAGGAGAGATGAGTCCCAAAAAGGAAGAATTTGTGGCTATAAATTCTGGGTTTTGTTGGTAGAAAGTGGGTGATTCAATGTTCCATGCATTTGGGAAGAATTCCTTCACTCCACTTGCAAAAGTATTGTAACTTTCTATCCTTGGAGCAAGTAATTCCTCCAAAAAGTCTTGTTGAGTGAGCTCCATCTCTCCCCTTAATTTTCTTCTCTTTTCTCTCACTCAACCGTCAAAAAGTGAATCCAGGTCCTCAAGGTGACAACTAACGTGATGTTGCATCTAGATAAATGAATATATATAGACAAATTAAACTTATTTTCTTTTTCAATTAACGATAAAAGTTACGGTAAATACCTTAATGTATCAAGTGTTTATACTAATTACGTGATAGAATTAATTTAAACATTTAAAAATAAAGTGAAAAATATTATCATTTGAATATAATCTAACAATATCAATACTTGATGATAATCAATAATTACCGTACTTCTTCTATTTTAGTGTATATATGACAGGTACTTGACTTATAAAGTTCTAGAATAAAGGACTATACTAAAAATACCATTATACTTTATGATCTTAGAATATACCATAACATTCTCGGCTTTTGAAGATGTGTTTAAGAATAAAATGAGAAATTTAAAATTTAAAATATTTTAAAAATATAATTTTTTAATAGATTATTTAAAAAAAAAAGGTATTATAAGGTGAAGAATGGAATATCTTAGCAGTAATAGTATTGCTTTGTACGTTTAGGTTTTGTTTAAGTTAATGTCACCTTGAGCATAAGATTAGAATGGAATCTGACCTTTTTACTATTTTCTTATATAATGTATAGGAGGGCCTTTTTCTTTTTTCCTTCCCTCCAAATATTTGCATCTCGTTTTCTGAAGTCTGTTCCCTATGGTAGAAGTTTAGTAGTCTAAGGTCCCTTTCCACAGAAATCCGTAATCAGACAGGATACATATATTAATTTTTATGTTCTGAAATGTTTGACCCACCAGTCTGTCTTAATCGAAAAGGGTAGATTCGGAACTCTCGCTCTGTCGCTAGCATCATATGAGCCTGCCAAGTTTCTTGCATATTTTTGGAGATCTGTTACGCTTATTAGAATAACTTTTTGCTGATTTCTCGTTGGTGATAAGACTATTGCCTTTTTAAAAAATTACTATATCTGGATATTATTTACATAATGCAAGCAACACATACTTTTTTTTAGGACCAACATAACATGTATATACTGTATGAATAATTCATAACTTTGCTGCTAGTACAGAATTTTCTTAGATTAACATTATAGATTTTTATATCATAGAACTATAGGTTTCAATCAATTTTCTAATAGGGACGGGTCCAAAAATTTCAAGCCAGTGTAAAGGATATAGTTAAATGCAAGTATACACTTTTTCTGTTTTTTTGTTTGTTTTTGCTTTTGTTTTTGTTGGGCTAAGTCATTTTAAGATTACTCTTAACATAATATAATATTGTCTAGTCAAGCATGCACGATTTAGTTGTGCAAGAGGTAGTACATCATTAAGATTATCTCTACATTATACTGCTAATATTTCGGTAGAGGAATCACATTTAGCGCATCTAGAGCATAGTAATTTTCCGGTTAAAGCAACATATTACAAGTACTAATCGAAAGAGTTATAAAATAAGCAGTTTCTAATGCGTGTCCAACCTGTGAATTCTACAAACTATGATGCTATTTCATAAGCTACAGGTTTCTGGATGGTTACACAAGCATAAATGATTATTTCTCCATCAATTGTTCAATAGACGGTAATTACTTTTAAGTATCATTTACTGGCTAGTAGGTACAGAAAGCATAGGAGCTAAAGCTCTCTGTCAATCCTCAGCAATATGCCTAACAACTGTCAAAATCGTCGTTTAGTCCTAATCTTACAGAGACCTTCCTTAATGACTGAGCTAAATCTGACTTTTCGTATAAAAAATTGGTCTAATACAAAGGCGTAACTTCAAATAACAGTAACTTAGATATTTTAGAATATGCAAACATATAGGAGTACTAGCATGTATAAGCTGTAAAGCTAAGGGCATCTCCAATCCATTGCACTATTTTTACATTAAAATGGTGCAAACACCAAAATAGTATAAATTAACTCTAATTTATTGCATTATTTTCTACACCAAAAAAAAAATATTCTTTTTATATTTCTCTCTCTTCTATATTATATTATTTTCTTTTACTTAAATTTTATTTTTTAATTTCATAAAACAAATCCTTTCTTTTTTCTTTTTTACATATCCATCCAATGCAATTCATAATCCTTTGTTATATAACCATTTAATATAAAATTATTTTATATCATAAATTTTTAAATAATATAAATTGTAAGAAAATATCATACGTTATACATATTAATGGATAATTCAAATAAAAGTGAAATCATTGATAAAATATAATTAAATAAATATTACATTAAGGTAGAATTTATTTTAATTTCTACATAAATATTCAACTTCCATGATTAGTACATTGCTCCCATAAATGCTCTATTAATGCATTGCGAAGTGCAAAATGAGTATCTTTGTTCTTAATTTTTTTTGTTTCGAGCTAAAAATTATTCAAATCGGTAATTTTCATCTACTAACATTTCTACTGTTGGAGTTGGACCTTCCCACGCATCTTGAATTGGTGCATTAAGATCACGCTCATCCTCGATTATCATGTTGTGCAGTATAATACATGTAGTTAATATATCATGTAGCACTTCTTTTCTCCAAAAAACGCGACGGCATATTATTTACAACATATTATATTTTATCTTTGCACTTTTCATTTTTGTGATGGTTATATTTTTTTAATACAATTATAACTTATAATAAAATTAACTCACAATTTTATATAAAAATAATAAAGTTATAATAAAATTAACTCACAATTTTATATAAAAATAATATATACGAAAATTAATTTATCAAACTTACACTCCAAAATTAAGATGTAAAATTAATATTAGGAATCTAAATGTAAAAATTAAAATTTATGATATGTTAAATTAAAAGTTTTATATAATAAAAAAAATATTAATGCATAGTAATGGTGTAGATGAACAGGTATATTAGGAATCTAAATGTAAAAATTAAAATTTATAATATGTTAAATTAAAAGTGTTATATAATAATAAAATATTAATGCATAGTAATGGTGTAGATGAATAGTGTTGCATCAAATTTGGTGCAACATAATTCATGCACCAAAATGGTGTAAAAAATAGTGCAAGGTTGAAGCTCCAAAATATCATTTTTTGCACCAAAATAGCATTTGGTGCAAAAAATGGTGCAAGGTTGGAGATGGCCTAACTCCAAGTACTAAGGTAGGGCCAAAAGAAGTGGAATTTCCCCCTTTTGTTTTGGTTTTCATCCGGGTGTCCGAAACCCGTTTTGGAGCCCCAATAATCCAGATTTGCATTTTATAAGATTCATTTTAGGGTATGCTAGCGTTTCATACCATAATTTTTTTCATATTCAAGATTCAAACTCGTGACATTTGATTAATGGTGGTGGAATTTTATCTATTCCACCAATGTAATAAACACATTAACAATGATATACGAATTACACAATTAATAGTTTAAACATTTATATAAGTAACGAATTACTACTAATCTTTTTAAAGTTACCAGTTCATGCGCATTATGCGAGATTTAGCTATCTCTACAATGTCGGTTATAAAATAAACTGCTTCACAGAATGATGAAAAATAATCGTGAGTGTACGGTTTAATTTTTTATTACTAGTAGCAAGAATTTGGCGAGCACGAAGGTAACTTTGCATAAAACCAATATAGCGCCGATAGCCTTTTAAAGTTGAGACATGGCATGTTACTTACTCATGGCTCTCTTCTTGTTTTATGTGATTACAAAATGCTCTCTATTTATGGAGAAGAAGTGTTTATCCAAACACGTTTGCCGACCAAAATTTTTTCGCCTAATATGTTTAGAATTAAAGTAATAGCATATTAGTGACACCAGCTACAAGACAAGACACCATGAGAATGGGAAACCGACCATGGGGTGAAATGTGTATGTGAAAATTGGAAATTTCCACAAGTACATTTTTGAAAACCACGGCCTGCGTTCCAACTTTGCCGTGGTTTTTTCCCCTCTATATGTTTTAATCTTTGTCATTGATTTCCTAAAAAAAAGAGAGTACACAATGAAAATGGTAGACGATAATATTGCAAACATATGTTCTTCATACAAAACCTATAGCTATGTAGGCTTTGAAGGAAAAAAAAATAAGGGGGGAGAAAATTATTGGGTACCCTACAAGAAAGTATAGAAATCGCAACAAAATTTTTTATATTTGACAACAACTTAGTTTTATTGTTAGCAAATGATTTTTTTGTTGCCAAAGAATTTAATTTTGTTGGCATAGTATTGATTATTGTTGCAAAAAGTATTTTTGGCAACAAAAAAAAAAGTTGTTGCACGTTGTTGCAATAATAGCCGTTGAGAAAAGTTCATGCAACAATTTTTTTTTTTTATTGCTAAAAGTACTTTTTACAACAATAATCAATCTATGACAACAAAAAAAAATTTATTGTCAAATATAATTTTTCTTCTAGTACGTAGCTTAATTAGGAATAGGGTACATTTAATTCTTTTGGTCTAGGGGTAAGGGGGAGACAGCACACAATATTTTGGGAACAAAATCGCTTTAATTTTCTATGGGGTTTCTTTTATGTCGTCGTATGATTGATGTACGATATTTCTGCTATTAAGAAGAGCCAGTTAAGGCTCACTTTATCGTCGTCCGGTGGGCCCCTCTTCTTAATAGTAAAAACAACAACTAAAATAAATTGTTGGCCCCTAGAAAAACAACAATTAATATTAAAAACAAATTATGTGCCTCATACATATTAAAAAAAATTATAGGCCCCATATATATTAAACAACTAATATTAAAAGAATAATGCAAATTAATAATGTCAAAAAAAAAGTGCACCCCCTATTAAAAAATCAAACAATATTCATGTAATTTTCAAAGTATCTCATTAAGTCAGTAATGATGGATTCATTGCCACGTGCGTATTCATAGCAAACACTAATATAATAAAGTTTTAAATACGGAGCACAAACTACAATGTTATATTAATCGTGTTTTGAACATAATATCCCATATTGACCAAATCAAACAATATATATAAAAGAAGTGAATCCCATATTAAAAAACAAACAATGTCAAAAAAAAAATATATATGGGCCCCATAATTCTAATATATATATATATATATATATATATATATATATATATATATATATATATATATATATATATGCATAAAGATAGTGTAAATTAATAATGTCCAAAAAAACAAAGTGCACCATCCCATATTAAAAAACAAACAATGTAAAAAAAAAAGTGCAAAAAAATTGTGGGCCCCATAATTCTAATATATATATATATATATATATATATGCATAAAGATAGTGTAAATTAATAATGTCAAAAAAAAAATGCACCCCATAAATTGTGGGCCCCTCTTCTTAATATTAGAAACAACAACTAATATTAAAAAAAAATTGTGGGTCCCATATATATTAAACAACAACTAATATTAAAAAAATAGTGCAAATTAATAATGTAAAAAAAAAAGTGCACCATCCCATATTAAAAAACAAACAATGTCAAAAAAAAAAGTGCAAAAAAAATTGTGGGCCCCATAATTCTAATATATATATATATATATGCATAAAGATAGTGTAAATTAATAATGTCAAAAAAAAAATGCACCCCATAAATTGTGGGCCCCTCTTCTTAATATTAGAAACAACAACTAATATTAAAAAAAAATTGTGGGTCCCATATATATTAAACAACAACTAATATTAAAAAAATAGTGCAAATTAATAATGTAAAAAAAAAAGTGCACCCCCTATTAAAAAATCAAACAATATTCATGTAATATCCAAAGTATCTCATTAAGTCAATAATGATGGATTTATTGCCACGTGCGTATTCATAGCAAACACTAATATAACAAAGTTTTAAATACGGAGCACAAACTACAATATTATATTAATCGTGTTTTGAACATAGTATCCCATATTGACAAAATCAAGCAATATATAAAAAAAAAAAAAAAAAAAGTGAATCCCATATTAAAAAACAAACAATGTCGCAAAAAAAATTGTGGGCCCCATAATTCTAATATATATATATATATATATGTGTGTGTGTGTGTGTGTGTGTGTGTTTTGAACATAGTATCTCATATTGACAAAATCAAGCAATATATAAAAAAAAGTGAATCCTATATTAAAAAAACAAACAATGTCAAAAAAAGGTGTAAAAAAAAATTGTGGGCCCCATATTTCTAATATATATATATATATATATGCATAAAAATAGCTCATTAAGTCAATAATGATAGATTCATTGCCACGTTCGTATTCGTAGTAAACACTAATATAATAAAGTTTTAAATACAGAGCACAAACTACAATGTTATATTAATCGTGTTTTGAACATAGTATCCCATATTGACAAAATCAAGCAATATAAAAAAAAAAAAGTAAATCCCATATTAAAAAAACAAACAATGTAAAAAAAAAGTGCAAAAAAAATTATGGGCCCCATAATCTAATATATATATTACTATATAATATAAGAGCAACTGTGAGGACTTTTGTAGTCCTCACAATAATTTCCCAATTTTTTTAAAACTTTTTAATTAATTACTTTTAGGTCCTAATCTTATTTATTCAAGTTAATTTTTTGATTTTTTGTTTTTAAGATCTACTTTTCAAAAGTTATCGAACCTGGGAGCTTTTGTAGTCCTCACAATAATTTTCAAATTTAAAAAAAAAAAAAAATTACTTTTAGGTCCTAATCTTATTTATTTAAGTCAATTTTTTTGTTTTTTGTTTTTAAGGTCTACTTTTCAAAAGTTATCTAACCTCCTACCTTATTTTTCATATTCTTTGGTTTTCTGGTAGGTGCTCGATATCCGCATTTGAGCCCAATTAATCTAGATAATTCGCACTGTATCACGCCTATTCGGGGGGAGCGCTTCCTCCAAATATTTTTTTCCATATCCATGTTCGAACCCCTAATCCCTAATTAAGAGAGGAGCAGCTCTATCCGCTGCACAAGTTAAATTATGTATTTGTCTTAAAAGTTCATTAACTATGTATAGATTATTTATTTAGAACTAAATAACTTCAGAAAATTAGAATACATAAGTTATAAATGTCAAATTCTGGCTCCACATTTGATTTGAAGTAAATAATTTCATCAAAATGGAAGTTAAAATATTAAAGGAGTGGAATGAAAATTTTGCTTTCATATAACTACCTACTTGTGAGACTACAATGGGTATATGGTTGTTGTTGTTGTTGTTGTACACTTGGACTAACACAATTTATATTTCCTTAGTTAAAATATCTACTTTTATATCTTGAGTTTGGGTCCGGGCTTAGCACGGGCCTCACATAACTAGTATATATATATATACATAAAATAGTGCAAATTAATAATGTCAAAAAAAAAAGTACACCCCATATTATATATATATATGTTTTGAACATAGTATCCCATATTGACAAAATCAAGCAATATATAAAAAAAAAAAGTGAATCCCATATTAAAAAAGAACACTGTAAAAAAAAAGGTGCAAAAAAAAAAATTGTGAGCCGCATGATTCTAATATATATATATATATATATATATATATATATATATATATATATATATATATATATATATATATATACGCATAAAAATAGTGCAAATTAATAATGTCAAAAAAAAAGTGCATCCCGTATTAAAAAATCAAACAATATTCATGTAATTTCCAAAGTATCTCATTAAGTCAATAATGATGGATTCATTGCCACGTGCGTATTCGTAGCAAACACTAATATAATAAAGTTTTAGATACGGAGCACAAACTACAATGTTATATTAATTGTATTTTGAACATAGTTTATATATATATTATCACTATCTAAACACAACTACATATATATAGATACACTATAATCTGAAGTGTTGGGCCCGTGCATAGCACGGGCATAAGCCATCTAGTAGATAGAGTAAATGAAACGTGTGTGACAAACAAATGCACGAACTTGTGATTTAAAACAAATTTTGAACCCTTTTATTAGTATATTAAAATCTCTTCTAATATCATAGTGATTCATCCGTTCTTATATAATTAAAATAATTTGTTTTCCACACAGTACAGTTCAATTTTTCTGCAAAGGAATCACATTGAACACTTTGGCTCCCTTTACCTCGTCACTGGCATCATAACCTACACGATTTTTGCTATGTTATGGAAGTATTCATTAACAATGTAACAATATTCTGGTTTGCGGAGCAGCATCAAGTACGGTCGAATATTAATTCCAATAACTCTTGCTAGTTGTTGCCATGCACTTTTTCATATGCCCTCTCTTCTTTATTTTCACGTTCTTCTCATTATTCTCTTTCTGATTGACAGAGGGTTTCTATGTTTATTTTCCTAGTGCAAAAGACATTGAGGGTACCTAAAAGATCATTCGGAATGTCAACAAGCTTTTGTGTAATGCATGCAGTATATGGAGTGGGTATAAGTATTTAGCTTGGAATATTTGTACGTGGTGAAAGAATCAATTGTTTGCAGATTTGTATTTTCTGTTGATGTAACCGGAAGAGAATTATTCATGTTAGTAATCTAGCATGGGGAATGCTGTAGGGCAGTGATGATGATGAGAATATTTCCATTTTCGTGATAATTGAGAATAAATTACAAAAAACGTTTGCTGTTGCGTCTTTCGATTGTCTTATCAAACATAATACGTACTGAGGTTTAGTTTCCTCGAAAGTGTTATGCAGTACGATCTTTACCTCTATTATTGCTTGAAACAAACCTGAAGATTCGATAGTAACAGGAATAAAAAATAAATTAAAACTCACTCGGCAAGAAATCTTTTACCCTGCGGCTCTTAAAATAGCAGAAATTGTTACTATAAAGTACCAATTACCAGCAGAAGCGATCGACTTCTACTAAAACATTGTTTGATTCCCTCACTTATTGTTGTACTATATTCCTTTACTGTTGAACAAAGTCATCAACCTTAGCTTTTTACGTATGCGTTGATATAGAACATGGTTTATGCTAGGTTCTAAGTACTATTTAAGTAGGTAAAACTAGATATAATTGATGCAGTATCATCACATGGCATGGCAGGCTGCAGTCCGGTGCACTAAGCTCATGTGTGGGGCGCTGAAGGGTCAAACCACATTTGATTCTTACTACACAATCTTACCTTGTATTTTTGCAAGAAACTGTTTCCGCGGTTTGAACCTGTGATATCTTAGTCATATAACAATGTAACAACTTTTCTATTGCGCCCAAGCAATAAACATTTATTTACTATAAATTCCAAGCCCTCTTATATACTTTGGTATTTTCTGAGACCTTGATAACAAAGATACTATGACATTTTCTGTTATTTGTGTTGTTAATCACACACTCTTATACACTTAACCACAGTACTGTACCCTTCCAACTTGAGGGTCTACACATTGAATCTAATGAAAATAAGACTAATGGGTTAAGGATGTGCTTGTAAGAATTTTTATTATTCTTATGTGTGGTCCAATTAATGTAAAGCCCATAACTAATATTTAATGAAGAATAAATCTCGTCCGTTAGATCGGTTACTTGATGGACGTACCAGATTAAGTCTCAGCCCCTATAAATTGGTCCTCCCTCCACCCCATTAGGGTTACCACTTCTTCTATATACTTTTCCATTATTGACGGCTGTGGTAACGTAAGGCTAGGGCAAGGAGGTAGAAACCAGTTTCTACAATTAACGCTTCCGCTTTCGTGATAATGTCTTTCGCATCAGGTACGCTTTCTGTAAGATTATCATGTTCAAGATCCTGGTATGCATTAAGTTAAGCTTACATGTGGTATCAGAGCCTGAATTACTTGAACTGATAATCTTCATTAAGAAAAGACCTAGTTATATGACTGCGTTGTTGTTATATGAAATCATGTGTAGCCTTCGGTAAAATACGAAATCATGACTTTAAAGTCACAATTTATGGTCAGAATACGATTTCTCTGTTTGTGGAAATTGAATTTTGTAATGGATAGTAAATTAATTGGGAAAATCAAACAAACTACAATTCTCTTATTTTACCATTGAATTATTTGTTGCTTTTGATTTCCCCCATTATCCATATGCATGAATCAGTAAAGGCAAATCATATGAACAATGATGATTTGGTTTCATTCTCCGAAATTGACCGTACAATAATTAAGTGTTAGAAGTTTTCATCGTATACGTCGTATGGGATTAGGTCATTGGTTTGACCAATTAAAACTTGGCTCATCAATTTTTGGTAATTAAAAATTATGCCATCTATGTGGACTTAATTATGGAAGTCTTGGCAGGATTTTGACCCAGAATTGTTTGATTTAATCATGAACTTATTGCTATTTTATCATGAAATTTATGTTTGTTTCTTAGGCCACAATTTTAATTTTGGGCTATTTATCAGTACTTGGGCCGTTAGGTTGATGAAGCAATTAATTGTTTATGTTATGTATGTGATTATATTTACATAGTTTGTTAGTCACCAAAGTGGCCAAACTAGAATGTTTAATATTTACACATACATTATCTCCATGTTAACTTTATGCATGTATTATGTTTATATAGTTTGTTAGTCACCAAAAGTGGCCGAACTAGATTGTTTATGAATTTTACATGCATAAAGTTAATTATTGCTTATATTATGTATGTGATTATGGTTTTATAGTTTGTTAGTCACCAAAGTGGCTAAACTAAAATGTTTAAAATGTACATACATAAGTTGTGTATTTATTTTATACATGTATTAATGTCTATATAGTTTGTTAGTCGCCAAAGTGGCCAAACTAGTATGTTTGTGAAAGATGTGCATGTATAAATATTGTCGTTTGTCCATTAAACTAATGAAATGCCTATAATTGAAAATAGATGGATAAATTGACATTCACTATTGCTAGAACTTAAGGATTTACCCAAAGGTGAATCAATTATTCTATGAGTAGTGAACATAATGAGGCAAATTAGTATTTTTTAATCAAATATGTATTGTATATCCAAAGATGTCGTATATGTTTGATTGAAAATATTTAATTTCCTGTTAAAGTTGAAAGTGAGATTTAAATTATGATAGTATGTCGTAGTATCACCCAAAGGAGAATTACGATATACTTTTATTGCTTTGCTGAATCCACATTATTTTCTAATTTGCGAGCATATGTATATCTATTTTGCACCTATTGCTCTTCATTCGCTTGCTTCATCTGTTACTGTGTTCAACGGATTGAACTTCTCTGAATGGCATGAACAAGTCCAGTTCCACTTAGGTGTGATGGATCTTGACTTGGCTCTGCTGAAAGAAAAACCCACTCCTATTACTGATACAAGCAGTGAGGATGAGAAATCCTTCCATAAAGCATGGGAACGCTCTAACAGATTGAGCCTTATGTTTATGCGAATGACTATTGCCAACAACATTAAGAGTACTATTCCACAGACAGAAAGTGCCAGGGAATACCTGAAGTTTGTGAAAGAACGTTTTCGTTCTGCTGATAAGTCTTTCGCTGGTACACTAATGGATGAACTCACGACCATGAAGTTTGATGGGTCGCGTAGTATGCAAAATCACATCATCAAGATGACTAATATTGCAGCAAGACTCCGGACTTTGGGGATGAAAGTGGATGGCTCCTTCTTGGTTCAGTTTATTCTAAACTCATTGCCTCCTGAGTATGGACCATTCTAAATTAACTATAACACTATTAAGGATAAGTAGGATGTTAGTGAATTGTCCAGTATGCTTACTCAGGAGGAATCAAGACTTAAGAAACAAGAAGGTCATTCTATTAACCTCATGGGTCAAAGAGCTGGTAAAGGACTTAAAGTGAAGGCCAACAAGTTCAAGAAGAAGAAAGCACCTGCTAAAGTTCAACAGGATGCTCATAAAGAACTCAAGGCAGATGTGTGTCGTTTCTGTAGAAAAGAAGGACACTATCAGAAAGATTGCCCGAAACGTAAAGCTTGGTTCGAAAAGAAAGGTAATTTTAGTGCTTTTGTATGTTTCGAATCAAATTTAGTAGAAGTTCCTAATAATACTTGGTGGCTTGATTCTGGTGCAACTACTCATTTATCCACTATGTTGCAGGGATTTCTTACGATCCAAACTACAAATCCAAATAAGGATTTCTTGTTCATGGGAAATCGTATGAATCTCCAATTGAAGGCATAGAGACTTATCGTTTGATCTTGGAGACTGGACATCACCTGATCTATTACAGACTCTTTATGTTCCTTCAGTTTCTAGGAATTTGATTTCTCTTTCAAGACTTGATGTTTCTGGATTTGATTTTAAGTTTGGACATGGATGTTTCAAATTATATAAGAATGTTGTTTTTTATGGTTCTGGTGTTCTTATTGATGGTTTATATAAATTGAAACTCAATACTGTTTATTCTGAATCCCTTCTTGCTATACATCAAAATGTTGGAATTAAACGTAGTTCACTGAATGAAAGTTCTGCTTACTTGTGGCACAGGCGTTTGGGTCATATATCCAGAGAAAGATTAGAAAGATTAGTAAAGAATGATATTCTTCCGAATCTAGATTTTACTGATCTTGATATATGTTTGGATTGCATTAAGGGAAAGCAAATCAAGCATAGTAAGAAAGGTGCCACAAGAAGCACTCAGCTTCTTGAAATTATACACACTAATATTTGCGGACCTTTTGATGTTCCATCTTTTGCTGGAGAAAAATATTTTATCACTTTTATCGATGATTTTTCACGTTATGGATATATCTACTTGCTGAAAGAAAATCTCAAGCAACGGACGCCCTCAAAGTGTACGTCAATGAGGTTGAAAGACAATTAGATAGGAAAGTGAAAATCATTAGGTTAGATAGAGGTGGTGAATTTTATGGAAAATATAGCGAATCGGGACAATGTCCAGGTCCATTTGCAAAGTTCCTCGAGGAACATGGCATATGTGCACAATATACTATGTCGGGAACACCTCAACAAAATGGGGTTGCAGAAAGGCGTAATCAGACACTTATGGATATGGTTAGGAGTATGATAAGTAATTCCTCATTACCCAAAACCTTGTGGATGTATGCTCTTAGTACCGCTGTGTATTTATTAAAAAGGATTCCTAGTAAGGCAGTTCCAAAGACTCCTTTTGAACTGTGGACTGGAAGGAAGCCTAGTTTAAGACACCTGCATGTTTGGGGCTGCCCAACGGAGGCTAGAATTTATAATCCACATGAAAAGAAATTAGATTCTCGAACAGTAAGTGATTACTTTATTGGTTACCCAAAGAAATCTAAAGGGTATAGGTTTTAATGTCCAAACCATAGCTCAAGAATTGTTGAAACCGGTAATGCAAGATTCATTGAAAATGGTGAAGTTAGTGGGAGTGTCGAACGACAAAGTGTGGAAATAAATGAGGTAAGGGTTAATGTTCCATTGCCCATGAATGTGCCTACTTCCACACCAATAACAAATATTGTTCCCGTTGTCGAAGAACACTTTGACAATACTGAACAACATTTGAATGAAACACTCTAGGAAGGAACTAACTCACAAATATCTGACGCAAATGAACCACAAACAGTGTCATTGAGAAAATCTCAAAGAGAAAGAAAATCGGCTATTCCAGACGATTATGTGGTTTATTTACAAGAGTCAGATTTTGACATTGGACTTAATAAAGATCCGATTTCATTTTCACAAGCCATAGAAAGTACTGAGTCTAACAAATGGATTGATACCATGAAAGAAGAGTTAAAATCAATGGAATACAACAAAGTCTGGGATCTCGTTGAATTGCCAGAAAGTTCTAAAAGAATCAGGTGTAGATGGGTCTTCAAGACCAAGCGCGATTCAAATGACAATATTGAACGATATAAAGCCGGACTTGTTGCCAAGGGTTATACTCAGAAAGGAGGCATTCATTATAAAGAGACCTTTTCACCGGTCTCAAAGAAAGACTTGTTAAGAATTATTATGGCTTTAGTGGCTCATTATGATTTAGAGTTACACCAAATGGATATGAAAACTGTCTTTCTTAATGGAGACCTCGAGGAGGAAGTTTATATGGACCAACCAGAGGGTTTCAAAATTAAAGGAAAAGGTCAAATGGTGTGTAAATTAGAGAAGTCAATATATGGACTCAAACAAGCCTCACGACAATGGTATATAAAGTTTAATGATACCATTACATCTTTTGGATTTAAGGAAAACACTGTTGATCGGTGTATATACCAAAAGATCAATGGGAGCAAGTTTATATTCTTAGTCCTATATGTTAACGATATTTTGCTTGCTGCTAATTATTTGGGCATGTTACGTGAGACGAAAGATTTTCTCTCTAAGAATTTTGAAATGAAAGATATGGGTGAGGCATCCTATGTGATAGGGATAGAAATATTTCGTGATAGATCACAAGGACTATTGGGACTGTCTCAGAAAGGCTATATCGAAAGAGTTCTTGAGAGATTTAACATGAATAATTGTTCAGCAGGAGTTGTTCCAATTCAAAAAGGGGACAAATTTAGTCTCATTCAGTGCCCAAAGAATGATGTAGAACGAAAAGAAATGGAGTCAATTCCTTACTCTTCTATTGTTGGAAGTTTGATGTATGCTCAAACTTGCACAAGACCGGATATTAGTTTTGCGGTCGGAATGCTAGGAAGATATCAGAGTAACCCAGGAATTGATCACTGGAAAGCTACAAAGAAAGTTTTGAGGTACCTGAAAGGAACGAAGGATTATATGCTCACGTATAGGAGATCCAACAATTTGGAAGTTATTGGATACTCGGATTCAGATCATGGTGGATGTGTTAATACTAGAAAGTCCACTTTTGATTACTTGTTCCTATTAGCTGAAGGAGCAATATCATGGAAGAGTGCTAAGCAATCCGTCATTGCTACATCCACAATGGAAGCAGAATTTGTGGCATGTTTTGAAGCCACAATTCATGCATTATGGCTACGGAACTTTATTTTAGGACTTGGGGTTGTCGACATCATTACCAAGCCGCTGAAAATTTATTGTGATAATACTGCAGCAATATTCTTCTCCAAGAACGATAAGTACTCCAAAGGTGCCAAACATATGGAATTAAAGTACTTTACTGTCAAGGATGAAGTTCAGAAACAAAAGGTGTCACTTGAGCATATTAGAACTGATCTCATGATTGCAGATCCGTTAACGAAAGGTTTACAACCAAAGACATTTAAAGAACATGTACATAGAATTGGTCTTGGTTGTACTTATGATTAATGTTTTTCTTTATGATGTTTGACACTCTGAGCTCAATTATATGGTTCTGATATACTTTAATGAATTTCATGTTTCTCATAATGGTGTACACATTATTGTTTTGAGATATTACAAGATAAGTCTCCATGAGACATTATTGTGGACTATAATGTTAAATGTTTTATAACTTATGAACCTAGTATGATAAGTTGCTAATGTTGTAGTATATGGAAGGGAGTATGTAGCACAAAATTATGTATAACCGCCATAACTCGCATTAGTGGTTTGTCATATTAAGGTATGTATGATGGACATTAGAGAAGAGATTTATTTTATGCGCTACTAATGTTTTATGTCATTTAATATTAGTGTTATGTGGTCATTGGGTCAAGTGGAGAATGTAAGAATTTTTATTATTCTTATGTGTGGCCCAATTAATGTAAAGCCCATAACTAATATTTAATGAAGAATAAATCTCGTCCGTTAGATCGGTTACTTGATGGACGTACCGGATTAAGTCTCAGCCCCTATCAATTGGTCCTCCCTCCACCCATTAGGGTTACCACTTCTTCTATATACTTTTCCATCATTGACGACTGTGGTAACGTAAGGCTAGGGCAAGGAGGTAGAAACCAGTTTCTACAATTAACGCTTCCGCTTTCGTGATAATGTCTTCCGTATCAGGTACGCTTTCTGTAACGTTTCTCTGTAAGATTATCATGTTCAAAATCCTGGTATGCATTAAGTTAAGCTTATAGTGCTTACATGTTAGTTTTAATACTTAATTATGTTATAAAAATACGAGCATTCAATTAAAAACTATAGGTTAAACTGGGTGAATTAGCAGAGTATCTTAAGGAAGCCGCACATACAAAGATCGTCCTTGGAGGAAGTGAAAGATAGTTTAATTAAATTAAATGAGAGGGTAACTTTTCGAGAAAATGATAATTTACTTTTAACTTAATGTTTTATGTCTGCTTTGAAATGTGGTGCATAATCTTGCTTCAGATTTCGCATATGATAGGAACACACAATATGCGACAAGTGAGGGATGACTCAGTGGTTAAGCACCTCCATCCACGATTGATAGGTTCTGGGTTCGAGTCACACTGGAGGGGAAGTGTGGAAACACTATAAATCCTCCTAAATGGGAGGGAAAAAAGAAAAAAAAAGGAACACACAATATGCCGAGACCTGAATTGGAGCATTCACGAAAGTTACAAATAGGATGAGGACTTCAATATATAATAGTAGTTTTTTACAAGTATATTACAGAACAGCCCCTCTCCCAGCTCCCACCCTCATCAAGGAAAAAGAAAAGGAGAAAGAGCAAACAAATGCTTCCCTAAAATTAGGAAGATGAATTCATGAGTCACCTCTAGCATATTGCATTTAAAGTTTGAATTTAGACTCCATTTTTCAGGAATAGAATAAAATTAAGATGACATAATATGTATCATGTACCCAATAAAATCACTCAATGAACAGCTCAAGTCTCATTTTACCTGGTAGTAATGTGGGAGCTGGCGAGTTATTGATTTTTGGAAAATCAGTAAGTGTGCGTTAAATAAATTTAAGTTTCTTGGACCATCAGTGTGTAGAATTTACTACACCATCAGGTAAATTTAAAAGGTAGTATATGTACCTTTCTTATATAATTACTAATTTATGACCAAAAAAACATCAAAGGAAAATAGAATCCTAATTGAAAGTAACCAAAATTCTGTCTTTTTCCAGTAAAATTTTAGGTTTTTCATGGTTCCCATCATTTTTTATTAACTTTCATGGTTTTCAATCTCACTAACGTAATTCTTCAACACCAAAATTAATTTAGAATTGAATGCTATTTACTAAAGTATTATTTTTTCTCAATGTCATGGTAAATCAACCACCCAAGTAATTCTTCAACCCCCAAACATTGTGAATCTTAAAAGAAATAATTTGTCAACGTCCCAAACGTGGGGAACTTTTCTGATTTTCATGAAGAAATTGTTGCAATTCCTTATCAATTGAACTTGTAGCGGCAATGATATCCATTAACAATATTCCCAGTTATGGTGATGTAGGATTAGCCTATCTCAAGACTTCATTTTTATTCTATCTTTCTAGTGGGTCAACTTTGTTCATTTAGTTCTCACTTCTCACCTTTCTCCTTATATTGGGGTTTCTTCATCACCAAATGGCTACAGGAAGAAACGAATATTGGTTTGGAAGAATTAGGAATTACTAGGAAGCTTCCGCATAAATAATTTTCCTTTATTTTATTACTGATTTGGTTAGTTTGTTACTTATATAGCTAGTAGATGATAGACAAGTGTACAGATAGGATTGTTTCTTTCTCATTCTTTATTTGTATTTATTATACACTAGTGTTATTTGGCCCGGACATAAAAATTATTTGTAGATTAGTTTTAAAATATTTCAGCTCTTACTCCTTTGTTTATGGGTCCGATCACTTAAAATGGAGAATTGACATGGGACTACCTTGTAATCGCCTCATATGAATATGATAAAAAATAGTATATCTTAAAATGTTGATCAAAGCTTACGTAATTTAACTTTTGAGAAGTGAAACATGACATGTATTTTGAGACGGAGGGAGTAAATGCTTAAACCTCTTGTATTGAAATTTCATCTTATCCTAATGAGGTGGTCAAGTTAATAAAACATGAATTTTTCCGTTCAGACTTATGCGCTTCCTTTTTCTATACTTTTTTTTCAAAATACCTATCATGTTACGCTTTTTTAGAGTCAAATTATATGAACTTTGACTAATATGGTAGGATATATTCTTCACCATATTAATGTGAAGAGAATTGCAACTTACGTAATTAAATTTTACTTTTAAATATTAAACTAATCTAGTCTAATTTAGCTCCAACAATTAGTCAAATTAAAATGTGAGAAAATAAAACGTGAGAACAATTTTGAAACAAAAAGAGTAAGTGCCCGTTTGGATGGGCTTATAAGTTAGTCAAACCAACTTATAAACCCTTTTTAGCTTATTGTAGTGTTTGGCTGCAAACTTAAAGTGATTAAAATAAGTCATAAAGTGCTTAAAGTCAGTCAAAAATGAAAAATTGGGATTCCTAACTTTTGTTTTTTGGAGAGCTTAAAGCCATTTTCGTTGACTATTAAAATTACTTTTATATATCTTATATTTTATTCTAATTCCCAAACTACATCTCACCTAAAAGCCCTAAAAGTGACGATTTGTTCCTCACTTCATCTTCTGCTACAACAACGCAGTCTCCAAGGAAGCTCTAAATTTTCCTCAACTGCCCATTATTAACCAATTCCTCCTAACTAATCGCTATTCACCGAAATTAAGGTTTGTTTCTCATATCTCAATGGTTTCTTTTCAGTTCAATTATTCATTACAATTATTGTGATGGGAATGGGTTATTAGTTCAGTTTTGGTGTTTATTTTGTCAATCTTGTCTTGGATTTAATTTGTGTTGTAACCTCCATAGTTTTTCTTGATATTTGTTTATTGGGTTTTCTTGTTTTTTCCTATAAGGATTGTTTTGTTTGTTTGTTTGTGTGCGTTTTGGGATACCCTTTATGTAGATGTACTGTTATTGCTCTGTTGTAAGTTTATTTCTTTACCAACATATTTGGTTTCTTGGGTTCGTTGGTTTTCCTGTGTATTTGCATTGGTAAAATACCCTTTATGATAGAGGTACTGTTATGGTGTATTTTATGTCTATTTTCTTGGTCATAGTTAAATCTTGAGTTCATAATATGGGATTCAAGGTGATTGTTTTCTGTTTCTCCGATAGTAGTGCCTAGAGGATTTTGATTTGCTATATCTGTTCCTATTTTCTGTTTTGAATTTGAGTTTCGTGGACGGGGTGGATGGCACTCGGGTTCTTGATTTTATCAATGCTGGGAAGGCATTGCTTAAGAAGTAGGTACCTAGTGGAATTCTTGCGTTCTGGTTCAGATGAAGCTTTTCCTTAATTTCGCAGATGAGAATTGTTTTTCACTAAAGTGAATTCTGCACTTTTGCTTCATTGACAAGGTGTTGATGTAACTTTTAAACGGTTTTAATATTTAATTTACAATAAAGGGGTGTAAATAAGTTCAGGATTTTTTTTTCCAGTTACCCTTTTGTCGTGTCAGACGCTATAGTCAGATACCAAAGGAGAATAGAATATAATGCAGCATCACGTGTTCTGTGGAGTTCGTTGTTATGTATAGGATGCATATGATTTGTTATTTGGATTCAGCTATCTCCGGTGAGGCTGCCGGGTTGGTGCCGAGGAGAGTGAGTGAGAAGAAGTTGAAGAGGAATGTTTGCATTGTAGGGAGGAGAGAAGCTGAATTGGATTTTGAAAGATCTGATTCAAAAGTTCCAAACATTGTGTCGAGCTCGTTAACTAGTGTAGGCACCCATGTTTTTGAGCTTCTTTTTAGGATGTCCAGTGAAATTTTTTTAATCTGCAATATAACAATATCAAAATATTTTCTGTAAGAATCTCTCATCCCATTCTCTAAAAAAAAAGGTTTAGAATAAGACTTAGAACAGAGGAGTCACTGAGCAAGTTGATAGTAATCTGAGAAAGCAAGTCGTAGTTTCAATCGTTGAGCAGAACATATTTCTTATAGAAAAGATCAGTCTGGTGTACGAAACATTCTAGGTTCATGCATGGTTCAAGAAAAAGCCGCACACAAACTTTAATGACTGATTCTACGGCTCGAATTCTTGACTTACAAATCACATGAAAGCAAATTTACTGTTGTTCTTATGACGGGGCGAAATGTAATTCTCGATGCAAGGGCATAAGCTCCACAAATATTTAATAGTTTGTATAAAAGATTAAACTATGAAATTGTAGAAGATAACTTTACAGTAGTATAAAATTCAAAAGAAATGAAAGTAACAAACTGTTTTAACTTCCAATGCGTAATGATAATGAAAGTAACAAACTGTTTTAACTTCCAATGCGTAACAAACTGCTGCTGCTGGCTGCTGCTGCGGCTGCTGGTTGTTGCGGCTGCTGTCTGCAGTTGCGGGCTGCAGCTGCTGCTGCTGGTGGCTGCTGCTGGTTGCCGCGGCTGCTGGTTGCTGCTGCTGCTGGCTGCTGCTGCGGCTGGCTGGCTGCAGTTGCGGGCTGCAGCTGCTGCTGCTGGTGGCTGCTACTAGTTGCTGCGGCTGCTGGTTGTTGCTGGCTGCAGTCCGCAGTTGCGAGCTTTTAGTCTATTCTATTACTATTGCTCTTTGTTGCATCTTTGTCTCCATGCTCTTTGTTGCCTCTTTTTCTCCACTCTCGGTACATTCAAATAATCAAATATTTTTTATGCTTCCACTTCTTCTTTATTATCTCTCTATTTTGGTATGTGTACAAAAAGCTGTGACTAGGGAATTGTGGTTGTGTGTTTAGTTATTGGGCTGCCAATATTATGATGTTGCAGAGTTCATGAACGTTTATTTCTCCTTTCTTCAGATTGTTTACATTCAATCATGTCGGAAACTAGTAAAGCACGAAGTAATGCTAAGTGGGATGATGATGCCAACATTAAATTTATAGATTTGTGTGAAAATCAGATTAGACAAGGACGTAGACCACACACTCATTTAAATAGAGATGGATGGAATAATGTTGTTGAAGAATTCAATAGAGCCACGGGAAGAAATTATGATAAAAAAACAAATGAAAAATCATTGGGATAACATGAAAAAAGATTTGATTCTTTTTAAGAAGTTGATGAGAGGGGAGACAGGTTTAGGATGGGATGCCACGAAAAATACAATTATGACAGATGATGATTGGTGGGAGCGAAAAATTAAGGTACATCTCTCACATTTTTCTATATGTCTTTCTTTTTTCTTTCATTGCTAAATTTCTTGGTTAGTTTAAAGTAGTTTTGATTCTTTTGTTACAGGAGGATGATCGATACAATAAGTTCAAGAAAATAGATCTTTCACTTATATGGTATCGCTATGATGCGTTGTTTTATGATATTGTTGCTACTGGAGAAAGAGCACGTGCAGCGAATCAAGAACAAATGTGTGGCATTAGAGTAGATCTTGATGAAGAAGGAACAAATAATATTGGTGGCTATGACAAAGAACACTTTATCAATCCTAGTGATGAAGGGAATGATGAAAGTGATGATACACAGAATGTGGATTCTATTATGTTTCCTAAGCCGTCACTTAAAAGACGAGGTTCCATTGATGATACTGGCACTAGCAATCAAGTAAAAAAAAATAAGGCAAAATCTGGTGCGACATCAATAAGAGAGGATATACACTCTCTAGTGGAGTTTATGTCTAGTAAAAGCACTGCTATAACCCCTTCGGTAGATGATCCCATCATCAATAAGTGTATGAATATGTTGGCAAATTTTTCTGATATTCCTGCTGGGAGTGGAAAGTACAACTATGTTTGCAACATGTTTCTTAAGAAGGATGCACGTCAACCGTTTCTTAAGATGGAAACTGATGAAGCTCGGAAATCTTGGTTGGAGTATAACTATCAGTTACACCTTGAGAAAATGGGCTGATTGTGTTGCTATGGTTAAATATTTTTATTGTTTAATGTTCGAACATTATGGTTGTGCGTGTAAACTTTACTTATTGCTTCTTGTTTAGACATTGCGGTTGTATCCCTAAATCTTATGGTTGTACGTGTAAACTTTATGTATTGTTAATGTTGTGTTGACGTTGTGGTTGTATCCTTAGACCTTATGGTTATTGTTGTTGTGTTGGCTTTAATGAATGTGGGAACTTTATGTATTGTTGTGCTTGTTTTTCTTTGATGGAATAGTAATTTGAGATTTACAATGTGATTTTCCGAAGATAGATATGAGTGCATTGAAACAATGGAGTTTCTAAAAAATTTTGAAATTGGGTTGTTGGAAAAACTTTCATTTTTTACTAATTTGAGTCATTTCCATTTTCAGTTAAATGGAGAGTTGGGATATTAGAAATGTGGTATCTCCTCATTTAAGTGATTTGTTAGATGACGAAGATCAAGAACTAGAAGAGATTCGGAAAGAGCAAGATGAGAAGGAGCGGATGGCTTTATGTCATATAACATGTAAATACATTTTGATGTATTGTGAAAAATACCTATGCAAAGAACCTTGTTGTACAGCAATGCGCTCTGGAAATGAGTTTATTCAAGAGATATTACGAGGAAATGAGACTCGTTGTTATGAAAATTTTCGACTGAAGAAGGCGGTGTTCATTGATCTATCCAATGACCTAACTGATAAATATGGGCTTAAACCCACTCGTGGAATGTCTATACATGAAATGTTAGGCATATTCTTGATGACTTGTGCACATGGAGTTGGAAATCGAATGATACAAGATATCTTTCAACATTCTGGAGAGACAATTCATAGACACTTTCATAGTGTTTTAAAGGCCGTTTGTAAGCTTGCAAGAGATATCATTCAACCACATCCAAATTATAATGATGGTTGCGATGATCACAAGCCATGTAAACAAAGATATCTCCTTTTCTTTAAAGTAAGTAACCCGTTTATGATAATTTGTTATTCTGCATTGTATCTTTACTACCCTTATATAACAAAAGCTTTATGATAGTTTCTTGCCCCTTAGAATTCAACGAGAAAAAAATGGATCCCAAGTTTTTTATTTTACATTCACTTCTTGCAGGACTGTATTGGAGCAATTGATGGCACACATGTTAAAGCTAGATTACCGCAAGGTCAAGAGATACCATATATTTGACGTAAAGGTTATCCGACTCAGAATATTCTCGCCGTTGTTGATTTTAATATGTGTTTTACATTTGCATGGGCTGGGTGGGAAGGAGCAGCTCACGATAGTCGTATATTTGCTGAGGCCCTTCGTAGAGAAGAGCTCAACTTTCCACATCCACGCGTAAACAAATATTATCTAGTTGATGCAGGATATTCACACATGAAAGGATACATGGCTCCATACAAAGGAAATAATGTAAGATATCACCTAGCTGAATTTCGCCGCGGTGCAACTCGACAATTGCAAGAGCCAAGAGGACGCATTGAGAAATTTAACTATTTACATTTTTCTTGTAGAAATGTAGTAGAGTGCACATTTGGCGTTTGGAAAGCAAGATGGTCTATTTTGAGAGACATGTCATACTATCACATTGACACACAAAGGGACATCGTACTTGCTACTATGGTCATTCACAATTATATTAGAAAGAAATGCAATGTGGATGATGCATTCCAAACAACCAAGAAGGAGAGCTATATTCCATCGGTTGATTCTAATGATATTGGCACAACTTCAAGAGCTAACAATGTAGATGTCGAAAATGTAGGAGAACAAAATGATGTCTATTGGATGGGGTTTCGTGATATGATTGCTAGTGACATTTCTAATGCTTGATGCTTGTATTATATGAATATTTTTCACTTCTTCTTTTTATAGTGGAGTGCTTTCGGTTGTATTAGCACTTTTAGTGTCAAATTCTCCATCTTTGAAATATGAATTGTATTACCCTTTTTTAAGTCATGTTGATCCTAACTTATTAAAAAAATTGTGCTCTTTATAGTAGTCCTAGGCAAAAAATGTCCATTTGCTTCCGATTTTTTCATAAATGCCAATAGTAGATCATCATTATTAGAATTAGAAGTTTTTGTTCTACTTGCACGTTCATCTAGTGCTTCAATTATGTAATTGTTCAAAATGTGGAGGCTCTTCTTTAGACTTTTTTCCGATCCAATGGACAAAAATTTCATAAATTTTCACATGAAGTTGGGGTAGAACAATCTTTTGAAAACTGATTTTAGAGTTGTATCCATTGCAAGTGCAATTATCATCATGAAGTTCAATGGTGAGAATATTCAAACTTTTCCCTAGAGCAAGTCCAAAAATGTTATCAGTGCCATAACGTATCATTAAATCTTGTAAAATCCACTCTTCACCGTTAACATAGGATATATCTGTTGGAGGAAGAAGAATAGTTCAATTAATATTCTCATAATTAATACACAACTCTTTCTTGAAACAACAAATCAATATAAATACATTTCCAATAATGAAATAAATCAAGAAGATATTACTCCCTTCATTCCAAAATAAGTGTCTCTTTTAGCTCATGCACCCCCCCTTAAGTAACATGTATTTATAAAAAATTAACTTAAATAAACATTTTATAGTGGAAGTGATTTTAAAATATAAATTACTTTTGATTTGAATCAACTTTAGAGTTTAAAAATCTTTTAAATCAACTTATTCACGGTGTTAACAGCTTTAAGGGTATTTCAGTCATTTTGATAGAAAATAAGTGCTTAACAACACTTATTTACCAAACACATCAACAACTTATTTTCAGCATAAACACTTTTATTCAAACACTTAACTGCTTATTTATAAAAATAACTTTTAGCACTTAAAAGTTCTAAAAACACTTTATACATAAAAGTCACTTTTTTTAAGCCCATCCGAACGGTCTCTAAATGCTTCTGCATGACCCTTATAAGTTTTAAGATTTTCTTGTTTTGTTGACAAAGGCTAAAAAGAAAAAGCAGCACACGTGGATTTATCCATGTACCAATGACTAACCATCAATACATGAATGACGCAAGAGGGACTGGAGACTAAATTTGGGCCAAAAAATATCTCAAAAGTTGCCATTATTTACCAAATTACATGGTGGCAACTGAAGTAAAATAAAACTGACTCAAGGGTAATATATAAAAGAGGGAAAACTCAGCCCGTTAACCGGAACCGGACCGGTAACCGGTTAGGGAACCGTTTAACCGGTTTACCGGTTTGAAACCTCAAACCGGAACCGGTCCGGTTCAAAGTCTCCAAAACTTTTTTTTTGTTTTTTGTAGAATATATATATATTATAATATTTATTAGTATATTGTAGGTATATTTACATATGTTATACAAGTTTATAAGTAAAATTTAAATATTTACTGACTAACAGGCTACCAGCAAGTCAGCAATACAGAATATACGTGTATACATATATATATATATTAAGTTATATGCTTAAGTTATAGTGTTATACTACATATACCTAAAATATAGTAAAAATATACGTATATATATATCAATATACTTAGGTTATATAACTTATATATATATATATATATATATATATATATATATATATATATATATATATATATATATATATATATATCAATATATGTATCAATATACTTAGGTTATATAACTTAATATATATAAATATGTTTAAGTTATATATAACTTATATATATGTATAACTTAATATATATATATATATATGTTTAAGTTATACTTATACTATACTATACATTATAAGTATATTCTTAATATATTTTAGTTATTTTTCAAGTATATAACTTTCTAGTTTTTATTTTTAATATGAACACAAGTAAATAGAAGAAAGCTCAATGAGCCATATATTTTATTCATTCTTGGATAACATTTATTTGCAAGTTGTAGTTTTTTTTAACTTGCAAATAATACATGAGTTGTACAGAAATAGTAGAATAATAAAATCACCAATTTTGAACCATTTCGTTAATTTCCCCCACATCATATTCGGTCATGGAAATATCTTCAAAGTCTTCCATTTGGTCCGGTCCACTAGCTATCAAATCTTCAATTTCTTCCTCTTATCCTTCCTCCGCTTCTAAGTTTTGGTTGCGTCGCTCCGATCTTATCCAATCGCGAATGCACACTAGTACTTGCAAGCTAAAGCCGGATAATGAATGTCTATGGTCTCCAATTTGCTGTCTTCCTTGGCTAAATGCGCTCTCCGAAGCCACGGTTAATACTTGAACCGTAAGGATATCTCGAGCCATTCTTGAAAGTATCAGATAACTTGCCTTGTACTTCTTCCACCATGCTAAGACGTCCAAGTCATCCAGTTCCTTGATATCCACATTTGGCTGCATCAAATAAAAGTTATATTCATCAAAGTTTGCAGTACAAGAAGAAGTTGGCTGTGAATGTAAAACTTTTAAACCCGACAAGCCCTTTTTGCTACTCTGAGAAGTAGTAGGGTGTGGAACAACGGGTGTAGCACGTTCTTCCAAACTAGAATAATGAGTAAAAACTTTTCTAAACTCATCATTAATAGCGAGATCGGCTTCAGCAAAAGATGGTTGAACTCCCTCTTCAATTTCTAAAAATGTATAAATTTGACTAACCAAATTTTTAGTATAAGACACTTTTAAACAAGGATTTAAAAGGGAACCCAATATAAATAAAGTTGGGATGGGGAAAAAATACTTCTTAAATTTGATTATCATTTCAAAAATAGCCACTTGATAATCGGGTTTATATTTATACTCTTGTAAAACTCTAGCTATTTCCGCTAAGTAGGCTAAAATTCCGGTTACCGTGAGATAGAATTGTCTAGAAAAACAAGAGTTGCATTATAAAATTTTTCTAAGAGGCCAACACATTCTTTAACATCTTCCCAATGCGAATAATTTAACCAATCATCACTATCAGTATTATATTTATTGTGAACTTGTTGTATGAGAATCCTATACTCATATGCTTGTTGTAGCATAATGTAAGTGTAGTTCCACCTAGTCTCAATTTCTACTTGAATTTTCCTAGGTCTAAGGTTATTTTCCACACAAGCATTCTTAAAATCTCTAATTCTTCCCCTATTAGCATTACAAAAAAGAAACGCAACAACATCTCTAACTTTTTGAACAGAATCATCAAAATGCACAAGACCATCTTTAACAATTAAATTTAAAATGTGACAACTACATCTTACATGAAAAATATTTCTTAGCGGAGGGTTTAGTTCTCTTTTTATAAGACCTATCGCCTTTGTATTATTAGAAGCATTATCTAAAGCAATACAAAGTGTTTTTCTATAAATGTTAAAAAATCTCATAATAGTAGACATTGAATCGGCTAAAAATTTTCCATCGTGACGACCTTTTCCTTCGTCATATAAAAAATCTATAATTCTTTTTTGCATAACCCAGTTGTCATCAACCCAATGACATGTAATAGCAAAAAAATCTAAATGGTTAATACTAAAACCCAAATCAGCGGTAAGACAAACATTACAATTTAAAGAATTAAATACATGGCGCAAATAAAATCTATATTTTTTAAACAAATCTATAGCATCGGCTCTACAAGTACTTCTAGGAATACCCTCAAATAACGGATTATAACAACGTTGAATATAAGTAACAAACCCCAAACCTGAGGGAAAGGAAAATGGTAAACAATCATAAGCTACCATTTTAGCTATTTCTACATGCTCTTTTTTCTTGTCATACTTAAAATTTCTACCGGTTCGTGGGTCTATCGTCATTTGAATCCCCCCCACATTTGAACCCGTTTGCTCTCCCCAAATATCCATATGTTTGGTTCTCATATGACCATTTAGTGTACCCGTTCCACCATCCTTACCAGTTTCTTGCTTAAAACTAAATACTTGTCCACATAGGGTACACGTAGCTGTTTGGTTTTCCCTATTCTTAGTCATAAATTTTCAAACTTTAGCTGTTGCTTACGAGTTCTAGGCGGTTTGTCTTGTGTATGTGATTGTGCAGGACATGTATCTCCTATGGGATTTTCGGGGGGTTGTGTTTCATCATCATCATCTAACTCTTCATTAAAAGTATTGGTAAAATGTTGTTGCATTGCCTCATGACCTAAAAGTGGATTATTTCTACCAACATCAATACCTAAATTAGGTGTTTCTTCCACAAATGTTTCCTCATTAAGCGCACCCCTAACAATACGACTACTACTACCGGCACCACGTCTTAATCTCTTTGACATTATTAAATAGAATTAATTTAAATTGCGTAAATTAAATTACGAAAAATAAAGATAGAGTTGGAACGAAGGTAATAAGTTGCCGGATTAATTTCCAACAAAGTGAAGGCGGCTAGAATTGCAAATCCACCAAAGCTACTTCGGATTGTTGCAAAATCACCAACTCCACCAACAATATTATAATTGTAAAATTAATAATTGAAACTAGAATAAGACTATAATATTTATTTGAGAGAAATTTAAAGTGGCTAATTATTGCAAAGTAACTATAATTGAGAGATTGAGATTTGAGAGAAAGAGAAGAGTGAATTGGTGTGGATTAAAATGAAAATGAAGAAGGGTTTATATAGGGTTGGGGAATGGGTTAAAGTGTTAAAAAAAAGTTTGGGGGGTTGGGGGGAGGGGGGGGAGGGGAATTAATTTATGGACTATTGCCAACGGTCCAATAACGTCCATAAGCCCAGCACCGCAACGGCTATATTTAAAAAAAAAAAAAATTAACCGGTCCGGTTCCGGTTTCAAAAAAATCGGAACCGGACCGGTAAGAAATAAACGGTTAACCGGTTCTACCGGTCCGGTTACTGGTTTGAACCGGTTAAACCGGACCGGTTGACACGTTTACCCTTAAGGACGAAAAAAGCACAACATCCTCTATTATATATAATTATAATGTATAGCAACAGTGAAATACTCAGTAGAAATAACACAGAAAATTTCTCCATTCACAATTTGTTTTTCTTGTTCCGCAATACTTCTATATTATGGTTTCAAATCATTCCTCCACAAGCAGTCCGTCAAAACTACATATGCAATGTACAGTCTACAGATAGGGGAGGGATGCAGGTTAGACAGGGTGGTAAAGCCAGAGAGAGAAAATGAATTACCAAATTTGATGAGTTATGAAGACATAGGGTTTCCAAGGAGAGAGATTAGCGAAAAGGAAAAAGATATAGTGTTTGAATTTCGGAGAAAAGAAAATGATTTGAAAAATGTTGGTTAGCTGCTTTAGCAGTGTAAAAGAATTATACATTGAAAGTGTACAAAACTTAAACTCATGTTAAATCCAAGTTGCATTTAGTACTCGATGCTTAAAACTTAGATTTTCTTTTGTCCTACTTTCGACATTCTGTTTTGCTTTAAATGTGCAATCCTCCAAAATTTAATCATCATGACAAGGAACACATTTTTTTTCAAGGGCAATTAGTTACCTAATTTACTAAATCCTTGTGTCATGTTTCTATTGAAAACATTAACTATATTAAAAGAAGAGCAATGGTTCGCGTGAGAACATAATAACACTTGTTAAACATGAGAAGATCCCTCTCTTAACATCTTACTAAACAAAGAAAATTAGTTTTCTCTAACTGATTTTGCAACTTTGAACGTGAACAAGGTGGAGTACAACTGATAAAAGAGTTAGTTAGAGTTAGTTATGCCAGTTGTATATCAGTGGTATGCCAGCTGTATACGGGCAGTTAGAAGTCGGATAGGAGCTTAAGTTAATCATGTAGATTGTTAGGTAGTTATTAGATTAGCTCATTGTGTATAAATAGGTGATCAATCATTGTAAATGTACAGATTTTCATATTGTCCATTTCATTTGAATGAATACAATTTCTCTTTAGTTTCTCCTTTCTTCTTCATCTCTATTAATGTCTACTTGTATCACCATTACTGAGCTCGTTTAACACGGTATCAGAGCTTTGGATGAACGTATCCTAGCTCAGTATAAATCGATTCTCTATAAACTGAATCGAAGTTGAAGTTACTGTATAGTCTTCAAATCAGAAAAGATCGAGCGACAGAGAGTCTAGATCTTGAAGATTCTGATTGTCCAGTACTTAATTCAATACAAGTTTGTTACTGATCACTATTTTCTGGAGGAAAAATGACGAATACTGAAGGAAATCGATTAAATGTTGCTGCAACTTCTAGCAATGGTCAAGAGTATGATCAAGTTCATCACAATCATCCATTGTATATTTATTCTTCAGATACACAAGGTTCAGTGCTTATCTCAGTTCAATTGCAAGGATCTAAGAATTATTCACTTTGGAGTAAGTCTATGCGTATTACTCTACTTGGAAAGAATAAACTAGAATCTGTGTTAGGCACTTGTAAAAAGGAGTCATATGATTCTAGTTTACATGAACTTTGGGACAGGTGCAATGCAATAGTTTTAGCTTGGATTATGAATACTATTTCTAAGAGTTTGATCAACAGTGTTATACATGCTTCTAGTGCTCATGAAATCTGGGAGGATCTAAGAGAAAGATTTGATAAGATCAACACATCTAGGTCATTCTATTTGCATAAGGAAATTACTAGGCTAACTCAATGTGTATCATCTGTGTCAGTTTATTTTTCTAGACTGAAAGAACTTTGGGATGAGTATGAAGCATTAGCACCTCATCCTAACTGTAATTGTCCTGAATCAAAAGAATATACTGAGCATTTTAGGAAGCAGAAGTTACGGCAATTCCTAATAGGACTCAATGAATCATATGAGCACACTAAGAAGCAAGTGCCGATGATTAGTCATCTGCCTAGTATAAATCAAGCTTATGCCATCATCCTAAGTAGGCGTTTGGACATGCGATTTCATCTCATGAGATGAAATCATGACATGAAATTAGCGTTTGGAGATGCGATTTCATCTCATGAGATGAAATCCCAAATCATCCAAAAAGGCATGATTTGGGATTTGAAATCATGATTTCAAAAAATATAAATGTAAAATTTGACCCATACGTTTATTTTTGTAAAAAAAAAAGACTCATAAGTTGGTAGATATATTTACCAGTCATATTTACCAACCTTAAGTTGGTAGATATATTGTGCGTACCATGTGGGAGGATTATATTAAAGAGTAGTTACATTACTATTCATGTTAAATTTTCCTTTTTGT
Organism: Lycium barbarum; assembly: GCF_019175385.1. Taxonomy (NCBI): domain Eukaryota; kingdom Viridiplantae; phylum Streptophyta; class Magnoliopsida; order Solanales; family Solanaceae; genus Lycium; species Lycium barbarum. The sequence goes on along the minus strand of NC_083348.1, from coordinate 95,459,756 downwards.
TGAACTAAAGTTTGATCAATTGATGTTGTATTTTTTAGAAAAGTCTTCTAGTAGCGTATTAATTTTATTATGAACTATGATTTACTCATTTAGTAAGATTGTATAAGAATTGGGAAAATTTTGATGGTTTTCACAACTTGTGGGGGTTTTTATGTTTATAAACAAAAAATACAACTTAAGAAATTCAAATTGCATGTCCAAACATGATTTCATCTCATGTCCAAACGGCTCCTAAATGTAGAAAGTCAAAGGTTGAACACACCAGAATCATCTAGTGGTACTGAGTATTCAGAATCCACAACATTGATGAGTAATAGAGTGAATAATCATGGTTACAACAATCAACACAGGAGTGGATATAATAATCAGCATTGCAGTAGCAGTGGTGGTCAGACTAGTGGTTATGGTGGTCAGACTAGTGGTTATGGTTTTCCATACATACATCATTCTACTAATAAAATTCAATTCAACATAATTTTTTTCTTTGGTGTTGATATTTCAAATAGTACTTTAACGATCTAATTCACCAATACTTCATGAATAGGAATAAAATTTTAATTCAACCACATTGCATGAAGTCACATAAATTAAAATAGAACAAAATGGAGGAATTGCGCATATTAAAATAAAAGATGGGCCGGGTGGGATTTTTTTGCAAATTTGGCCCCATGTGGAGAGTTTCATTATTAAGTAGCTAATAGATAGAGGGTTAGCCCGGAAAGAAGAAAGATTGACCTATACCATACTATTGCGGGCAATTAGCACGAATGCCCTTATTACGGGGTGGTCTTTAAGTTTTGCCCTTCAAAATGGTGGTCTTTAAAGTTTGCCCTTCGCTAGGGACCGCTTGGTCATGAGTTCAAACACCCACTCAGACGAAAATTTAAAAAAAATAAAAATCGCAAGGCATTAATTCAGAAAAAGCAAAGTTATAACTCTGTCTTAGGCAGAATTTGCGGATTCTGCCCCATGCAAGTTCTGCCTTAAGACAGAAATTCTACTTTTTTTTTTTTTTTTTTACAACTTTTGCCTTACGAAAAAAAATAAAAAATCACTAAGCGGGATTTGAACCCGTGACCAAGGGGTCCCTAGCGAAGGGCAAACCTTAAAGACCACCCCAAATGAAGGGCAATCCACACACACAAAAAAAAAAAAGTACTGTTGTCGTCCAATTCAAATGGTTGGCTTATCAACGGAGATAAACTATGGCTACTATTTGGAGAAGCTGAGAAGCATTACAATTTGCATAATTCGTAGTTATTGCTTACTATATTAAAGATTGGAGAGTAACCAATCATAAAGAATAGAGTGACATTCACCCAATCTTTAATATAGTAAGCAATAACTACGAATTATGCAAATTGAGCTCGAAATTTGTTATTTTCTCAAAAGATTGAGCTCGAAATTTGTTATTTTCTCAAAAGAATTCTAATAATAATATTGTCGTTTCACCCATTATGTTTGACCCGGGTTCATTCTTTTGAGAAAATAACAAATTTCGAGCTCAATCACATTACATAGACTGCAAAAAATGGAACAAATACAGTAATTCACTAAAAGCCCATTCGAATATAGAAGCTAGGCCAGTTGGGATTATTTGCCATGACATTTAGGCCCAACTTGTTTGTGACAGAATGTTATAAGGGATAAATGGCATAACTAACTCTACTATATATTTATATTTAATAGCTATAATTCAAAATAATTACATCTCATAGCTAATTATAATATGTTAAATACAATTTATAACTACATATATACCAAGTAGAATACTCTCGTATCACGTTATTCACTTTCAACGTAATTCTCTCATCTCTCTTTCTCCCCTCTCCCCCACCCCCCTACCCACTGCTCGGTCCAGAAGCAACAACCATCATTCTCTTTCTTGAAAACTTACTCCTTAATTAAAACGCCATGGATCGACGGGCTTATTAGCAAACACAAGCTTAGTCCCATATTGATTGAGATCGGAGTATGTATAACATGTCTCTTTATAAGATCATATGCGTTAATTTAATCTCATGTGCTTTTATGATTCATTATACCTCAGATTAATTGTTCTAGCTTAACAAGTTGTGGTGGAAATATTAGATGAACCATTTATGGCGGTGTTGTTGATGTTGGTGATCAGCAGCAATGTTGTTGCTGTTTGCGACGTCGGAGGTTTGTAGATCTGATCGTCCGATTGTATTCATTTTTTAGTGTACGTCAGATCTGGACGGCGGTGTTGTTGCTGTTGGTGACCAGCGGCGGTGTTGTTGTTGTTGGCGACAATGGTGGTTTGTAAATCTGGTGGTTCGATTGTATTCATTTTTTAGTGTACGTCAGATCCTGACGGAAAACACCAGATATGGCCGGAGTCTGATCGGAATTTTATTTTTTGTATTCAGTTTTGAGTGTATTCCTTAATTTTATTTCTTGTATACAAATGAATACAATGAGAATAGAGTGAAATTTATTTCTTGTATTCACTTTTTAATGTATTCTTTAATTTTTTTAATGCAAAATTCTGTGTTTTGGGGTGTATTTTTAAGGATATTTTTTTTTGTATACAACTGATTTTAAATATAATAAAGTGAATATAGTGAGTTGAGTTGAACAAAGCGAAGTTTAACTTGAATACAACGAAAAAAATATAATTATGAATACAACGACAAACTTATATGCATACAGCAAAATTTTATTGACTGTATCCATGAATATAACAAGGGAAAATTATGAATACAACGACAGACAGGGGTGGATTTACGTTGATCCGAGGGTGTCACGTGACACTGCTTCGTCGAAATTTTTTACTAGATATACATATTTAAAAAATAAAAAGAACAAAATTAGAAAGTAAAATGAATATAGTGACACTGCTTTTAGCAAACTGGGGCGTTGGTTTGTTGGTTAGGCACTTTAATTCGCGGGTGAGTTCCTGAGTTTGAACCCACTCAGCCTTATTCTTTTTGTTAATTTTTAATCTTTCAAATCCTAATCAACTGGACGAAATAAAAAGGCAATAAAATCAGTTAATTTAAATCCCAAATCAAGCATAAAAGGGCAGTTACTATGAGGTATAATTCATTAGAATTTTTTTTACCATAAAAGTTAAAACCCTAAAAGAACTCATAAGTCCTAGCCTTAACATTTCTTTTATCAATTAGAATATAATTTCTTCTCGCTCCTTATCCCTATTGGCGTATCAGTTACTAATTGTACAGATTACATCACATCAGCCTAAGTTTCAATGGAGCGATATTATCATAAAGAAGCATGGAGCGTATCCTCTTGTGTTCCGACTAGCGAAATTCACTTTAGTTTTACCAGTTTCTATTGCTACAGTTGAAAGAGCTTTCTCTGCGATGAAGTTGATTAAGACTGACTTACGAAATCACATGGATCATGAGCTTTTGAGTGGTTGTTTGGTTCCTTATATAGATAAAGAAGTATTTAGTAATGTTTCCAATGAGGCTATCTATTATGGATACCTTTCAAAAGATGAAATCTCGTCCAGGAGAATTGTAATAACATAATTTGAAATGAGTTTTATTAATATGATTTGAGTTCGCTTTTTAGAATATGATATCATTATAGTGATTTATTCAGTTGTTCACTCTTTTATATGGTGACACTGCTTATGAAATATCCTGTGTACGCCACTGGCAACAGACTTATATGAATACAATAAGTAACAAGAGCTGAGTTTTGCTATATGTTTGTTACGTAATGTAAATAGGTAAAATGTAGCTACCAAGCATAAATAAGCCTTCCTAAGTTAGTCATTTATGAAATTTTCCCATAGTATAACGACTTAGCGAGGCTGGAGTCTGACTGGTTGTACTAGCTTCTTATTGTCGTTCATCAATTGAAATGGTTGGCTTGCCAAGAAAGTAGACATTAAGGTCAGGTAGAGGTAACGTAATTTGTAATATCGCACAATTAGCACTTATTGTTGCTTATTAAGATTGGAGAGTAATGATTAATCAATCATTACAATACAAATTAAGTCAACCAAAAATTAACACACCACCCGTTACCTATACATTTTATATTGGGAAAAAAACGTAAGTAGATAATTTTATGATAATATTTACGTACCGTTAACATGTAAATGCAATTAACATTCCATGACATGTTAGTTAAGAGTGTCCTATTGTAAAACAAACTACTTTCTTCCGATATCTTCGTCACCCAACCCAACAAAAAGTTTAAGTACCTTAAATATCCCAATAACTTTGTTCCTGATTTCATGCACAGTGGATGTTATCTTTTTCTCAGCTTCTAAAGAATTATTTTTACTAACCCATGCGATTATTTTATTGACAATGGTGATTTTAATTTCTTTCTCTTCCTTCAACCTTCTCTCTTTAATTATATATACATTTTTCATCTTTAATTTTATTATTATTATTACTCATAATATTACTGGTATAAGTAGTAATATACATTAATAAAATTAATGCCACAATATTATTGGTACAATTAGTATAAATATTATTATACTCGCAATATTATTGGTATAATTAAATATACACGTTATAATCATAATATTACTGGTATAATTATTCGTGTACATTAGACAAAATATTGTGAGTATTAATTATATTCAAGTGTTAATCAAATTAAAGATGAATACATGGTATAATATTTGTATTTTAAAGTTATCTGGAGTATAGTTTAGTATTTTGAGGTTATTTGGAGTATAAATTATACCAAACATAAAACTGGATTTATATTAAAAAGATACCATGAATATGCAAAGTATTTTAAAATGATACGATGAATACAACTTTTATACCATACATATATACATATTATATTACATAATTATACATGATTTATATACACAATATGAATAAATAGATTTGTAAAATAAAATTATACATTGTATAATTAATTATATAAGTGGATAAATATATTATTTTAGTGGATATTCTAGAATATTAGATAGACATATATATATCTTTTTACTATATGTTATTATGGTGGAGTGTGGAATAGAATGAGAAGAGCTTGAGAGTAGTTCTGGGAAAATATTATAGCGGGGGGAGGGGCTAGGCGTTGAATGAGTAGGAAATATAAATAGATAAAACGCTAGTAGTTATTAAGATGCATGATGAGAGATTTTAGGAAGAGATTGAAGGATGGAAATAGATTCCTTAATTCGTGGAAGTTTTATGACAATATGTGTGGATAGTTATTTAGATAAAGCTGTTAGTTTTGAAGGAAAAAAAAAAGCAATGTGACTTCTGAAAATATTTATTAAATATTGACTTACATCGTAAATTTCTCTTTTATATTTACCACAATAAAACGGCCTATGTAATCATACGCTATAAATCCAATTCTATTACATTATCATCACCTATAAAATACTATAAAAATAATTCGAGCTTAGAACAAGTACAGTAACAGACAGTCAACAATTCTTGGATAACTGTACATTCTTCTTCCTACCATCTCTGCACTTTAACAACATGACCAAAAATATCCCTTTCTTGTTATTTTTGTTCATCCTCTTAAACACCCTTGGATTCAGTGTTCATTTAACCAAATCAAATCCACATCCTCAATTCCCATGTCAGCCACCTCATCACAAATATCCATTCTGCAACAAAAAACTGTCAATTTCCACTAGAGTTAAGTCCTTAATTTCCTTACTCACAATTGATGAAAAAATTCTACACCTCTCTGATAACACAACATCAATACCAAGACTTGGTTTACCATCATATGAATGGTGGTCAGAATCACTTCATGGTATTGGTACTAATGGACCTGGGATCAATTTCAATGGACCCATTAAAGGTGCCACTAGTTTCCCACAAGTTATTCTTACTGCAGCTACTTTCAATAGAACTTTGTGGCATTCAATTGCATCAGCTATTGCAATTGAAGCAAGGGCTATGTATAATATAGGTCAATCTGGGCTTACATTTTGGGCACCTAATATTAATATTTTTAGAGACCCAAGATGGGGAAGAGGTCAAGAAACACCAGGGGAAGATCCTATGGTGGTTTCTTCTTATGCTGTTGAGTATGTTAAGGGATTTCAAGAGTTGAATTCCAAGGCTAAAGATGTAAATAGACATGGGATTGGGGAAACTAGGAGGATTCTTAAAGAAGATGATGATAGTGATGGTGATAGGTTAATGTTATCAGCTTGTTGTAAGCATTTTACTGCTTATGATTTGGAGAAATGGGGTGATGTTACCAGATATAACTTCAATGCTGTGGTAAACTTTTTTTAACCTTTGTACTTAATTGCTAGTTTCCCAGTTCTTGTTTTACTAGATTTTGCTTTTGGGTGGTCAAAATTATTGCCTGGCATATAGCTTATTACATTGCATTGAAGCCAGTGTTTTAAAAGGCGTTTTTGAGGCGAGCCTCGGGGCGAGCCCCGGGGCGGGGCGTACCAAAAATGCCTCGGGGCGATGGGTCGGGGCGCAAGTCCCCAAAGGCGTACGCCCAGCAATTTGGGGCGTACGCCCAGGCGTTTGGGGCGAGTTTTTTTTTTGTTGGGGCGTAAGCCTAGGCGTTTGGGGCGAGTTTTTTTTTGTTGGGGCGTAAGTCCAGAAAACTTCTTCAAACTAAAACGAAATTTGTTAAATAAGTCCTTAGTATAATGCCCAAATTTTCAAAAGTCAACATGTAATTACTCAAATATTTTAAAAAGGAACTGAAACATTAAATTTAAAAGTCAAGACCTTTTTTTATTGCTAGAATGCCTAATATATGTTCTTTTCCAATTATTTATCTTGTTTTCTACTATCTCAAAAAAGTAACGAGCAGTTACTTATACTTGTAAGTACGTATAATAGATTATTCTAATTAGTTTTTTTGTGGGGGTGGAGTATGTATATGTGTGTGTATATATATATATATATATATATCACTTATTTATTGTTTTCTTCAATTTTTTACGTTATTTAACCAATTTAAAAGTATTTATTATAATTATATCATTTTATAAAATACTAAAAATTAAAGTCCCATGAGGCTTACGCCTCGTGCCTCGGGGCTTACGCCTCGCTGAGGCAGACATAAAACGCCTCGCCTTACGCCCCCGCCTTTTAAAACACTGATTGAAGCTTATACTCACTAGCTGATCTCGATTTGCATCTATTTAGCTGGAAAGACAATAATATCACCAAAACTTATATACAATCTTCTTTTTTTCTTGTTTGTTATTGTTCAAGTTACATGACAAATCCTTGCACATTTTATCAGCCAGAGGCAGAGAGTTATGTAGTATAGGGTTATGTCACTGGTTACCGTTTTTGGTTCTGAATTCTGAATTCTCTTTACATACCTCCTTTCGTTATTGGAGAACGGGGGTTGGATAGAGGTAGATCCAGGATTTGGAGCTTGTGGGTTACTATAACGACCTAAAACTAATATACTTTAATTATTGGGTTCACAATCAAGTATTTTAAGATATTTAATGAATTTGTTAATACATATACAAGGTATGAGCGAAAGCTACTGGATTCACGTGGACCCGTAGCTTTCATGCTACATCCGCCCCTGAGGCTGGTATACACGTGTATATCACTTGAACCACCTACAACTTGAACTGTGGCTGGCCTCAAAATATCTGCTTTTTGTCGGGGTCAGATTAAGTTGCTCAAGTAATGGTGAATGCAAACACCAAGGAATCCATATACACGATGGAATTGTGAAAATCATACTAGTGTTAATTTCTTTATTACTTTACATATTAGGTGACAAAGCAGGATATGGAGGACACGTTTCAGGCACCTTTTCGTAGCTGTATCCAGCAAGGTAAGGCCAGTTGCTTGATGTGTTCGTACAATAGTGTGAATGGAGTACCAGCATGTGCAGATAAGGATCTCTTAGATAAAGTCCGAACAGGCTGGGGGTTCGACGGGTAATATTTCCTTCTTTTTTTCTTTTTTCTTTTTTTCCCCTCTACGTGTAGGCTTTTTTCAAATGAGACTTACTTCAAACTCATGTGTAATTGTTGAATGACTTATCAGATACATCACCTCTGATTGTGATGCTGTGGCTACTATATATGAAAACCAAAATTACACCACATCGCGTGAAGATGCAGTTGCTGTTGCTCTTAAAGCAGGTTTTACTGGCAGTCTAATTAAATTTGTTATTCCATATAGCTCCTGTTTTTCCAAATCTGATTCAACATTTCTGGCAGGAACAAATATAAACTGTGGAACATACATGTTGCTACACATGAAGTCTGCATTCCAGCAGGGGAAGGTGGTTGAAGAAGACCTAGACAGAGCACTGCAATACTTGTTTGCTGTTCAATTTCGGCTTGGTCTTTTTGATGGAGACCCTGCTAAGGGACAGTTTGCAAATTTTGGACCTCAAGATGTCTGCACTTCAAATAACTTGAATTTGGCTCTTGATGCAGCAAGGCAGGGCATTGTGCTTCTTAAAAATGATAAGAAGTTCTTGCCATTGAACAAGAGAAGTGTTTCTACATTAGCTATAGTTGGTCCTATGGCAAATGTGAGCTGTCCAGGTGGTACTTACTCAGGTTAGAAAATCCATAATCCTTGGGTATGACACACTTTGTTCTTTTTCTCCATCAGTAAAATAATCCAATATCACATCCGAAATATAGAAATATATGTTTATTTCTTTATGCAAATTCCAAAAGGAATCAAAATGGGGAAGAACATAGTCCTCGTTCGTACATGTATGTGTTTGTCATTTTTAAACAAGGTAAATGCTCGAATTGGATGCATATAATTTTGAGGTTCATGCTAGTGCTAGATATAAATCTGGAAAAGGATTTGTGAACCTATTAAGAAAATATTATTCTATAAAGTGAAATATAAATGTACATTCTGGTCAGGAAAAGTTCTACGTCACCAAGTGAGTCTTCTTATTCTTGTCCTCATAGTTAGTTAGTTGCTCAGGGCAATTCCTTTTTGAGTTAATATTTTGTTAAAATTTGTTTAATGTAATTTATTATCCCTTGTTATGTTACAGGAGTGCCATGCAAATTAAACAGCATCCGTGAGGGGTTTCACGGACATGTAAATAGAACACTTCATGCAGATGGTTGCCTTGACGTAGGATGCAATTCCACTGCTGGTTTCCAGGATGCTATTTCTATTGCTAAAGAAGCTGATTATGTACTTGTTGTGGCTGGGTTGGATTTATCCCAGGAAACTGAGGATCATGACCGATATAGTCTTCTTTTACCTGGTTACCAGACAAACTTAGTTACCACTCTTGCAGCTGTAAGTAAGAAACCAATCATGTTGGTTCTTACTGGTGGTGGACCTGTTGATGTATCCTTTGCTGAGAAAGACCCAAGAATTGCTAGTATCTTATGGGTTGCTTACCCTGGAGAGACTGGTGGCAAAGCACTTTCCGAGATAATTTTCGGATATCAAAACCCAGGTTAGTATAAACGCATACTGGAAGTTGATAGCAATTAGTTTCATATGCTAATGAGTTTTAGTGCCCAATGAAGTATAACCTAGTTTAGCAAAGGAAAGAGTGTAAAAGGGGAAATTTATAGCTGTTTGCCTCTGTTTTTGCAAAATAAGAACAAGCTGTGGGTTGAGCTTTTATAATAAAATGCAGGTGGAAAATTGCCCATGACTTGGTACTTTGAGTCATTCACTAAAGTGCCAATGACTAACATGAATATGAGAGCTGATCCTGCGAATGGTTATCCTGGAAGAACCCATCGATTTTACACTGGAGAGCTGCTATATGGATTTGGGCATGGATTGAGCTATACAAGCTTCGCTTCGCAACTCTTATCTGCACCAAAAAGATTGAGTTTATCACTTGCTAAATCTAATCGAAAAAGGAGTATACTTGCCCAAGAACACAGTAGTCTTGGTTACATTCATGTTGACGAAGTGCCAAGTTGTAGGTTGTCAAAATTCTTCGTTCATATCTCTGTCACGAATGATGGGGACATGGATGGAAGCCATGTTCTGCTGTTATTCTCAAGTGTGCCACAGAATATTCAAGGTGCTCCACTGAAAACACTGGTGGGATTTGATCGTGTGCATGTCCCAGCACGTAAATCTATTCAAACAAGTCTCTCGGTAGATCCTTGCGAGCTTCTTAGCTTTGCAAATGACCAAGGCAACAGAATACTTGCACTTGGTGAACATACTCTCGTTTTAGATGATATTGAGCATGTTGTATCCATTGAAATGTGACAAGAGCCATCATGGTTATGAGGACGTCAAATGCCATCTGCATCAGAGGTTTTTCTTGCCTGATGAACATTGTTGTGACCTGATTCTCCAATTCTTCTTCATTCAGCGCTAGCGCCAGAGCATGAAGTTGAGGAATTATAGGATTTCAAGCTCAGGTGCTGTTATGTAAGGATAAATCAGACTAACTCCCATCTGGTTTATTTGGAAGAAGCATTCTTCCATGGGAATAATAGAAACAATAATCTATTTAGATAGGTTAGGGGTGTGACAAGCAATGAACATTTGGAATCTGTACTTGTTATTTGTATGCTCGCTCATTTGTACAATTACAGATTCAATAAGAATGTGAAAGTTTTGCAGTTGTCCCTTTTATCTGTTGGGTTTTAAAGTCACAAAGTGATGAACTTTAAAGACGAAGTATGAATTGGGAAATGGAGGGAAATGAAATTTTGGAAAAGTAACTTTTCCAAGTGAGCATTCTCCCGCATTGGTGGTAGAAAGTGATATGTGTGTGCTTATATGTAGAAGCACATCTTCTAACTCATAAAGAGTTGAGAAAAGGACATCCCCTCGCGCCATCGTCGTCGTCGCTCGGATTCGGTCAAATGATCTGATTGATTGATAATTTTTTTTAGACCAAATTTATTTTTTCATTTTCATTATTTACTTTTCCTTTTCCTAATATTAATTTGTGCATTATTTAATTATTTAATTTGCGGAAATTAATATTATTTTCCCAACAGTCTTAACTGATTGACCGAACAATGGCTATAAAATTTTCAGAGGCTTCGCCTCAACTGCACAAACTGCAATAACGAAAATTTTACTCTGCAAAATTTCCTCCCTGAAAAACAGTTTTTCATCCCCTCTTCTTGCATTTTTTCCAAAGACAGAAAAATAGTAAGTGTCGTGTGATTACATCCGTTGATTGAGTTCGCTGAAGTTCTGCAATTTTCATTGCCAATATTGAAGATAGAGTTTCGTTCTATCTTGGGAAGAATTAATCCAAACCTTGGGCAATTGTGAGGGAATTAAATTCCTTAAGGAAACACAGTTTTCTGTGGGCTCGAAACTAAACTTTCGTTCTTAACATGTTTTTTTGGTTACAGTTTACGTTTGATTACCGAAGGATAACATTATCCTCTAATCGCTTATGGTTATATAGATAATAGGAGCTAAATTAAACTTAAGATGCCTCTATTAATGCTTCAATACTAAGAACTTGAAACACACTGTTTCTATCGTGAAGATATAAATTCCTTGTGAACTTGCTCAGACAAAGGAGTTTTTGTTTCCCGAGTTGTTTGAACATCATTAGACATGCAAGCTACAATAATTTGATCAGGACCATCTTTGAGCTAAAAAGTTTGTCTTCACGTACTAGATTTATGATTCACGATTATTATGTGAACGTTTCTTTTCGTATCAACGAAAGGATGACAAAATTGATAGCAAGATCATTGATGCAAGGTTTGGAATGATGAGAATGAGATGCAAAGTGCAGAAAGGAAATTGTGAATCCATGATGACATATGGAGTACTTCAATGATTAGCACACATGGAAGTTGTAAAGGTCGTCATGCCTGCAACATACAGATGTCCTCACATGAAACAAGAGTACGACTGTTCCTTTTTTTCTTTTTTCCTTTTCTTGTTAATGACTTGTGAGAGAAAATGGTTCGGGTGTGGTACTCACCAAGCTGCAGCTTCCTTTTAATCTGTTTCTTAATTTTTCTGGTCATTGTGCTTCTAGGTGGTGGGGCCAAAAGCTTACTGTCATTGTTGATTTGCATGTGAAACAGAACAAACGAAAAAAACACCCTTTTGCTAGCTTCACATGCCATGGTAGCTTCAGGATTCTTTCTTTCTTGTTTACAATCAAGTTGAGCCAAAAGGAAGTGACGGATAACTGCAATTGTCCTATTATTTGAACTTTGGTGAACCACTAAATTGCAGCAGCAGGTATATTCTAATAAGAGTCACCAGCTTCCTTATACTTCCAGTCAGATTTGATAAATAGTTAATTTCTTTGTTTGGATCAGCACATAATCCATCGATTTTGAAAGTTAATCTGCATCCTTACAAAGGGGAGGCCTTATCTCTTAGTAGTTCAGATCATATTCATCACCCTTTAATTTGTCTAATAGCCAAAAAGATTACAATTTCAATAGTGTCACGAGTTTGGATTTTAGTGATATAGTATTAAAATTCATCACCGTTTTTGTCTAATAGCCAAGAAAACATACCAATACTGTCACAGGTTCGAGAATCCGCGACTTTTGTAGCACAAAAAACAAAGTTGAACCAAACTAGCGCATAAAAAAAAAAAAAAAAAACATTACTAGGTTTCACGCACTAAATTAGTGCGTGAAAGGACCAAACTGCAAAAATGCAACTTGGGCCTTTCACGCACGAATTTAGTGCGTGAAGGAGGGCAACAAAAAGCCGCCCCCTCCTTCCCCACCACAGACCCGACAGTGACACCCCCACCCGCCATTAACGACGATTTCAGGTGGTCCCCAACCCCCAAAACGCTATTTTCTTGTTGTTTTTCAATCCAAAACTCAATATTCTTGGTATATTGAAGTTTAGGAACAAGTTTCTAAGGTTAGATTTTGGAATAGAGCGGCGCGGAGCTCATTTTGAAAACTCAAAAGCACCTTCATTCCAGGTATTTTACTACGATTTTTTTATTACATTGCTAAATATATTATTACCTTAGGTATGGTGGGAGGGATCTCTGGTGGATTGCGCGTTGTTGGGCAGTCCGCACCCACTACGACTGCCCCCTTTTTTTTTTTTTTAATTTGTTTATCTATTATCAATTAGTTAATTATTTATTGCTTGTTTATTTAGTATTTGTTAATTGTTCGATTAGCGACTTAAGTATTTATTAATTGTTAGACTAGCTATTTCAATTGTTAGACTGGCTAATTATTTATTTAGTTTTTGCTAAGCCAATTGTTTATTTGTTAATAATTTCTTAATTGTTTCATTAGTTAATTAATTGTTTATTTGTTAAATATATGATAATAATATATTAATTTTTTTATTAGTTACTTAATTGTTTATTTATTAAATATATGATAATAACTTGTTAATTATTTGATTAGTTAGTTAATTGTTTATTTATTAATTATTTATACTAATTGTATGCTAACTAATTGTTAATTATTTGACTTATTAATTTTTAATCTTTATATTTTAGGATTGAAAACCCTTAGTTTAGGATTCATAACCCGTAGCTTAGGATTGAAAACTCTTAATATAATTTTCGATAAAAGATTACATAACTAATATTACTTGTTAATGATTTATTTAAAATACGTAAAACAGATGGGTCACCACAATCGTTAATAAAATTTTCGATAAAAGATTACATAACTAATATCACTTGTTAATGATTGATTTAAAATACGTAAAACAGATGGATCACCACAATCCTTAATAAAATTTTTGATAAAAGATTACATAACTAATACTACTTGTTAATGATTGATTTAAAATGCGTAAAACAGATGGATCACCACCCTCTTGATCCGGGGCCCTTCGACCGAGAGTTACTGTATCTTCAGCCCGAGCATAGGTCGCAACATAAATGGACATCCGACCTGTAGCCTGAGTCTCAGGTCCGTACCCGATTAGGGGACTCAGCATGGGAGATCTTAGCTGCTCGCCCCCCACATCCTTGTGTCCTGGATATACTACGTCGGGGCGGTATCTACCGATGCGTCGAAGTTGGTCGGGTACAGCACGATAGGTCGCTAGTGACGGCATTGATTGAGAGGTGGCGACCGGAGACGCACACATTTCATCTTCGCACCGGTGAGGCTACCATTACCCTTCAGGATGTGGAGGTCATTTATGGGCTACAGGTTGATGGACGCCCATTGTATATTGAGGAGCCTCCTGTGCTGCCGCCTTACCGGGATGAGTTGACTAGGCTCACCGGTTTCGCAGCTCTGGATGGTCACATTTCCGGCCAGAGTCGGCTTTTGTTGTCGGCCTTTTACGCTCACTTGCGCCTCACAGACATGCAGCATCCGATTGGAGAGGACACGCCTCAGGCTGATGTTGACCGACGCGCGCGTCTATACCTACTCATCATATTCGGGGCCATCCTGTTCCCGAACACTTTGGGTTCGCATTTGAGCTTGAGGTATCTTCGGTATATCGACGATCTCGCCGAGATAGGATGTTATAGTTGGGGCGCTGCTGTGCTGGGCTACATGTATCGAGGATTATGTCGATGTTCTATGGGCACGAGGGTAGAGGTCCCTGCATTTTTCTCGCTCCTTCAGGTAATATATTTAAGTGTGTGTAATTAAACACAAAATATATTTTTTTAAAACGACGACTGATAAAATATTTTTTAAATGACTATATTAGATATGGGTGTGGACTAGGTTGAGACCTTTTTAGCCCATACCAGCTCACCCCTCCCGCTGACTATCTTACTGTGCCGATGCCATACGCGCGAAGATGGTCGCGAGGCGTACGCCGACGTGCGGAGACGCATCACAGCCTTCTCCCATTTAGGGATCAGCTAGACCGCATGATGGCGCAGACGGTATGTTACCTTGCAAAGGGAATGTTGTTCGCATCCAAAAAGGCATTGCAACGGGCTGTCAAAATTTATTGTTTTAAGGACATGAGGGAGTTTAAGGTTGATCAGTCAAACACAAAGATATGGAGGCTAGTTTGTAGAAGACGGTATCAAGGCTGTCAGTGGTTGCTTCGGGGAATTGTTAAGCCTGATGGTATGTGGGCTATCACAAAATTCCGCGAAAGACACACTTGTGATATGGAAGAAAATCGAGCAGATCATTATAATTTAGATACAAACATGATTGCTCAAGTGTTACTTAAAGACATTGCCGAAACGCCAAGGTAACTTATCCTACCTAATACATTATATGTCTTATATCAATTGAAAGATCATTACTAAATGTTGTTTGTTTAAACTTGTGCAGGTTCCCCATCAAAGATTGTATTCGAAACGTTCAAACCGTATATAGTAAAACTATAAGCAACAGAAAGGGATTTCTCGGGCGTAGACGCGCTTTTGAGATGGTCTATGGAAATTGGCATACTTCTTTTCAATCGCTGCCAAGGTATATGGCAGCTCTACAACATTTTAATAATGGTACTGTTGTAGAGTGGCGACTTATAGAGGGTAAAATCTTCAACTTCGTATTTTGGACATTCAAACCATGCATTGATGGTTTTGCTCACTGCCGACCAGTGATATCCATAGATGGTACGCATGTATATGGTGCCTACGACATCAAGCTTCTAATTGCAATAGGAATGGATGTCAATATTTCCTCTTGCTTTCGCAATTGCCGTTAACGAGAGCAACGACACATGGGGGATCTTTTTGACCCATTTGAAAACTCATGTTATTAAGGATCGTACCGGCATATGCGTGCTATCTGATCGTCATAAAGGCATATTGCACAATATGGATAATTTATCGGGGTGGCAGCCTCCCTTTGTTTACCATCGCTATTGTTTAAGGCACTTGAAGGCAAATTTGCAATCAAAGTTTCACAATGGCACTCTAAACAAATTGATGTGGGGGGCTGCGATGGAGCATCAACAACGAAAATGGGCTGCAAAAATGGATCTGATCAGGGCGGTGAGTGAACCCGCATACGTTTGGTTGATGAAGCTCGAAGTTGAAAAATGGACGCTTCATGCTGATGGAGGCAAAAGATGGGGCATGCTCACAACAAACAGCTCAGAGTCTTTCAATGGCTTGCTGAAATCTGATCGAGGACTACCTGTCACCGCAATGGTGAGAATGACTTTCAAGCAGGTTGTGGAGCGATTTGTTGTTAGGACAAGGCAGGCCAAAGCGATATTAGCCGACGGCGGGACATGGATGCCAAAGCCCTTAAAAAATATGGAGCATTATAGAAAAAAAAAGTGAGCATCACCAAATGACCGAGTATGACCCAATTTAACATGTGTATGAAGTTAGGACGGGTTATTACAACAGTAAGGGTGGAAACGTGCATACCGTTTATGAGGCAACAAGAACATGCACTTGTGGTAAGTGGCAAACGTACCACATGTTGTGTTCTCATGCTGTCAAGTGCTTCGAGAGAATGACAAAAACGGTAACAAGTTATGTGGCGGGGGAATACAAGGTCCACAGTTACCTTAGAGCATATTCCGGCCAATTCCACCCATTTGGTAATGAAGCTTATTGGCCAAACGAGCCGTTTTCGATGGTTGCTAACAAGGATTACATCAGGAAATTGGGCATTAACTCACGGAGTCGTAGACCCAATCAAATGGATGTTAGTGAAAGAACTTACTCTCGCAAGTGCTCTACATGTAAGCAATATAGCCATGACAAGCGTTCGTGTGGGCAACAAGGCCGTGGTAGTACAAGTACGTTTTGAAGTAATAGAGCCTCTAGAACTTGAAGATTGTATTGTTATTGTAATTTATTATTGTATTGCTTTGAATTAGTATTGTAATTAAATGGAATGAATTATTTTTTAATTAGTATAAACCTCTCGTATTGGATGAATTATTATTAAATCAAATATTTATATTTGTACATTCAAATATAACAAAATACTTAAATCAAAATCCTATAAATATGACAAGTTTCAAAACTTACTTCAGGGCACTTTAGAACCCCTAAAACGACGATCCAAACGTTCAGGTGGACTTGATGTAATGAGCCGACATTATTGTACGCAAAAAAAGATATTAAGTTTTATATAAAATATTGATTTTTTGGGGTTTTGAAACATGACTAATCTTTGCAAAAAACGTGATTTGAAAGGTAACACCAAAAAAAAAAAAAAAAAACAGAAGACCTCCTTCACGCACGAAATTCGTGCGTGAAAGGCCCAAGTTGCATTTTTGCAGTTTGGTCCTTTCACGCACTAATTTAGTGCGTGAAACCTAGTAATTTTTTTTATTTTTGCGCTAGTTTGGTTCAATTTTTTTTCTTTTTTGCTACAAAAGTCGCGGATTCCAAGTTCGAAGACTAGTCACACTATATTCATGACTTTTTTAGTCTACCAACCAAGAAGATAACAATTCGAGTAGCTCCAATTATAGTGATATCGCCTAAAGTTTATCACCTTTAGTCTAATTGCCATGAAATGATAATTCTGGTAGTGTCAAGGGTACGAATTCAGGTAAACTGTGACCACACACTTTGAGCATTTCCTACTCCACTTTTGACTATGTATAAAAGAAAGGAAAGAAGGGAATCCTCGTCTTCCTTGTAGACTTGTGGTCAACAAATCGTTAGATTCCAAGTCAGTTAAGTCAAAGATCAAATCTCACAAATTTAACATATCTGCCTAAAATATTTATATCAAACAGTGCAATAAATTCAAACTTGCTCCTGCTACATTCAAACTTCTAATCCAGTATAATATATAAAAATCATTGGAGCCTTTCCCAGAAATTACCGAAGATAAATTCCCAAAATTAAGGACTAATATCACGGGGAGTTCACAAAAGAACACATTATCTCGTCACAGCTTCGCTAATTTTTGCCATGTTGACAAGTTATTTTCATTTATTCTCATTCTTCCAATGCTCCCACTCACATTCACACGAAAATTTTACTCAAACTCTAAGTTTATACCAAACTATGTGAGTTTATCGTGATTAAGTAATAAATTGAAATAAAAATTACATTAGTTTATCATAATTAAGTGATAAAAATGTATTTAGTAGAAAATGTGTCATGTATTATTTAGTTTGGAATAAATATTGAGTGCAAGTAATGGTTGGAACTATATAATTAGAGCCTTGTGGAGATAATAAATACTCTCTCCGTTTCAATTTATTTATATGAATCAATTTGACTGGGCACGATATTTAAGAAAAAGGAGAGACTTTGGAAATTTATGGTTCAAAATAAACTTTGAAAATTTGTGTGACTGTAAACCATTCATAAAGTGAATTTGTTTACAAATTAAAAAAAAATTATTCATTTTAGCACGAATTAAAAAGAAAATAGGTTCAAAATTGAAACAGAGGGAATACTATTAACATTCCGACAAGATATCCTGCACAAATTACAATCTTCAATTTGTATTTAAAGTGTCTAAAGCGACAGTTCACTGTCCAAAAGTGCTAGTACGATGGAAACAATACTATGTTTGAACTTTAATGATCTAGATTACTGCTTTCCAGTTGTCGTTAATAGTACCCACTCATTAAATATGCGATTTTCATTAGCAAAAAAGACTAACGAGAATGTGACATATACCAGGATGTAATAATTCCTCACTGTTCTGATTCAAGTTCGGTAAAATATTATGCTACTCACGCCGAATCATATCAATTTATTATGATTAAATAATTTAATAAAGTAAATATATATTAATTAACTATGATTAAGTCAGAAAAGTTTTTGTACAAATACATATCATCAAAACTATTAATTTGACGTAACCATAGATGCAAATTAATTTTTCCCCATAATAAGAAGAGAGAAAAACGGAATGTAAATGTACCTGTATGGACTAAGAATATTCTGTTTGTGTTAAAAGGATTGCGATAATTACTTTTCTTTTTCTAGCAAATACTTTACTCTAATTCACTGACGGCAGAATTCGAGGAAGTGGATTCCATTATTTTTACTTTAGCTTTGAAAGATTAGCTGGCGTTCTCTTTTTCAAATCCTAAGCCAATTAACATTAGAGAATTAAAAGGAATTTGTACGAGTCAATTCTGAATTTTAATGTGACTAGTTTTTTTTTTCTTTTGAAATATTATCTGTTTGGAGATAAATTATTGACTATATTATAGTATTATAATTTTTTCCGATATAGACTAGATTCAAAGACTACTGGTAAGATAGTTAGGTGGACCCTAGTGTTTACGTGGGGCAAGCCCAAGTCGTTCCCACCAGCACCGCACGCCCATTTCCCATCAACTGTCCATATCCTTTTGTTATCTGATTTGAATTTCAATTTTAATTTCATCTGTCAAACCTGAGATATCGTTTGAATGTGGTTTACCTTTAATATTTGGAAAATAGTTTCAAAGAGATCATGCATGCAATCAGCTTTCCAATAAAAAAACATTTATACTTATTTGAGAAAATCAACTTCCGAATCGCCTTTGGTTTAGAAAAAACATTAGCGGAATATATTGACAACCCTTTAGAATTAGCAGTACACCTCAATAATATACATGACAAAATGTTTATACTTGACAATTTCGGCTCAAATACAAGCTTATGCGCTTGTTTTCAACCGTTCATTATGTAGATAAGTTAACCACTTAAAATATACTACGTCCTTCAATTATATACATTAGCTTCAATAAGTCATAAATTTGCATGCCTGTTCAATTGAGACTGATGTGTATAATTAAATGTCAATTATCTTATCTACTTAACAGGCCTATTGAGAACACGTGTAGAAACTTTTTCAAAACTTGACTCAAATGTGTTCTAATATGAACGCTTTTATCTTGTGTTGAAATGCTAAATTGAAACACGTCTTAGTTTGCATTTCTAAATGAAAATATATTAGCAAGTTTACAGAGTTTCCTAGTGTTATTGTAATTTTTTTTGGTGATTATGTTATTATAATTTGTTTAAACCTAAACCGACTTTTTTTCAAAACAAACTTTTTGTGGTTTAGGTTCGTGATTTTGTTTGAAAAACTTTCCAAAATCAACGGACTAAAGGTGCGTTAGTTAGTTTCAAAACATACGAAAATATTTTGTTGAATCCCTTTTTTTTTTTTTTCCAAAACTTTAGTTTGTATTTATCAGTCATTCATTAGATAAAAGCTCCGTAATTTTTCTAAAAACCGGAAAAAGAACTTAGGTGAACCAAACATTTACAAGAATTTTTTTTTAAAAAAAAATCTCTACCAATTTTCAAAAAAAAAAAACGTCATCTAAAATATCCTATTTTTTGCTACGATAGCGACAAAACTTCATGTCAAATGGTCAATAGGTGTGATAATAATTAATACATGAAAAAAATTATATCAGCGGATAAACCTTAAATTTTGAATTTGAAGATGACAAAAGGAAATAAGGAATAGTCCTCGTCATTCTTTATTATTTTCCTTTTGAATATCAATCAAAAGAAAACTGTCGCCATCCTTCAAAAGGCAATAAAATATTCACTATCTAGTATCTTCCTAATCCCACCCAACTTTGAAGAAATTGCACGGTATTCCCTTCAAATGGGCTGATCTTTAATTCTTACCCTTCAATGGGCTCTTTTTTAATTTTTATCTTTCATAATCGAATTTATACCTAACTGGGCATAACTTCAGCATAGATTCTTCGACAAAGGCTCAAATATGCCCTTGAAATATACGAAATTGTACACATTTTCCCATGGTTAAAAGGTTGGTGCAAAGATGCCCCTAACGATTTTTTTTGGCTATATATGTCCTTGAGTTAACGGAAAATATTGGAGGGCATATTTGTTCAGTTTCGCATAGTATAGGGTCATATTTGATCCATTGAAATTCCTGAATATTATGGCACAAAATATCATCACATTCCAAAACATAAAAAAATATTTGTAATTACAATCCATCCACCATTGCATTACATCAAAATTATACAATTAAAAGAGCAAATGCAATTACAACCATCTTTTAAAGACTGTTTTCACAAACAAGAGTACCATTTCCCCTTTTCAAAAGATTTTTTTTACTAATGATAATACCATTTTTATTTTTCAATTTGTTGATGATCTAGATAGTTCTTTCTGGATATTTTTCGTCTTCCCAATCCCAATATCTACACAATAATTGATGCAACAATTGCAGCAATAAAATATAAATATAAAAAAGGAGATAACTTACATTGACTTATGACACATGAAAAAATGTCCTTCACAGTGTTCAAAATTTTGATAATAATAGAAAGAGTATCACATTTTAAGCATTTATACGGTTTCTTACGTAACATTCAATGTGGTTTGGCCCTTTCGCGAATTTCTCGCATAACCGAAATTTAGTAGAATTATTTGAAGTCCATAAGTGAGATGGAGTGCAGTAACTCCACGTCCACAAACCCTTCCACAACTCCACATCCACAAACCCTTCCACAACTCCACATCCACAAACCCTTCCACTACTATTTGAAGAACTCAAAGCTTCCGATATTTCATAAACAAGTGAAAGAATAAGAGAGAAAAGTGAGGGGTTGTAGGATAAGTGTGGAGTTCCAAAATGCAGTTGCAATAAATCATTGGCTAGCATAAAGTGCACTACAAAAAAATCTGAGAACTGTTTGTGCCATAATATTCAGGAATTTCAATGGATCAAATATGCCCCTATACTATGCGAAACTGAACAAATATGCCCTCCAATATTTTCCGTTAACTCAAGGACATATATAGCAAAAAAAAAAACGTTACAAACATCTTTACAGCAACCTTTTAACGACGGATAAATATATACAATTTTATATAGTTCAGGGGCATATTTGAGCCTCTGCCTTTAAGACCCGAGACATAATTTGTATCACGGAAAACTTATTTGTCTTGAAGGACAAAATTTAACAACCAGCACAACATAAAGGAAAAAGTGCAATTTGCAAGTGACCACCCAAATTTCCCTCTGTAAAACTTTGTTTTCAAGAAGCTCCTCTTCACTTCTCAAAATTACTACAGTGGGCCATATTTCTTGGGCCACCGACGCGCAAATCTCTCTCCGTGTGGACCCTCTTACTACACTCCTTTAAACATCGAACTCTCAAAGCCCATAACCACCCTCACTCTAACAATAACAATAACAACCCTCTCTCTCCTTTAAACATAAAAGAAAAAAAAAAAAAAAACCAAACCCTTTGATTTTGGCGGCGGCAATGGAGAATCAAAAAGTTAAGCTAATGTGTAGTTATGGTGGAAAAATTCAGCTACGTCCACACGACCATCAACTTTCATACGTTGGTGGTGATACCAAAATCCTAACCGTTGATCGTAACGTCAGGTTTATCGACGTGGTTGCTAAGTTGAATTCTCTATGCAATTTGAACGGTGAGATTTGTATTAAGTATCAATTACCTGGTGAAGATCTCGATGCACTTGTTTCTGTTATTGACGATGATGACGTGGAACAAATGATGGTTGAATACGACCGCATGCAGAGAATTTCCACAAAACCTGCTAGGTTAAGGCTGTTTCTGTTTTACCCGATTCGTTTACCCGAATCACCGTTGAATCCGGATTTTTTATTCGGGTTCGATAAGGATTACAACCCGAACCCGAACCCGATGCCAACAGAGGATCTTCTACAATTACAATTCCCTGAGAATTCGGTAAAAAATGAGGGAATAATTAGTGGCGTCACTACAGTGGCAATTCCGAAAATAATTAGCGGTACTGACAGCTGTAACAACTTGCAGGTGAAGAATCAGCAATCACGTGACAGTCACGTGAATGGTGGGGGCTATGGTGGTAATGGGGTGCATATAGTTTACGGTGTACCAGTGATGACTGGTGCGTATCATACTGGGTTTGGGCAGTTTAGTGGTGGTGGTCAATATATGTTGGACCAGCCTGTTTATAATTTTGTGCCAGTGACGTCATCAGTGATGGTGCCAGATCAGCAACACAAGATGATGGTGTCTACTACGACTGATAATAATACACTTAGCCGTGAAATTAAAGGTTGAATAATCATCAACGTTAAAATCATCTTTATCCTTTTTTTTTTTTTTTTTTTTTTTTTACTTTTTTACTTTTTTGGGCGTTAATATTGGTGAGATTTTAAGTGGTACATAGAGTAAATAGTGACTGGTTGGTTTCTGGTTTCATTTTTTATTTTTGTCCATTGTCGTTATATGTGTAATGAAGTTTTACTCTTTTTATGGAGAGTATATGTTTTGGTAGCGGACTGGAATTATATATGGTCATGATTAGGTATAATTCTCTATTTTGTACATTATTTGTGGGATTTCATCATTGCATGCTCTTGCTACGCGATGATTAAGCCTAAGGTTGATCGGTATAGCCATTTTTGTTTTTAAAAAAAGCTTAAGGTTGTCTTTTTTTAATTCTTTTTCTTTTGGTGGTCCTATCTGTATGTATTATCTTACATATTATTAATGGAGCCACTGCATAACTTTTTCTTCTTCCTGCTTTTCCCCATATTTAGTAAAGCTTGTTTGTTAGTGGTGAACTACAAGCTGGATTATTTTTCTGTTACATAATTAAATGAGTTACAGGTCACTAGAATTTGGGAATTTATGACTGAGTATTACAGTTGAAATTATTGTTTTTATTTTACTGTTAAACTGTTTGAGAACTCATACTTGGTTATGAGTTTGGTTCCATGCTTGTTATACGTGGACTAGTTATTATGGGGGTGAGTAATAAATTATTCAGAGATTTTATTGCAGTAAATAATAATGAAGAAATTGTTATGCAGCTGAAAAGGGTGAGGGATATTACACCTTCTTCCTTACCCAAAGCTTGTTAACCAAACAAGACCAATCAATTTAAAAAATTAAGATTTTAAATAATTTGTATATAATCATCAGCTCTTAGCTACTTCTAGGTAGGAACTAGGAATAAAACGCATCACACCTACCTATTATCTTATGCTACAAGTAAATTCTATTCCTTACAGTTACCTGTTTTTAAATTCACCCATCCCAAAGTGCATATGATCCGGAACTAAAATAGCTCAAAAAAAAACATTTTGAACCAAAATGTCCCAATAAAAAAAAAGTTACTAAAGTACCTATAGCGCAGTATTTTACTGCGCTATAGTACTAACGGAGACGGACCCGTTAAGTCCTATAACGCTGTAAAATAATGCGCTATATGGAATACGAAGCACCGTATAACGCATGATTTTACTGCGTTATAGGACTTTGCCTCTCTCCTATAACGCAGTAAAATCATGCGTTATAGTCTACCACTATAACCCGATCGGGTTCCACCACTGCCCTCTCCAGTGGCAATTTTTTTTCAAAAACGCCATTGGAGGGCAGGTTTCCGTGGTCCCCACCCATTAAAAACGTCGTTTTCTAGTAAATTTCATCCGGAAAGTTTAGATTCTCGGTATATTCAAGTCAAGGAGCAAGATTCTAAGTTTGAATTTTGAAAAAAAAACGGCGTACAACTCGATTAAAATATCTACAAAAAATCTTCGATTAAGATTTTCTACTATGAACTTTTGTTATTATTTTGTTATATACATTATATTGCATGCATGTTTAACATTTAATCATCATTAATAATAATAAAAAAATCATTTTTTTTTTGGGTTTGATCGGCTGGGGCAGTGGCTTAGGTCACTGTTCCGTTTTTTTTTTTTTTTTGTTTAATTCATTATTTGTTAAATGTTTATGAATTGTTAATTGTTAAATGTTTATGCATTGTTAATTCGTTATATGTTTATGAGTTGTTAATTTGGTTAATTATTTATGAATTGTTAACATTGTTAATTTGTTATATGTTTATGAGTTCAATTTGGTTAATTATTTATGAATTGTTAATGAATTATTATTTTGTTAATTGAGTATTTATTAAATACTCTTTATGATACCTGTGCCGAGAGTCTATTGGTGCTGTCAGAGATGTGTGTGGATTTTTTGCTCTTCTCCAGGTAATATTTAAGTTGCGTTCCTGTAATGTCAACAAACCTCTTGAAAGGAATGGCGACTAAAAAATCGTATTTTCTAATATCGCTTACAATTATGGGCGTGGGAGAGGATGCTGCCTTTTCAGCCCGTACCTAGACATCACCTCGAGATTGACATGCCTTATGCGAGGAGGTGGACAGCGGGTTTTGACCGGGATGTCGATACGCACCACAGTATTCTTCCATTCCGGGACCAGCTTGATCACATGACGGATGATGCGGTAAAACTATTTAAATTTACATTAATAATTTAATTAAACGTCTTTTCTACATGGTGATCATTGATTTGTATTTATATGTTATGCAGCTATTTATATGGACGTCGTACGCTGCTATACTAGATGGTTTGCCCCCCTTCTGTAAGGCAGGTCAGGGGGTTTGGAGGTCGCGGTGTCCATTGATACACCTGGACATCGTAGAGGATCACATGCCCGAGCGTGTCTTACGACAGTTTGGGCATACACAGAGTATACCCCCTGATGTCCGTCATGAGCTCCGACACTACCAGCGGGACGATCGGGCTGCCATTGATGATAATTTTTTGGCTTTCATGGATGTCCAGCTCCACCGTTGGGAAAACAGGTTGGGCACTTTAGCGGTGGTCGGCCATTTGACTCCCGTTGAGCATTACATGCGCTGGTACCATCAGATCACACGCCGATTGATTGGCAACCCAGCTTTGCGTCCCCCTAGGGATGTAGGATATTCAGCACTCGCGGGGCAGTACGAGGCATTGGTAAGTTTATCGTATTTAGATTTATCTAATTTCATTAATTGTTACGTTTTAAAAATAAACTTTTTTTGTTTCTGTTAAACACAAATGCAGCTGGTGGTCGTACAACGTTTACGCATCTTGGGGTTAGACCATATGCCTTACCCTGGGCTTGCGGGGCTTGTCGCGGAGATGGTTAGGATTTCTGAGGATGGTATCCGCCAGGCAGGCGAGATTAGGCGCATGGCGGAGCCTGTTCCGGAGGCTGAGTATCAGGCAGCACCGGGGGCTCCCAGAGGAGGAGGCCGTGCTGCCAAAGGACGCCGTGCGCGTAGAGGACGCGACGCTGCTGCCAGAGGACCTGGTGGTGGAGGACTGGTAGATGAGGCGGATGAGGCCGGTCCCATTCCAGAGGGCGTTCACGGTCTAGTCCATCCGCAGCCCTTCCAGGCCGGTGGCAGCTCACCTGGAGACTCACCTACGTTTACGCCGGCGCTCTTACTTGCTGAGATACCCGGGTCTTCATCACAGCCGAGCCATAATGCATACATGGAGGAGCGTGATAACGTTGATTGGGCGGCGTTACGCACTTCATTAGTTGATGAGCGGCCTGTGAGGAATTCAGAGGGAGCCCGAATTCTTGACTTTGATGAGTTTTTGATCCCGGTTAGTATTTAAAATACATATTTGTTCATTTAAATTATTTATTTTAAATATATATATATATATATGTTATTTATTATTTAGTAATATTTTATATTTTAGGATTCGGCGCCAGCGGGTCCATTAGAGCCACCCACTCAGCCTGCCGAGGCAGAGGTGTCTTCTCATGCGACTACCGAGGCGCATGTAAGTTTTTTACTTAAAACTAATTTTATTCAATATAAGGTCAATATTTAATATACATATTTGATCATTTAAAGTACTTATTATTTCATTTTTTTCATATGTTAGGATTCGGCGCCAGTGGGTCCACAGGAGCTGCGCATTCCGGAGCATTCTCATCAGCCTGCCGAGGCAGAGATGTCTTCTCATGAGATTACCGAGGCGCATGTAGGTTTTTTACTTAAACTAATTTTATTCAATATAAGATAAATGTTTATTTAATTTTTATAACCTTTACTTGGACTTCGAGCAACATCTCGTCCAGGAGACTACCTCATATTCACCATCACACCCATCTCAGGAGGCTACAGACCCATCTCAGGAGCCTTCTCAGGCGTCCGTTGACACACAGGTTTGATTAAATAAAAAACGTTAATGTATTCAACATAAATAAGAAATGGTACTAATATTTATATATTTTTCAGGTTCATCCTTCGGCGCTTGCGGTGGCGACTCCCGACGAGGAAGAGGTCCAGTTTCCAGACCCAGCTCAGCCTGAGATTCTGAGCGTGCCAGCGGGACAAGATCCCAAGAAGAAGCACGTTCTAGTTAAGGGCGCAAGGGCTAGGGGAAGAGAAGATGATCATGACTTGGAGCGCCCGGTTATTAAGAGGAAAAAGGGCGACGGAGACGATGGCGAGGGCGGTGGAGATGGTATGAACCTTAGGCGTAGGGATAGTCTCCGTCATACTACTTGTGGGACCCATCCTCGATAGTGTATATACATTAGTGTTGTACAATTTATCGTAAATATTATACATTTTTTGCATATTTATAAATATTATCATTAGTCTTTATTATTGATAATAAAAAAAAACGTGACACATTCGAAATAAAGTTAAGCATTAATTTAAAAATAAGACGAAACCCTAAAAGATAAATAACTTAAAGCTAATGACTACAAGTCTTCAAACAAAAAAGGATTTCGAGCACTTTTCAACTATTAAAACGACAATTTAAAGTATCACGTATTCTTGATGTGTTGAGCCTATTTTATTAATTGTACAAATATAACTAGAGTTCTATATAAAATATTGAAGTTTCGGAGTCTTAAAGCATGATTAATATACTGCTAAACTACGTAAAAAAGATAAAATCACGTAATAAGGGAAGAATGGAAAGGGGGACTTGTGATTTTATGGTCTCCTATAACGCAGTAAAATCATGCGTTATACGTTGGACCGTATTCCGTATAGCGCATTATTTTACTGCGTTATAGGAGTTAACGGGACCGTCTCTGTTAGTGCTATAGCGCATTATTTTACTGCGCTATAGGTACTTTAGTAACTTTTTTTTTTTATTGGGGCATTTTGGTTCAAAATATTTTTTTTTGGAGCCATTTTGGTTCCGGACCCTCATTTTTTCCATATTAGGTAATATATTCTGCTTTCATTAGTCTAATTAATAGCTGTCATGTTCAGTGTTCTGAACAAAATGCAAGCTATTGGTTCAGAATAGCAATTATAACTCACTTTCCAGATTCCTGCATGTAAATGGAGTCTCTTGATAGGGCCATTTAAGGATGAAGAAGTGGTGTTGGCCCAACTCTGGCTAAGAGTTGGCCCTTGCAATTTTGGATAGCCGAAAATGGATCAATCAATGAAGTACTATCCCGAATACTTCAATTGCTAATTGCTAATACTGTGCATGCTAAATTGCTAATACTCCTGACATTGGGCCAGGAAAAAACTGTGCATGCTAAATTGCTAATACTCCTGCCCTCGTTTCACTTGAAATATTGAAGTTGTTGATGCAGTTTTTAAGCTAATAAGAGTAATCTAGATTTAAAACAAAGTCAAAGTTTTCCTTTAAGTAAGTCCAGATATTGAGTTCATTGTTTAAACAGTTATTGGGCTATTGGAAATAGATACACAAAGTAACCTTTTCTTTCTTTAGTGCATTAGAAAAGTCACTTAATTTTTGCACTTTCACTCAAAAGTCACCCAAATTTAAAAGAGATATATCTACCTATTTTTTATGCCACTGCACCTGATTTTTAAACCTAAAAATAAAATTAAAAAAATCAAACCAAACCCATTTTGATATGGAATAAACATTACGATGTGTCTTTTGGCAAAGTTGGACTTTATCTTTTGATTTGGGGACTCGATAACACGCTTTGTTTCCCCCTCTTTTCTGGCTCATTGATAAATGCCGACCTAAGTTTTTTTATTTTCTGTTCTCTTTTGCTATCCTTTTTGCTTTTATATGTCTACGCAAATTATCTCGTCATAGTTGTTTGTCAGTGTTTTCAGTTTGTATTATTTAGGCAGCTATTTTAAAGAAAAAAGAGATAAACGGTCAAAAACACACCCAAACTATCATTTTTTTTTTTGTGTGTTTCATACCTGAACTATCCGAAGTAAGCAAAACACGCCTAAACTATCACTATATAATTAGCAAAACACACCTGAACTTATATATGATGGTGTGTATACTGCACTCTCTTTTTTGGTTTAAAAATAGTGCCACGTGAATAAATAATTCCACCATGGCAGAAATTAATTCCACATGGATAAATAAAGGTTAAAAATTAAGGGGTAATACAATTGGGTAAAATTAGAAAACACGGTCATTGATAAAATTTAATGGCTCTCACCATTTGTAAAATTCTCACCGGAGATTCTCTTCTTCTCCGACAGTGGTCTCGTCTCTACCGTGGTTTGTGTCGTGCTTTCCCCTATTAAGATCCAATTTCCCCCAAGAAGATGAAGGGAAACAAAAAGGAGGAGAAAATCTTATTAGCCCTTACAAAATAAGAAAATGAAGAACAAGGTTGATAATGAAGAAGAAATAAATGAAAAAATCTGTACAGGAGAGAAGAAATGAAGAAAAATGGTTGAGAAATGATGAAGAAGAAAGGGGAGAGCTTAGGGTTTTAACAAATTAATCGGAAAATTTTAAAAAATAGAAATAATAATGAGTCAGCAAATATATAGCAGTTACATATGCCAAATGGACAAAATTTTTTGATAAAATTTTGCTTCACGCGCATTTAGGTGGGTGAGGTCAAAATTTTAGTCTAATCAGCGTTCAAGTGTGTTTTGTTAACTATATAGTGATAGCTTAGGTGTGTTTTGCTCACTTCGAATAGTTCAAGTATGAAACACCAAAAAACGGGATAGTTTAGGTTTGTTTTTTATCCTTATCTCATAAAAATAAAAAAAAATCAGAAGAAGAAGAAATAAAGAGAACAAAGAGAAGGATATGGAGTAACAGGTGTGTAACTAGAACCTGACCTTTTTGCCATTTTTCCTGTAGTGCTTTGTCACAAACAAAATATTCCTCGTGTGATTCACACGTTGGCTAGTCCATAGACCATAGGTAGAATAACCTTGGGAAAATATTTCCAAAATAATGATTTCAAATATGATGATTTTTGAAGTGTCACTAACATTAATCAACCAAATATTATTATAGTTGTAGCTATTTTCCAGCCAAAGGGCAAAACCCCATCTGCTCCATGTAAAACATTGAAGGGCAACGATAGAAGACAGACCAATACCTTATAACATGTGAGACTGTGACCCAGGAAGTCAAGTTTGTGTACTAATACCATTATTAGCTAATAAGAACAGACGCAAGGAACAATCTTATACATGAAATTAAAAAGAAAAGAAAAGGAAAGAGTTACAACAATGAATAATGGCACTTTCTAAATCCATACCAACCTATCTCCCTTTATTTGATATTCAACATCAACTATTTCGCTTAAGAGTGGAAAGTATTTTATTCACCGCTCGTCATAGGAAAATGATTTTCATATCCTTAGCTAAACAATAAAATTCGTCAGTAGTCCTATTTAGCAATGGATTAGTGACAAGCTATCACAAAATTCTGATAGCTACAAGCAATTTAGCGATGAATTGGTGACAAAATCCACCTAATTCCATTTTTTTTCATAGTGACTGAAGGAAGAAATGGTTACATTTCAGCTCAAAATTACAGAGGTAAAGCTCATCTAATCTGCGCTCTTTGCTATATATGGCACTAACTCTTCTCCTCCCCAACCGGCCAACCCTCTCCCCTTTTGGCAAAAACTTAAAAATAAATAAGGACTTTGCAAAACATAAAAGTAATCAATCAACGAGTCAAGTAGAGGAGTCATTGTTAGATAATATAATCCATAATATCTACCTAATAAATTTAGACAATATATAATATTAATGGAATGGAAATTTCCAACAGGAGTCTTCCTTGCATGAGCTCAATTAGTGACCAATATAAGGGAACATATTATCAGTTGGGTAAAAACTTACTCGTACTGAGTGTTCAAACCAAATAAATAGATACATGACATTTATATCACTTAATCATAGTTAATTATATTTTATTATTTAACTAAATCACTTAATCATGCTACATTAAATTGATTTGATGCAAACACAGAAGAAGAATAATAATGCACTTTATAGTCGAATAAATCGCATGGCATATAGCAGCTGCCGCATATTACGGTCAATAAAGTGAGCGTCACTTTAATGAAAATAACTTTATTCTGGATATCACTGTATAAATACGCTACTTGTATCCCATTAGTAAAATAGAATCACTCTTCTTCTATTGGTTTGAAACATATCTTTCTCAATAACATGAATGAGCCTCCAAAGTACGCTTATCCTTACCCTGCTCAAGGTATTTCTAATTTTTGCAAATTCTTACTGTTAGCTTTTGGAACGGATCTAACATATAGTTCTGTTGTTTTTTCTTACTTCTTAATTTAAAAAAAAAAAAATACTGCTACAAGGATATTATCAAGGTCCACCAGTGATGCCTCCCCCCCAATACTACACAGCACCTCCCCCTAGAAGGGACCCTGGCTTTCTTGAAGGTTGGTAAGTCCTGTCTCTGATCTCTTCTATTTGATAGTGTATGAAAAAGAAAATTAAATTTACAGTAATATATAAATTGTAAATTACTATGTTTTTCCGTTTGCGAAATCTTATAGTAAATCAAATCAAATCTTAGATCCGCCTTTGGAGCTAAGATTGTTTTTCCGTTTGCGAAATATGATTTCTTTTTTAATTCAGTCTGGCAGCTCTGTGTTGCTGTTGCCTCATCGATGAGTGTTGCTGCGACCCTTCCATCATCTTCATGTGCTGATCTTCCATTGCTACTCTGCCTGCAGTACTGTTCAAAGTGTACAATTTGTGCACTTTTCTAACAGATCTATATATATTTATGTAGTTATCTTCATTTGTGAGGCCATGCATCAAATGTTTGGTCCCTTGCTGGCATAAACGTACGCAACACGCACAGATCCTTCAGTTATGATTTGTTGCTATCGTTCAACTAATATCTGTTCTCGCATATTAACGTATTTATCCCTCTCTTTTTCTTCTACAAAGATGTCAATCAAAAGTGTGGCTACAACTACCAAAAAAAAAAAATGTGTTTTACAACTTTAATTAAACAGGTTCAGATAGCTCCAAGTCACAGTTTAATAGTTTCAATTTCATCCTCTATCTCTTCACCTTCTACTAACGTAACATCCTCAATTCTCAAAGTGAAAAAAAAAAACGCCTAGATTGGCTTTGGTTAAAATTTTAGGAAGGAAGGATAAAAAGGATTTTTTATATACTATAACAAAAAAATTGATAAGGGGCAATGTACTGGCGAAACGCTTAATTTCGGCAGGAGCATAATTGTGGCAACGTAAAGGCCCGTGAGTGTCACCATCATGAATGAATATCGAATAGGATGCCTCGCATGAGGTAGACTTCTTGCTAATTTTGTTTAAAGTCTTTAATTTGCATCATAAACTTGGGATTGGTCATCATATGATATTGTTAAGCATAATAATTGGTGTCTCTATCAGTTGATGGGAGATGTTGGGAGAGGGGTGGAAAAAGTACAACATATTACCAGCACTGTGGAGGCAAACACAGCTCATTTTTCAATTTGGGCTGCTTTCCACGTCATCCTTTTCATGGAGAAACCTTACTCGATTCATGCAGATGCATCAAACTATGCAAGTTATATGATTACATGATAAACTTTCGTAAATTGAAGTAGGATTTAGGAATACATATGAATGTCATTCCATGGTTAAGTGTCACGCTTAATTATATGAAGGACACATGACATCACTCCTCGTTTTAGTGCTTTAACTAGATCCGGACAAATATCTTCCAAAAGAAGTTTGAATATTCAATTCTCTAAACTAACATCCTAAGAACCAGCATTGCTTCTTCATTTACCTCCCTGCTCCTGTTAACATCTCAGAATCCTGTATTTAGGAAAGGTTAGCTTTTTCTCTTTTTGTTTCACTGTTTATCATGTATAACATAGTTAGTCCTCCACCATACCCAAACAGGAATGGATAAATTGGTAATAAGATACGGAGGGGAATATTTAGAAAGGTTGCGTACCACATGATGATTAACATTTTAAAAGTTGGATTTATATCACCTGATTTTCAAGATCCTAGAAGTAATCAAAATTAGCCTCCATGGACCATAGTAAAAGTGAATGTCACAGTTACTGATGCAAGAAGATTTTAATGTTCATTTAGCTACCATTCTATTCACTCTCTCATTGCTAAGTTCAATCATGTGTGGACTTCTATTAGCAAACTTAGTGGGCCTCCTCAAAAGACTTCATCATTTTGGACCTACTAAAGATTAATGGAAATGGCATCGCTTATCTCGCACCCTCCGTCTTCTGATCTGGCCCATGGAAGCGGATTCTTCTTACCTTGAAAGATGTTGAATATTGTTTGGCTGATGAAAGTCTTCAGCGCATTGAAGAGAGAATCCCAAAGGCTGTACACGTTTGAAAAACGTTGCTTTGCCCATTTGAAAAAGGTTAATTAGATATGTCAATTTGTTTTTGTTTAATTGTTTTTTTCTTTTGCCGGATTGAGATTAATTAGAGTTCTTCATTTGTTTTGTTTATTATTTTTAGTGGCATCAAAATGAATCCAAAAAAGAAAACTGTATACGGTAAAAATCGGATATATACTGGACCGGTGAGACTGGAGATCGAGGGAAGAAACAAACAAGCACGAGCATGAAGACTTTCTTTTGGGACTGGAGGAGTGCTTGTTCTGAAAAAGGCGAAGGACATCGTTTGGTCCAGTTTCTCCATAGCCGAGTTGATCGTGGCCGTTGATCCGGTTGATCCGTTACACAATTGTCACGCGTCAATACCGTTCTGCCACATTGTACTGCCAATCGTACGGGTGTCAGACCGTACGATAAAACCTTATCCTTTTTAGGGTTTTTTTTTTTATTCAAAAGGACTTTATGTTGTATGAGGCCCATGAGGCAAAACTATAAATAGGGACCATTACCCTACTTTTAAGGGTTGACTTCTTGAGTTCTAGAACATTGTAATAGCAAAATATATACAATCTCCCTCTCTCATTCTCTGATTTTTGGTCCGGATTCAGTTGTTATTCTTTAGCTTTGTTTAATTAAACAATACTCATATATTATTAGATACGTATATTTAGAGTAAATCACCGATTATTATTCACTTCTTCATAGCATATCCTTATATATCTTTTTTCAACCAAATAGATTAAAACTCAACCACATACCCTATACCTCACTCATAAATTTAATTGATTACCTAAATCCGGGGTAAACAAAAACAAGAAAATAAAAAAACATCTCAAGGGATACCTCCATGATCTTGAAATCGCCTGATTGATTAATTAGAGTTCCAGTATGATCAAAATTTAACTCTACACTGCCTGGATGTAGTTCTAACTCATTAAGGAGTCTCTTCGTTCACATACTAGATATGCAAGAATAATGATGTAAAAACACTTCACGCAGTGAAATAATAGACTCTTAATAATGAATGAATTGTGATACGATTGGTGATAATATACAAAGAATATTAATTATCTACCTTAAGGGCATTTTTAAGTTATTCGAGAATTAATTTTTTACCATAAGATAAACAAAACATTATTTACACATTATTCTATGCTAGGATTATGTAGTCAAACAAATTACCCACAAGAGTTTTTCCCTTTCTCCTCCTAATTGGCCTTTCACCTAAAAGAAAAAGAAAGAAAAAAAACAAAAGGAAATATGACTCATGGAAATAACGGGATGCACATGTGGAATAAATTTGTGAGCACCAATAACGGTGCGAATCCGCGACTTTTGTAGTGTAAAAAAAATAAAAATTAAACCAAACTAGTACAAAAAAAAAAAAAAAAACGTTAATAGATTTCACGCACGAAATTCGTGCGTGAAGGAGGCTTTGTCGAATATCACTTTCTTATGCTTCTTTCTTACTGTGATGGAAATCATGATTTGCAAGTTGCAGACATTTATTATCATGATTTGCAAGTTGTACGTGCAAATGGGTTTGACACTATGTATTATTAGAGTCCGGAACTAAAATGTCCCAAAAAAATCACTTTGAACCAAAAAAAAAATTCAAAAAAAAAAATATTCTATAACGCAGTAAAATATTGCGTTACAGAAACAGTACCAAAAAAAAAAAAATTGGCCAATTTTATTTTTTGCAACACTTAGTGTTTTTTTCCATACTTTAACCAATGATTAGTCGTGTGTCAAGACTCCGAAACGTCAATATTTTATATAGAACCTGATATTTTTTTCTGCGTACAATAATGTAGGCCCAATACATCAAGGATACGTAGACGTTCGGATCGTCATTTTAGAGGTTGAAAAGGTGCCCGAAGTAAGTTTTGTTTGAAAAAACTTAGTGTTTTTTCATACCTTGACCAACGATTAGCCGTGTGTCAAGACTCTGAAACGTCAATATTTTATATAGAACCTGATATTTTTTTCTGCGTACAATAATGTAGGCCCAATACATCAAGGATACGTAGACGTTCGGATAGTCATTTTAGGGGTTGAAAAGGTGTCCGAAGTAGGTTTTGTTTGAAAAAACTTAATTTTTTTCCCATACTTTGACCAATGATTAGTCGTGTGTCAAGACTCCGAAACGTCAATATTTTATATAGAACCTGATATTTTTTTCTGCGTACAATAATGTATGGAAAAAAACACTAAGTCTTTTCAAACAAAACTTACTTCGGGCACCTTTTCAATCCCTAAAATGACGATCCGAACGTCTACATATCGTTGATGTATTGGGCCTACATTATTGTACGCAGAAAAAAATATCAGGTTCTATATAAAATATTGACGTTTCGGAGTTTTGACACACGGCTAATCGTTGGTCAAAGTATGAAAAAACACTAAGTTTTTTCAAACAAAACTTACTTCGGGCACCTTTTCAACCACTAAAATGACGATCCGAACGTCTACGTATCCTTGATGTATTGGGCCTACATTATTGTACGCAGAAAAAAATATCAGGTTCTATATAAAATATTGACGTTTCGGAGTCTTGACACACGACTAATCATTGGTCAAAGTATGAAAAAAAAATACTAAGTGTTGCAAAGAATAAAGTTGGCCAATTTTTTTTTTTTTTTAATTCAAAGTGATTTTTTTGAGGGCATTTTGGTTCCGGACTCTAATAATACATACTGTCAAACCAATTTGCACGTACAACTTGCAAATCATGATAATAAATGCCTGCAACTTGGGCAAAGCCTCCTTCACGCACGAATTTCGTGCGTGAAACCTATTAATATATATTTTTTTTTATACTAGTTTGGTTCAATTTTTTTTTTTTTTTACACTATAAAAATCGCGGATTCATAACGGTGCTGACCTGGCAACAAAAAGAAAGAAAAGATAATCCCTGATTTTAGGCGGGTAGGAAATTCCGCTATATCACCGTACATCCAAATACTACCCCCGCGATAAATTAGATATTTTCGACGGTCCAATAGGCCCCACCTAATAATACGTCATCAACTAGGTGCCCCACCTAATAATACGTCATCAACTAGGTACCCCACCCGCCGACTTGTAAGGCTCCATTTTTTGCCACTCCAAAACTTGAAACCAAATTCCCAAATCAAAATTTATCTTTCCCACCCAAAAAGGCACAAACAGTTCCATCAACAGCCTTTATCTATCCCCACGTGTACGTAACGTAAATCTAGACCGTCCATGACAGGTGGCAAAGGTTAGTACGCCGGGCAGCAAAGGAGATAAAATCTCAACCCTAGGATTTTCAATCGAGGGCTCATAAACTGCCCGAAACAGAAACGGGGCAGATCTTGTTGCCTTTAAGAGGAGATCGTGGCCTTCCACAATTTTCATCCTTCAGGTTAAAAAAGAGGGTCATCGAAACCCTCGCCTTTTCTTTCTTTGCATCTTCGCCACTTCATTCCGGTGAAGAAAATCTCCTTTATTTCCTTCTTTTCATTTTCCCGTGGCGGCAATTGAATTTCTCGGCGATAAAATCATGGGTTCTCGTCATTTTCTCGCCGGAGATTAATTGCCGCTTAGTTCTTAACCTCTTTCCTAAACCCTTAACCTTTCTATATGGCATCAGCTGTTTTATCCAGTATAAATGAACCTCACTGGGATGAACGAAATGTTTATATGAGGAAATATACACCTAATTCCACTCCTCATCCTCAGTTTCACAGTCGATTCAACCCTAATCCAAACCCTAACCCTAGCCCCAATTTTAATCTTACCAGACAAGTCCAAAATGTATCAGCCTTATCTCATCTCCGGCAGGCCAATGAGCCACTTCCAAGGGCTGCTCCGTCGCCATTGCCGCCACCAAGGGCTAACAATAATGTGCCGTTCAGTGGGAAACCAAATGCGGTTTATGATCGCAACGACTCATTTCACAGAGAGTATGTGACTTTCAATTTGGGTTCTTATTCGAGAAATGAGTTGAAGGACCTTAAGAAGCGGCTAATCTCTGATCTAGATCGGGTTCGGGGCGTTCTAAACAGGATAGAAGCCCCAGATTTCGCTTCTAGGACACCGATAGCACCACAGGTTCAACTGAACCAACCGTCATTGGCCCCCAATGTTAGCCGGCATCATCGGAAACCTGAAAAAGTTGGTGGTAAGAGCAAGAAGCTCACTGGACAAAAGCGAACAAGAGCAATAGCCTCGGGGAAAGATCATCCTAAGCGGCAAGCAGTAGAAGGGGATAAGTTTTTTGTAAGTATGATGAGGAAGTGCAGGCAGATATTGATGAAATTAATGAAGCATAGGCATGGCTATGTGTTTGACAAACCAGTGGATGTTAAGGGTCTGAAACTATATGATTATTTTGATATCATCAAGCACCCTATGGATCTTGGAACTGTGATGTTAAGGCTGGACAGGAATGAGTACAGAACGCCACAAGATTTTGCAGCTGATGTGAGACTTACATTCAACAATGCCATCACTTATAACCCAAAAGGCCAGGATGTCCATGCTATGGCTGTAGAGCTTCTTGGTGACTTTGAAGAGAAGTTCAAACCAGCTTACAAGAAGTACGAAGCTGAGCACCGTAAAGTTGCCACTATTATGCAGGTGAATCACCAGAAGAATCTGTCTCAGCCTGCACCTATTCCGCCGCCAAATGCCTTACATGAACCATTGCCGGTTGCGAGAAAATCAGAGCCCGTGCGGTCACATTCCACATTGTTGAATCAACGCCAATTTCAGAGTGTACCTGTTGCACCCTTTTTTGCACCCCCTGCTGTAAAATCCCCTCCACAGCCTGTTTTTACGCCAAGTTCAGCTAAAATGCGCAAGCCGAAGGCTAAGGATCCTAACAAAAGGCATATGATCCATGAGGAGAAAGCGAAGTTAGCGGCTGACTTGCAGAATCTCCCCTCAGAGAAGATGGATCAAGTCGTGCAAATTGTGAAGAGGAGAACCCCTAATCTAACACAGGAAGGGGATGAGATTGAGCTTGACTTTGAGGCCCTTGACAATGAAACGCTGTGGGAGCTGGAAAGGTTTGTTGGTAACCATAAGAAGGCTATGAGCAAGTCGAAGAGACAAGGAGTCACTGAAGATGCTGCTGCTAAACAGCTCAACAAGGTATGTATAGCATTTTTCATACGTTTGTTAACTAATCTCTATATTGTGCTATGTTTTCTGATCAACTTGTTGTCTTTTGTAAATAAGTCGCCTGGGAAGGCACCAACACCAGGACAAGCAATGCCTCAAAACAAGAAAGTGGGTTTTGGGGATGAGGATGTTGATATAGTTGAGGAAATATCAAAACCAGAGCAAGCAATGCCTAAAAACAAGAATGCAGACATCAGGAAAGAGGATGTTGATAGCGTTGAGGAAATACCAATACCAGAGCATGTAATGCCTAAAAACAAGAAAGTGGATGTCGGGGAAGAGGATGTTGATATCGGTGAGGAAATACCAGGTGAAAATTTTCCTCCTGTACAGATTGAGAAGGATGGGCCGTGTGTGAGTAGTGGGTCGAGCAGCTCTAGCAGCTCAAGTTCTGGCAGTGATTCTTCTTCCAGTGGTATAACTTTTTTTCTGTCGTTCATTTTGATAAACAAGTGATGGTATATTTACTTTTGCTATGGTAAATGTTTGCAGATTCAGATTCAGGAAGTTCTTCTGGGAGTGATTCTGATGAGGATAGTGTACAGTCTCCTTATGTTGAGGCAAAAGAAGCTGGTACAACCTAAGCCATTTTATGGGTTTGAGAATCAGATATTGGTGTCTCGGGATTTTATTCAACTAAATAGTGCTATGGTGCTTCTGTTAGTATTTTCTCTGGCTGGTTTTTGTGCATCTGTTTAAGCAGCTCAGAAGATATCACAGTTTGGCTGGCTTTTGGAAGTAGGACTAGCTCAAGATTTAGGATATTGAGAGGTTTTAGTTAACTACGGAGTAGTGGTAGGTAGGATGTTACAAATGGGGACTGACAACAAACATTTGGGTTTATTTTTTGCTTGTATACAGAAAACCACCTGCTGATTTTCAGTGTTTAGGAAGGATAGAAGTAAATTGTACAGTGCTGAACGACTGAGTTTGGGAAACAAAGTTGTAGTCTCTATTAACTCAAGAAGAAATCTCATCTAGCTCTTCTATTTGCACTTATTTCTTTACTGCTTTTATTTTGAGATTGTTCCGTAGCTCTGCTGAAGTGAACACTACTTCTACCTTAAATTGGGCCAATAAGAAAAAGCAACAACAACATGCCAGTGTAATCTCACAAGTGGGGTCTTGGGAGAGTGTGAAAAACAATTAGCACAAATTTGAAACAGACAATCAATCAAAATATCGAATAAAGCAATTAATCAAGAATCCCTGAAACACAATCCAAGCTTAACTGAATCACACCTGCTTTAGGAATTTAACCTAAGATAAAGGATAATGATTGTTACTTAATGAAACCAACTGAAAATGTTAGGTGTGAGGGGAAAGCCGATTGGTCCAATGGTCAATAGTCTAAATGACAAATTAGAACTCAAAATTTTAAGGCACACTAGTAAAACATCAGCAAAGATTCATTAAGTGTTTTTGGTATGGGAAAAAGATACCTGAACCTTAGTTGAACCTCCTACCACATGGAAAAGAGAAACTTACTCTTCCCACTCAAAAGGCTGTTCTGATATTTCTCGTCTTGGAAATTTGCTCTTCTTGATGCCAAGGGCTTTGTGATATTCCATAAATCACTTTACCTGGAGTTGTTTCACTTGTGCGAAAGAGAAGTGCTGAGTGCTTGCAGTGCTGCTGCAACTATGGTAATTTTAAAGGCCTGTTTCAAAGGCTACAAACCTGGACCAAAGTTTTCGTTTGGGTCATTGTCGCTGCTCAATGACATGCACCCTTCTGTTGAGCACTCATTGAGATGTCTTTTCCTATCCCGTACTTGTGAACGCTATCATAATGTTGACTTAGCCGGTCTACTCTTTGTTGTTCGCACGAAGAATCCATACCTTTAGTTGTTAATAGAATTCAATCCGAAAACCTCCTAGTTGGAACCAACTTGTCATGATAACAATGGGACTTCAGTTCCCAGGCTTCCGGATCAGTCTGAGATAGCACCACCAAGTAGGAGTTAACATTTTTTTTGGTGAAGTACCAAGTAGGAGTTAACATTAGTGATATAATAGGAAATATAATAGGAACATGTAGGACGACAGGCGATGACTTAGCTTCAAAGTTCTAAATTATGACCTTGAGAAAATGATGCAAGTAATAGAGAAAATGTTTACTTGAGAGAACAATAAGTTAAATGACTTCTCTAATAGTGCACCCAAAAGGAGTCAGAGAAATGGTAAACCATAAGTCGGGCTAAGATCAAATTAAACTTTAATAGGGCAAATCTCGCTCAGTCTTTAGGTCCTAATTTTAAATGTTATTCCCTTATTGAAGAATTAGGAGCCAGTTCAGTGCCTGTCCATCCCATGTCCATCCCAACAAAAGATGACTATACATAAGAGATCTTGCAACAGCAAGTTCCTAGAACTGAAAGCATCAAGTACCTATTTTAGAGAGTGTATTTTATATAGAGTTGTAAACCGACAGTTTTTTCCTTCTGACTGATGCAATGAGTAAGTGACAAAATGGATAACACTACTCACAACCAATAAAGTTCTAAATATCCTGATAACTTTAGTAATATTAGAGTTCTGAATATCGGATATCCTGGATCACAACAATGTTTAATAGCAAAGGCTTGTAGTGACAAAACAATGAAAGCATTTGCACTAATCAGTGCAGTCAACACACATCTTTAAGCTCTATGAACTGCTCCCCTTCATTTCATATTGATCTCACAAATCACATCGAGTTAGATGTTCATCCATTAAAAAGCCCAAAGTCTGTATGTTTTCATGCTTGTTTGAGTAATAACAACAAGATTTTCCAAAATCGTGCTAAAACTAGCTAGGATTTCCAGGAAAATAAATGCCATTCCTTTGATCAGAAATAAAGAGAGAGACAAATTCTGAGTGGCTGAAGCCGAGTTAGACAGGCGAGAAAATGGCTAACCATCAAACATGTACATTACCAAAAACTTAGGAGTTATAATACTTATATAAAAGAAAGTTGTGAAAGGTCATAGATACTTCTGGTGATCTGGAATATTGAAAACATAGTGAATCTGGTCAGCTAACCATTATTTACCCACCCAAGTGCAACTTCTCATGGGCATTGTGGGAAAACACTTTTATGTGCTTATTCCTTGATTCTATTAAGGTTGCCACAATGTTGTAGTTAAGACTAAGTGGAGATTCACAAGTCGAAGACAGAAATTTCTTCTGAAATATCTAATTGTACACGAAAGTAAAATGATGCTAATGGGATGAATAATAACTGTCTATGAGAGTAAAATGCAGACTGACTGCAGTTAGCATGTGGAGTCAGGTATACGCTTTCATATACTTGACTCCACATACTTCAATTTCTCAGAACACTGGAATAACTGGGCCTTTAAAGTCTATAATACTGAGAAAATAATCCTATTCTGTAGGAGAGTTTGTTGATTGGTATCATTAAAAGAGAATGTTGTGAACCTACTTCGACATTTTTACACTTTACCCTTTAGTTCTTTCTCTGTGTTGCAACAAAACTTAGATAAGACTCAGAAGTTTTACTCATACTAGCTCCATCTACATTAAGAAACTGATTCCCTTTTAGCTTCCAGAGTGACACTGCTAAAGGTATATGGTTCACAAAAGTCCCACCTGTAGTCTTCCTCATTGAGTGCTTACAAGAAGCAAAAAACTCTGCGTTACTCCATCCCAAAAAGCACTAGCTTATTGAACTAACTGGGAAAAAATAGATTCTGGATCAGAAGTAAAACATGTTTGCTATTCCCTCAAGTAAAACATAGCACTCAGATTTATTTGAATGAGGAGAGACAAATCAAGGAACATGTATGATGTAACAACATCGTGGAAATTGTTGACATCACCGAATGACAGAAAGGTTGTGATGGTAACAAGATGCTTCAGTTGCATCACAAGTACCTCCTTTGCAAACCATGTACCATGAAGGCAATAAGATCCTTCTCAATCCATCAAATCTTCCACTTATTTCCACGATCGCTTAACATAAACAACCTAAGAACTAGGTATTTCATTCTATGAAGCCTGTGACATGTCAACAATAACAACTATTACCTCAGTCTCAAACCAGAATGGGTTTATGATTTCTGAACATATTTAGATACTATCTACTGTCATTGCTAAATTCAGATGGAATTTTAAATGTAAAAGTTGTAACTCGTACTACTTTTTTTTTTTTTTTTTGATTAAGCACCGGGTGTCCGGGTCTC
Source organism: Lycium barbarum (assembly GCF_019175385.1). Taxonomy (NCBI): domain Eukaryota; kingdom Viridiplantae; phylum Streptophyta; class Magnoliopsida; order Solanales; family Solanaceae; genus Lycium; species Lycium barbarum. The sequence goes on along the minus strand of NC_083348.1, from coordinate 95,417,253 downwards.
TTTGAGCCCCGACTAATCCCGGGGGTGCACAGGCCCTCGGCAAGGAGTTTCCCGCAAGTGCACCACGGGTAATTCAGGGTTTTACCCCAGTCCGATGGCCCTCAGAAATTGTTTGCACCCAGTGGGTTTCGAACTTGAGACCTTGAAAGGGAGCACCCCAAGGCTCAAGCCAATTACCACCAGGTCAACCCCTGAGGGTTTAACTCGTACTACTTTTAGTTATCAGGAAATAAAGAATTTGACGCACTAATTCACTGCAGCTAACCTTCTCTGAACAAAACACCTCCATCTGCTTAGGAAGGAGGGATCAAGTAGTAATATTATTATTATTATTATTATGTAAGATAACAGAAGCCTACGGAATAAAAGTTATGTAAAATTAGGAGTCATGGGGAACTCATTAGTTAGGTGGATCACAGATCATTGATGAACATCATATCACAGTAACTTCACATCCACACACAACTGATGTTTGCATATAGACAATAAATAGATCACCTCACAATAGATCCGTGACAGAAGAACCCTAAAGGTTATACATCACTCATAGCTTTAACACAAATAAAGCACAAACGGAGAAATTAGCAGATCGCATGGTAATTACTATAAAGGAGTAGATGCAGAAAAAAATACCTTACATTTGAAGCTGCAAGTTTCTGGAGGGAAATTGCCACATGAATCTCCAAATCAACCTCAGAATTTGATCTACTCTACATATCTGAACTCAAATGAACTCTAATTGTTTAATTAAAGTTATACCCAGCTCACGCATAAGGTAGATAATTTTATTTTATTTATATTTTAACCAGTTAAGCATGATTGTCATTTTTATATCACAAAAACAGATAAAAGGCTTCTTAAATCTGTGAAATTCAAAAGCCATAGAAACAGAGCAGGGATATGTCCAGACTTGAGACTTACTATCTGTCATTATAAAGTCGTACCAACTTTCAGGTAAGGACCAATTTTAGATAAATTAAGTTGTGCGGTGGAATTGCCTCTTGTTCTTCTGCTGACGGCAAAAATAAGGAGGATTATTGTGGATTTATAAATTGTGATAAGAAATTAGAGAAGCGTATAAGAAATGGCATAGTAGATATGACACAATATTTTGGAAATTGGCAAATGATACCTTAAAGCATGAGCTGTGAATCATTTATCTTGCGGAAATTACTCACTTGGAATGGTCAAATACAATTGTCTACACGCAGTATATGTATATTGGATGCCCTTTGCTTGATTATGTGTCTGCATATTTTACTTTCCCACTTCCATAGATATGTAGATTTAGGATTGAAGTCAATGGTTCGAGCATATACAGAGAGTCATTTTTATATTTTTTAACTATGTATACATAATTCGAGTTAAAAATAGTGCAAGTATAATTATGCTGTAACTATGCTATTTTTTATATACATCTGCCTCTGCTGTCATAATTCATGTTTATTTACCTTCGGAATTTCTACAATTAAATTTCCTTTTAGGCATTGGAACAGATAAAAACACATCATGGAATTGACTTGCAAGTTGTATTATACATGTCAGCTATGCGGCAAAAGTTAGCTAAGGCTTACTACACAACAGTTGTTAAGTGTGTGGGGCCACTCTGTGCTGAATGACAACGATCCTACTACACTAAATTTGAGAGACTGCCACATTATGTATCTCTCTGCGCTTAGGTTTTTCACTTGTTTGAAGTCCATTTTGTCAAAGTAAATGGTGTAAAAACTAGAGACAAACCAATTTAAAGATATTTTATGCATCATTAACTCGAGATGCGTGGTAAAAAAGATATCAGTATGCTTATCATAAGGAATTAAGAATCCGTCAATTTAGTTAGTCTTCCTCCGATGACTCTTGTTACTACCCAGTTATCATAAATTTTGGCTGAAACGGTCACCATACCAAGTAAATAATTGAGAACTCAGAAACTTATTCAGCTTTTATACATTATTATATACATCATACACACCTGCACAAACAGATACACAAGCATATTAACAAGTATAAACACACATTTCCAACATTCATTGCCTTCTCAGCATCAGAATTTCAGACTACTTTTGTTGCCCTATTCATTGCATGCATTAGTTTCTTCAATTGAAGTATTCTTATCCTTCAAATTGTTGCCAATGCTCAGCAAGCTGCTATACCCTTTCTTTCTCAAAATATCACCTAGTATAAAAGCTGTTATGATGCCAGGCAAAAGTAACCACTCCTCTTTGACCTGTTTTTTAAAAGAAACATGTTCAGTCAGGCAGATGTAACCCCATGTTTTGAAATTGAAACAAGTGATTTATTGTAAATGAATATAATGACTTTACATTGATAACACCACATTTTAAGTCGAGCAACGCCAGTGCCCTTCCATATGGGTGCTCTGAAGAGAATTCAATTGCCGTCATAAAATCATCTTGATTTCTTCCCTTTGCACAGTGCTTGTGCTCATAATCCAACTTTTGACCAGGGAAGAACTTTATCTGTGAAATGAGTATGGAACTGTACGTTATGGAGAGCAAAGACCACGTGAACTTGTGAAATCCTCAAAATTACGGTCAATAGCCCAGCAAATTTTTGAATAGTGGTACTCTTAGGCATTTAATGCGCATGTTTATGAATCTACCCTGTATTAAGAAAAAAATTGAAAGGAGTAGTGGAGAAAACTCACAATCCTGGAACCACCAACCAACTCCAAAAGGTAACCATCATCGCCACTGCAAGTTTGAAATTGGAGGGACCAGTGGGAATCCACTAACAACCACGCTTTCCCAACTAACTTAGCAAGAGTATGCGTCTCACCAGCCTTGTTGATGCCGATCAACTCCTTTTTCAATGTAGAATCACTCATTCTCTTTGATTTCTTGGAGTTCCTGCAGTTAAAGCATGAATTTCAGGAGAATAGATAGAGTTCAATACAGCTGACATTTAAGAAGTAAAGGTGACAACATTTTTTAACTTTTCTTAATTTAACAAATTCACTGGAATTGTTGAAGTTCTTAGAACTCTCACTTAAGTCAAAACAAGTATATTATTCTACGCACTTTCAACTATCAGATGGTCCCCTTCCATCAAATCAATCAGTTAGGCCTAATTTAAAAAAAGGATTTACTCCAAGTTCATTTTAAAGGAACGACAACTTTCTCAATATTTTGATACTGATGTTAAAGGTTACCTTTAGTGTTAACTATATGACCGAAACAAGATGTTACAATCGATTGAAACGTAAACGTTGAATTAGAGGTAAAAGAAAAGTAAAGCAGATACATACACAAACAAACATGCAGATCTATGAGAAAGTCAAGAACTAGAACAACACCAACAGCAAAGTATACCAAAAAACTACATACCTCATTTGTAGGCTAATGATCTCATCACCAGCATCATCAATGACACGAGTCCAATTCTTTGCATACTGAATCCTTCCACGAAATGTGAAAAAACAAGAAATTTTTGAGAATGCTCGGGTGCAAACCATGTGAAACACATATGGTGCAGCACTAGGTGTTGTAACTGATACAGCTACTCGTATACAGATTGGTTCCAATGCTTCTAATTTAGTGCTTTGCACAACTTCCAACCATTTCTCCATTGTGAGTTTTGAAGCTGGGCAAGTCAAATCGTTTAAAGAGAGAGCAGTAGAACCTATAACTTCAACAGATTTTGAAATCGACATATCATGAGATGACTGGGACATGATTTCTAATAGAAGATGTCCACAAGGTTCACATTGGAAGTAAGCAACCTGCTTTTCCCCACTCTCAGAGAAAATAGTAAGTTTCTTTCTTGCATTAAAGATTCTATCAGGCTGTGACTTGCTAAAGTAAACAAAGAAGCCTCCCTTGCGACCTTCAGGTAAGTTTCTTATGCCTATGATCTCCAACATGACCTGTCAAAGTAGTTGCAAAAAATTACAAACTTTGAACATCACGGAGTTCAAAGCTAAATCAGTTTAACAGATGATAACTGTATAACGTATGGGTGATGAAGAACCTAAGAAATGGCAATAGTTCTATCGACGGCATTGAAGAATGAAGATTGGCACATACGAAAAGGTTATTCTGTTCTGTTGTTGGCGATCAAGCAATTGAGGTTACACAAAAATGCGTTGACCCAATTCTTCTAACAAAATAAGATAGAGAACAGCAGGCTTAAATTTCCTAACAAAGGTTAAAGTTTTAATCATATAATTGATGCCCCATTAAAGTAGCATGGAATGAATTGGTTCCTATATTATCTCCCAACTCTCCCTCTTTATATACTATGTTAAAGATGTAACACTAATGAATTTCATTGAATGTATATACTAAATTATATCACAACCCCAACAAAAAAGCAAAACAGGCTTTAGAAACAACCAGAAAAGATTCAGAAAATTACTTCCAAAACTTTCATCTCTGGAAGATGAATTATCTTCTGATCTGCAAAGGTATCTTCCTTCTTGCTCACGGGATTGGAGGGGTAAGCACAAGTTCTAAGAGGAGATGGTGTATTTCCTCTATACATTGCACCTGCCCTCCAATAGCTTAAACCATATATTTCCTCCCAAAGTTTTGTAGTTCCAGAAAACCCAGTATCCAGCTTCTGCCCTTTTGTTCTGTCTGAATCAGTATCATCATGATTTAACACCTCACCCATGATATCAACAAGATCTTTACAATACGAAATAGGATGTAACTGGTGAGTGTGCCAGATAAGGTCAATGTCATAAGTTGGAACAGAGAAGCTCTTAATTGATCTTGCTATGTTTCTCCGGATTAAGTGTAAGAAACCCTTGTATCGAGCCACAGCTCCTTCAAGATAGACCTCATTTGTCATGTGGGGTCTAGACACCTGGAGGAAATACATGATATAAGACCGCAAATGATGTGTACCATACCAGCATGTCTGAACAATCTGATATCAACAAAATATCATAAAAAAACATGCTAACTTATACACCAGTCCCGATAATGCAAAAGATAAAACGACAAACAGCCACATTACCATCCACCATAATTTGCAAGAGATAGTTGAAGTTTGCCACATCACTTCTCTACCTCGCAGTTCTGGTTTTTCCTTATTCATCCCTTTCAGATTCTCCTATATCATTCTGTTTATAAAATTTGTCCCGGACCATTGATTGTCAAGCGCTCAAGCTTTATATTCAAATAAAGTTATAACAGAAGTTTAAGTTTCTGAGTTTTAACAAACTGAATTTCTTAATTGTTCGGCCTGTGCTTTACTAAAATGAAGTGTTTGCATCCTTTTGCTCACCTGGTAGAAGAAGGGGCTTTGCCTTTTAACAGCAGAGACTAAATCATAGTTACTGCAGTTTTCAGATTCTAGAATTTGTGCAGGGTTTTTATCTGAAAGAGCTCTCGCTGAATCCAAGTCATACGGTTCATTCGGATACAAATTTTTCCATGTCTCTTCTGTTTCCATTTTTGATATTCCTTTCAAAGAAGATACAATGTTATGGTTGTCAAGAATCCTCCCATATAATTGCTCGCAGTCAGTCTTGTATCTAACCTGGAAAGGCAGAATAATCATTCCATGTGTCATAAAAAGCACTCAGTCACAAAGGTAAAACTGAAAACAAATGTTTCAATAGTTCAAAAGCTTACAGGATTGAGCCTATGGCAATGCCAAACCCATTCACAATCAAGGGGAACAACCAAAGGTCCTTCAAAGAAGGGGCACTCAGAATGTTTTGCCAACAACGGTAGCCAACACGAATAGTACCTGAAATAGGGATTTTCATTGGCAAGTTTTACAAAAATAAAAAAAAAACAGAAACAATCTACATAATACACAACTTGAGCAAGAAGCGAAGAACTTCAAAACTAAATTAGTACTCCCTCCGTTTCAATTTGTTTGTCTTACTTCCCTCCGTTTAAAAAAAAAATGTCACTTTCTATATTTGGTAACTCTCTACACCCAAATACCTACATGACATATTTAAGACTAGAAGATTCAAAGGGCGTTTTGGTACATTACAGACAACTTTAGTTTACAATCCCAAGATTCAAAAGTCATTCTTTATTTTCTTAAACTCCGTGTCAAGTCAAACTAAGACAAATAAATTCAACGGATGGCGTATCTGGCATTTACTATTATACTTAACTCAATGCAATATTACCCCAAAACCAGAAGACAAAATAAAAATGTCTAATAAAGAAAGCTATCTGAACAAGCAGTAAAATCATAGCTAAGGGAACAATACTGAAAATTTCAAATATGGGGATTTACCTATAAATTGCCATATTCAAACCAGGGCCTTCATAGAGCCAACGGTTCCTATCAATGGTAGCAAGAAACTCAAGGTGCTGTTTGGCTGCAGCAATAAGGTCTACATTTATTACAATCTTCTGTGCTTCATTCCACTCCAACTGCTGCTCCATCTCCATTGTTTCTTAGACCACAAGCTATTGGGTTGACAACACAATCAGTAAATTGCAGAATGATGTGTTTTAATTATTTAAAAAAGATTGGGTATAGAAAAGTCAAGGCAAATCACCACTTCGGAGAAAGTTAATTGAGAATCTCCAGACAACTCTACGGAGACAACGATTCTTATTTAGGCCCCGTTTGAACATTGGTTTCAAACCATATTTGCACATATAATTTAAATATTTTAAGTTATATTTTTTTTTATTGATATAAAAATCTCACAAATTATGAAAACCATCAAAATATTCTCAATTCTTATACAATCTTACCAAATGAGCAAATCATAGTTTATAACAAAATTAGTATACTAATAGAAGACTTTTCTAAAAAATGCAACATCAATTAATTAAACTTTACTTCAATAAAATCGAAAATTTAACATGAATAGTAATATAACTACTATTTAATATAATCTTCTCACATAAATTAAAGGTTGGTAGACATAAATAAAGGTTGGTGGAAGTTAATGAGATTGGTAAATGATTGATGGGGATAATTGTTAAAAATATTTACCAACTTATGAGTTTTTTTTTTTTTTTTTTACAAAATATTAACTTATGGGTTAAATTTTGTATTTAAAAAAGTTGAAACCATGGTTTCAAAACCCAAACCATACTTTTTGGATGATTTGGGTTCAAATCATGATTTCAAACTATGATTGAAAATTGATGATCAAATGCTAATTTAAAATCATGGTTTGAAAATTAATGGCCAAACGCCTACTTATATTGTCCAAGTTGATGTTTTCAATGTCTTTGTGACTCCAAATATATGTAGATTTTTCTGAGTAATTTCAAAGAAAGCTTCAAGTTTGAACATCAAATATTTATAGATTACATATGATAAAGTTTGAGACTTGACAAAGTCCAGCATACTTTTCTTATGACAAAACTACCTTGTGACAACACGTTTTTCTTAGTCCCAAATTGAGCGCGTTAACCTTAGTTTATACTCCCTTCGGACTCCACTTAATCATTTGCACATTCTTAAAAAACTACTTACATAAAAAATATATATATATATAAATTGATTAAACTATCCCTAATTAAATAGAAATTGAAATTTGATCACATAACATTTAATAGGGGCAAATCTGAAAAGATAAGATTAATTATTTCTTGATTTAATAAGTGGACACTTTTTTTACCTACGAAAAAAATGTTAAGTGAACACTTTTTTTTGATCCGGAGGGAGTACTTTGGATCTATTCTAAGTCTTGCTTTTATCTTTTGCCCCTAATCAAAGCTCCAACCTAAATGTAATTTAAATAGTAAAACATAAAAGATTAAATTTAAATAATTTTTTTTCGGTTTTTTTGACATATTCATCAATTTACTACTATCTTTTTGGATATATTATTCGTCAATTTTACATTGGAACGAGTTAATTTGCTAATGACTTGAATTTAACAAAAAGTGAAATAGAACAATTTCAAATTAGAAAAACAAATTTGGACATTTTTCGTCTCGAAAAAAAAACAATGTGTGCAAAAATAAATCGAGCAAAAGCCCAAAAGACAATTGGGTAATATATGGGAAGAAATTGTGAATGGGATCCAAATCAAGAAAACAATGCTAATTCCTATTTTATTGAATTAGCTGGTCCACGTGCTAAAGGATATTTGTTTTGAATTCGGTAACTTTGCAAAAACACTTGACATATTTAGTTATTTTATTATTGTGAGAATACAATTCCTGTTAAACAATTATACGTGTTTGTGAAAATTGATTGTCAACTTTGCTTAAAGGTAGACACTTAAAATTTAAAACCAGTAAGTTCATAGTACAGCTAAAACTTACTTCCACCCTGTGAATGTATTTAAGTTAAACTTTATGAGTCACTGTCAAGCAATTCAAAAAGGTAACTTTATGGGGCTGAGCAATTTTGGCAAAAAAAATCAAATAAGTGTTGTTTTTGGGTACTTGATTCATGAAAAAATAAGTTTTAGTTGTCCTTGAACCTATAGATCTTTGAAGACCAATACGCAGAACTTCGGGCAAGTTTAAATATAAGAAGCTCTCTATCAGAAGAGAAAATTACAAGTAGGATCACTTACATAAAAAGGCAAGAACATTTTGCTACTTCTACAAAACCAACTATACATATGCCTTCACTATTGCCACCATGCTATCCATTGTAAACCTGCATACTGAAGGAGATAACATTAAATCACCAAAGAAATTGCCTGCTGTTACAAATTTTGAGCAGAGAATGGATAGTGAGCAATAGCAATAAATGGTGGCGCGCAACAGATATGTTGGTGGACTAGGTAGTCATATCACAATTTCTTCTGGCTTTGAATCTTTTTCAGTATTATCTTCTTTTTCCAAATATTCTGCTTCAATTGTCTCCTTCAGAATGAAAAGTCTCTGAATAACAACAGGTTGAGTCAACTGCTTGGCTTCTCTAATTTCAGTCTCTTCTTTGTTCAGGTTGTATGCGTCAAGCATGACTTTGATCCACTTGTGCAGCTCTCTTGGAGTTCTGCTCCACACAAGAAAGCATATAAGATTTCAGGTGAGTCTTTATAACTGCGAATGCCAACTTTGATTATCTATAATATGAATACCATGAATTCTTGGCGCATGAAAACACTAAGCTCTTACGTGTAAATAGCATTAGGATCCTTGGCATCGTGTTCGTGACCAGGGCTGAAAGCTGTTGCCAATGATGAGAACCGCTCTTCAGGATCTGTGATGTTTAGCAAGTACTTAAGCAGCTTTATTTCTTTTGGTGCCATACTCCTTAGACTACTCTGTGTAGCCTTGTATAGACGGTGCATTATCTCCTTTACCTACACCCATATGTCAGCATCAGCTTTAATAAGTTATCTAGCACTTCAACTGAATAAAAGATTGCCATCAGAATTCAGCGCGAGGGAAATTCGAGCGCAAGATAGAACATAATAACAATTGGGACAGGTTGACCCAATACACCCAATGTTTGCTTGCATCCAAATGGGTTGAGAAACTAATCATAATCTAGTTTGTCCAACTCAAGTTTGGGATCGCCACAATTTCATGAGTCAAACATGGGTTGGATTTTGTCAGGTTTGGATAAGTTAAAAAAGATTTGAGTCGATAAACATAACATGAGTCAACTGACCCAATATTTGTTCAAGTCAAACTGGTTTGGTCAAGATGGGCTGAAAACCATTTACAACCCAACCCGCCCAGCTTAAGTTTGAATATGCTATGCTTTTATAGACCAAATTTGACATCGCTAGTTCAGAATGGCATACTCCAACAATCCATAGATTCCAACATCAAAAACAATTGTTTAAAGTTACTTATTTAAGATCAGCAAGGGAACAAAAATTCAAGGATCTCAAAGTGCTTAAAACGAATATAATTATTCTGTAATATGGTTAGGACGGTTAAATCAGTTACAACCTAACAGTCCACAGCCCAAGTTTGAAAAGTGCAAGATGTCTCCATTTCACTAGGCAAAACTTGAATTCACAAACTATAAACTTCCTGACACATCAATGAATGTGTGAGAAAAAATGAGGTATGAAAACCTTTTATATGTGTAATATGAAAGAGTCCATCTTCCTGACAAGTCTAACACATAACGCAAACCCAGAACAGTTTATGGAACATCGGCAACATTACCATATGAGCGGATAATACGTTCCTTAAAATATGATGAAATACAGCATTTCTCTTCAAGAAAATGATTAACAGGGAACTTTTCTGTGTTTGTGAACCAAAAAGAGTAGACTATACAAATGCTCGTACCTCATTTCTCATGGTGGAGGATTCTTTTGCCGAAGCCCAAGCACCATTTATCAACAGCACTAAAGAAGAGTCAAGTTCTTTGCTCTTGGCAAGGCTTTTAATCTTATCACATGCTGCATCTACTGATGGAGAGTTCAAGATGTCATCAAATTTGGCCTGGGCAGTATCTAATGTTCCCACAATCTCCAGTGTGTTGTCATAAGCACTGACTGCAGACAAGCATCTAGTCCCAAGTCTGGCAAATGCTGCTCAATAAAAAATTCACAAAATGCGAGAAAATGTATCAAGAACATTTAAAATATCATGTAAATCTGCTTCATGGTTGAACCCAAATAGTTGGATTATTTGTAGGAAAATGGCTAAAATGACGATTATACTATACCCCCGCAAAGTAAGTGTGTGTTACAGCAAATTCGGGTATAGTGTAAGGCCAGAAGCATCATTTTAGCCATTTTCCCCTATTTGTATAAGGAAAGCACACAAATCACATATCAATACGAAAAGATGAAAAGAAAGAAAGAAAGACTTCTGCCTGTATGTTACAATTTTTTTTTAAAGGGAGCCGTGGAGCAACTATCTAAAAGATTATAATTGGCTTTAGTCAGGGTTCAACTTTTAGATATCTTAAAGCTGAGTCAGGGTTCAGCTTTAAGATATATAATCTTGATTATGAATAAGAAACCATTTAAAGGATACTGGCAAGATCAGAACTATCTTAGATAATATAATCTTTCGTAGACACAGCTACCGTCAGTAAGATACTAGTTACTATAAGCAACAAAAAGCCCTACTCAAATATCGCAATTTTTCAAATCAAAGAGATTGATGGTTCTTGTATCAAAACTTTCAGTAATGATCATATCAAATAATTGACATGCTTTTTTTCAAATAAAATAAATAAATGGCACCTCATTAGATGCTTACTAGAACAAACAAGACTTCAACATAAGAGTAAGGAAGAAAGGACTTGTGACAAGCTGATTTAGTGAAGTAACTACAATTAAAATAAATATATAAAGTAGAAATGGTGTCAGTTAAGTTCAAAAACGATTTCTAAATTTATATTTCAAGTGCAAAGATGCAAGTTTAAGTTTCTACTCTAGACTGGTCAATATCTATCTTATTCTAAATGTCTAGCTTCCTGTAAGTTCTGAATAATGGCATATCCATCCATATTGTTTCCTTAACAATTGGTATAGCATATTACTAGCTATATTTATCTTTAGTGTTTCCTTCTTTAGAATAAAGCCCATAGGCGTTGAGACGCACAACTTAATGACTTAGTCCTTTCCATCCCCAGCTAGTTTAGCTTGAAATCATATGCCATGAAATTATAGGTAATTTTTATTTTCCAGAAGAAAAGTTCAAAATGCATCATGCTGCAGAACCGTTTCGATTCCCTTCCATTGCCTAAAACCATCAAAGCTAAAAGAACAATAATGCCACTTTACCATCTCGGTCCTCCAAGGTGTCATAAGTTTCTGAAAGCAAAGTCAGGTGCTTAAAGAATTCACCATTGAAGTCCTTGCGCCTCTTAGTAACAATTGCATTCAAATCCCTCGGGTTATCTTGTATCTCTTTGAGAAGTTCACTATGCCTTTCCATAGCATCATCAATCTGCAATAGCTCATTCCTGATCAAGAACAATTCGGGAACATCTAAAGCTAAAACCTTTACTAAGTAAAACCACATAAATATCAAAAGGTAAAGCCTTTTCAAAAGTAAAACACGGACTCTCATTTTAACCCTTCAATGGAAATATGCATTAAAAGAAATTTAACATACCTTCCTAACTTTTCTAGCCAAGCTAATTAATTTATCCTTCATTTGAGAATCAGCTTCTTTTTCAGCTCGAGTTTGACACCTATTGTAAAATCTATCCCTGTACTTGTTCCATTCTTCTCTAAAAACCAAGTACTTTCTCCAATCTTTTGACTTGGGTTTTTCATATAGGAATAAATCAATCATTTTATCACAAAACTGAGTAATTGTATACCCTTCAGCAACTTCAACATCAGCTTCTCCCTCTACTGCCGCAGTAGATACACCACTGGCCAACACCTCTAAACAAGAACCACACAAAATATTTATTAATCAAGAAAAAAAAAAAAAAAGGATACCAGAACAGGAAAAGATGACAAAGTAGTTACTAGTTATTGGGGTCTTGGTACTTGTTCTAGTTGGTGTTCTTGATGTTGATTTCTTGGAATTGTCCAAAAGCAAGGCCAGAGATTTGGGAGAAACTAAGGGTAATACTGAATTGGAAGGTGAAAAGGGGGTGCGAAAAAGAGAGAGATTTGTGGTGGTCATCATTTACTATGCTTGCTCAAGGAGCTCAGACAAAACTCCAACAATGGCTGATTCTTGAATCTTGATTTTCTTCTCTCATGTGTAGATAAGACATGCTTATACGACGTCTTTTTTACCTCACACTTACTAAAACCCTTCTAAACCCTTTGGAGTTTTTTTCTTTTTGATTTTTTGGTTGGGGTTGTCTTTCCTTTTTAAGGCCTTCATTTTTTTTTTCTTTTTTATTTTTACCATAGTGTTTTCGTTAACACAAATAATCAACTTGTTCAGCAAAAGAGAATTTGTAAGTTCCAAAATGGAAACTATACCAAATTACCAATCTACGTTGTTTTGGTTGGGATTCAAATTTTGCTGCGACATTCAAGTACGCAACTTATAAAGGAGAGAATAAAAAATTGTAAAATGTCATCAAATCTAAGCAAGATTATTTAATTGGGGCACAAGATCAGCCTACTCATTAATCTGCACAATATCTCTTCTTCTTCCCTCCCGCTTTTTTCTCCTGCTATAATTAAAAATACAAACATTAATTAAACACAAATATGTTATTACACTTCTATTTTCTAATAAATTTTTTTTGTGATCGAGTGGGTATTTAAAATGAAAATGTGCATGGACCTTAAAGAATCTACGTATTTTTAAGTAAGAATTCTATAACTATAGAGATAAGAGGGTGTCTAGCTAAGCTTATAAGCTCTTTACGATTTATTTTCGTGTTTGGTAAAAAAAAAAAAAGTGTTGATAAGCCAAAATAAGTCATATGTCATATTAGCCAATTTGACCAAACTTTTGGAGCCTAAAAGTGGTTTTTTTTTTCTTTAGAAAAAATGCTTATTTTAAAAATGATGCTTGGCCAAATTTTTGCAGAAAATAAATGCTTTTGGAGAGTAGCAGAAGGTGATTTTAGAAGTTAAAAATTGTAGTTTTTCCCCAAAATCACTTTCTTTGAAAAATACTTTTGAGAAAATATACTTAGAAGTACTCTTTAAAAGTTTAACCAAACACTAAGCCAATCTGGATATGATTTGAAATTATGATATGGAATTAGTTGTTTGAAATCAGGATGATTTGAAGTTGAAGTTTTGTTTAGACATGTAATTTGGATTTTTTTTCATATATATAAAAACCCTACAGTTGTAAAAACCATTAAGACTTTCCAATTCTTATACAATCTTACCAAATGAGGAAATCATACTTCATAACAAAGTTAATACGCTGTTATAAGATTTTTTTTATAAAAATACAATATTTATTGATCGAATTTTAGTTCAATAAAAGAAAATTTGAACATGAGTTGTAGTATAACTACTCTTTAATATAATCGTCTCATATGGTATTAAACATGAGCTCTTTAAAATTGAACACGAGTTGATAAACATGATTGGTAGATATATTCACAAACTTATAAATTATTTTTTATAAAATATAAACTTATGAATCAAGTTTTATATTAAAAATAATAATTAAAATCATGATTTAAAATCCCATTTGAAATTTAAAATCATAATATAAAGTTAAAATTGAAATTTTATACAAATTACATAAACAGCCGCTTATTTGAACTCAAAATACGTGATCAAACGCCTACTAAATAGTGCTCAAAAGTATTTTATTTTACATAAGTTGCTTTCTTTTGGGTTAAATGATTTTACTATTATACCGCTAATATTATTACGTAATCCCTAAAATAAAACCCCTAACCCTCTCCCTAATTTTATTCTTTCATACGACTCCTCCGAAATCCAGCATCAAGAAGCAACCAACTTCCCAAGCTTGTCTTCCTCAAAATCAGGAGTGGTGAGAAAGCTTTCTCCTTTCATCTTCCTTATAAATCACTCTTTTTGGTTCTGTTGCACGCTGAGAAAGAGCATCTTAATCTGTGTTTTCTTCTTTCCTTTTTTTTCTTTTTTAAAAGAAATATCTTAGCTTGGGGTTTAGCTTATAAGGAGCTTAAGGCAACTTGAATGAATCTGAGATATCATGAGGAAATCACCTTAATCCTTTATGTTAATTAAGATATATGTACCAGTACGACGTAATATGTGTTTATGTTTTGCTTCATTTGTTTTGTATCTTGATATTTTGCTGTCTTATTTTCCTTGCAATCCTGCATCGATTACATTTATTTTTTAGCCGAGGGTCTATCGGAAATAACCTCTCTAACCCCACACAGGGAGGGGTAAGGTCTGCGTACATCATATTCTCCCCATACCCCACTTGAAGGATTACACTGGGTATGCTGTTGTTGTTGGACTTCAATTTTCAAACGTGTTTCAGCTTTGGGATTTAGCTAATTTTTTTTGTTCTTCTTGCATGGATTAAAGTTATATAATGTGATAGTCTCCGCATTACTCTTTGAAGCTCATTCTCTTTCTCAGCTGGCGGCAAAAACTAGACATCTTTTGGAGAATTCGGTGGGCAGAGCTGAATAACTCATTACTCTGTGGATTGGTTTGTTTTGGTGAAGTATAAGAGATGCCCAAAGAGCTTCCTGGATTTTACTATGATGCGGAGAAGAACAGATATTTCCCTATTAAGGGTCCGATTCCTGGCTCCTCTAAGAAACGAAAATCACCTCCATCTAAGGAGAGACACAAAGGGAAATGCATGAAATCAAGGAGCAACAATAAGTTACTCCATGTTAGAGAGTTGTATGGTAAAGTCATTGAAACCAGAAAAGGGAAACTAAATACTCAAATGGAATTCCTGAAGAAACACGCATCATACCCTCTGATTTGGAAGTATGATGGGACTCAAAGAGTTGTTGACAGTGCCTTGGAGCACTTGACTGTTGATCTAAACACGCCAGAGGGCCTGTTGAAAACTGATATTCTGTTGACAGGTGGCATGAATGGCTCGTTGTGTCTATATGAAGTTGGAAAGGTTGGACAAGAATTTAATCAAGGGGTAAAATGCTTGCCAGATCGTGTTTGGCCTCTCAAAGCCGGATACGGAGAAGGGTACTGTGACTCACCTGGACATGTCTGGAGACCTCCAGGAGCTTTTGTACATATGCCATCCAATATATCTTGTATAAAGATGTCCCAGAAGCACCCTGCATCTGTCAGTGATGCTTCTTTAAAGCATGTTCTGATAACTACTCTGGGAGCTGAATCATCTGGTGGAACAGTCAACATTCTGAACCTGAGTGAACCACTAGATCTTAATTCAAGTATACCAACTTTTAGAAGCAGGATTTCTGAGATTACTTCATTTGAGCATACAATTTGGACAGCAGATTGTAGTCATGATCAGAAACAAGCAGTAATAGGCACCAATAGAGGAGCTGCAATGTTGGACATAGAAACAGGAGTGAAATCCTGGGTTTGTCGGTCTAAAAGCGACATTTTCTCCATACAATTTGACAATTCAGAAAATATTGTTTTATGTGGGCTAAGAAATGGAACAATTTTGGCCATCGACACCCGTCAAAAACCAGGAGATTTTTCTGGTAGACTTCCTCATAATAGAATTCCGTGCCATCCTGATGGACCTTCTAGTAGGTTTAAAAACTCTGCTAGAGATTCCTTCCAGATCAAAGGGAAGATGTACCATGGCAACACAATATCTATGCCTTCATCTGTATGTTGTTTGGCATCTTTGAGACTTTATGATCGATGTTTCCTGGCAAGCTCCATGGATGGATCAATAAAGCTTTATGATCAACGTCTAATGAGGGGTGCAATTCAATCTTATGAGGGAAATAAAAATTCTCATAGTCGTATACAGCTTGGAGTTGACCCCTCAGAGACAATTGTCATGTCAGGTGGAGAGGACTGTCATTTGCGGCTATGGAGTATCAAATCTGGTGAATTGCTATTCAGCGAGAAATTCATGGATACGATCCCCTCGGTTGTACGCTGGCCAAAAACTGGAGGTCTCCTAGGAGTGGGAAAGCAGATCCAAGGTGCATGGCTTGGATCTGAAGAAGGGTTGTTTTTCATGGACTGGCCTTGAAGAATGTTCTTTGTGATTTCTTACTTGGAATATTCAGAACTTTGCACATACGGCTGTCAGCTGGTTTTGAATGATACACAACTCACCTGATTATGAATGGGAACTGAAAGACATTAATTTTAGCTTGTCGACAACAAATTAGGAGCGGAGACTGAAATCTTGGTTTTGCCTTGAGGAGTTTCTTCCTTCTCATATTATGTATAACTTACAGAAAGGAGATTAGAACTGAAAAACTCCAGGATTGTAGGTTGTAACTGAGTCAGACTTTTACTAGGTTTGTTTATTAGATTAATTTTATTTCAAAAAAAATGTGATAGTTTAAATGTAATTCTTTTATGCTATCAATGTAGTTCAACTTAGCTACTCGTACCCTATCTTTTTTACATTACCAATTCACGTTTCATGTGTACAGTTTTCATAATTTGATTGTTAATTATAACAAGCAATGAGAAACATGATTACTTGGTAGCAAAATAGTTTAGCTTTTGGTTTAATTATTTTATTTATGTGAAGTTAGATTAGCAAACTGCTCTTTTGGAATGAGTTTTATTTAGTATTGGAGTGTTCTTTTGACAAAATTCACGTATAGTACTTGATAATTCATAGAAAGAAAGAGCTTAAAGAATATAAATAATGTTACCTTTTTAAACTAAATTTTAAAAGGTAATTAAACAAGAAAGGAACTAGAAGATATTCTGTTGAACTTTGATTATTTTGATTTGTACTGTTGGAATAAATATCATTATATGTGTATGTTTATAGCTAAATCAGACATTCTCTTCAGATTGTTTGTATTCTATCATGTCGACTTCTGGACGGACTAACGCTAAGTGGGACGATTAGGCTCATATTAAATTGAATGAATTGTGTGCGCAAGAGATTAGAAAAGGAAATAGGCCAAATACTTATTTGTCCAAAGATGGATGGAAGAATATATTAAATGAGTTCAACAAGAAGACGGGAAGAAAATATAATAAAAAACAAATAAAAAATCCTTGGGATCACATGAAAGCCAATTGGACTCTTTTTAAGCAGTAATGAAAGGAGAGACAGGTTTAGGTGGGATGAAGCAAGAAAAACAGTTGTTGCAGATGATGATTGGTGGGAGCGAAAACTTAAGGTACATTGCTTGCGCTTCTCTATACTCTATTCTTAATTCCTTTAATTGTAACATCATTTATTTTCTTACAGTAGTTTTAATTCTTTTACAGGAGAATACAGGAGAATTCTAAATACCAAAAATTTAGGAACAAAGATCTCTCCCTTGTATGGTTTTGGTATGATGCAGCATTTACTGATATTGTTGCCACTGGAGAGAGAGCACGAGCAACAACTCATGAACAACTACCTCAAAATGGATTGGACGATGATGAAGGAACAAATTATGTTAGTGATAATGAGTGGGACCAATTTAGTCATCATAATGATGAAAGAAGTGATGAGAGTGATGATATCCGGAATATAGATTCCATTAGGTTTCCAGAGCCGTCATCGAAAAAGCGAAAGTCGAGAAATGGAAGTGGCACCAGCAGTCAGGTGAAAAAGTTCAAGACAACATGGTGCATCAACTCTAAAAGAGGATATACACTCTCTAGTTGAGACATTGAATAAAAGCACATCTACTTCTCATGCAGCATAGAGGTCACTTTTAACAAGTGTATGGACCTTTTGGAAAATATTCCTGGTATTTTTACAGGGAGTGATATTTTCAATTTTGCTGTGAATATGTTGACTCAGAAAGAGATGCGACAGGCATTTTGCGATATATGCATTTTTATAACATTGACCATCAAATAGATATCATACTTGCTACAATGGTGATTCACAATTACATTAGAACGAAATGTAAGGTGGACAACGCATTCCAAGAAGCTGAAAACGACGTCGCATAAGCATGTCTTATCTATAGAAGAGAGAAGAAAATCAGGATTCAGGAATCAGCCATTGTTGGAGAATTTTTCTCAGCTCATGGAGCAAGCGTAGTGAACCATGACCCATTTCCTCAGCTTGGAGACATAAATCTCCGCCACCACAAATCTCTCTCTTTTTCGCATCCCCTTTTCACCTTCCAATGCAGTGTTACCCATAGCTTCTCTCAAATCTCTGGCCCTGCTTTTGGAGAATTCCAAGAAATCGGCATCAAGAACACCAACAAGAACAAGTACCAGAATTCCATCAACCAGTAGTAACTACTTTGTCATATTTTCCTGTATTGCTATCTTTTTTCGCCCCACTTTTCTTGATTAATAAATACTTTCTATGGTTCTTGTTTAGAGGTGTTGGACAGTGGTGTATCTACTGCAGCAGTAGAAGGAGAAGCTGATGTTGAAGTTGCTGAGGGGTATACAATTACTCAGTTTTGTGATAAAATGATTGATTCATTCCTAAATGACAAACCCAAGTCAAAAGATTGGAGAAAATACTTGGTTTTTAGAGAAGAACGGTGAAAGTACAGAGATAGATTTTACAGTAGGTGTCAAACTCGAGCTGACGCAGAAGCTGATACTCAAATGAAGGAAAATTGATTAGCTTGACTAGAAAACTTAGGAAGGTATGTTGAATTTCTGTTAATGCATATTTCCATTGAAGGTTGAAAATGAGAAGTCTGTGTTTTACTTTAAAAGGCTAGCTTTAGATTCACGAATTGTTCTTGATCAAGAATGAGTAATTGCAGATTGATGATGAAATGGAAAGGCACAGGGAACTTCTCAAAGATATACAAGATAACCCCGGGGATTTGAATGCAATTGTTACTAAGAGGCGCAATTACTTCAGTGCTGAATTCTTTCAGCATCTGACTTTGCTTTCAGAAAATTATGACTTAGAGGACCGAGATGGTAAAGTAGCTTTGCTGATGGAATTACTGTTCTTTTAGCTTTGATGGTTTTAGTTATGGGTCGTTGTTGTCAATGGAAGGGAATTGAAACTGTTCTGCAGCATTTTGCATTTTGAACTATAATTTCATGGCATGAGATTTCAAGCTAAACTAGTTAGGGATACAAAGGATTGTTGCTATTAACTTCAGCATTGTTGAACGACCATTCAAGGGCTGCTTAAGCCCTGAAGCTCAGTGCAACACGGGCGGTCACTTTGACTCGCCTAAGTGGTGCTTTGGTGCAAGCACTAAGTCAATGCCACTGGGCTTTGTCCTAAAGAAGGAAACACGAAAGATAAATAGAGCTAGCGATATAATATATCAATTGTTAAGGGAACATTGTGGATGAATATGCCATTACTCGGTGCTGAGGTAGGAAGTTAGAAATTCAGAATAAGATAGATATTGACCAGTCTAAAGTAGAAACTTAAACTTGTGTCTTTGCATTTGAAATATGAATTTAAAATTATTATTGAACTTAACTGACACCATTTCTAGTTTATATATTTCTTTTGATTGTAGTTACTTCACTTTCTTGGACTTTCCATTACATATATTTTTAACTTTTCTCCTAATTTGCACCTTTCTTCACCAAGACGCTCACTTTAATTGCGATTTGCAGTTTAAGCCCCAACAGACACTACCAGTGTTTCTGGGTTTTTCGCCTTTGACAACACTGGTCAGACTGTGACTAGTCCTTTTTTCCTTACTCTTATGCTTGAGTCGTGTCTGTTCTAGGAAGTATCTAATGAAAATGCCGTTTATTCTTTTTATTTGATAAAGAGCATGCCATTTACTTGATATGATCACTGATGAAAGTTTTGAAATGAGAACCATCAATCTCTTTGATTTGAAAAATTGTGATATTTGAATAGGGCTTTTTTCTTGATTATAATAACTAGTATCTGACTGAAGGTAGCTGTTTCTACCTAAGATTATCTTGTCTAAGATAGTTTTGACCTCACCAATATCCTTTAAATGCTTTCTTTTCATAATCAAAATTAGATATCTCAAAGCTGAACCCTGAGAACTAAAGCCAGTCAGAATCTTTAGATAGTTGCTCCATGGTTCGCTTTAAATAATTTAACTAACATAAAGGCAGGAGTCTTTCTTTTTCTCTTTTCATTTTCCATAATATGCAATGTGTGCGCTTTCCTTATACAAATAATCCAACTATTGGGTTACCATGAAGCAGATTTACATGACGTTTAAATGATCTTGATAAATTTTCTCATATTTTGTGAATTTTTGAATGAGCAGCATATGCCAGACTTGGGACTAGATGCTTGTCTGCTGTCAGTGCTTATGATAACACACTGGAGATTGTGGGAACATTAGATACTGCCCTGGCCAAATTTGATGACATCTTGAACTCTCCATCAGTAGATGGAGCATGTGACAAGATTAAAAGCCTTGCCAAGACTAAAGAACTTGACTCTTCTTTGGTGCTGCTGATAAATGGTGCTTGGGCTTCGGCAGAAGAATCCTCCACCATGAGAAAATGAGGTATGGACATTTGTAGTCCATTTGGAAAATATCCCCTGGTATTTTTATAAGTAGTTTTATTTTCAATTTTGCTGTGAATGTGTTGACTCAGAAAGAGATGCGACAGGCAATTTGCGAGATATAAATTCTTATAACATTGAGCATCAAAGAGATATCGTACTTGCTATAATGGCGATTCACAATTACATTAGAAAGAAATGTAAGGTGGGACGCATTCCAAGAAGCTGAGAATGAGAGATATATGCCATTTGTTGATCCTGATATTGACATACCTGTCGGAGCTAACGGTGTAAATGCAGAAAATACAGAAAATCAAGGAGATAACATGTGGATGGCAATTCCTGATCAGAGTATTTTTCGTAGTTGAATATTTTAATTAAATAAAATTTCATTAAGCGTTTGCTTCTCCGGTGCAAATATTTTTTGAACGATTTAAATATGTTTTGCACGATCGAAAATCTTGTAAAAGTCACCTTTCTTATTAGTGTAAACAACTTTAAGTATATTTAAATTATTTTAACATAAAGCCTGTTTATCCGCACTTTTTCTGCTAAACACTTTAGCTGCTTATTAAAAGTTTTAGCAATTCTATCTAAACTCGTAACTGCTTATTTATTAAATTAGTTTCAACACTTCTAAACAAGCTCCAAGTCTGGTATTTCCTTGTTTTTCTGTCCCTCCTTCAAAGATCTGCACTTTTTCTCATTTTGTTTTTCCAGAGCAAAAGATTGAGTTCACTCCATAAGACGAAGATTTACTTTGTCCAACTAGGAAGCTGAGCTAGAGCCCGTTTGGATTGGCTTTTTTCAGCTTTTTTGAATGTTTGACTGGCCAGCTTAAAGTCATTTTGTGTTTAAAATAAGTTCAAAAAAATAATTGGGTCCATTTGACTTAGCCTATCTAAAGCAGCTTATAAGCCAAAAAAAAAAAGTTAGACTACCCAACTTATTTTTTTTAGCTTATAAGCTGTTTGCAACTTATAGGCATAAGTCCATCCAAACAGGCTCCTAGTCACAAGTTGTTTATATTCGCTTGGCTTTTTTACTTTGAGAATTATATATGCTCTTAGTTTGTATATTTGTTTGCTTGTAATAGATAAGAAACTTATTCACATTGGGCGTTCACACAAAATCAATATAATTTATCATGGTTGTCACACCCCATTTTTTACCCGGAGGTTAAAATTAAATTAGAAGTATGACGTATTGGAGATTCCTGTTTTTCGTGTTTGTTGTTAAGGAGTCGTCACCTAATTATTTACGGTGAATTAGGACACCTAAAGTTTATTAAAGTTATATTTAAAGTTAACTCTGTTTAAGGTCTGCGAAACTTAAGATTCTAGGTAAGGGTTCAATTAGTCTAAAGGGAAGGTATTAGGCATCGTTTAAGACCCATTAATAATGGTTAACCGACCGGACTTATAATTAATTAGGCTAAGTGTAAATATAGTATTATAGGAAAAAGAAAGTAGCCTCGTAAGTATGACTAAAGTTATGAATGGACATGTAAGGATACTATTAAAATAGAATTTGTAGAAAATAATAATTTGTATAAAAGAGTACTTTAATGCTATTTTGAAATATGACTTATAAATGTTGTTAAAATTTTAAATGAAAGTATAATAGTGTTGTTTAAAATAATATTTATAGAAAACATAATAATTTGCGTAAAGAGTTTCTAAATGTTAATTGAGACTCCAAATATTGCTAAGGCCTTAAATGAGAAATATAATAATGTTATTCGAAAAAATAAGATTTGTAAAAAATAAGATGATTTGCCTATGAATAATAGCCTTTTAAAAGATGATTTGTTAAATGTTATCTTTAGATGAAATGATGTTATATGAATATGGTGGTATAGAAATACCTAGACTTATGTTCTTAAATACGATGAAAAGTCCGTAAGCTTCTTTCTATCTTTTTTTTTTTATCACTCTTTATTTAAACAATTTCGGCTAAAAAAATATGTATAATTGGATAAATCTTGTAAATGTTTATAAAATATGATTGAACTCCTATTTAACGATGTTTTGAAGTTCATGAGATAGTAAGAATGAAAGATGATTTATTTAACTCAAAATATATAGTCATATTATTTGAAAATCAATTACTCGAATAAATGTTATCTATAAATAGTTTAGAAAATAGAAGTGAATGTAATTTGTGGATTTAACTACCCATTACTAAACTAAAACCCTTAACTTCACTAAGGTTCATCTAAATTAACAAACAAGAAAAAATGTTAGTCATACAATACACATCATATGCACACAAAAAATAAAAATAGAGGAATAGGTATGATGTGAATGGGCTCAGCCCATTTTAGACTGCTGTGACCTTCTGTCTGCTGTTGACATTGATTGGGCTTTTGGCCCAAATTTTATTTCCTTGTTTGACTGTAGATTGGCTGACTTGGAAGAGAAATTGCGTTGGGTTTGAGCCCAACACCGAATGCGGGAGATGACGGGTCCGAGGGACTCGTATGCGATAGTCATGCATAAAAATGAAAAGAAAGGATTAGTATACGATCAATGGATAATGTTAAACATGTGAGGTATAAATTCAAACAAATCAACAGATTGTATACATACTGTGTATATCTTGGTATATTTGAAATATACCTTATGTATACGTAGGTATACAACCTCAGTACCTTAACAACATTAGAGCATTTATAACATTTAAGGAACACCATCTGCCCAGTAGCAGCAATGCATATTGCAAGAAGAAATTATATAAGATACTAAGGCGAACAACATCTGCATAGCAGTGGCTGCAAGTGAAGAAGGAAACGAGGATGTGGACTGCTTATCAGCACAAGAGACAGATCAGATGCAGTTCAAATACTCACTATGCCAAGTAGAGTGAAAGCCATAATGGAAGCATATTAGGCAAAGTAATGGTAAATGGAAAGAATGAGGCATGGATGTGGGATGCACATGGGCAATCAGCAAGCATAATGGACAATGAAAAAGGCTTCAATACTCTGGTTCATGTTCAAATGGAACATCTCATTTATCACTGATACAATAACCTTAATTATTAAGCAAAAGGTAGCTAAATCCAGATAGGTGTATCAATATATGCAGGTACTAACAAAGGTCGAGCTCAAGACAGTAGAAGTGTCAACATGCTTTCTAAAACAGTCCAGTTAGCAGGCAAATGGATGCAATAGGATGATGGCTATAATATGGCATCTCAGGGATAGTCAAAAGCAAATCAAGTTGGTAATTAACTCAATCATGCAAGGCAACATTAAATGGGATGGGTTTTCATGCTGTGAAGATGCCAAGAATGAACATTTTAGGTTCAGTGTGAGCTCAAGCTTAGTCAATCAAACAAGATCATATTTAAATGAATTCCAACCTTAAAGTAGACAATCCCAACACAGGAGTTAAACAAAGATTTACAGTTTACGAAGAAGAAGGCTATTAGGTAGTTAAAGTAGACATAGAACACAAAAACAAAACTCACTCTGTAACTGAACAAAGAATACAACCCAGTGGCAAACCAAACTAAAAATAACGCAAAACTAAGTTCATGTTAAGAATGCAGGTTGACCTGGGCCTTATTGGTGTTTATAAGTGTTCTTCACAGTAGACAAACAAGTATTGAGCCTCTTTTACCTCAGCAGTCTTTGTTTACATAGCCTAGAACCCATAAACTAACATGCCCTTAGTCAAATAGTATGATCAGATACCATTCTTAATATAGTTCAGGTGGCAGGTAAAGCACATCTTAAATTCTTATCCACAACGGCACTTCAAACAGAACCTATACGATATTGCTAAACCACTACAACAAAGGACTTTAACCAAAACAGACATATTAGAGCATGCACAATCCTATCAGATTACAAAAACATACTACTAATAATACAAGCATAGAAACCAACAGCTTTGAGGAGAGTGAGATGGACAGAAACCACACTAATGTGATATCCTTCTGTGACAAACTCAAATCTTTCTCAAACAGCGTAAGTAGATAGTTCATATTTTACCCCGAGAACGAATAATTCACATAGCTAACCTAGTTGTAGTCCTTAAATAGGCCTGGTCAGACATTACACATATACAACATACATTTTACTCTTAAGCAGCCTAGATATATTTTTAATGACAAGAGACCCTCACAAGCTAGTATGGACTCGAATAACCATAAATAAAGATAACATTTACAAACAAATGGCCTAAACATGTAGCTAAGCATTTTGTAGAAAAAAAAGGATTCAAACAAACAACCTCCATTTCAGATTTAGGATAGCATATGTATAGTTAAGCAAATACTCAGACCCAACATTTCACAATAGCAGTCATAGCTAATCACACTGAGTATGTTTAACAGGTCTAAAATGCAGACAGATCTGAGATGCTAACTAAGCATGACGAACAAAAGTGGCATGATTTTGATTAAGACAGGATTAACTAACTAAAACATGATTATAAACTAACCACATGCTTAACAAAATCTTGCACTAAATACATAATTATAAACCAACAGGAAGCATATCCGCCAATTATACTACTTATCACCCTAATAACAAATTTAATCTCATAATCAAATGCGAACAGGAAACTAAAACACATAATTAACACAAAAGACACTTAAACATCATTAAATGCTATAAATAAAGGCGAAAGAAAGAGGATTACCTTTCGTGGGTGCAGTGAAGTGGGTGTCGACGGTCACGAATCTACTCGAACACGACGAACTCGAAACCGATTAAAGTAATTAAGGCTTCAGACCAAAATAAAAAATAGAATGATACATTAGCTGTTATTTTTTTGGGTAAGGCCCTCTTTTCATTAAAACTTGTGTTTTGTAGGGGTTTTTTTATCGTTCCCAAAAACTGGGTTTCTTCGATCTCCTTTCCTCTGTCTTTATAGAGTGGGGAGAGAGAGGAGCGGTGTGGGGTAGCGGTGTAGGGTAGGCGACGGTGTTGGAGAGGAGCGTGTGTCGGCTGTGGGTGGAGAGTGGGGAAGCGGGGTGCGGCGATGATGATGATGAAAGGAGAAAAAAGAAAGGGAAGTAGGGTAGAGGGGAGCGGAGTGGGGTAGTGGTGTGGGGAACGGTGATGGGGTCGTCGGCGAGGTGGGGACGAGGAGCGTGAGAGGAGCGGAAATGGTGGGAGAGGGGAGCGGCGGTGAAAGGGAGAGAGGGAGAGTATAGAGAGAGAGAGGAGGCGGAGAAAAGAGTAAGAGAAAGAGAAAGAGAATAGGTTTTAGGGTAAAAATATTGGGTCGGGTCTGATCAATTTCATTTGGGCTGGACCGGGTAAGATGTGAGCTGGTCTGGGTAGAAAAAAATATGGGTTGGGTATAAAAATGTGGGTTATTTATTTGGGTAGGGAAATAATATTGTATTCGTATTTCGGGTCATGAGTTTGGCTGAAAATTGTTGATCCTTCCTCCGCTATTTAATTATTTTTGGGCTTCTAGTTTAATAACTGGTATAATATATATTATGTAAATATAATAAATAATTAATATGTAGAAAAAAAAAATATTTTGCAAAGTGTTGTCTTGTAATTAATTTAACGATTCCAAACCCGAGAATGAAACTATGACTAACCGTTTAAAATCTGTGATAAAGTAATACTTATAATGTTAAAAAATAAAAGTAGCGAAAATAATAGTAGTGAAAATAAAGTATTTAGCTCGTCGGTAAATTTAGAAACCCGGGTAAATTAAATAGGAGAGGGACAAAATTGGGTGTCAACAGATGCCCCTCTTCGACCGGAGATGATGTAAGAATCTTTGGGCGAAGAAGTTGACGTAGTAGCCAATTTTGTTTGGACCAACGAATATGAGTTTTTAAGAAAGTACGGTTTAGAAAAATTGATGGAAAATATTATAAGGGCCGAAGGAATTATGGAAAATTATGGCCGAACCTCAGTTTCGAGCTGCCTACATATCTCGGGTTGCACGAGAATCAGGCCATGTGTAGTTCAAAAGTTTTGTGGATTCATAATCTTGCGGGGTTGTAGACAGGTGACGAGAACGTTCAAGAATGGAACACATGCTTATAGCCTCCTAATTATAAATGTGATGCACAACACACCCATAAGGAGGACTCTACTAGACACGGTGTAAATTCTTCAAAGATGCCCCAGTGTCGAGTTATGGAGACACTGGGTGTAGAAAGGAGTATGAGATTGTGAGAAGAGTAAATTTAGTAGAGTTTTAGCGGAGGATGTGAAAGAGAAATTAACCTATGTATCACGTGTTTGTGGACATAGGCGGATTGAGTTCGAGAGTAGATTCGCGACCTTTTCTTGTGAGTTTGGTATTCCTCTTCAGCCAATTTGCCCCAGTTCACTGCGTAAGATAAAGTTCCACGTTGTGTTGCATCTCTGCTGGTTGTATTTTCTGCCAAAACTGAAATTCATGTCAGAATTAGTAATAAAGTTGAAAGTGTAAAATTATAAAGAGTGTAAAACGATAGTAAATATGAGTGTGGGAATGAAAATGTAGCCGTGTGGCTAATGTTGTCTCTGGTTGTCTTCAGGGACTTGAATGAATGCGTGACGCGTATGCTGAGGATGTGATAATATCTCTAGTTGCATTTGAAAATGATAGTGATAAGGTCTCCGGCTGTCTTCCGGGACTCGATGATAAATGATATCTGCGAAATTTAAGGTAAATTCGTTAAAGTAGGTAAAGTAGATGATGAAATAAAGAAATGAAGTAAGGAGTAAAGTAAGTGTATAGCCGTTTGGCTTATGCAGGTGAGGCCGTGTAGCCATGCGATATCTCCGGTTGTCTTCGGGGACTTGATGTTGTGTCTCCGGTTGTCTTTGGAGACTTGATGTTGTGCCTCCGGTTGTCTTCGGGGACTTGATGCTGTGTCTCCGGTTGTCTTCGGGGACTTGATGCTGTGTCTCCGGTTGTCTTCGGAGACTTGATGCTGTGCCTCCGGTTGTCTTCGGGGACTTGATGTTGTGTCTCCGGTTGTCTTCGGGAACTTGATGTTGTGTCTCCGGTTGTCTTCGGGGACTTGATGCTGTGTCTCCGGTTTTCTTCGGAGACTTGATGCTGTGCCTCCGGTTGTCTTCGGGGACTTGATGTTGTGTCTCCGGTTGTCTTCGGGAACTTGATGTTGTGTCTCCGGTTGTCTTCGAGGACTTGATGTTGTGTCTCCGGTTGTCTTCGGGGACTTGATGTTGTGTCTCCGGTTGTCTTCGGGGACTTGATGTTGTGTCTCCGGTTGTCTTCGGGGACTTGATGATACTCCTGTAAAGTTCAAGGTAAAATCGTTAGAGTTGATGATGTGTAGCCGTCCGGCTTATGCATATGAGGCAGTATAGCCAAGTGATGCCCGGTTGTCTTCGGGACTTGATGATCTGTCTCCGGTTGTCTTCAGAGATTTGATGATGCGTCTCCGGTTGTCTTCGGGGACTTGATGATACTTCTCCGGTTGTCTTCAGAGATTTGATGATGTGTCTCCGGTTGTCTTCGGGGACTTGACAATAATTCCTGCAAAGTTCAGAGTAAAATGGTTAAAGCTGGTGAAGTATATGATAAAGTAATTGGTAAAGTATGGAGCAAAGCGGTAGAATATCCGTTTGGCTTATGATGTTGATGGTATCGTGACAGGCTGAACTAATGACGTGCGATCCTGATTTAATTCGCCTCCAACTTCGTCAACCTACAAAACAGGTATATAAAGTCATAAAGTTATTGTGATAAAATAAAAATTAAAGATAGGGTTAGAAATAAAGCCGTTTGGCTTTTTAGGCGAGGCCATATTGAGCCAGATGATGCTTTTCTGCCATGATTGATAGACTTGACTGTTGATCTCGCGGTCTTAAGTTCCTGCACTCAAAGAAAAATTCTTAGTTTGGGAGGGGGAAGTTGATTCGTGTTGACTCGAAGCTTGACGTGGTTGGCGCTCCATTCGTCTTGTTTGTTTGGATCTTGTGATCTCTGTTTAAGCCTCGGTAGATGAACAGTAGTGAAAATAATTGAAAGAAAATATTTCATTTGAAAGGTAGGTATATAAGAATATGTATAAGGAAATGTAACTATATGTAGATAAGTTGTGAAATATGTATATGTAAATGTATGTATGTAAGGAAAGATATATATGTAAATTTATGTATGTAAGTTGTAAAATATTCTGCCAACTTCGGATTGTGACACTTCTAAAGTAATTGGTTCATAATACTTCCTGTCTGGTAGCCTTAATCTTGTTGATGCACGACTGTTATTTTGTCTATATTGTTTTTCAAAAAAATATGCCCCAGTTTTGGTTCTGAGGGGTGTACTAAATTTATGTTGCGGTGTGACCGAACCTTATATAGGTTGCCTACGTATCCGCCGAGGAATCAGGTCAGAACGTAATTCGTAAGGTACATAAAGAATGGTTTGAAATTTAATAAAGGGACCGAACCCGATGTGGATTGTCTATGTATCCCGCCAAGGGATCAGGTCAGCGTAGTTCTGTTATATCAATGGTAAAGGGTTTGTTGGATTTTATCTAGGTGTGACGGTTCTGTATATTGATAGTGTACGAATCCCGCCGAGGGAATCAGGCCCTGTGTGGTTTTCTTTGATTTTTCTGTTATAGCGTAACCGAACCTTATGTGGGCTGCCTACGTATCCCCCATGGGAATCAGGTCAGCGTAGTTCGTACGGATAAGATATTTTTTGGTTTTTTTTTTTTTTTTTTTTTTGTTGTAAAGCAACCGAACCCTTTGTGGGCTGCCTACGTATCCCACCAAAGGAATCAGGTCAGCGTAGTTCGTATGCATGCCAATGGAAAAAAATTCTAACCTAGTATGACCGAGTCCCTATGTGGGCTGCCTACGTATCCACCGAGGAATCAGGTCAAGCGTAGTTCGCACCTAAAGGAAAGGTTGCAAACTAGGTTGTCTAACCTAATGTCGTACTTTGATTTCTTCTTGAATTGCTAGCTTTTAGGCTTATGTTATCACCTCTCGGCTATTTCAATTCTTGTGAGTGGAATCTTGTCTTGTCCCCCTAGTTTCTTTGTTACTCTCTCGGAATGTGTGTTGTCTATTCGTACATTTCATGTCACAATCGTAGAGTTGACAGTTTTGATAAATAAAGTAGAAAATAGATGATTAAGAAAAATCAGAAATGCATTCATAGTTTTGCAATTCAAGCTTCCACAAGGTGAAGCAAAACAAACAAAATTTTGAGTACGGTTCAAGCATCAATAAAAGAAAACAAGTTCACTACATGTTCATGCTACCAAGGCTCCCGACGGATCGAGGACGGAGTACAAGTCCAATTCTTCAGAGTCTTTCCTGGTTCGGCGCCCCATATTGTCAGTGTCTTGGTGTTGCGAGTAGTTGTATTGGATTGTTCCCACGAGAGCGACAAAGTTGTTGATCTGACTCTTTCCGCACTGGACTCCTCTAAATCTTGGCATTTCCGTGAGCAGGCAAAGGATTGTTGACCACATTGGGCTTAGCTTCAGCGAGCTGAATTACTCCTTCCTTAATCAGGGCTTCGATTTTGTTTTTAAGCCCATAGCAATCTTCAGTGGCGTGCCCAACAACTCCAGAGTGGTATGCGCAGCTTTTGGAACCATCAAACCATTTTGGGATAGGCTCGGGAATTTTTCCTTCAATCGGTTGTATTATGCCTGCTGCTTTCATTCTTTCGAACAATTGAGCCAAGGGTTCAGCGATCTGAGTGTAATTACGGGTGTTTTTGGTGTCAGGGTTTGGACGGGCTCTAGGTATAGTATGTGGTCGATTTTGGTAAGTTGGAGCTTGGTTGGGTTGATACGGGCGTGGGTTTTGATGCGGAGGCGCTCGGGGTTGGTAGTAGTTTGCTTGGGTGTTGTAAACGGGGTAAGGAGGTAGTGGAGCTTGGTAGGGTTCAGGGTAGTGGTAAGGGTGGAAAGTTTGTTGTGGGTGGTTAAAGTATGGAATGGCTTGGCTCGGCTCATGTCCTTGAGCGTTCATGACTGCAGCGACATCTTCCTTCTTCTTTTTAATCCCGTTGATAGAACCAGATTGTATAGCTTTGTTCATTGCTTGTAAAGCAATAAGATCCTGAATTTTCCCCGATTTGATTCCTTCTTCCAGTGCTTCTCCCATTCGAACAACTTCTGTGAATTTTTGTCCCATCATACCTATCATTTTCTCGTAAAATATGCCAGCCTGGCATTCAATGAAGGTAGCAGTCATTTCCCTATCATTCATCGGAGGTTGAACCCTGGCTGCTTCTGACCTCCAACGTAACGCATATTCGCGGAACGTCTCAGTTGACTTCCTGGTTAACTTAGTCATGTAAACTCTATCTGGTGTGATATCAGTGTTAAAACTGAACCTGTCCATAAAGTCTTGCGCCATGTCACTCCAACCACGCCATTTACGGACATCCTGTTGTGTATACCAAGTAAGTGCTTCGCCAGATAAGCTTCTTATGAAGAGCTTCATCCTTATGCTCTGGTCTCTGCCCACTCCAACCAGTTTGTCACAATAAGCCCTTAAGTGTGTATGAGGGTCGCCTGTTCCATTGAATGTATCAAATTTTGGCGGTTTGTATCCTACGGGTAAATCGACGTCAGGTTGGACACAGAGATCCTCATATTCTACACTCTTAGTTCCTCTAGCAACTTGAAGGTTCCTCATTGCTTCTTTGAGATTGTGGATTTCTTTTAGCAGTATGTTATCTGCCCCTGCCTTTGCATCCCTTTCCATTTCTTCGTATTGATCTACCTCGGGTTGGAACCTGACCGTTACTGGGTTGGTAAAGGTTTGTGTTTCTGTGGCATATACCGGAGGAACATATTGTGCATTTGGGGTGACAAAGTGTGCCCCGTGCATATGCTGGGTTGGATAAGTCTGGACGATGGGGGTGTTTTGGACAAGAGGTGGTGTGTTATAATTGGTGTTTATAGGTGGTTGATTTGGTGGGTTTAGAGGAGTGGTCGTGGGTAGTGGATTAGTGTTGGTGGGTAAAGGAACATAGGGAGTATGAACTAGCGATTGGCTTGGTGGGTTGACGGGTGGTGGATTATGAGTAGCATAGGTAGTGTAGGTGGGTGGTTGATTTTGTGGAGGAGTATAGCTAGTGTAAGTGGTTGGTTGACTTTGTGGGGGAGTATAGACGGATGTTGGATTTGGTGGATTTGCGGGGGTGATCGGAGGCAAGTTGTTGTTAGTAGGTGCATTGTTTTGGAGAGGAAAATGCTCAGGAACTGGGGATTCGAGTGATGGGAAACGAAGTGGTTCTGGTGCAGTATTGCTAGGTTCAGAAGGTGAATTTTGGAGTGTGATGGATAAATTGGTCAAGTCCCTAACCCGATTTAGTTCTCCACGTAGATTCTCAATTTCTTGAGTCAGGCGGGCGATATGTTCATCCCGTTGAATAGCAGTTCCATGTTCGGAAGTTTCAGGCGGATCGCTAGCGATCACGAGGTTTTCTACACCAGTTGGAACAGATGCGGCCGAATCAGACATAGTAATTTCATTTCCTTGGACAGCCCAACTACGTTCAGGTAACGATGACGTCTTTGACCTCGTGATGTAAGGATGGTCGGCCATCGAGCGTCAACACGAATCAACTCTCTGTTTGGGAATAAGATAAAATAGACATACAGTATAAACGATGTTAATCCCATGAACATATCTAGGTAAAGTCATGGTCACGTAAAGTCGAGTAAGGCATGTAGCGAATAATTTATCAAGTAGAGTCAAACAAGTTGTCAAACAAATGTAAACGATTATATCAAAACAACTAGCACGTCTTAATATGCATGTGACCTCTTTGCGCCAGAGGTGGGCCTAACGTTGTTTAAAGGATAAAATGTGCCATAATATGTCATCCCGTTGCTTTGATTATTTAAACAAATTCTATTTCCCCAACAATAAAGTACAAAAGTAATGTAACGTTTATTACATGTCAAATGAATACAACATAAAGTGTTTCCTAATCTAAATGAAGTGAATACAATTTCCTATGTCTAAATCTCAGCCCCGTTTTTGTGATGTCATTGATCTTCGTCATTCATTGTACTCCAATGCAAATCCATACCTGTCATAGAAACGTTAATCATCCTTCCCTCCTAAAGTTTAATTAATTAAAGCAAATAGTCAATATTTAGGCACAGTTATCCTTCAAACATGCACATAAAGTATGATTGGTGTCACTTGGGGTCGTGAACCCGCTTGGACGTTTGGGTAAAGTCATCTAATGGATTTAATGCACCAAGGGTATTAAACCTCCTAGGTCATGAAATGTATGCTCTTAATAAAGGGTGTTGGTTTAGCTCTATCTTAGGCTGACTAAGAGTTGGCTTCCTATGACACAAGGTTCTCCCAAGCGGACAACTTGGGAGTGGAAAGTCCGTGGCCGTCGACTGCACCGCTGATCGACTAAATCCACAAGATCAATCCAACTAAAGGGGTAATTTAGTAGTGAACGGGCGCGAACCGCGAAGCCGTTTTAAGTGTGTGAATATGTGTGAGTTTTCCAGAAGTGGAGGAAATATGAACGGAATGACAGTTTATCAAAGCAGTAACACATAAACAGTTTATATGAAACAAACAGTTTATATCAAGCAAACAATTAATAGCATGTAAAAACAGTTAACAAACAAATAAAGTAATCAAAATAAGCACACAAAACCTATTTAAACTAAGTCCGTTATGGTTAGAACCTAAGTGATTCCCCAGCGGAGTCGCCAAGCTGTCACACCCCATTTTTTACCCGGAGGTTAAAATTAAATTAGAAGTATGACGTATTGGAGATTCCGGTTTTTCGTGTTTGTTGTTAAGGAGTCGCCACCTAATTATTTACGGTGAATTAGGACACCTAAAGTTTATTAAAGTTATATTTAAAGTTAACTCTGTTTAAGGTCTGCGAAACTTAAGATTCTAGGTAAGGGTTCAATTAGTCTAAAGGGAAGGTATTAGGCATCCTATAAGACCCATTAATAATGGTTAACCGACCGGACTTATAATTAATTAGGCTAAGTGTAAATATAGTATTATAGGAAAAAGAAAGTAGCCTTGTAAGTATGACTAAAGTTATGAATGGACATGTAAGGATACTATTAAAATAGAATTTGTAGAAAATAATAATTTGTATAAAAGAGTACTTTAATGCTATTTTGAAATATGACTTATAAATGTTGTTAAAATTTTAAATGAAAGTATAATAGTGTTGTTTAAAATAATATTTATAGAAAACATAATAATTTGCGTAAAGAGTTTCTAAATGTTAATTGAGACTCCAAATATTGCTAAGGCCTTAAATGAGAAATATAATAATGTTATTCGAAAAAATAAGATTTGTAAAAAATAAGATGATTTGCCTATGAATAATAGCCTTTTAAAAGATGATTTGTTAAATGTTATCTTTAGATGAAATGATGTTATATGAATATGGTGGTATAGAAATGCCTAGACTTATGTTCTTAAATACGATGAAAAGTCCGTAAGCTTCTTTCTATCTTTTTTTTTTTTTTTTTTTATCACTCTTTATTTAAATAATTTCGGCTAAAAAAATATGTATAATTGGATAAATCTTGTAAATGTTTATAAAATATGATTGAACTCCTATTTAACGATGTTTTGAAGTTCATGAGATAGTAAGAATGAAAGATGATTTATTTAACTCAAAATATATAGTCATATTATTTGAAAATCAATTACTCGAATAAATGTTATCTATAAATAGTTTAGAAAATAGAAGTGAATGTAATTTGTGGATTTAACTACCCATTACTAAACTAAAACCCTTAACTTCACTAAGGTTCATCTAAATTAACAAACAAGAAAAAATGTTAGTCATACAATACACATCATATGCACACAAAAAATAAAAATAGAGGAATAGGTATGATGTGAATGGGCTCAGCCCATTTTAGACTGCTGTGACCTTCTGTCTGCTGTTGACATTGATTGGGCTTTTGGCCCAAATTTTATTTCCTTGTTTGACTGTAGATTGGCTGACTTGGAAGAGAAATTGCGTTGGGTTTGAGCCCAACACCGAATGCGGGAGATGACGGGTCCGAGGGACTCGTATGCGATAGTCATGCATAAAAATGAAAAGAAAGGATTAGTATACGATCAATGGATAATGTTAAACATGTGAGGTATAAATTCAAACAAATCAACAGATTGTATACATACTGTGTATATCTTGGTATATTTGAAATATACCTTATGTATACGTAGGTATACAACCTCAGTACCTTAACAACATTAGAGCATTTATAACATTTAAGGAACACCATCTGCCCAGTAGCAGCAATGCATATTGCAAGAAGAAATTATATAAGATACTAAGGCGAACAACATCTGCATAGCAGTGGCTGCAAGTGAAGAAGGAAACGAGGATGTGGACTGCTTATCAGCACAAGAGACAGATCAGATGCAGTTCAAATACTCACTATGCCAAGTAGAGTGAAAGCCATAATGGAAGCATATTAGGCAAAGTAATGGTAAATGGAAAGAATGAGGCATGGATGTGGGATGCACATGGGCAATCAGCAAGCATAATGGACAATGAAAAAGGCTTCAATACTCTGGTTCATGTTCAAATGGAACATCTCATTTATCACTGATACAATAACCTTAATTATTAAGCAAAAGGTAGCTAAATCCAGATAGGTGTATCAATATATGCAGGTACTAACAAAGGTCGAGCTCAAGACAGTAGAAGTGTCAACATGCTTTCTAAAACAGTCCAGTTAGCAGGCAAATGGATGCAATAGGATGATGGCTATAATATGGCATCTCAGGGATAGTCAAAAGCAAATCAAGTTGGTAATTAACTCAATCATGCAAGGCAACATTAAATGGGATGGGTTTTCATGCTGTGAAGATGCCAAGAATGAACATTTTAGGTTCAGTGTGAGCTCAAGCTTAGTCAATCAAACAAGATCATATTTAAATGAATTCCAACCTTAAAGTAGACAATCCCAACACAGGAGTTAAACAAAGATTTACAGTTTACGAAGAAGAAGGCTATTAGGTAGTTAAAGTAGACATAGAACACAAAAACAAAACTCACTCTGTAACTGAACAAAGAATACAACCCAGTGGCAAACCAAACTAAAAATAACGCAAAACTAAGTTCATGTTAAGAATGCAGGTTGACCTGGGCCTTATTGGTGTTTATAAGTGTTCTTCACAGTAGACAAACAAGTATTGAGCCTCTTTTACCTCAGCAGTCTTTGTTTACATAGCCTAGAACCCATAAACTAACATGCCCTTAGTCAAATAGTATGATCAGATACCATTCTTAATATAGTTCAGGTGGCAGGTAAAGCACATCTTAAATTCTTATCCACAACGGCACTTCAAACAGAACCTATACGATATTGCTAAACCACTACAACAAAGGACTTTAACCAAAACAGACATATTAGAGCATGCACAATCCTATCAGATTACAAAAACATACTACTAATAATACAAGCATAGAAACCAACAGCTTTGAGGAGAGTGAGATGGACAGAAACCACACTAATGTGATATCCTTCTGTGACAAACTCAAATCTTTCTCAAACAGCGTAAGTAGATAGTTCATATTTTACCCCGAGAACGAATAATCCACATAGCTAACCTAGTTGTAGTCCTTAAATAGGCCTGGTCAGACATTACACATATACAACATACATTTTACTCTTAAGCAGCCTAGATATATTTTTAATGACAAGAGACCCTCACAAGCTAGTATGGACTCGAATAACCATAAATAAAGATAACATTTACAAACAAATGGCCTAAACATGTAGCTAAGCATTTTGTAGAAAAAAAAGGATTCAAACAAACAACCTCCATTTCAGATTTAGGATAGCATCTGTATAGTTAAGCAAATACTCAGACCCAACATTTCACAATAGCAGTCATAGCTAATCACACTGAGTATGTTTAACAGGTCTAAAATGCAGACAGATCTGAGATGCTAACTAAGCATGACGAACAAAAGTGGCATGATTTTGATTAAGACAGGATTAACTAACTAAAACATGATTATAAACTAACCACATGCTTAACAAAATCTTGCACTAAATACATAATTATAAACCAACAGGAAGCATATCCGCCAATTATACTACTTATCACCCTAATAACAAATTTAATCTCATAATCAAATGCGAACAGGAAACTAAAACACATAATTAACACAAAAGACACTTAAACATCATTAAATGCTATAAATAAAGGCGAAAGAAAGAGGATTACCTTTCGTGGGTGCAGTGAAGTGGGTGTCGACGGTCACGAATCTACTCGAACACGACGAACTCGAAACCGATTAAAGTAATTAAGGCTTCAGACCAAAATAAAAAATAGAATGATACATTAGCTGTTATTTTTTTGGGTAAGGCCCTCTTTTCATTAAAACTTGTGTTTTGTAGGGGGTTTTTTATCGTTCCCAAAAACTGGGTTTCTTCGATCTCCTTTCCTCTGTCTTTATAGAGTGGGGAGAGAGAGGAGCGGTGTGGGGTAGCGGTGTAGGGTAGGTGACGGTATTGGAGAGGAGCGTGTGTCGGCTGTGGGTGGAGAGTGGGGAAGCGGGGTGCGGCGATGATGATGATGAAAGGAGAAAAAAGAAAGGGAAGTAGGGTAGAGGGGAGCGGAGTGGGGTAGTGGTGTGGGGAACGGTGATGGGGTCGTCGGCGAGGTGGGGACGAGGAGCGTGAGAGGAGCGGAAATGGTGGGAGAGGGGAGCGGCGGTGAAAGGGAGAGAGGGAGAGTATAGAGAGAGAGAGGAGGCGGAGAAAAGAGTAAGAGAAAGAGAAAGAGAATAGGTTTTAGGGTAAAAATATTGGGTCGGGTCTGATCAATTTCATTTGGGCTGGACCGGGTAAGATGTGAGCTGGTCTGGGTAGAAAAAAATATGGGTTGGGTATAAAAATGTGGGTTATTTATTTGGGTAGGGAAATAATATTGTATTCGTATTTCGGGTCATGAGTTTGGCTGAAAATTGTTGATCCTTCCTCCGCTATTTAATTATTTTTTGGCTTCTAGTTTAATAACTGGTATAATATATATTATGTAAATATAATAAATAATTAATATGTAGAAAAAAAAAATATTTTGCAAAGTGTTGTCTTGTAATTAATTTAACGATTCCAAACCCGAGAATGAAACTATGACTAACCGTTTAAAATCTGTGATAAAGTAATACTTATAATGTTAAAAAATAAAAGTAGCGAAAATAATAGTAGTGAAAATAAAGTATTTAGCTCGTCGGTAAATTTAGAAACCCGGGTAAATTAAATAGGAGAGGGACAAAATTGGGTGTCAACAATGGTTAAGTGATTTGACTAAGTAAAAGTACATGTTAGTTAATCATGATTAAGTAAAAGAACTCTACATCCAAACACATGTCATGCATGTATTGATTTGATTTTGTGTAAACACAAGGTGTGGGTAAGTTTTTACTGTAATGATTGTGACATTACCTGATATATTTGGACATATTTGTAATAGGCTTAAAACGTCAGAAGTATTGCCAAAATATGACTTGGTGAACAAGAGGGCTTTTTCTAACCAAGGAGGATATTTCTTTTTGAAATACTATTCACAACTTTTTTAACTGTTAGAACGTATATATATACTCATTTATTGATTGATTTAGTATATACATTGAATATGAATTAATTTTTCATTCTTATAAATTCATTGCCCAATAGCATCTAACCCCTTCTAATGTGAATTAGTTTTTCATTCTTTATTCATTGCCTAATGTGGCATCTAATGCCTTCTTTTATAGACTCCTTGTACTGTCTTCCCGAAGTTCATGTGCAGTACTCCACAAGTACCATAATGTACTAATAACAATTTCCTTTCTTAATATTGGTTCTCCAACCCAACCAATGAAGTTGTTGACTAGGTGAACAAGAGGCCGATATAGGATAGGCTTTGATTTCCTAAAATAAACTATTGACAAATGATAGAATAGTGACGAGTGATGTTGCATGTTAGAAAAATGTCAAGAATGTCAATTAAGCATACATCTTTAAACCGACAAACAGTGATGCCCCGAATATACGAGTATTATGCTGTGCAAACAATGGTATGGATGATATTTTAATTTGCCAGAATTAACAAAACGCAAGACATTTGTCCAGATTCCAATTTCCACGACAGGAAATTCATATATTAAACGGACGTCAACCAGTCAATAATCTGTAGCCGTTTTGGCAATTTGATCTTTTTAAATATTCAATAGAATAATATTTTCGATATTTATGCGGTGTTTCTATGAGCACGTCCGTTGCAATAATTAACTTCTTGTAAAATCGCTTGCAGTAATACTAATATGGACCAAGATGGTACTGATGAAAGAACATTTTTACTTCAATTTGAATTAAACGCATACTTTAGATTACAACATCTATATTAATACCACAAATCAAATGTTCCACAATAAGTATATATACCCACTCAAAGCATGAGGCAAATTAGGATTTGAATTTATGGGTTCAGAACTTGGCACCAAACTCATAGCTCGTCTTAGTTATTGAATTCGTAATTAAGTATTTAACATATTTAATGAATTTTCTAAAACAAATATAAGATCCAAGCAAAAACTATTGATTCTTGCAAACCCATAAATATACTCTACTTCAGCTCGTGCGTAAAAGTCCAATAACTATTAAACACAATAGTACAGAAGTATTTTTTTGAAATGGTCATACAACTTTTATTTTATTGTACTAAAATCATAAAACTAATTAACAAAAAAGTAATTCGCCTATATATCACAGAAAAGAAAATATGCAGAAACAAATAATACTAGATTCAGTCTCAAAAACACAAGTAGATGAAGTTCTTTTTTTTTTTTTTCTTTTCGTTTTTTTCAATTTCTTTTTTTAATGATGTCACATGAATCTTATGTTAAGTAAATTGATGAAGCAGTAACCCCATTCTTATTCCAGGACCAGATTTAGCAATTTTTTTTTTTTTTTTTGGTGATATATAAAAATATTGAGTTAGTATTTTTTTCAATTGCAAAATTAATTTTATGTTTTTATTTAGTGGAATAAATTTCCGTACGCGATTGTAAAACGGCGTCGTCATATGACTCTCCTTCATCAAGATTACTCTCTCCTTCATGCAGTGAGATCCAAATGTATCATCACAACAACAATGGATAAATACGTT
This sequence comes from Lycium barbarum, assembly GCF_019175385.1. Taxonomy (NCBI): domain Eukaryota; kingdom Viridiplantae; phylum Streptophyta; class Magnoliopsida; order Solanales; family Solanaceae; genus Lycium; species Lycium barbarum. The sequence continues at coordinate 95,377,332 of NC_083348.1, read as the reverse complement.
CAACACTTCCTCAACAGGCTATCTTTAGCTTTCATCATCACAGCTACCCTTATCCTTTTCACCCTTTTCATCCATACCCCTGAAACTTGCGTTAATCCCAATCTCACCAAACCTAAACCCCATCACCATTTCCCCAAATCCACCTGTGATTTCGCTCACCGTACATACACATCCGTCAAGAAACACAATCGTCGTATATGGTCCACAAAAGCCTGGATCCAAACAGTTCAATCCTTTAAATCCCAATTCAAAACTCTCCAAGATAAGAATTTATTCACTAAACATTCACGTGCCCTGGTTTTATCTGCTGGGCCGGGTCAAGCTGTTATGGCCCTAAAAGAAATGGGCCTGAGGGATATCACTGGTGTTGAGGTTGTGGATTCACCGCCTCTTGTTAGACGTGCTGATCCACATAATTTGCCGTTTTTTGATAATGCGTTTGATTTAGGGTTTAGTGGGTATTTGGATCGGGCGTTGTTTATGGATAGATACGTGGCGGAAATGGAGAGAACGGTGAGATTTGGTGGCGCGTGTGTGGTGGCTGTGGAAGAGTGCGGTGGTGATGAAGTGGAGCAAGTGGTGAAATTGTTTAGGAAATCTAAGGTGTTGGGGGTGAAGAATGTGACTATGGGTGGAGAAATAAGGACTAGAATTGTATTGAGAGTTGTAAGTGACTGAAAATATATGAGTCTATAAATTGGAGAGTTCAGTTGATTTGTTGTTCCTCTAAAGGAAATTGATTTTTTTTTTTTTTTCACAATTAGGTTGTAATGGATACTGTATTGGTTAATATCAGGTGGATGATTATGTACTCTTGTTCATTACAATGAGCATAGACTAGGGACTTGGAATCACATATTTCGCTGGTGGATTGTATTTCAAAGCTTGGTAAGCTGAATGTCTGAAAATAGCCAAAGGTTGAGCATCCCGGATACTCAAAGCAGATACTATTTGCGATTGTCTTATAACATTTGATTTTGGTGTACGCATAATTTTCAGAAAGTTAAGCATGAAATATTCCTCATGTTTCCCTTCAAATTCATCTCTTTTCTCAAAACAGGCATATCCAAGTGTCAATCAGAGAGTGAAAATCATGTATAGTTGCTAGTTCAGCTTTTTAATAGACTCGTTAGTTCTTTAGTTCTATAATTCAATTAAAGATATTTATAAAGGAAACTATTGCTGTAGAAAGTACTGCTTGATTTACTTGATGGTTTACACTAACAAAGTATATGACTTAAAACTCACTATATACCATAGATATCAATACGATGTTTCGTTGACAGGGTAGAAATCCGAATGTTAACCAAGAACTGCAAGTTAGGAACATTCTATTTCCAATATGTTAAATGCAAAGAACCAAGGTATTAGTAATCGCCAACTCATCCAAATTGTCTTGTATGGTTGAATGGAAGTGGCGCCTCCACAGTGGTCTGGGGGTTGATATACATTTACTGATGGAATTGGTAAATAGTAAGGACTAATTGCATGGTATATGTATAACTCTCGCAACAAATAAATCGAAATTCGGCTACGAGTTATTATCCACTTTGTGAAGGAAAAAGACATAATACATAAACAGACTCTTAAACTTGGCCTCAGCTGGCAAGTATGTCCTCCAACTTTGAGTGTGTACAAGTAGAAAATTCAACTTGTATAAAGTTGATACAAATGCTAACGTGGCCCTTCAAATTTTATGTGACACGCCAGTGCCACGCCAGCATTTGTGTTTACATGTTCAGTTTTATACAAGTTGAGGTGTCTACTTGTGCACGCGCAAAGTTGGAGGATATACTTGCCAGCTGAGGCCAAGTTTAAAGGCCTGTTTATGTGTTATGCCAAAGAAAAAAGGTTCAACAAGTAACATCCACTTCACATCATATATATGACTTGTATTCTCCGTCTTACAATCGATTTAACAGCTAACCACAATGACCAACTCTTGAGTTAAACTCATAGGTGGAGGCAGAGTGTGTGTGGTGGTTAATTAGTACTAGTGTTTACAATGCCTCACAATAAAAATATGCAGTAAAATTACAAACTTAATAGAAGCAATTCTTGACAATGTGGAAAATTTTGCTTCCATCATTTGACTGGAGCCAAAAGGTAACTTTCTTGACTAGCACAATATGAGTAAAGAAAGAGAGTTTAATAAGAGAAGGCTCATTTCCTTGAGGTTTCGCTGCAGATAACAGACAAAAGGAGAAACGAATTAGAGAAGATGATTGACGAATGGTTGTTCCACCCTATTATTATAATAGCAATTTGAGTTATATCATTAAACAAATTATTGTCCCACACCACCATAACAAAGACCAATACTATTAGTTTAATCATAATCTCATAAACAACGTAAAATAGGTGACGTTATTTTTGAACTAATTTTTAGTTGACACCTTCCCTATCTGCAAACCTGTCTTGTCCCCTGGTACCTTTTCTCTCAGCACGCAGTTTTTAATCAGTTCTTCATTTTAAAATTACAATAAAATATGAGTGGGAAATTGGATTCTGTAGATAACCAAAGATCAATGAGATATATAGCTATAGTCAGATTTTGAGTTGGATGACCTGATGGGGCAATTTTCTTCCATGAGAATAGGATGATGGAAGTGGAGAATTGCTGGAATACAAGATTGGCCAACTGTGGTATCATCTGCCTGGTCCTGCTTATACAATCTGCCTTTGCACAAGAAGGTTAGTCTACATAAATCATTCTATGATCTCTTTAGTTTGAAAAGGATATAATGGTTACCTATTGCTTTTATATCAATAATAAGATAGCTGCTCCTTCCTCCTTTCTGAATGATATTGATCGTGTTAATTTCTATAGTGTTGTTGAATTCCCTCAAGAACCCTAAAGAGGTTTGAGGCAATCCTCTTTACCTGAATGATTTCTCGTTTTCTTTCAGCCCTAGGGACTTCACTGAATGAAATCCTACATAATATATATAATCACTACATAAAGACTCTGATATCATTTGTTCAAAAAGAAATAATTACCTCAAACTATCATATAAAGCTGTGTTTGACTGCTCCACAAATAGAATAAAATATGAGTGCTGCAAAATAGCAGGCCTATAAAGCAACTTACACTGCATAAACAGATCACATTGATTTATAAAAATAAAAAGAAAAAGAAGAACGTAAGCAGATCGGTAAAACAAACTTACCTGCCTTACAAAACACCATAATATCAAACACACGGCACACACAAATCATTACAACAGCAAGCAGTAACCAGCTACTTGTAGCATATCTATGATGTTTAAGCCAATGAGAAAAACCTCATCGTAATATGCAGTTGTCTTATTTTTATTTTACTTAAATTAAATCTAACCTCTAAGTTTCAATGTGATTTCAAGCAGGATTTCTAAGTATACAGTGCTGTGCTCCTGCAAACTTTACAGAGCCACGCACCAACTTAAGTTGGATTGCCGACGAAACTTGGTTCCCTGAAAATGAAAGTTGCATATCAAGGCCAGTGTACAAGAATGCACACTATGAACGAGTTCGATCTTTTAGCTCAGACATTGGTCATAAGTGGTGTTACAACTTGCCAACCAGGAAAGATCATGACTATCTAGTAAGAGGTACATTTCTTTCTGGCTATCAAGAGAAGACTCTCCCACACACTTCTTTTGTTGTTTTGATTGGTGTCACACCAATAGCCACTGTAAAGTCATCTGATGAACTTAAGGTTGAGGGGATTTTTCGAGCTACTAGAAGCTATACCAACTTCTGTCTATTGAAAAAGAAAGGAAATCCTTACATTTCCAAGGTTGAACTCAGACCAATAAATCCAGATTATCTGAAGAGGGAGCCTTCAGAAGTACTCAAACTTGTACATAGAGTAGATGCTGGAAACAAGGGTGCGGAAATCAGGTATTCTTTCATTTTATCTCAGAATTACATTTTGGATTGACAACACAGTATATTCTTTCATGGTAACAAACATGTTTTTGTCTTAAAGACAAAAAAGGACAAACATATCAGTATCATGAAGTGATAATATGAAAACTTGCCAACTCAGGTACCCATATGACCAGTATGATAGAATTTGGAGACCAGCCTCACATCTAGAACCACAAGTTACTCTCGCACAGGCATCCATTTTTCAGCAGGTCATTGCAAAAAAACACAGTTTACTGCCTCCAGCATTCGTGTTACAAACAGCCCTCACCCATCCAGAGAGATTGGACTTCCTGCATGAAGACCTTGACACAGGATATTATACTTACTCTCTCTTCCTGTACTTTCTTGAGCCCAATGACTCAGTTCAAGCTGGACAAAGGGTGTTTTATATATACATCAACAACGAAAAGAGACTCAAGGTTGATATACTGGCTAGTGGTTCCAGATACCTGGATGTAATTCTGAAGTTCAGAGCAAATAGGGTTGTCAACCTGACGATGATCAAGGCCTCAAATCTATCTCAATTGGGACCCATTTGTAATGGTTATGAGATTTTAAAGACTCTTCCTCTGGTTAAAGAAACAGACATGGAAGAAGGTAATTTTACTCAAAGTATGCATAGTAGCAGAATACATGCATAAGCAGAATTCAAAATGTCATAGAAGAAAAGTATTACAGAAAGTGCATTTATTATCTCTCTATATGTTTCAGTTGACATAATTGCGAATGTGAAGAAGGAATTATTGCAACACAACAAAAACAATGAAATGCTGAAAAGTTGGTCTGGAGACCCTTGTCTTCCCCTTCCATGGCCGAGTCTAACTTGTGATCAAGTTAATGGTACTTCAGTCATCACTCGGATGTAAGTTATTCCCTCTCTATCAAATACTTTAAGATTTTTTTTTCTTTTTTCTTTTCTTAACATTTTCAAGTAATATATCTACCAACCTTACTTCTCCGTAGCATAGTCAGCACATTTGAGATAGAAGGATAAACACTTCAGGTCATTTAATCTTTTTCTCTTATTCCCTACCACAGGAATCTCTCCTCGGGTGGCCTTACTGGACCAAGCCCTCCTAGCATCCAAAAACTGATGCACCTGAGGAAACTGTACGTCCAAGCCTTTGTTATCAAGACAAATATTTCATCTATTCGTTTTCTTTTAAAGCAAATTTGCAATCTGGTGTAGTTTTACTAAGCAATCAAGTTATTTGCAAAGACAGGGATATCAGCAATAATGGCTCTAGTGGCACAAACTCACTGTATTCATCATCCTTCACATTCACTACAAGGTAAATCTTTTATGTTGGTTTCCGCATAAAATAATTGCAAGACATGAAGAAGTTAAATAATATCAAACAGAGGATTAACCTCTGAAGGAATACCAAAGCAGTACAAGAAGTTTTATGACCAAGCTGCCTTGATGCTTCATATGTATCAATGAAATATATGATGTGACACTAATATCTTCGTTTCCTTGTGCCTTCAGATACTTAAGCAGTAGCATTCATATTGGCAACAAGCTTTCTGATAGCATCAAGGAATCTAATAATACAACAGAGTATGACACCACTGCCCTGTCTTCAGAAAAAAAAAAACAATTTCTATGATTTTACACTGTCCACTTTCTCCCCGGGGAGGGGAAATCAAGAGGATATCAGAAGCAGGGAGCTGACAGAGAGAGAAATAAGCCTAATTTTTTTTCTCCTTTTACATTTCAGCAAAGGGATGGCTAATGGTAAACAAAAGTCAAGTTCAGCGCATAAACTTGTGATAGGTGCAGCTGTGGGTACAGCTCTCCTAGTGACCCTTGCTGTTGTTATCTCTATGGTCTGCCTCTACAAAAGACGAGTAATGGCAGGGCCCAAATTTCTTATGAAAAGTTACTCGATCACAAGTAGTAAGTACACTTTCAGCACACTAGAAATCGATGTTGCTCGAACTCTTTAAAATGCCACCGGGTGCGTGTCGAATTCTCCAAAAGTAGTGCATATTTGGAAGGTCTGACAAGGAAACATTTTTGGAGAGTCCGAGCAACATAGCTAGAAATAATCCTGCACGCATAATGCATGATAATATATCATGATAATTTAAGTGTTTTTTTCTTCTTGCTTGCAATAGCTTAAGATCGGAGTCAACAAGAATAAATCATAAAACTTCCACGATTAAAAACAGAAACTGTAACTATATCATCTGTTGCAAAGGAGCTTTCGTGACAGGAACTCGAGCAATTTGAAAGAGAGTTAATATCTTTAAAAATTTGGTACTTATACCCAATGAGGCAATATGCTCAAAATTTTCTTTCAAATACAGATGCAGTTTATTCAATACCAAGCACAGATACTACCTTGCTGAAGTCAATATCTATCAGGAACTTCAAGTTGGAATATTTAGAAGCTGTTACACAGAACTACAAAACTTTGATAGGTGAAGGTGGCTTTGGATCCGTCTACCGTGGTACCTTACCTGATGGTGAAGAAGTTGCTGTAAAGGTCAGGTCAGCCACTTCGACTCAGGGGATTCGAGAATTCAATAACGAGGTATCAATCTAGAGTATTTTTAGACCAATTTCCTCCCAACTTTTAAATTTGCATTAAACCAACAAAAAAGATGCTACCTAAAATGTGAGAAAAGCATCAGTACATGGTCTGAGCAATAAATCTTCTATTTTCTATTACTGTTCACAAGGGAACAAAACTAACTACTTCCTCCTGATTTGACCTGTGCTCTTCGGCAGTGGCGTACGCAGGATTTTTGTTAAGCAGTGTCGACATTTAAAGAAGTGAATAAATGAATAAATTAATATAACAACACCACAATTTAGAAAAACACAATTCAAGTATAATATTACAACTCTCTTCAACGAGTTCTCTTTTTTCGAAACACTTCCATAATAGACTCATTAAAAATATTACAAAATACTTCGTTTCTATATAAGACACCAAACAACCACTCAAAAGCTTATTATCCTTCGATTTTGTAAATCGGTCTTAATCAGCTTCATCACTGAGAAAGCTTTCTCAACATTTAGACTAGGTAAAGGGTAAGATCATAATATTTGGCAGTCAAACTAATGTAACTGGTTCATTTGGTTTTGCTACTCTAATTTAGAGCAGAGTCGAGGGATCAAACCCAGCTGGCTACAATAACTTTTCTTCATAAAAAGCTAAAAATATTGAATACTCGGATTCGAACTCTAGACCTAAATGGAAAAATAGATATCCTTAACCAGTGAGCGGACAGAGTACTTAATGTCAAGCAGTGTCACTTCTATAATGGTCTTGGTCACTACCCAGTGTAATCCCACAATAGTGGGGTCTGGGGAGGGTAAGATGTACGCAGCCTTACCCCTACTTGGGTAGGGAGGCTGTTTCCGATTGACCCTCGGCAACCCTCCTCCTTTATCCGGGCTTGGGACCGGCAATGTCAAGCAGTGTCACTTCTATAATATTAAGCAAATATTTCGATCTGCAGGTTATTTTACATATAAAAGTAAAAAAGTTTCTCCGGTAAAGGTGTCGGATGACACCCCTTGCCTCAACGTGCGTCCGCCCCTGCTTTTCAGGAGCCATCTCTATAATAATGCATCTCATCCATGCATAACAAATAACACAGCTTGCAAATTAACCACTGCTATAATTTGTGTCACAGCTGAACCTTCTCTCAGCTATTACACATGAGAACCTGGTCCCTCTTCTTGGCTACTGCTGCGAGAATGAACAGCAGATTCTGGTTTATCCCTTTATGTCAAACGGCTCCCTACAGGATCGGTTATATGGTACCCCATACATAAACAAATTCCTATCTCTCACTTTATCATAAGAACCAGCACTAATTTCTTGTTTGTTCCCTCATAGGAGCAGCGGCAAAAAGGAAGATTCTAGACTGGCCAGCCAGACTTTCCATTGCTTTAGGAGCAGCGAGAGGCAAGTAACATAAGGCTCTGCTATAGCCATATCTATGGACTTAAGCATGCGTAAATAAAAAGAGAACTTGTTTACCTTTCAGAAATAGATTCAAGGCATATCATGAATCTAATAGAGTTTAACAATCAATCATTCCCTAGTACTTATCATGAAGGAACATTTTAAACAGAAAATACCAAATTTGTCGGTTTCATTATGTTATTTCCTCTTTTCCTTCTTGCAATGAATGATGCAAGAAAGTTTAAACTTCTTCAGGTTTGATGTATCTTCACACTTTCTCGGAGCGTTGTCTGATCCATAGGGATGTCAAGTCAAGTAACATACTCCTGGATCAAAGCATGTGTGCCAAGGTTGCTGATTTTGGATTTTCAAAATATGCATCTCAAGAAGGGGATAGCGGTACTTCTTTAGAAGTAAGAGGGACAGCTGGGTACTTGGATCCAGAGTAAGTATAATCTCTTCAAAATTGTGTCTTCATTAGGAAATTAGAACAAGAGATAAGTTTCTAAAGCATAGCCTAAGGGACGGTTCTTCTACCTTAACATGGATTACTCTAAGTGATTATTATTTGACTCATCGCCAGGAGAATCTAGTTGGAGCTTCTTGTTTCATAATAATATGCATAAACAAAGAACTCCAAGTATTAGTATATTTATTTTCTTCATATTCGTTATGTATTCACCATAGCACAAATGGTTCAAAAATCTTTGGGGAAATCCAGCTCATGGCCTCTTCATGAATTCCTTTTGAATAGGTACTGCTCGACCCAGCATCTATCAGCAAAAAGTGATGTCTTCAGCTTTGGAGTTGTCCTACTGGAAATCCTAACAGGTCGAGAGCCTCTCAACATAAATAAGCCAAGAAATGAGTGGAGCTTGGTTGAATGGGTATGACACAACTTAGCAAGCTTTTCCTTTAACTGAGATTCTCCAGATACAACTTGCTACTATTACTGAATCCTATGAAAACACGAGTTACCGAGATACAAAATGATCACCTTGAGAACAACCACCAGATGGAAAACGGTGAACTCATTACCCAGACTTAAAATAAGAGTAGGAACAAAAACCTGTACCCCCAAAGTGATCACATCTTCAGGCTTTAAAATGACCTCCAAATCATATAGAAGTAACCTTACTGTCAGAACCAAACTCCCCTCTATTGTAGCACAAAATTGGAATAATATTAAAGTTCAGTTCATACTCAATCAAGGAAACATCATGTGACCTGAAGATTCAGGAATCAGAAATATACAGTCTCTTGCCATAAATTATTTGCCAAACTACAGTGCCATCAAAAGACAGAAGTTCTTTTGAATGTTTGAAACCCTACCCTCAATTAAAGTATTAAACCTGGTCATGTGTGGAGAAGCCCAATTTTTTCTTCTTCTTTTGAACACAGAAAGAGCGTATTATATTATGACTTACGTGGTAATTCACAGATACTTAGATGATAAACTGATGTTGATAGCTTAACTACTTTGCAACTGTATATACTTTTTTGATTTGCATGTTTACATCTGATCAAATGCAAGTATCCACTTTGAAATACAGGCGAAATCTCTAATAAGAAGCTCAAGAGTTGAAGAGATTGTGGATCCTGCTATCAAGGGAGGGTATCATGGTGAGGCACTGTGGAGAGTGGTCGAGGTGGCGTTGGCATGCACAGAGACATACTCCACTTACAGACCATGTATGTCAGACATTGTAAGAGAGCTCGAGGATGCATTGATAATAGAAAACAATGCATCAGAATACTTGAAGTCCCTAGACAGCTTTGGAGGATCAAATCGTTTTTCTATAGAAAGGTCCATTGTCCTTCCACCTATTAAATCTCAAATAGAGCCATCCAGTCTCCTCTCAACACCAGCCCCACCAAAACCAAGATAATTGTTTTAGTGGAATGGACTTACTGACTGCAACAGACAACAGATTTCTTAGAAAAGTTCCTGGAGAATTTTTTGCAAATTGCTCCTCAAATTCCTTTAACTTAAATGTCATTAATTGTACATTTAGTAGAGAAGATTTTAATACATAACAGATCTTCCAAATACATGCCTTCCACTGGAATTGTCAACTTACGCCGTTCTTCCACTCTGTGCATAGCACAAGGACACGTCCATCGTGTTTGAGAATCCTTTATCTCACTACTCTAGATCATTCGACTATGGCACTGTTCTCTTGGAGACTAAAAAGCTCTAATCACTGCAAGCTGAAAGTTCAAGTCACATAGATAATATATGAAACAGAAGACTTGACAGTCCACTTTACCACACAGACATAGCAGAGAACAGGAAATTTATATCAAAGATACCTAATAGCGGATTACTTAAAAGTTTTCTGGATCAAGAATGAATACAAATTTGACGAAGTAACCAACGAGACTATATTGCTACCACCCCAATCAGAATGGATTTGAGGCTTAGTTGTTGTTGTATGTTACTACGACTGTAGTATCTCAACTGCAGCTTGCATGGTGGGCATCTTTTTATTTCTTTTGTAGGGGTTTTTTCAGACTCACAATAAAATACATTTAGAGAACTTGACCAAATCAATAGCCTGCAAAACTAGCATTTCCTGTACTTGCTTATATGAAAATTCATAATTATTTCTTTTACCAAAATATAGGGAGGAAAAGACTCTTCAACAGGGAAAGCAAACAATTGGTAAGAAATGCAAGGTCAAGAGCAGAAACACTGTAAACTTGATGAACCATGAAAAACAATTACCATAGCAGCTTTTAATGCAATATAATTAGTAACCTTCACCAATCAAAAGAGCATAAAATAAAGCTTTCTCCAGGAAAAAGCAATCAACTTCAAAAGAAGCAGAAGTAGCTTATATAAAGAGAATTGCACTGAAAATTGCACAGATGAGCTGCCTTGGACTTGAGAGCAGTTCCAAACAAAGCTCCAATGAATGAAGCTTCTCATTCAGCTATCCCAATTTACTCCTCGTCGTGCCTCTGTAAAAACAAATGGTGACATCCCAAAGTAGCTAAGAATAGGAGATGTATGAAGTAGAAGCGAATGAGAAATTACCGAAGTGGACAAGGTCGGAAGGAAGTAGACAAAATGAGAGATATTGGTGATCCCAACAGAAACAGAGGACTCTCACACTGAGCTGAGTCCCCGTTAATGTAGATAAATTTGGACAAAGAGCACCATGAAGCTGTCCATTATGGTGGACTTTTTTTTTTTTTTTTTTGTAGTACACTGTATATACAGCGTTTCCACACTTCCCCTCCTCCAGTGTGACTCGAATCCTGTAGGTGCTTTACCAACCGTCTGTCCGAGGGGCGCAAGTTTATCATAAGTGCAGAATTGCGAATTGCATATCGATTTGCCTTTTGACATCTAACACAATTTTTTAGCCAAAAGTACATATTAGAGCAAAAATAAAAATAAAAACTCAAGTGGGATTTTTCTTTTTCACCTTCCATTTTAAAAAAAATTCCCTCTGTTCCTCTCGCATGCCTGTTTGGCCAAGCATCTTCAACGTCAGCAGTGGTTTTCCTCTTTTGCTTTTTCTCGAAAGGTGAGGTGGTTGATCAAATTTTTAAGAGAAGAAAAAGTATTTTTAAGTACAAGCATAAAAAGCTTCTTCTCAATGAGCACGCTTTTTTACAATGTGATGAATAAATCCAACTCTTAAATCTAAATAATACGTTTAATATGGTAATGTTTAATTAATATTTTTTAAAGAAAAAACATTTTCCATGTAAAAAAGGGAAAACTTTGCGTTAAGTAGCAAGTAGCCGTTTAATATGGAGAACAAAGAGAAGACGACTGAAGTATGTGTACAAAGCTAATCTCAACCATGACGTAAACTTTGTCCTGCAATCAACTTGTTTTACCCATCACTTTTCTGTAAAGACGGGTCAGCCCAATCTAAGGCCCGTTTGTCTATGAGAATTGTTCACTTTTTTCCGGAATATTTTTTCATTTTTTTTCACTTTATGGTATATGGTCATAAAAATTTCAAATACAATTTAAAATTGTATTTGAAATTTGGAAAATAACCAACATTTATTTTTCACTTTTTTCACTTTCAATACATTCAAACAACCAAATATTCTTTGCAAAAGCTATAACCTAACACAACTCCATCTTCAACTCCAACTCCAAAATAGCAAATAAAGTGAAAAATATTTGACTTTCATGGCCAAAGACGTGCTAAACTTCATTTTATTATTGGCTTATAGCAGATCTGTGGAAGAAGAAAACCAGTAATAATAGCTAATTTGTTATTTGTTATTATTATAAAACAAGAATCCATGACTATCATCTTTAATTACATTAACTAATCTCAATCCCCCACCCACCCAACTTTAATGTAATTTTGTTCATGCAGGTTGGATCACTTACCAAGATTTGCGACGCTTAAAGGTGCTCTCAAGCTAGCAGCAACTAAACTTCTGGCAGAATTGTCCAAGTTTTTTGTTCAAACCATTCAACTTAACAGTAATCAATTCAAAATTTTGGTTGGGTGATTTTGAACAGTAATGCCAGGAAAACAAGAGAAACACAAAACTTTCCGGGAGGAGAACAGATATTACCGTTAAGCTAAGCAAACAAAGCACTTCAACTGGCACGATGTACTTTACTAGGTGTCATATGATCAAAATCTCATAAAGGAATGTGCAAAAGAGACTAGGAGAGACGAGAAATCCATTTATAACCGGTAAATCAGTAACAATGCTTGTTCCAAAGTAAATAATATATAATGCCTTGAAAACAATTACAGTTGCATCCTGAAGTCAAGTCTCCTCAAAAACCTGAAAGCATGCAAATGTCTCTAATGGCCTTTAAATATGCACTAAGACTGCAGAAGGTTCCAAGATTGATCTCATGAAGAGACGGTAACTGGCAGGAGGCCATTATGCCTAAGCAGTGGTTCTGGAGAAGGTTCCCGGCCTCTGAATTGCACGAAAACCTGTATATGCATCCAAAATAATTAGTCTTGGAAAGTTAACCAACAGTGTGTAATTCAGACAAGAGATGGTAGAAATGTTAATAATGCATAAGAAGTCAAGGGTGAATTGAAGTGACACCTCTAGTGGAGCCTTTCCACCTCCAAGAGCAAGAATGGTCTCCCTGAATCTCTGGCCTGTTTCTTTTACAGCCTGCTCAAAGTTAAAGCCACTATTAGTTGAACGGTGATATACAAGACTAAAGATTACTGAATCAAAAGTTCCAAACTTCACCTTCTCATTCTCTAGTCCAACATCCTCGAAAGCAGAGAAAGCATCTGCAGACAAAACCTCTGCCCACTGCAGAAATTGGAAAATACTTTGTAGTCAGAGGTGGTTAAAGCAAGACTCTAAGTTTCAACGAAAAATGTTTTCTTTCCCAGAAATCATATTTTTATAGAAAAAGATATAAAACCACTAGAAAAAGGAGATTTCAACAGCCTAATTAGTAGAAACATCTAAAATACAAAAAGTAATTTCTTAAAGACGGAAATACTTATAAAGAACGTGGTTTTCAGGAACGGGTGATAATAGAACATCCATCAAAAACAAATTACCAGTATCATGCCAATATAAGAGGAAATGTTACGTTGCTGAGCAAAAGGCAGATACAAGCAGCATTTTCAGTACCTTTTTTTTTTCCCATCCGGTTTCCGGTACCCACGGGGCCCGACTAATCCGGATTCGTGCCGGGTAGTCCCATATCGGGGGGCAAAGCACTCCCTAACAATGGTGGCTCCGTACCCAAGGGGGCTCGAACTCGAGACCTTGGTTAAGGATGGAGTAGTACCAGCCACTACACCACAACCATTGTTGGTACATTTTCAGTACTAGCCTAACACAGTTTGGTAAATATAGCATATGCTATCAAAACAAAAACGGATTTTAAGATTGAGATAAGCAGTAAAAAGTCTAATTATAACCAACAAGACTACAAAAGAATAGTACGTTCTTAAATTACAGAAGTGAAAGCTAAATTTAAGAGGCATCCATAGATTTGAAGACATAACTCCTCCATTTTAACCCCACAATATCTATACATAAGTCTCACAGGAAATACAACTAACTGGAAATATATAGGAGCTAAGAACCACAAAAAGAGGGGAGACGCACCTTGTAACTGTAGTATCCAGCAGCATATCCACCAGCAAAAATGTGACTGAAACTGGCAAGGAACTTATCCTCTGGGAGTGGAGGAAGCACTTGGGTTCTCTTAGAGACCCGTCGGTCAACACAATAGATTGATTCCGAACCACCCGGAACATATTTTGCATGTAACTCAAGATCAACAGTTGCAAATCTCAACTACAAAGACAATGTATAACAACATTAATGATGACAATTTTTAAATAAAATACCTTCACCATAAATAAACAGAAGAAAAGATCCACAGAATACATTACTCCCAGGAAGCAATTTAGAGTTCCAGAAATGCAATCACATAACGCAAAGGAAACTAACCAACAGAGACCTTTCGGGTAAAAGTGCAGGCACTGGTGCATGAATCAATATGGTAAAGAACATCCCTTTAGTGGCTATTACCCTTTTCACATACTTTTGGAGCACTTACTATTGGCACAACTTCATTAATTAACTAAACTTGAAGACAAACAATGAATGACCATACAGCCAGCAAAATGTCCCAATTCCTGAAGACGTGATTTAGACAGTGTGCATTCAATATGGCAGATAACATCCCTTTAGTGGCTATTACCCTTTTCGCATACTTTTGGAGCACTTACTATTGGCAAAACTTGATTAATTAACTAAACTTGAAGACAACCTGTAAATAACCATACAGCCAGCAAAATATCCAATTCCGGAAGACATGATTTAGAGAGTGGGCATTCAAATCTTGTTTCTCTCTCCCTCCAATTTCAAAGTAGACATAGAAAGAGAAAAAATATGTATATTAACTTTAGTATACTAAAAGAACATTAGAAATGAACCAGCAAAATAGAATATGTTAAATGCATGTTCTGGAGAGACTATTGTCTCCCACCAGGAGTTTTAGGGGAGGGGGCTCCAATCGTAGAACATGAAAAGTTTGGAATATATTTTGTTAATAAAGAAAGATCAATCAAAAGATTATTTTTGGAAAAAGGTAACAAAGGAACCAGAAATAGAGAAAAGTGGGGCAGCACTCACCTGCCGAAGGCTTAAGGTACCAGCACGGAAAGTCCTAGCGGCAAGAAGCTTCTTGTATATGCCTTCTGGGAGAGTGTCTCCAGTCTCATGATGCTTAGCAATACCCATCAGAGTATCCCTGCAGCAGCCATCAATAAAATGAGTAATCAACAGCTGACTAATTCAAAGGAAAAGAAACACGGATTTACTAGTTTATAAAAAAATATAAAAAAAAAAGAGGAAAAGAAACACGTATTTCTTCAACTATAACTAACCCCGTGTTTTTAAGCGCAAAAACCGACAAGGTCCGTGTGACTTGAAGGGAAAACTGAAGCGCAGGATCCATCGAAGTGAAGGGTACAATTTTGATAAACTAAACAAAATCAAACATCTATAAACTTACAATAAAAATTAATTCCAATTAGAAGTAACTTATTGAGGGAGAATGTTGGCATGGAGACATCTTAGAAGTGACAGACAGCCTAAAAAGCATATGAAACGAGAGTTAATCAAAATGGGCGGTGTTTCATTTTGTTTATGTTAATCAAAATGGGCAGTGTTTCATTTTGTTTAGTTTAAGAAGAACTTTTTTGTTATTGTTTTTGGAGAATTTGTGGAGGATTTGACTTTACGTATCACATTAGTCGCAATTTCTTTTTGAGGCTGAAATTGAAAGACTACAAAAAATGACTAACATATCTTTAGATGACTAAACACAGTTTACCTTTACCAAAAAAAAAAAAATCGAAGAAAATAAAAATTGTTATAAATATTATTTATTATTGTGAATGTCTATCTGAGAAGAAAAATTAGGGTTAGTAACTTTGGGATCAAGTTAGTTTTCCCCTATAATATAGGAGTTCTCTTTCATTGTAAATTCATCCCTCGAGAAATAATAGACCTCTCCTCTCTTCTCTCTTTCTCTACAATATTCTTGTTCTAACTTTGTTAATTTATAACAAAAACGTTGTTTTAAAGAGGGCAATTTGTTCAAAAACAGAAAGCAGGAAAAGTGAGCCTTAATATATTTTTTTAGGCTGAAACTAATAGAATAATACCAATTTTTTTGAGAAACTGGTACTGTATAGAATAATACCAATTAAGCATCTTAAGATGCCACTAAAGATGTCGAGCAAAATATCTTTTAAGAATATAAAAACGTCTTTTAACAATGAAGCAATTTGTTCCTTTTTCTTTAAACTTGAAACTGACCTAGACGCCCGACAGGGAGGGGACCTCTGAAAATAGCTATTTCAAACAACATTTTGTCCTCGGCTTTGGTTTTGGAAACCAAAGGGGAGAACTTACTTGGTTTTGCAACCAAAACTAAACGGTTCAAGTATCATTGCAAAGACATCATTGTACCTGTGATAGCACCAATTTTCCATGAATTGCGATGGCAATTCCACAGCATCCCACTCTACGCCCCTTATACCAGCAACCAAACCCTCATCCTGCTTAGTTAGCATATGCTGAAGGGCGTGTCCAAATTCATGGAAAACAGTCTCAACCTACAAAAGCAGAACGTAATCAATGCCAAAAACACACCTGGTGGTAATTTCACTTCTGTAAAAGTAAATGTTTGGTAGTATACTACCACAAGTTTTTCATGAACTATGGATACAACCCTGCAAATGATTTGAAGCATCATGTATCTCAGAAACAAGCTAATGAAGAAGTCAACAGTGCATAAATTTTACTGTCGGTCGAGAACTTGAACAAGAGGATCACTCATGTCCTGGTGCTATATGTTCAGACATCGAGAGAAGAAGCACAGTAAAAGAAGCACCGTAGCCTGGGCTTTTAAAAGAAGAAAGAGAAAACCCAGCCATGGGATGTTTCCCAGTGGATAATAAGGAAAGAGAGGAATAGAAGAGCGTTTGAAGATTTGAGAAAGTTTTCTGCACGTGAAGATTTTTAGCTTACGTCTGTTTATTCTTTTGGTATACTGCTTATACACAGGGATTTACCCAATATTGATAAAATCAAGTACATTATCTTAGAAAAATTCCCAACACTAAAATTAGTTCAAATATCTGCTAAAATATTTGCTCATGTCCCTCACACCACCACCCCTACCCACCCAAAATTATTTGAAATGACTACTCTGATGCAAAGGCTAACAAGTAGGAGATTGGCCAAAGCTGATGTCATACCATGCACCACAATAGCTTATTAAGTTATTAGTCCAATCATTTCAGAACACCATGAATTGAAGGCACTTAGAGTCAAAACACATGCTTACCTCACGGAATGTCATTAGGCTGGGCTTATCCCCAACAGGTGGCATTTGATTACAAACCATGTGTGCAACAGGCAATCTAGCAGAGGCACCATCTCGTGACAATACACGGCTTCGGCTAACAACTTCATCCATCCATGCACCTCCACGTTTCTCAGATGGACGGGAGTATGGATCAAAATAGAAGTAGGACACGGGACTTCCAGAGGAATCCTTCACGCGATAAAACCGGACATCGTTGTTCCAAACCTAAATCACACACATCAGTGAACAACATTATTTGTCAGTGCATACAGGAGCGGAACAAAGGTAAAGGGAAAGGCAAGTAAACTAAGTCTTACCGGAGCTAATCCATCAGCAGGCTCAACATTGATACCAAACAGCGTATTTACAAGTTTAAAAAGACCATCCATAACTCTAGGCAACGAGAAGTATGGGCGTAGTTCTTCCTGTAATAAGCAGCATGTGAACTCAGAGCTGTACACAAGCATCAAAAGAAACTTCTACAATGTCTAGCATTTATTGAACGCACACGACAGTGGTCTATTAACAAAGAAGGGACTTATTACTCCCTCTGTCCCAATTTATGTGATACACTTTCCTTTTTAGTCTGTCCCAAAAAAATGATACGTTTCTATATTTAGAGCCCGTTTGGATTAACTTTAAACTTCCCTTTTTACCCTTAATGCAATGATTTAGAGCCCGTTTGGATTGGCTTATAAGTTGGTCAAACCAGCTTATAAGCCATTTTTAACTTATTTGGGTGTTTGGCAAAAATAGAAAACAACTTAAATTAAGTTTAAAAGTGCTTAAAATAAGCCAAAACCAAGAAGTTGCTCAACCCCAACTTATTTTTTTGGGGCTTAAAAGCCATTTTGGTTTGACCAACAACTTTACCCTTTTATTCCTCATATTTTCTGTTAATTCCAATACCCTAACTTCTAAAAACCCTTTAAGCACTTTTATCCAAACACGTAACTGCTTATTTATGAAGTAACTTTCAGCACTTAAAAAGTACTTTAAGCACTTATGCTAAAAGCCACTTTTTTTCAGCTAATCCAAACGGGCTCTTACAACCACACACATATCTATGGCTTGTTTTAGACCACAAGTTTCAAAAGTCTTCCTTTTTTTTTTTAAACTCCATGCCTAGTCAAACTATATCACATAAATTGGGACGGAGGGAGTATAAAACTTTACTTACTGATCAAATGAGAAAAAGAGAAGGGACTTGTATTAATATTACTAAAGCAGGTACTAAAATATTTGTAAGTAAAATCAACAATGATACACGTGTGTAAAGAAACAACACAATGAACCTAAAATATATATTCTACTAGCAACATATTCATGGTCTCAAACTATCAGGAAGGGCGTGTGTAATGAAACAACATAATGAACCTAAAATATATATTCTACTAGCAAGATATTCATGGCCTCAAACTATCAGGAAGGGCACACTACTCGTCATTTTTTTAACTCAGTTTGTCATCAAGTTTTGTTTCGGAAAGGATGATCAGGAAGCATAAAGCTTCTACAATGCTTGTCGACTATCAAAAGATAAACGGACATCAGAAGAAAGGCATATCAAAAAATGTAGAAGAAAAAATCACATCTGCCCATCCACATCGTTTATCATTTCCAATCAACACTATCAAGTGTTCCACATTGGCTGACGAAAAGGATTGTTGTCTGCTTATATGGTCTTAAGTTAGGCCCAAGGTCCTTTATATATATGTATGTATATATATATATATATATATATATATATATATATATATATATATATATATATATATAGAGAGAGAGAGAGAGAGAGAGAGAGAGAGCCCACCTCGTTTAGCTCATACTTAGATTCTCGAAGCCTCTCACTCCAGAAAGTAATATCCCAATGGTTCAGATCATCAGCTTCTGGAGAACCTTGACTTTTACAGAAATCTTTCAGGTCTTCCAAATCTACAAAGATCAAGGGAAAAGCTTGTTAACGCAAAAAATTGCCAGCTACGAGAGGTCAACGAGTTATTTTGATTGCATCAAGGAAAGAAGAGAGAGATGAAAAACAATCCATATCACAAAGCACAAAAAACAAGGTGGTTAGTAGTACCATCTTGTGTTCAAAAACATAAACAAAAAGAAAAGACAACCTTTTCATAAAGATCTATCTTCTATCAGCATCTGTCTATTTTACCTTATATCTAGTAAAACAAAACTAAAAAAAAACTCGGAATTGATGAAGCCAAAAATTGAAAACAAAAACATAAAAACTCATAAAGACCGTGTATAGTTACATCTCAAATACCATTGAGATGATTTTATAGGCCCTACCTTTGACTGCAGGATCCCAAGAAGCACTGCGAAGCTTTTCTAAAAGCTCTTCAGCTTTTTCAACAGTGGCCATTTTCATCGCCATGCTTACCTATATATAAAAACCATTTTAATCTTCAGAAAGGAAAAAGAAATTTAAAAAACATAGATGGTATGGTGAGTTCAAAAGTAAAAATGTATACCTCCGCATAGTTATTGTATCCAAGGAGCTTAGCCTTTTCCAATCTAAGTTTAAGAATTTGGTTAATTATCTCAGTGTTATCAAGGTCTCCACTAGAAGCACGACTTAGATAAGCACGGTACACCTCCTCTCTTAGAGCTCTATTCTTTGCATGTTGCATGACAGACATATAACTTGGCGCATCCAATGTGATTATCCATGGCCCGTCTTCTGCAGTAGCATTTTCGTGCCCCTGTTATCAGTTACGGGCAGCAAAGAGAATATATGAGAGAAAAGGTATTAATTCAGATGTCAAACATCCACAAAGAGAGCCCCCACATTACCTTAGACACTGCTGTCTGTGCACCCAAACCAAGAGCTGTGGCAGGCAATCCCTCAATATCTTTCTTATCTGTAATTAATTTTTCGAACTTCTTGGTGGAATCTAAAACATTTTCCTCAAATTTCTGAGATAGCTTTGCTAAATCCTGCAAAATGAAGATAAGGTCAAAAGCAATATAGTGACTAAAATCCCGTTTTAGCTGGCACAATAATGGTCTGACTGTTCGCAGTAAGTTGGATTATTACTATGAGGATAAAAGCTATAAAAATTGAACAGGGAAATTCTCATTTACTTTTAGTTCCAACATAACCATCTAGCTATTCAAATAAATAAACACTTTGCATAGAACCCAACCACCCAAAACAAAGAAAAGATCCATCAAAATGTATTCAGAGAAAATGGAAAGACAGCCACAACATAAATCAGAGGGCTGTATAAGTAAAATAACTACAAACATACATCTAAAAGCCATCACCTGTTAGATAGATTGCTCTAATTCCCTTCAACTAAATTTTCCACTTTGTTAAGAGTGCATTTAAGAAGAGACATTTCAGGGGTATAGAACAATGAGAAGATTATGTTCAGCAAGACACGATAGCACACCTGTTCAATCCTGTTAAATTGCTCTCTTTTATCATCCTCAAGAGCGATACCACTTAGTACAGCCTCCTTTATTTGCGCTGCACGAGCAAGAAGCAGAGTGTTAGATGATCATTAAATTGCAGGCAATGAGCAAAAATAACGCTCATGTGAAGACCTCAAAAGAGGGTAAGAGGTTTGTTGATAGTCAAACATTAAAAATATGTTTCTTTTTAGAGTTTGGGAGTCTTCTTCTTTGATTCTCTTTTTCTTCCTTTATTTGGAGGGGTGGAAGGTAGATTGAGGAAACAACAATTGAATGTTTAATGGAATCCTGTGACCAACAAGCACTGCTACAGCAAATACTAACCCATATAAATGAGAATTAACAGAAACCCACATGGCACTCTTCTTTATAATGGAAGTTGCAAAGAAATTACTTAGAAGATATTAATATACAGTTCTCAACTTCAGTGGATGAACAATAACGATTCAGCACAACCAAACAAATTGGCAGAGAGGATTCTGATGCATTACAAAAAGAAAAGCTAAAAATGTAGAGTCCTATACAGACAGCTACAGGAAGTAAAAAGATTTTAATGCTTAAAGACACCTTGCCTCCCGAATTTGAAGAGATAAAAGGAAAAGGAATTTCATGAACTTACATTCAACTATTCGTTTACGAGCATCACTCAAAGAGTCCCAGTCAGGAGACTCTCGGATGGCTTTGAATGCATTATAGAGCGGCTTGCTCTGACCCAATTTAAGCGAAAAAGCAACTTTTTCCGGCTGCACGAAAAGAAAATAGTATTAATGATGCAAACCAAATGAAAGTAGTAGTGTGAGGATAAGGAAAAACGAGCATGGGTATCCTGCAGCTAGACACATTTCAAGCATCAAACTTTAAAGTGTAAAATAGATGTATATTTGATTAAATCATGTGGAGTCAAACAAAAGATATCATCATCTATCCAGCAAACAATTCTGATTGATATCCTTTTATCAAGGGGTTAAAACTCTTCCTCTGCTTTTCCATCATGGAGCCCGCAGGACAATACAAAAGCTATAACACAAACTAAAATTTTAATCTACAGAGAGAAAATACTAAATCTATCACTCCAATTAACATTTAATTACTTATGATTGGTGTGGCATAAAGTTGATGTTAACAGAAAGAAAAAGGAAATTGAAAAAACTCAAAACAAACTATAAAGAGAAATTAAACAACACGGAAAAAGGAAAAGGAACCACATTGAGTTGATTGAATGAAAAAGACCACATCGTTACACTCAGACACACTAAAAGCTTGGGGTTCATTTCCCATACGGTAACTCAATTAATATTTATTATCTCTAGAAAGTCAAACTTTCTTCTTGATTCCAATTTCCTTCACCAAAGAAAATAATTTTTTGAAATAATAACTACTCCCTCTTTCCCGACACTCTTTCCTTTTTTAGTTAGCCACCTTTCTATTTAGTACTCCCTCTGTGTCCAATATTCTAAAAATAGATTTTCACTTTTACTTATCACTTTTAGATGTAAATTATGTACTCCATTTATTATTTCTTAAATAGCGTGAAAAGTACAAAGTGGAAGTATCAATTTAACTTTAAACCTCCCGTGTCAGTCTTAAACTCCGTGCCCAATCAAACAACTTGAGATGAACTACATGAGAAATCTAAATCTAAAACAAATTAAAGATGCTCAAATAACGAACCTGAACTTCTTCGATAGCGGAACGAAGTTCAGGATTATCTTTAACGGATTTGAGATGATTGACTGCACCCCAAACAACCGTCAATCTATCAATTATCTTCTCTAACGGCTCCACCAGTTTCGGCCACGTAGGCTCCACTGTCTTCTCCAAAGCCTCCAAATCCTCATCCTGCACACAAAACAACACAAATTCAACGCGCCACACTAGGAAATTCATAAGAGAAAACGAAAAAACGAAACATACAACTTGCTTAAGCAAGGCACGAATTCCAGGACGGACGTGTTTGGCTTCGATTACATCGAACGGTGGGAAATCGAAGTCCTTTAATAGTGGATTGTTGTCATCATCGGAAGTGATAGACATTGTAGAAGGAAGACCCGAAACCGAGAATGATCGGACGGTGGTGATGGATTTGCGATTAGGAGATGTTGTTGATTTTGATTTGTGCAAAGTGTGAAGACAGAGAGAGAAAGAGGAGGACCAAAGGGGACAAGAACGGCACTGAAGTAGGTATTTAGTAGATGGACGGGAAAAACGAGGGGGTTTTAAGCAAAAGTGAGCTGCACGAGATAGAGAAAAACGAGTCGCCATTAAAATGAGGAGGGTTATTATAAGAGTGGTAGTGGAGCCGTACAGGACTCGGCTTGTTGGTGACCCTATCCTCCTATACTTCATCTTGGGTCTCTTTTTCTTTTTGTACTAGTTTGTTTTGAGTAACTTTAAAAGTGTGGAACTTTTCTTAGACCCATGAATATGTTGATTGTGATATATTAGAAAAGAAGATTGTATATTTGCTCTTCTCCACTTAAAAATAAGTATACACACATAAACGTTACTATCAATTCATGTTGTATCTTTTAATCCTACAACAATTGAAATATTCATAGAAGCTTCCAAATTATAGTCCAATATTTGATCAAATAGTATTTTGAAGAGAAGAAAGAAACTGGACAAACCGTTCCCTATATGATCTAATTGGTGTTAATAGTTGGAGTCACTATTTTTTTGGTATTAAATATCAAATAGGATAGTACTTATAAATACATAATTTTTTTAAGCACCCAGATAAAGAAGATACAAATGCACGATTCATAATATTGTCGAATTGCACTAATAGAATGCTACGGAATAGATTATGTCATCCTAAAAGTGTGTAACATTTTAATTCTATTTTTAATCTGATTTATGCGCGGTCTACCTTGTGTCATTAGTGGATAAAATCGACAAGGCGAGTGTTTTTGAAGAGAAGCTCCTGGTGATGATGAAAAAAGCGTGAGGAGAATTCGAAACTCGAAATGTTAGAAGGTGCAAAATCAATAGGTGCAGGAGCTGCTACAATTGCTTCAGCGGGAGTTGCTATAGGTATTCCTAGGATTAGGGTATTCCCTATTATGAGCCTACTCAGATCAAAACAAAACTAGTTGATTCTCTTTGACCGGCCGGCTTGTTGCAACCTTCGCATTTCCTGCTTAGATCCTAAGTCTCCAAGTGGGCCCTCTTTGTTACACCTCGCACTTTCAGAGCATGAGCACGCCACGTATTTCACCGTATTAATGGAGTATCGGAGACCTCCTGCGAATTTTTGAAAGGTACAAGTCATGGTAAAGTATGTAGCAATAAAGTAAAGGATGAATTACGATCTCGTAAGTCGTAACCGGGAAGGACAACCTTGGAACCAAAGGACATGACCATTATCAAGTATAATTAATGATAAATATCATGTATGGAGAGTTTCGGAAGATTCCGGGACTAAGCAAATCGAAAAAAATAAGTTTGTCGAAAATTTGGAAAATATCGGCAGAATTTTGGACAGAAATTCTAAGTCAACTTTAGAGAAGTATATCTCCTAGTATATTCGGAGTTTTGAAGTGAAACAAAAGCCTAAATTGAAGTTCAGGAAGTCTAGTTTCCAACGCAACAACCCGTTCTTCAAAATGACATCGGAGTATGGAGTTATGGGCATTTCAAGATAAGCCTCCAAGCTGTCAAATGGCTCCCCGCGGGCCCCACCCGACTTTCATAGGGTATAAATACCCTATTATTCCCTTTTTTTTTATATCATTTACACTTCTTGTGAGCTCTAGAAACATCCATACACTTCTCTTAAACACTTATAGCCCCTTAAATCAAGAATTCAACAAGATTACACCAAACTAGTCCATGAAAAGTCATTGTTCTTGTTTCTACTTGATGTTGTGATGAGTTTTGTCTTAAAGAAAGTTGGTGTGGCTAAAGTTCTTCAAGTATAAGGTATGTTCTTCATCCTATCTCTTATGTTGAGTTGATTTGAAGGTTTTGCAAATCTTAAAAGTGAAAATAGTTATGGAGGAAATGTCATAAAGTGTTGTGTTGTAGTTGTTGAGTTTATGAGTTTATGGACTGTTTTGAACATGTTGTAGCCATGTTGTTGGCCTAATTTCCATGTACATGGATGGTATCTAATGTTGTTGATGTGTTGATAAGATTATGTTCCTTGATTGGGAAGAAAGGAATTGTATATTATTATTGTATGTTGATAAACATCGTGTGGGATGTTTTATGGAATATTTTGGTATTGATGATGATGCCGTTGGTATTAGTGTTGTTGTTGTTGTGTTGGTTGTTGGTATTGTGATTTCGGGCTAGGGATATAGACAGGGGAGATATTGCCCGAATTTTGGCAGATTCTAAAAGGGTTTAATTTGAAGACTTAAGATAAGCATATGACGATAAGCCTAATAGTAGTATGAATTCTCTTGAATGTAGATTTACGAGCTTGGAAGGATAAGCGTTAAGTAGTAGGAGACCAAAAAGGTATGTGAAGGCTAGTCCCTTTCTTTCTAAAGGCATGATACCTTTCTTATGAACATATATATGTTTTCTATAACATTCTTATTCCCAAAAGTTAGAAGTTCATTATTCTTAGAGTTTCTTATGATGTTAAAGATAAGTATGTTCCTTGATGATAATGATGATGATTCCATTTTTGGAGATTCCAAAGCTTATGGATTTGATGCTATTATGAGATTCTTGAGCTTATTTCATGATTTCCTCGATTTTATCCATTGTTGTTGATCTTACCTCATAACATTTGTTCCTTCGAGGTGAGATATAGCGATGATGATAATTCCATTTCCAATGCTATCCAAGTTCATCGTTCTTGATACTCTCATGACACTATTGATCTCATCTTACGATAGTTGATCCTCTAAGGAAAGATATGGTGATAATGATACTGCTGATGATGATGTGTTTTTATTTATGTACTCTTATATATGTATATATATAGTCATGTGTGACACCGAGTCCCGAAAGGGCCGGGTACAGATATGACCGAGTCTCGAAAGGGCCGGGTACAGATATGACCGAGTCTCGAAAGGGCCGGGTACAGATATGACCGAGTCCCGAAAGGGCCGGGTACAGATATGACCGAGTCCCGAAAGGACCGGGTACAGATATGACCGAGTCCCGAAAGGGCCGGGTACAGATATGACCGAGTCCCGAAAGGGCCGGGTACAGATATGACCGAGTCCCGAAAGGGCCGGGTACATATATGATCGAGTCCCAAAAGGGCTGGGTACAGATATTACCGAGTCCTATTATGGCCAGGTACCGATATTGTATAGGTATGTATGTGGATATATGAAATGTTTCTCTTAGAAAAGTAAGCATGATGAATGTCTTAAAAGGTATCACGAGGTATAAACAGTTCTTTTATCTTATGCTATTCTTCGTGCTTTTATCATGTTACTATTCATGCCTTATATACTCAGTACATTGTTCGTACTGACGTCCTTTCCTGTGGACGCTGCGTTCATGCCCGCAGGTAGACAGGTAGACGGATGAGGTCCGTAGGTGCTTTATTAGCGGATTCTCAGGAGCACACCTCTTACTTCGGGTACAGTCTTTTAGTATTGGTCTTTATGGTTACTTGTATTCTATGTAGAGGCTCGTAGACATGTGTGTATAGTTAGATGTTTTATAACCTTATCAGTTCATATTGTTGTGTAATATTGTGGTAGCCTTGTCGGCTTGTGATGATGGGCATAGTTGTTGATGATTATGTAAAGCTGTGCTGTTATTTTGTAATATATGAACCTTTACAGATTATGATATCCATAAGCTATCTTTATGGTCCACCCAGAAATGATTATGAGACGTATGTTCAGAGGTGCTCGGTGGGTTAGCTCCGGGTGTCCGTCATGACCCTCTAGTTGGGTCGTGACACTTTTAGCCACCCACGACCTTGGATTTTTAGAGAATCCCATATAAAACATAAAAGAATCACTTTTAATTATGGGCATCTAGTTCATTTACCACTAAGGTAATACGGTGATAAATACCTGCGTATACTTTATGCAACTTAAACAAAATGCCCCACTTGAGTTTAAATGGAAGTGATCAACCATGCATTACAAGAAATAGTAAGGACTAAGGATTGAGTGGAGGGCCCCATAGGTATAAGGAAAGCTGACTTGCAGCTTTTTGGCTGACATGATAATGGCAAATAAATGATAGGGTTGGGGTATTTCAGTCTAATAGTAGAAAAGTACGTTTATAAAGCAATGAAGTACGATTATTTACAACGTTAAAGTGACTGAATGCCGAAAATATCCTTACTTCAAATGACCAAGTTACCCTCGTGATGCAGCAGGCATTATCAGGACAAAGAAAGGAATGAATTGAAATGTTAAGGTTTTTGGTAATTTCACTTTGACCTGAAGCTCCTAACTTTCTCTCTTGTTAATAAGTACTAGTAACGATAGCCCGGGCTTGCCGGGGCCCAACATGAACAAAATATTTTTTTATTATACACTAAACTTTTAACTAATCTTTTTTGTCTTCCTTAAATTTTTTAAAGAGAAAGTGAATATATTAAAAATGGTTCATGTATTATAATATGATCAACATTTACTAACCATTAGCATAATTTGAAAATAGTTAGAAGTAATAAAGTAACTTAATCTTGTCATTTCTCGTCTACAGTGGGTACAATTATGAGCATACTCAAGCTTTTTTAATATTATTGCTAAATATTTCTTTTCGATCTTATTTTAAATAATAATACATCTCAATTCTTCAACTTTTTTAATGGCAATTACTCGAACGCTAAATTTGTATGTTCGAAACATGGCTAATATAAAAGTGAGCATTCTGTTAAGATGGAGCTGTGCTGAACACGGGCACAGCATGGTGACTATAATTCTTTTTAAAGATATCTTTCCATGATTATTCAGTGTAACACAATAAGGATGCTAAAATTAGGCTGAAATTCAAAAGTGATGCTATTAGAAAGATTAAAATATCTCTATATAATATTTTACAATATTATAAATATCTAGAGATTAATTATTAATTTATGACTGTGACAAATAATTAAATACAACATTAAGTTATAAAAGTACTATCGCCTCTCATTGGGACAAGCTATTTAATTTATCTTTTTTTTTTTTAATTTCAAACTTCAAATTCCATAATTTTTCTGATGAAAATTATTAAACTAAATTAAAATTCATAATGAAATTGTTGTGAAAATCTCCTTATGGCAATTGTGGCATATACAATGGGATAAATGTAGTACAAATTAATCATTCGATCCTTAATTTATAATTTCACTATGATAATTTTAATTAAAAAATTAATGCATTGGTTTCTGTCAAGCTTTAAAACTAATCTAAGTATTTTTAGTAGAATATTAAATATTGGAATATTAAATATTAGAAATATTATAATATTTCTTTGTATTGCTATGCAACATAAATAAAGGAATTACAATGTTTTCACCTTCATTGCTTCAACTTGGAGTTGTTACTTAATTGATTAGTGTGCCACTTTTTTAACAAACTAGTTTTGACGTATGCGCTTTGCGCGTGACCAAAGCGCATACAATAACTTATATCGAGAATTATACTTTCTGTTTGTCCTATAATTTAATTTAAATGTGAAAAAAGATCAATCAAATTTACATGGGAAGCGTCGTTTTGGCATACAAACTTTGAATCTCGTGGTTCAATTTTTTTTAACTTATAGGTGAAGATGGGTGTATTCTTACTTCTAAGTGGGTGACACCGCAAATTTATGTAAAATCTAGGAGTAAATTCTTACTCAATATTAAATTCCTAAATATTATGATTTCTTTACGTAGTTCAAATAAATAAAGATTTAAGTAAGCAAATTTTAGTTGATTTCAAAGTCGTACATTTTAGGACATTCTATATGGTAGTTCTAATAATAAAATATTTAATATGTAGATTTTCATTTATTTCAAAGTCCTAATATTAGAAAAAAAAAATTACTGAATTAATAAATGTCTACTTCTAAATAAATATTAGAAAAATTATTAATTTACAGTTTGTCTAACATAAAACTTATTGTAACTAATTAAATAAATAAATAAAAAAAGAAGGAAAAGTTACCATATATAAAAGGGTATTCGTTGATCACTATTTAATAATAATGCTTAGTTGCTTTTAACTCTTAAAAGATGAGAATTGAATTTTTATACTTTTTTTAAGAAAACCTTTTAACTTATTTTCTTACTAGTTAACAAACTCGCGCTTCGCGCAGCGAGACATTTCTTTTGTTATAAATTTAGTTAGAAAAATTAATAATATTGAAATAAAAATAAAAATATAATTATAAACCATATAGCGATACCTATGTCTTGGTCCCAACAAATCGAGAGAAAACACGAACTAAAATTATAAATCAAATGTCTAATGATAAAAATACATAAAGAACAAACAAAACGTTAATGAACATTTCTTTTTATTGGATGGTAATTTTTGGTAACATCCCTTCCTATTTCAGTTTTGTTCATAAATAATACTATTGGTTATAGAAAAATTATGGTAGAATTTATTAGTGACAGTAAATAGAAGTAAATGGTATCATAATTTAGGCTTTTAGCATTCTTAGTTAATTTCGTTTCATAAATAATACAAAGAATAATTATAGTAACTATACTCTAGGGAAAATCTTTAAACTAAAGTAAGTGAAATAGTGTTCTTTACTTTGTCAGGATAAAATAATTTAAGTCTCTAAAAATTGAAGTGTTGTCGAAGACTGAGTTAAAGCCTCAGGCAAAAGCTTGGGCGTGAAAAGTCATCCTCGTGACAACTCTACATAAATAATTCAGCACTCAACTAAGTGAGGAATAAATTTTTTATCAAACATAAATAAATTTGTTATTCTAAGGAACGTACTACGTTAGTCCATCATATTTTTTTGGCCCTCTAATGAATTTCTTAGTGTTTTCAATAATTACATTCTTAAGTATTCACTAACACATAACGCTCTTTAAATTTTCTAGAATTAAAGAAAAACATACTTTTCTAAGGTAGTTTCCTGTTCTCACAAGCTACTCATTTATTCATTTATATTCTCGCCACAAATTCTTTTTAGACAAAACAAAATGGAGCAGAGACATTGCCATACTTTTTACTTAAGTAAAATATGATCAAGTTTAAGTTTCTTTTTCAGGCAACACTATTAATGACAAACTTTTCCGAAAAAAAAAGGCCTCCATTATATACTACTATTGTGGGACCATAATCCTTACCGCCACATTTCGACCATGAGAATTATTGTTTAAAGTACTGATATATACCAATAATTCTAATATGAATAATAATGGAATTAAAAAAAATGCATTTCTCCTATTCACAAAACTCGACTTGTATGCAATTTTGAACAATAGCCATTATCGCATTAGAAAATTCTCTCATAAATTACCAACAATATGATTTCAGTTACTTCTCCTTTCTCTTTTTAACTTGTCATCAACTTTAGCCTTTTCATATAACTATCAGCAAAAACATAACTAAGAAAAATAAAATCTTCACTAAATAGGGATTATTGTTGCCGCCACCACTACTTCAATATTGATAGTTTGATGTTTGTAGAATGATGATTCTTCGTGAATCTTCAATGTATAGTTACTTATATCCATCTGTCTTGAATTTCCATGAATCCTTAGGATGCACAACTGCAACATGTCATCATAGTGAAATACAATGATGCATTTGAAAACATTCAGGTCAAAGTTTAAGTGAAAAAGAAAAAAACTAATTGAAAAGAGTTTGCTTGGAATAGAAACGACACACAATGAAGAAATTGTAACTGAAAACTAATTGTGTAGCCAAGAGGACAATATAATGACAGTTTTTCTCAAGTTCTTGTTTGTTCTGATCGCATGCTTCTATGTCCGTTTATCTACTTCTCATATATAAGAGAAGAGAACTTTTTCTGGCACACATTGTTTATCATATGACCAATTAATTAATAAAAGTAGGCTGAAGTTCGTGCGACATCGACTGCAATAATGCCACGAAGTGGCTTCGAGAACACATAAAAAGGAAAAAAAAGCACCTAATCGAAGAGCATTTATCGGGATAGATAAAGAAGATAATATTTTTTAAGAAAATTGCAAAGCATAAAAAGGGAAATATAATACCGCGTATGAAAAATGTTAATATAGCAACCAAAATCAATATACATGGGAAAATAAACTACCGAATGTTCTGCTCTATTACTTACCTAAAATTAAAGATGACATAGAATAATAGAACTCTAGAGTTAATGGAGAATGAGAATTTTATAGACTATAAAAAGATTACAAAACCATGGGCACAAGTAAAAAGATTTAACAAAAAGAATGGGATAGAAAATCAAGCAAAATCAAAAAAATATCGAAGAACAAAAAGAATGAATTTTACCTGTGGCAAGGGGAGGACAAAGAGGGAATAGAAGCAGGTAGTATAATAGTTGGTTTGACCAAGTTTATTTTTTCCCCAGAAGTATTTATTTTTTCAATAAGTGCTTATTTTTAAAAAAGTGAGGTGTTTGGCCAAGCTTTTGAGAGAAAATAAGTATTTTTGGAGAGTAGCAGAAACAGTTTTTCAGAAGCTAAAAAAATAGTTTTTGCTCAAAAATACTTTTTTGAAAAGTACTTTTGAGAAAAAAACACATAGAAACACTTTTTAAAAGCTTGGTCAAACACTAATTGTTGTTCAAAAGTACTTTTAAAATTAATTGGCCAAACACAAACTGTTTTTAGCCAAAAAGTACTTTTTTGAAAAGTATTTTTTTCAAAAATACTTTTTAAAATAAGCTGTTTTTAGAAGTTTGACCAAACAGGCTATAAGATGAGAAACCGAAACAACAACTTTATTGAGAAAAGGAAACCGAAACAATTCAAAAATACTTTTTAAAATAAGCTATTTTTAGAAGCTTGACCAAACAACCTATAAGATAAAAACCGAAACAACAACTTTATTGAGAAGAGGAAACCGAAACAACAACTTTATTTTAAATGTAGCAATAAATATGCGTCACGGGTATATATTAAAGGGTTGCTTTGCACGTGGGCTGAGTTTTTCTAAAGGAATATTAATTTATTAATTATTTGCTTTTGTTAATCAACTTAATTAAGTAGTAGATTATGTAGAGAAATGGAGGAAAAATATCAAAAAAATGAGATAAAAGATAAATAGCAATGGAGGTCATAGAGAGATGTCACATCACCTTATCTATGTCTAGCTTTATATTATATATAGACATAGATTTACCTTTGAATAATTTGTGCATGTTATTGGTATTTCTCTTTGGGCAGTAGATTTGTATACTGAGTCATTTAATAACTACTATTGATTTGGAAAATTTTAAAAACATTGAATAAAAATTCAAATAATAATTTATGTTTATATAGTAAACTCTTACTCAATATTAAATTTCTAAACATTGGGAGTTCTTATATAGTTCAATTATGGAAAATTTGGAATTTTTCTTTGATTTGAAAGTATTAAATATTAAAAAAATCATTAAATAACAACAACAATAACATACCCACTATAATCCACAAAGTGCGGAAATCTTGTCCATTTGAAATCTATTCTTTATTATTTAGATTTTAACTTTTTTTTTGGGGGGGGGGGGGGGGGGGGTGAGAACTAATTTGGTCATCTTCATACTAAATTAAAAAATAATAAATTGTTTATAAATTTAAGAAATATACCGCAACACAAATTTTAATAGTGTTTATTTTTTCTTTATAGATGTGCACAAAGAATTTGAGGTGGCTTCCAAATCATTTTTTATTTATTTAAAAGTGGTTTAATCATCAACAATAGATAGAAAACTTAAAGGAAAAAATATGTTTATAGTAATTTTCTTTTTAATAACATAAAGACTCCTAAACCTAAAAAGGAACCCAAAGTGGTAAAGTTTCCTAACGTGACTACATAAAATTTAATACATAAATTTAGTTAACTTAGGAAATAATTAAATGACTATTTTATCTAGTGTAAATTTTTTTTTTAAAAGAGTTGCGAACGTACATCTCGTTAAAGGTGTTCATGCTTTTAATATAGTGGGTGTATCCCTATTCGATCACTATATAATTAAAAATTAAATAAGTAGTACTAATGATGTGGTTGATATTCATATACCCTCTTGCTTTTTAAAATATTCTGAATACTCATATATTGAAAACATCAAATACTCCTTAGATTACCCTATAATAACAAAAAGAGAAAGAAATACATCCACAATATATATACCCAAAAAATTTTACCCAAAAAGAAGTGAACCACAAGAATATACATAAAGAACCAAATATTACTTGTTATATAAAATCAAACTTCTCCTAATAACTTGTATCTGTTTAGGACAAATAAATTACCATAAATGTTGCCTCCGAGTGATCCGAAGCATATATTTTTTCATATATTTACTCCAAGCATTACCAACGCTCTCTTTAAAATAAGAAGTTCCATAATATAATCATTTCCAGAGGATTAAAAGACTTTGCAATAGATAAAGTCGTCATTTTTTATTTGCTTAATATCTAGGATTAAAAAAGACCTTGAAAAACATCATGCTCAATGAAAATATAAAGTTCCAATCTACTTGATTATTACAGTGCAAAACAAA
Organism: Lycium barbarum; assembly: GCF_019175385.1. Taxonomy (NCBI): domain Eukaryota; kingdom Viridiplantae; phylum Streptophyta; class Magnoliopsida; order Solanales; family Solanaceae; genus Lycium; species Lycium barbarum. Next base: position 95,344,119 of record NC_083348.1, on the reverse strand, counting down.
AGATGAATTACCTCTAAAAGTAGCAAAGTTATCGATACGTGCAATACTAATAATGGCGTGAGAATTGTATGTCCAAACGAAATCCTATAGAAGAGTTTAGCTACATGATTCAAAAATCAAACAGATTCATATAAGATAAAATTGGGTACAGGTCAAATAGATAAGTAAAGGAATGCAGATATTTTCTAGTGTTTTATGTATTCTCTTTCACTTAATTTTCACTTTTAAAACTAAAATAATTAAATTATAACAAATTGGAACAGTTATATTTCTATAACATAGAACAGAGAATCCAAAAACTAATGGAATTCAATTAAAATTAAATTGAATTTAAAAGATGTAAAAGTCGGTAACATTACAAAATTGATAATTAATATGTAATAGTAATAATTTACTTCATCGACTTTCACAAAATATCTACCTGAGCTAAGAAACAGAAATTAAAGTAATACAAAATCTGTATAAACATAGCTGTGAATTACTCTCACTCAAATCAATAGCAAAAGGCATGTTTTTTCTCTCATATTTGGGTAGTAGGCCAAAAAAAAAAAAAAAAAAGGATGAATGTTAAAAAATACAAGAAGTTGTTATTTGCATCACTAATAAAAATGGATAATAAAACAGATATGTCTTCAACATGTAATCCACGTCTAACCTAAAAGTAAGGCTTAGTATTAGTTGCAACTTCAATTGAACAATATAATTATGAACTTCATTACAAAAATTAATATTAAAATTCAACAGGCTAAAATTGATAAGATGAAAAAGTTATACCTTAGAGTTGTTGAAAGAACGTGCGAGATCAAGTCCCTAAAACACAATAACACCACATAATATATCGTAGGCAAGGAAAGGAAAAGCGAAAATTGAGAAAAGAATAAAGGAGATTAAAGATCAACAACAGAAATTAAGAACTTGCCGGTTGGTTCTGCAGAAATGTTAAATTACAAAAAAATAAAAATAAAAAATCAATGTTATCAGATGTGTACTAAGCAACATCAACAATTTAGATTCGGTGATAAATAGAATACAAACTTAAATTAAAAAAATTATAATTCTGTCACTGAAATTGAATGTGAATTTTTTCTGTCAATTTATACAAGCACACTACTCTAATACAGAAGAAAGCAGACCGAAAATAAAAAACATGAACGATTATTATTATGAGCATGAGGATATATAGATTCATAAATGCGGTGTTAATTAGAATTCTACTTATAGTTGAAGAAACCCCGAGTTTGTAGGAATTATTATAATCCGATTTATATAAATTCTAAGTGGACATAAATTTATACTCCTATTAAATGCCTTGCGGTTCTAAATAAGGTAGATTTGATTAGAACAAAGCATTAATTTTACGGTTCTTAAGGTAAATCATAATTTTTATAAGGTAACTTTTAATTAATTTTAATTATATCAGAAACTTTTTACCGATTTAAATTAATTAGACTTTTAGTCAAATAAGAAAAGATTTAATAAACAATTTTAGTTGATTTTAAAATACTAAATATTATTAAATGACTATTTTGTATATAGTAGAGTCTTTTAATGAGGAGTAAAAAGTCCAATTAACATTTTTAAGATTTTTCATGCTTTTAATATAATATAGATTAATATATTTGGTGAATCAGTTATTAATACTTAAAATATGTATAGCCCAACAAAACTTTTGTCCTACAACTATAAGATATTTTTTCTACCTTATTAGAAATGAGAGTTGGAGGACGAACATGGGACGAACAAGCAACATAAATCGGACTGAACAGCCGTCTGCTTCATCCCTCAAGGGTAATTTGGTTATTCTTTAATTGTCGGTGCTTTAAAGAAAATTTGATTGCTTGTGTTTGCCAAAAGTTGTACTTCAACTTTTTGGTATGCGTGGGTCCCATTAGCTTTTTATATTTGAGATTTTCTGTGCATTTGTTGGAGTTATCCTTTAAAACTATGGGTCCCATTACAACAATACACAACTTATACTTTTAGCAATATTGTCTTGATTGATTGGCAAACTACTTTTTTATCGGACGTGCATATATGTTATTCTACTAAATGTTTATTCTCTTCTTATTTATACATATATGTACTTCAATTTTAATTCTTCGATACATTTATTTCATCCGTGCGCTTTTATTTGTTCACTTTTCACTTTTCACTTTTCACTTTCTTTAAGAATTAATAAATGAAGTACTCCTTCCGTCTCGTATTATTTGACCACGTTACTAAAAATTCTAATATATATAAATGTCCAAGAGGGGCGAACACAACAACAACAAATTGCACAAAAAGCTGTATGAGTTGAACGTACTCCCTCTGTCCCATATTACTTGGCCACAATACTAAAATATATGTCCAAATTATTTGTTCATTTACAAAACCAAGATAAAATTAATTAATTTTTCCCATCTTACCATTAGTATTAAATGTTCTTGAAAATAGTTAATTTTGATTAGAATGTATTTATTGGAGAAAGAAAAGATAGAGGTAAGATAGAAAAATACATATTTTATTTATGATTTTTTAATAGGCGTGCAAAAGGAAAAGTGGACAAGTAATATTCTCTTCTCATGTATACACGTATGTACTTCAATTATAATTTTCCGACACATTTATTTCCTCCCTGCACTTTTACTTTTTCAATTTTGACTTTTCATGTTCTTTAAGAACTTTTGACTTTTACAGCAACAACAAATTGTACAAAAAGCTGTGTGAGTGGTACACTAAATTTGGACTTATTTCAATTGTACTGTCACGACCCAACCCCGTGGGTCATGACTAGTGCCCGAGCTGGACACTCGTATACGTACCTGTTAAATATAGTCAAACTGAATCTAAGAACAATATGGAAATCTGCAAAAGAACTCCAAAGGTTCATAATGTCATCATATATATGTATCTCGATAACCTGTCTCCCGAGGAGTCACAGCTAATCAAAACATAATAGGATACGCAAGCCGGCAAGGCTGCCACTACATGTAATATCATACACAAGCCGACAAGGCTGCCACAACATATCAATACCATACGCAAGCTGACAAGGCTGCCATAACATATCAATACCATACGCAAGCCGACAAGGCTGCCATAACATATCAATGTCATACGCAAGCCAACAAGGCTGCCATAACAAGCGGGAATATCCATAGCAAACCGTATTGACACAGCTGACCATAACCCATGTACAACCCACATATGTCTACAGACCTCTAAGAGTATCATAGTGAAATATGACGGGACAGGGCCCCGCCGTACCCCTGGATATACATAAGCCCATACCAAAAGATCTGTATCACAATGACTTAGGCTCCGGACAATAGAGCTCTCCAAACAGCTGAGCAGAAGTCTTAGACTGGAGGGTTACCAAACCAAGTATCTGTACCTGCGGGCATGAAACGCAGCCCCCCCAAAGAAAGGGGGTCAGTACGAGATATGTACTGAGTATATAAAGCATGAAGTATAATAAAGATGATCATGGCTGAATAAAATTTATAGGTGCCTTATGAAATAAAAATCATGCATATCCATATCATATACCATACCCGGCCCATTATGGGACTCGGTGAATTCATCATATTCGGCCCTTCATGGAGCTCGGCGCTATCATCACATCATCATCATCATATCATCATATCATCATATATATATATATATATATATATAACGTATCCCGACCCTCTAGTGAGGGACTCGGTGAACAATGCAGTGAAACTGTGCACGAAAACATATCCTGGCCCGGGACTCAGTGAAAGATATATTGAGGCATGCACGAGCAGAGTAGTGAGCAACCATATGCAAACTAAATCATATCCGAGACTCGATAGAATAATCAAAATGAACCATCATTTAAAAATCAAGACAGTAGTCATATCAAGTACCCTTCGAATGTCACTATGGATTATACCAAAATATGGATTATACCAAAATGTGAATTTTACCAAAATATAAATTATACCAAAATAGGACGGCTGGAATCATACGCATGTATCAAGACATAATAATATAAATTCTGGGAATCAAGAACATTAGCCATCCTAGTGTCTCTAAGAATAAGAGCTTCTTTGGATTCATATACTCGTCGTTTGTTTGTTTCATAAAGATCATGCCAAAAAGAAAGAAGGGTTAGCTTTACATACCTTGAACTCTATCTAAATGTCCAACGTCTACTTCTCGAGCTCGTAGGTCTAAAATTAAGATAACATAGGCCACAGTTAGATTATCCACATCACTTACTAACCAATCCAAGTACGAATGAAACTTAACAAAATTCGGGCAGCATTTCCCCTGCAAACTTAATAATCCTCGAAATTCCAATTTAGCCAAACATCAATCAAAATACCAACAACAACAATACCAATAATTTCATATCAAACTAGAATTAAATTCATCCTTAAATTACTTCCAAAACAGCCCAATGAGATCATGATGTTTTCCAAACCAGTTGAAATAAATGCTGCTGGATTAGACATAGTAGTTTTCCTTCCTTGGATAGCCCAACTACGTCGAGGTAATGCTGACGTCTTTGATCTTGTGAAGTAAGGATGGTCGGCCAGTTCAAATGTCAACACGAATCAACTCTTTCGGGAATAAAAAAGAAGAAACATAAAATGCAAATGGCATTAGTCTCATATTAAAATGCAAGAGTCAAATATGTAGCAAATAATTCATCGAATACAGGCAAATAAGTTGTCAAGAAAAAATGTAAACAAGTATATCAAATAACAATACCGCATCCTAATATGCATGTGACCTCTTTGTGCCAGAGGTAGGCCTAACGTTTGTTTGAAGGGTAAAAATGTGCCATAATACCTCATCCCATTGCTTTTGGCTAATTAAACAAATTCTATTTCCCAAAATAAAGTACGAAAGCAATGTAATATTTATTACATATCAAATGAAGACGACATAAAGTGTTTCCTAATCTAAGTAAAGTAAATACAATTTCCTTTGTCTAAATTTCTAGCTCCATTTTGTGATGTACTTGGTTCTCGTCAATTGTTGATCACAGATGTACTCCAATGTAAAATCCATACCTGTCATAGAAACGTTAGTCATTCCCTCCCTCCTAAAGTTTAATTAGTTAGAGCGAATAGTCAATATTTAGGCACAATTATCCTTCAAACATGCACATAGAGTATGAATAGTGTCACTTGGGGTCGTGGACCCACTTGGACGTTTAGGTAAAGTCATCTAATGGGCTTAATACACCAAGGGTATTAAGCTTCCTAAGTTTGTATGATGCATGTACGTAAAGAGGGGTTTTGGTTGAGCTCTATCTTAGGCTGACTAAGAGTTGGTTTCCTATGACACAAGACTCTCTCAAGTGGACCACTTGGGAGTGGAAAGTCCGTGGCTGTCGACTGCACCGCCGATCGACTAAATCCACAAGATCGCGAAACCGTTTAAGTGTGTGAATTTTCCCAGGAGTGGAGGTAGTATGAACGGAATGACAATTTATCAAAGCAAGTAACACATAAACAATTTATATCAAACAAAACAATATATCACACAAGCAAATTATAGCATGTGAAACAGTTTATAGCAAGTAAAGTAATTAAGTTAGCACATAAAGCCTAATTAAAAAAAAACTAAGTCCGTTATGGTTAGAACCTAAGTAGTTCCCCAGCAGAGTCGCCAAGCTGTTATACCCCATTTTAATCGAAGTCAAAATGGTTTACAACATTTCAGTAATTTCGGGGTTAATTAAAGTTAGCGAGTCGTCACCTAATTATTATGGTGAATTAGGGCACCTAAAGTTGATTAAAGTAATCACCTAAAGTTAACTCTGTTTTAATGTCTACGAAACCAAAAGATTCTAGGTAAGAGTTCAATTAATCTAAATGGAAGGTATTAAGTATCCTTTAAGATCCATTAACAATGGTTAACCGACCAAACTTATATTTAATTAGGCTATGTGTTAAGTATAAAATAAATATGTGCAGATGCTAGATATCAAATTGATGTTTTTATTGTGAGAATCCATTTTAGTAAGACCTGACAGTACTGAAATGATTTCATAAACTCAAAAGCTTCTTCTATGTTAAATCAAATGCAGTCTCAAGTTGGTGCCCTGAAAACCATTTATATTTGAAGAAAGAAAGACAAATTTTGTTAGTAAAAATGAAGACTGATTTATAAAATACTTTCCTTTTGGCGTAAACATTTAACCAAACTTCAGCTTAAAGAAAGAGTTACAGAACACGTAGTTGACTAATTGCCTGCTCAATTTTTTTTAATCTAACTATCATGTTCTATGTAAAATAGGAAATAGTCTCTTGATATCTAAAGAAAAACCTTAAATGAAACTTGGCTGTAAATTGTAGTAACTTAGGTCTCGAGAGGTAGTCACAAACAGAGGTTGGTCACACAAAATATAAATAAATATTAGCCAAACATGAGATTTTAAACACACTAATGAGTAAGCAAAAACGATATAAAATGCTAAAAAATCATTTTCGACTTTCATAAAGGGTAGAGATATTCTGTGATTTTCCTCTCAAGCGAAGTAAGAGCGTAGACATTTTGATGTGTGGACTCCATAAGCGGCGTCGTTGAGTCTCAGAGTGAAACTCTTCGGCTCCGGTATGTCATGCAAAACGAAGAAAAGAAAGAAAAGGATTAAAAAAATAATCGGGTTAAAACAATTATGGAGGGTAAAGAAGACAGTTAAAGCTACACATATCGTGGACTTATGATAAAGAATAAGTATTTATACATATGATGCTAATCAAAACAACAAAGACATTAGCTAACCATTTACTAACTGAAAGATTTTTTTTTTTTTTTTTTTTTTTGTGAACTGATACTTTCTTAAGCTAAAACAGGGAGCAATAATTAAGAAATATCTTAAACGTTACTATCCAAAGTGGACTGATGTTATGAACACCCACTAGCATACGACAGTGGCTAGATCTTATAATATCACCAATTTTAGCATCTTTAGGAGTTCTACTCCTTTCAAGACACAATTATCTGAAACTAAAGATCATAATAGACTCAATGACACAATTATCTGAAACTAAAGATCATAATAGACTCAATGAATCACATAAACATTTCAGAGTATCTTCTTATCGTCATGGTTCTGTTAATGAAAAGCATAGAGTGATCACACGCAACCAGTTAATGGAGAAGTAGCATTTTAGCATAGAGACAGATTTCAATAATCTTTAGACATGCTAAGGTTCCATTTTTATGTCCAGAATTAAACCAACGATCTAATCTGTAGGTAAATGGTCAAAAGATATAGGTATAGCTAATTACCTAAATAACACTGGCACGTTTTAATAGGAGAAGTAGGGAAGAGCACCAAAACAGGCAGAATACTAAACTATTTCTCAAACATCTTTAAAGCACTCTATATGTTTCAATATAAGGAAGTTTGACAAAGTCATTGAGCCAATTGAAGACTGTGCAACACTAACTCGAATTCTGATTGGTATGGGTAATTCCTCTCATATGTTTTTGTACATTCCAAACAGGATGAAGTGTCGACCTGTTTTGAGTGCAGTGAAATAGGTCGTCGGACCTCGAATCCACTCTCTAGTTAAGAAACAGATTCGAAACTTGATTCGGAAAAAATTAGGATACCTCCATTGCGGTTAAAATTCTATCGAAAGAGAAAGAGATTTTTAGAAACAATGTTTTAGAGCTTTTTGAGAGATACTAACAATGATGAGAGTGAAGAACTATCAATATTATTTCTCAAGATATGAAGAGGCGACCCCCCTTCTATTGGACTCTAAAGAGAAGTATTTATAGAGTGAGGCTAGGTTTTTTAACAATGTCTTTGGGCGGGATTTTGAAATCCGAACGTTGAGGGATTTTGGATGGTCTTGACAACCTTCACGTGGCTGAGACGAGCAAAACAAAGTAGATGACAAAGCCATAGCATTAAAATAGCGGGGCAACTTCTGTCCATGGATGGTGGAGCTTAGTTATTTTGCTCAAAATGGAAGGGAGGAAGATGAATGACTATGCGGCTGCTCTTGAAAAAATGAAAGACCCTCACACGACTTTAGGTTTCTGAAGGTTGGGCTAGATATTGGGCTCAAGGTTTGAGCTTAATTTGAAGGGTTTTGACGGATAGGGATGCAATTTATGAAACTTTTCCTCCTTTAATTAATTTATTTGGACATCTTCATCTTAATAGTTTGGACTAGAATTAACCACTTTCAAATATATAATACAACTTCTTATTAAAATAAATAACCGTGCAATAATAATATTTGAAAATATTAATATAGTGCTTTGTTAAGTAAATTTGTTGATAAAACTAAAAATAAAAATAAGAAATAACTCGTCCAAATTATTAACGATCAAGAAGCGTAGATAAATTAATTGAAGGAAAAGTGGGACAAAATTGTGTGTCAACACTCGCGTCATATGTTCCTCTCCATATTTTTTTTCTTTTTATTTTAAACCTTCAAAATTTTGTTTCTTTGGTGAAATCACATGTGCTTAAAAAAACAAAAAGTAAATATTTTTTTTAATGTGTTGAAGATTAAGAGCCTGTTTGGAAAGCCACCTGGTAATTGGAATTGGTGTAATTACAACTCTAGTAATTACACAACCTAGTAATTACACAGTATTGTAATTACAACGACCTGTTTGTTTGTCATAATGTAATTACAGTGTAATTACAAGCGTGCTGTTTGGTTGCACAAGTGTAATTACACAGTTAGTTTAATTTAAAACTAAAATTTAATTATAAAAAATTTAAAATAATATTTAAAAAACATGTGAATTTATAAATGATATTAGATTAGTTATTTAATAATACATTGTTTCTTGAAAATATGTTAATTAATAATCATATATTTGTAATTAATATTGTAAAAAATAATTGATATATAATTTCAAATTAATAATATTTTAATTTTAATTGATTATAAAAATTAAAAGCATACCTTTTTTGTGAGAACATCATGAGATTGGATGTTTGACAAAAAAAGAATATTTATAAATATAATGCCATAACACTATTCAAATGTTTGACAATAATTCTATCAACTGTAAGTGAAAAATAAACAACATGCAATGTGAAATAACAAATCAATAGTACTAAAGCAAATATTCTTAAAATCGCAAATATAACCTAAATTCAAAATCTGAAAGAATATTTTTAACATAATACTCTTATGTCAAATTCTAACATTACATAAGTAAGTTTCAACATAACATAAGTAAATACTCTTATAATTCAAAGGAAAGGGAAAATATAAGTCAATAACCTCATTCACAACGAAATTCTACTTTAATAACGTCACTTTTTATATGCCAAGTTTGCTAATGACTCATTCTTTCTAATATTAAGAGATGTAGTTTCAAAAATTAGAATATTAACATGGTTATGCTAAATGAATAAAATAAAAATTTAAAAAAAAATACGAGCAATTACATCGAACCACAAGAAGTAAAGGTTGGGAATGAGAAGAAAGGAAATGAAATATAAATTCTTTAAAAAGAAAAATATATTTTAAAAAATACAAATGATTAAAAAGTAAAAATAAAAAAGAAATTAAATAATAGAAATAAAAAATTAATTAGAAAAGAAAAGAAATAAAAAGAAATAAAAAAATTAATTAATAGAAATAAAAAAAATTAAAAAAGAAAAGAAATTAAAATAAAATTAACAAGAAATAAACTGAAAAGTAACCCTGTAATTACAGTGTGTAATTACACCCAATTCTCAGCCCCCCTTGAGAATTGGAGAGTGTAATTAAACCCTCTCAATTACACCAAATTCCCACCTAACTGTGTAATTACCTGGTCAAACAAACAAGCAAACTGTGTAATTACACCCAATTCCAATTACCTGGGTGGCTTTCCAAATAGGCCCTAAGAGAGCACTATCGGTCGAAACCGGATTGTCTTTAACATGTTTCATTTATTAATTAGGAATGAATCCTTTAAGCATAAAGTATATATGAAGAATTAAATTGATTCTTGAGGTTCATTTTAATAAATTTCGCGTATTTCTTGAATTTCGTCTAAATATAAGGTTAAAATCCATATTCAACTAGCATAAAGCCATGAAATAAATGAGTGAAAAATTAATAAATATCAAAAGAGTTAAATTTCTCTCTATAAATAACAATTTCATTCTCACAATATCATAAGAATATGAAAATATTTTTCAATTATGATCTTTCGCCGAATTGTAGTTATCATACTTTATCGTGTTTGTAGAATATCGATTAGTTGTGTCCCTTTGATATTTGCTAATTTTCCTAACAAACTTGCTTCTTCACAAAAATAATTCTTTAAAATTTATCCAATTATATGATGAATAAGCATTAATAAAACTTATCAATAAGATATGATTAACCCACAATTGCATTAAATTAATTATTTAGTAAACAAATGTGACACAAATTATACTTCCTTGATAAAAGTTATGTACTGTATTATTTTTATATCTTGAGCTCGAATCCGGGCTTAGCATAGGCCTCTTGTAACTAGTCGTTAAAGCTTAGTAGTTTACACGTATAATAGCTTAGATATTTATTTGAACCTTCTTTTGTTTCTTCTAGAAATTTATGTCATAACCTCTACTCCATCCGTCTCAAATTAATCGTCACTTTTTTGTTTTACATACATCTTAAGAAATATTAATTAGAAGGGATATTTGACTAACTTTACCTTTATGTATATCTAAGTTATAATCTCTTTACAATAAATGTTTACTTTATTTATATGTCATCTCCATTAATGAAATTTTTTACAAAGGGTAAAATGAGAAAAAATAATTAATCATGTCTTGAACTTCTAAAATGACAAATAATTTGAGACAATAATAATTTGAGATGAAGGAAGTAGGTCCAAAAATCTTTAATTTACTTTAAGAACAGAGACAAGTTTTAGATAAAATAAACCTAAATGGACGGAAATACAGAGAATTATATCACTCACTTCAATTAAATTAAGATTGAAGTTCAATCGAGAATATTCTTTTATTATAAAGAAAAGTCCAAATATTTTTTTCTTTCTAAAACCACTATCATAATCTATCATTTTTTTTAGAACCAGATCACACGCAAGTTGGATCCGTATTCCCACCCCACTCATCACGCAACCTTTTTGACTTCTCAATTAAATAAAGAGCAACTCCTCCTACACGCGAAGAATAATTGAAGGTTTTTTGATAACTAACATATTTTATTAACGGAAAAGGGCCAAAATTATCCCTGACCTTTGGGAAATAGTTTATTCATACTCTTCGTTATACTTTAGGGTCAATTATACCCTTATCGTTATACAATGGGGTCAATTATACCCTTATGTCTAACAGCTGCCACGTGGCATCATCCCAGCCATTCAAAATTATTTTCCCCTCAAATAATTTTTTACCCACTAAAATAACCCAACCCGACCAGATTTTTTTTTCCAGCCAAAGTGATACGGACCCAACCCATTACCCCTTGGCTGGAAAAAAATTTGGGTCCGATTAGGTTATTTTAGTGGGTAAAAAATTATTTGAGTGGAAAATAATTTTGAAAGGCTAGGATGATGCCACGTGGCAGCTGTTAGACATAAGGGTATAATTGACCCCATAGTATAACGGTAAGAGTATAATTAGCCCTAAAGTATAACAAAGGGTATGGATGAACTATTTCCCAAAGTTCAAGGGTAATTTTGGCCCTTTTCCGTTTTATTAATCACCAGTAGCAATCATTACAAGTTTAGTCAAGCTACCACAGCTTGCTAAGATCTTAAAATCAACACATTAACTATCAATACAGCACCTGGCAAACAGAAAATCAAAACTGGAAACTATGAATTAGAGTTTGCAGCCCAGGAGGTGCCCGTACAATACATATAACAGCCAGGTCCTTTGCCAACTGATCCACATGTCTACTTGTACTCTCAAAAAGCTTTTGGTTTCTTTCAGTCCATAAGGCATAGGTGCATTCAGTAAATACCATCTTGAACACTTGTGCAGGTTGTGCTTTTCCCTTAGCAGAACTGATTCCCCATTGAACAAACTCATTCCATGTTGTAGCATTATAGAGTTGATTGTTACTCCATCTCAAGATTTTAGCCCATAGAGTTTTGGCTATAGGGCAGGTAACAAATAAGTGCTCATGAGACTCCGGATCTTGTTGACACATAACACATGTTGGAGAAACCTCTATATCCCACTTGAGCAGCCTATCAGCAGTTAATAACCTTTGTTGGAGACATAACCACATAACAAAGCATGCTTTAGGCCTAGCTTTATTACCAAACTTCAGGCATTTCCATTGTACTCTTGGTAAATCACCTATGAGCTGCAAGTAAAAAGTTCTGATCATGCTTTGATGTTGAGAGGATAGTGGGCAGGACTACAACATAATATTCCTAGAGGCCAAAATCTTCCTTGTCATCCAGCTAGCTTATTGAAGGAGTACACAATCCCCCAACTGCTGGTCCTTAATATAGTAAGTATGGATCCATTTGATCCATAACTTGTCTTCCTTGTGCGCAAGGTCCCAACATAATTTTGCCACTGCTGCTTGGTTCCATTTTTGTAGATGAATTAAATTTAACCCACCAGCAGATATTGGCCAGCACATCCTTTCCCAAGCAACCAGGGCTTTTTTTGTAATAACCCCTTCCCCCGACCAAATATAACTTCTACAATGACCATCAATCAGCTTGAGTATTTTAGAAGGAATGAGGAATAACTGGGCCCAATATGCTTGTACACTAAATAATACAGATTGCACTAACTGAACTCTCCCAGCATAGGATAATTTTCTAGCAGTCCATATGGAGATTTTTGCAATAATCTTCTCAATAAGGGGATACCATTACATGATGGACAACTTTTTAGTGGACAGTAGAATCCCCAAATATTTGAATGGTAAATCTCCAATACTGTACCCTAATTGCTGGACAATTAGTGTTTTAGTCTCAGGTGTGACACCCTCAAAGTAAATAGAGCTTTTCCCCAAGTTTGCTTGTAGACCAGAAGCATCAGAGAAAGATTGGAAGCATTGTTGCAAAGCTTTAATAGAGTTTAAATCCGCTTTAGAGAATAACAATAGGTCATCTACAAAGCATAGGTGGGTCACTCCTAGTTTGGCACACTGAGGGTGAAATTTAAAGTCCTTGTTGGCCTTTAATTCATTCAAGCTCCTGCTAAGGTACTCCATAGCAATAGCAAACAGAAATGGAGACATTGGGTCACCCTGCCTAAGACCCTTAGTAGCTTGAAAAGGTGAGGCATACTCCCCATTCACAATAATAAAATACTGGACTGTCTTGACACAGGTCATCACCCAATTTTGGAAAACCTGAGGAAACCCCATTTCTAACATCACTTGCTCTAAATAAACCCATTCCACAGAGTCATAAGCCTTTTGTAAGTCAATTTTAATCATACACCTGGCTGATAGGTTCTTCCTGCTATAAGCTTTAACTAGTTCATGCGACAGGATAATATTATCTGAGATCCTCCTACCAGGTATGAACCCTGCTTGAGCCTCACAGATGATAGAGCCAATCACCTCATGCATTCTATTAGAGAGAATTTTAGAGAGAATTTTATACAAAACTGAACAACAGGCTATGGTTAGAGGGCTTAGTGATTTTAGGAACTAAAGAAACAATAGTGCAATTTACTGGAGCATGTAATTGGCCAGTAGAGAAAAATTCTAGTACAGCAGCTTCAATTTCATCTTTAATAATATTCCAGGATTGCTTGAAAAAGAGAGCATTATAACCATCAATACCTGGGGCCTTCTCATCACCAATGGCCTGTAGAGCATTATAAATCTCCTCAGTATTCACCGCTGCACATAATCTCAGTCTCTGCTGATGAGTCAATGTAGGGCCCTTTTTCATGATGATTTTATTGACAGCAGGGAGGGAATGAGCAGATGAACCCATCAAACTTTTGTAAAAATTCACAAACTCTTGTTTGATCTCCTCATAGTCATGCAATTTCTGGCCAGTAAGGGATGTGATCTCCATGATTTGCTTTCTGTGGTTCCTCTCTTTACTGACTGCTGAAAAATATTTGTTATTTGAGTCCCCAAGCTGAATCCACCTAGCCCTTGACTTTTGCTTAAGAGCACTTTCTTCCAGTAGTGACCACTTTTCCAGGTTGAGCAGAATATTCTTCTCTTGGATGATCATATTATCTGTGGCATGAACAAACAGGTGTTCTTGAACTCTATTTAGCTCAGTTCTGGCAGTGTCAATTTTTGCTCTAATGAATTTGAATTCTGTATTGTTAAGTTTCCTCAAAGCTGGTTTAAGTGCTTGGAGTTTCAGCCATACATCTTTCATCCTATGTTTACTTAGCCTCTGTGACCATACATCCTTTACAATGTGTAGAAACTTGTCATGTGTAGCCCAAACGTTGAAGAATTTGAAAGGGACATTTCTAGGTCTCTGTTGACTCTGTAAAAGAATGGTCATTGGTGCATGATCAGATATAAATGGGAGCTCATAAGTTGTAACCACCTGATCCCACTGGACCATCCATTCAAAGTTACCAATAATTGAAGGTTGTTAAAGTGATTCTTTAACGGACTCTTAAGTTAGAAAAAGAAGTTTGAAATTCAATTTTTATAGTTACTTTCTTTGACAAATACTCTTTTTGATTGTTTACCCGTTCCAATAGATATTCACATTCTTTCAAAGGATCTATTCTAATATTTAAGGCTTTCCAAACTATTAGAAGAGAAATATTTTTAAGCTAATTGATTAGAACCTGTAATTAGAAAAAATTGAACCTATATTCTTTCTAATTTTAGAGAGAAATAAACACAAATTACATAGATAATATATACTAATTAATTTTAGTAATTTTATTTATGTGTTAGCACACCGAAAGTATGTTGAAGTTTGTTATCATGTATATTCACCAAAAACCAAACTTCATCTATCATTAGTTTTTTTTTTTTTTTTTGAGTCCAAATAATGTTGGTCCCTTTCCATAGACAAAAATCAAAGAGGATCATAATTATGAAACTCAAATGACTGAACCTGCACTGAGAAAAAGTAAGAAATATTATACATATTCATTATTAAATTATTGCAAGTTTTTGTCCCAGTATTTTAATTTCTTTCCTTATATATTACACCTGTGATTTCTTCAACTCCTAACTCCTATAGTATTCACTATTCAGTACTAGTTCTCTCATTATTTGCCGTATATCTTTGAGAGGAAGTATATATTTCTTCTTCTATGATGGTGTCTTTTTATTTTTTGCCAAAAATAAAAGATTTTCTTATTGTTCAAACTCTTCTTTATTGTTGTCTTCTTAAGCAGATGATTTTAGTGCTAACTTTTTAAGAGCGTTAAAGATGATAAAAAGGTCAATGCTTGAACTCTAAGGATCGACCTCATGAAGTAATTAGTATATCGAGAAGATCTTCTAAACTATTTATATCCAACAAATTCTTAGAAATCTGAAAAGAAAAAACAAAAAAGAAAAGCAAGAGTTTAAAAATAAAAATTGTGGTTAAAAAGAAAAAGGATATGCAGTAAATACATGAGTATAAAGCAAACTTTAAGAATTAATAATAAATTAATTAAAATAAAAGTAAGAAAAGAACACATGACCTTGTAGGCTCCTTGGTAATAAAATAAAAAAAATTGAATGAAGAATTCCACTAAATTAAATTGGGTAATCATGTCACATAATTTTTCATTACTTTGTAATTTGAAAACACCGGCAAAAATCTAAGCTCAATGATAAAAATTAAAGAAAAGTTATGCGAACAAAAAAATTAGATTTTTTCTACATCTTGGGTATTTGGACACAAACAACACATGAGGGGGAAATATTTTGGCATCTCCATTAGATTCCAAATCTTCTATAATATTACATCATTAAATTTTTTGGCCTATTTATGAATATTCTTTGAAACCTTTTTTTATATCACATAAAGACTGATAAAATAATTCAATCCATGAGAGAAACGCCCATCAATAAACGAAAAATGAAATCTAAACGCAAGAGGAAGAAAATAAAATTTACCTTTTGGTTTTCATTTTCCTTTCTAGAAGTATTTACTGGGAATCTCTCTTTATCCTCACCTTCATTCTCGTTTGACTTTGGTGAAAATGTATATATTGGTGGGTCAAGTGCAGCGAGAGAATTGGGAAGTGAAGTTGGATGTGGGGTTCATGGGGGTTGGCTTTTTTTCTGATTAATTTTAAAAAGTAATGTAAAAGTGCTGTTAGTTTTACAACTAAAGAAAATATGCTCTTAAAAAAAAAATTACACATGCAACATAATTGAGTAGAGAATGACCTATGAAAATTCACGTACTAACTCAAGGAAGTAGTAAGAAGAAAATTTTATAGATGGCTATGAAGAAAATACTTTAAATATGTCAGTAATAGTAAATAAAAAAATATTTTTATTAAAATATAAACAATTGAATTACCTCTTTCTCGATCTTCTTTCCTCTGGGTAATCCAGTCAATATCTCTCAAAACTGAATAACTTTATTTGTTCCTGCATAACTAAAAAATCTAATTACAATAAGCCCCATGGAACTTTGATTTGTTATTATCTTATAAATTTTTTAAAAATCACAATAATACAAAATATCAAAAATACATAGATTTTGTCTAAATTTGAAAAGTTTGTAAAAAGTTAGTGTAGGAAATATTAAAATAAATGTGTGAGTTTACAAACATAAACGTCATACTTCTTCATACATCCGTGAGATCTCTAGTACTTATATTAACTAGTATACTTGTCCGCGCTTCGCGCGGCTAAAAATAAATAAATATTAATATAATAATTTTATAATAGAAAACTTATCTTTCTTAATCAAAAAAGTTTTCTTGACTTTACTATCTTTCGAAGATTCTACTAACATCCTATATAAAATTCTGACAAAATAAATTTGTAAGAAACATCTATAATGGAATAATCCATTTTCTCAGTAATATGAGAACTTGAATAAAAGGTTCCAAAAAAATTTAAAATACAAAAACAAAATAAGGTAATTTAAAAATTTAGGTACTGCAGACCTGAAAATCATTCGCTTTTTTCCTTCATGCTCTTTGTTTTCTTATTATTTTGTTTCTTAGTATAAATTGTTGGACACTTGCGTTTAATGACATTAACATTTTTCATGTCTCTAAAATACCCCTGTTCCTAATACTTTCTTTTGCATTTTCTCTTCCTTTCCTTATTACTTGTGTTATATTTCTATCTTTTCTTTTCATCCTGTTTATATTCCAACAATCAAAACCCCTATTGATGTTCCCTAAATCATAAATGACAATCCAAAACCTATAGCTCATCAAATTGATATAAATTTAATTGGAGAGAGATAGAGAGAGAGGTGATCTAAACTCTAATCTGATAAAAATGATAACTTGTTAAATTATTATGACAATATAATTTCTTTTTATGTTGTCTGTGTATATAATTTAAATCCTTAATTTTTTTCAATAACATATAATAAGGATAAGTTTCGTAATATAACATATCATTCTAAACTCACCTTAGCAATATGTAGATATTAGTGCATAAGTATGCTACAAACTTGGCTAAAAATTATAAGTTCAAAAGTTTCTAGAAGTAGATGACGTCTTTCATGAGTTATATTGACATCTTCACATCGGCCAAATGTATATCTTTCAAGAATATTGCATTTCACAACTATTGACAGGATTCGTAGTGGTTCTTATGGCCATGTAATCGTTATACATAATGACCAGTTATGGTAAGCATCCTGGCCTTTCAAATTTTAAACATCATGAGTTATATATGCCATCTCGGGAAGGTCATATAAGCAATAACTTAGGAACATGAAATTTAATATAGAGGAAAAACTTTTTTTTTTTTTGGTCAATTGCCTATACCCAACTCCACATCAAGTGGAAGTGCAGCGATGTATGCAGCACAGTATGTGTTCTGAAAATTAAAGAATCTATACATAAAAGCATAAAAATCATGTATTAATGTACTTTTTCTACATAAAAGGATATAAATCATGTATTAATGTACTTTAGCTTCAATGAATGTCATATTTAAACTTATCAACTCTTCATATTTCTCAGGAATAATGGAATCCCACATCCTACAAATTCTAACTCAAATCATTAATCCCGATCAGTATCCAAATCTGAAAGAAAAGAGTACGACATTCTTAAAATTCAATATCAGGTCAGAGTAAGTAAGCTATAGCATGCAAAAAATCATTTCCAGTCTATATATATAGGTAAAAACTAAAAAGAAATAGAGTATCAAAATGCAGAGGAACGAATTGTCACTGTGATTATCAGTGATTAATACACATTAGGAATCATTAAAATTAAATGTCTTCCTGGGAATCAAAATAAGCATATTGCCAAATGATGAAAATACCTTTGCATCATACGCAAACAATTATTTTTTGGGAATGTCAACCAGTGCACGCGTATGCAGTTCCACTTGGAAGAAGCAATTGGTAAATGACAAATTGATTTGCTTCTCGAAGTTACTGAAAGCCAAACTTTGGTCAATCGTAATTATTCAGCATGAAAACGTAATTTGTTAAGGGAAGAAGGAATTCTGGAAGCTGGGTTCAAAGAAGAAACGCAAATAGCAGAGGAGGTAATATCTGGTTTCTTAGTCTCATACCCAATTTATTCTGTGTCATAATAATGTTTGCAAGATCACCATTAATTTTCTTCGTTTGGTACCAGAAAGTGAAAAGGCATTGGAAATGAAAGGTTTTAAAAACTGTAAATGGGGGCAGCAGATTGTTGTCATGATAAATACCTCAAGTAATTACTGTATTTACTAAATTTGCTATTATATTGGCTTCTGTAAGGAAGCAAAGGATACGTGGGTGTAAAATAAATCAAAAATGATATTTTATTTATTACTGTATCATGTATTCTCTGTGGGATGATTATTGTAAGGAGAAATACATTTAAGATAAAATAATAAATAGAGACTTTATGGGTGAAATGGTTACTGCACGTCTGCACTCTCAAAGGGATGTGTTTCCTTGCTAAATGGGTGACGCATTTAGACACTTTCAGTTTTGTTTCTTCATTAATTAGGTAATGTATTTAGAGATTTTCAACTTTTTAAAATTAAGATAAAAAATCAAAAAAAAAGAAAGAGAGAAAGGATAAATATGAATGGTAGCCATAGAGAGGTGCCACATCACCTTATCTATGCCTAACTTTATAATATATATAGATTCGACTGAGAGAAATAATAATGAACCAATCAAATAATAAAAAGGAAAAAGAATATAAAACACTTCCCAAAAACTTTGTTGTCTCGTTTGAAACTCATATTGAAAGCAACTAAAGAAAGACCTAAAATAATGGTCTAAAATTGGAGGAGATGAAATCACTTGAAATTGCAGATGAAGAACCACCCACTCCTCTGTCCAACCGTTATGTTTGCTTTGTGAAACTAAAATGATAAGTGGGATAAAGGAGGGAAGTTATCCATGGTAGTTTTTTTTTTTAATTTACTTATGTACCGATTATTTGTTTAAAAACTATTCAAACGTAGGCTTTTATTTTTATTTTTTATTTTTAAAATAAAAAATTTCTGGTGATGACACTTATCATCCTACTTTTGCCTCTCCTATTATATATAGATAGATTAATGATAGTAGTAAATAGTAATATCTACTCCGATTAATATTACTACAAGCACGTGACTTAACGGACGAAAATGTATAGTAAGTGATTTTTTATAGAGTGTGCAAGGAAAGAAAGGGGAGTACTAGAGACTAAAAATAGACTGTCTCGTTTTCTACTTTACATTATCAGACAAGTAATATGGTCCTATTTATATTTACCTTCTTAATGTTAGAATTTTTGCCTACTCAAATCAATGGTCGTTCATCATTCAATAATTTATAAGAAGTACTTTGAGATACACTGTTATGCCTGAAAATTTTTCGCGTCGTTTGCGTCGTAAGTAAACTAACGTAAGCTTGGAAAATTCATGGAACCTTATAAGGTTAAGGAATACTTTTAACAAGTGATAATCAAGTGTCTAAAGGTTTCGGGATCAAGCGAATCGAAGAAATTAAGATTGTCAAAATTTTAGAAAACCTGACAGAATTTTGGACAGGAAATTCTGGTCCAACTTAAGGGAGGTGCATCTTCTAAATAGGAGGATTTATGGAATGCATAACTTAAGTAAATTGAAGTTCATTGAGTCTAGTTTCCAATGCAACAAACCGTTCGTCGATACGGCATTGGAGTAGAAAGTTATGGGCGTTTCAAGATAGACTGCCAGATGGCTTCTCCGCCGGCCCATTTGGAAAGTCAGTGGAGCAGATTTTCAAAGGGTATAAATACCCCTATTATCCCCCTTTTATCATCATTCTACACTCCCTTAAGCTTGAGAAGCCTCCATAAATATCCCCTAAATATTTATAGTTCTTTAGATCAAGAATTCAACAAGATTACACTAAACTAGTTCATGAAAAGTGATTGTTCTTGCTTCTACTTGATATTGTGGTGAGTTTGGTCTTGAAGAAAGTTGGTGTGGATAAAGTTCTTCAAGTATAAGGTATGTTCTTCATCTTGACTTTGATATTGAGTTGTTTTTGGAGGATTTTAATGGTTTAAAGTGAAGGAAAACATAGTATAAAGTTCGTAGTTTGATATGTTGATGTTGTTGGCTTATGGGCTGATTTTCGAAGGAAGTTTCGGACGGATTTGTATACGTTTGTCATGTAGTATCTTGATTATGTTATTGTTGATGTTGTTAATGATGTTTGGGAGTTGTTTTGGAATTTGGAGGAAGTAGATGATATAGAGGAAATGTTGTCCGAATTTCGTTAACTTATTAACTAGCAGTGTGTAAGTGTTCTTATGGCCTGATTGTTGTATGAATCATCTTGGATGTAGATTTGCAGGCTCAGAAGGTAGACTTTGAGTGGCTAAGTAAGCAACAAAGTATGTTAAGGTTGTCCTTTTCTTTCTTAAGGCATGATCCTATTGTTATGAACTTTCACAAATGATGTCCATAATGTCCCTATTCCTAGAAATACTAGAAGCCTATGGTTCTTGATGTTCTTATGATATCATTGATGTTGATCTCATCTTATGATTATTGTTCCTTCAAGGTGAGATATGTTCATGATGATAGCTCCATATTGATAATCGAAGGTATAACGACCTTACCTCACTCCAATGAATTCAGAAATGTGTTCTCAAGGAGTGTGTTGTAAGACATGAATAGTATGCTAGTTATAAGATTCTCTAATGAGGTACTTAATGTTAAAAAGAAGGCTTATGATGCATCCAAGAATTGACTTGGGTTTAGTTAATCGGGAAGAAGTCTTAAGGGCCCAAGAATATGCTTATAAGTCTTATGTAATCATGTAGAATGATCATGAGAAGTGCATAGAAATACCCATAGAGGTTTGGTTATGATGTTGATTATATTTACCACTAGTCCACAACCAGTTGGGCAGATTATGTATCACTATTTACCACCATGCTACGGCTGGTTGGGCAGTTATATCACCGAGCTACGGCCGGTCGGGCAGATATGTATTTACCACCATGCTACGGCTGGTTGGGCAGTTATTACCACCGAGCTACGGCCGGTTGGGTAGTTACCACTGACCAGTTGGACAGATGCACTCTATCATCGGGCGATAATCGGATGGGCAGTTATCACCGTGCTACGGCCGGTTAGGCAGTTACCACTGATCAGTTGGGCAGATAGCACCAGGATGATAAATAGGTCAGAGACACAGTATTGTATATAGATGTAGTTAAGCACAGGAAAGTGTAGAGAGACATACATGCTAGATTCTCATTGGTAAGTCAGAAACGCCAAGTTGATTCTTTGTCACGCCCCGAACCATGGCCTGGGCGAAACACGACACTCAGTGTCTTATTGCATGTGACCGAGCGAACAACATGGCATGCTGAATCATCATGAGGCATAACATGAGCGGAAATATAACACGAGAACATGATGGGCTTTTAAGAACACACATGAAGTCATAAAAATTAATAAAATACTCGTTATAACATGAATGCAGAAATAACATGAGTTGAGCCAAAGATGGCTAAACACTTTGCATGTCTAACTTAACTAAACTGACTAGTCTAGTTTATGAAACCTCTATCATGAGTCTGAAATAGAATCATAATTGCTGGGACAAGGCCCCCAACATACCTTTAATGCATAACTATTATAGGATAAATGACTTACTAAACCCCGAAGGAGATGAGGCTCACCAATTGGCTGATACAAGCACATCCTACTGAGCAGATGCGTTATCCTGTAAATCCGTACCTACATCGTGAAATGTAGGCCCCCGGGCAATAAAAGGGGACGTCAGCACATTGAATGTACTGGTATATAAAGCAACTGAATGAAATAACATGGGACATAGAAATAACATCATTTATACTGAAACTGAAACTGGAACTGAAGTCTGAACATGAACATGGATACATATAGATATAACATGAGTACGAACATTATAAGTAGGGAGAGCATTGCATAAACCGACAACATGATATCACCACGTGGGTACGTGGAGTCTGGTACCTCGCTGGACCAGCAGGGCTCCCACACCTTGCCAAGGGTATGAGATGAAAACGTGACATGAAAGTATCCAATCAATATAACATGAAGGAATCGTCCTAACTGGGCGGAGCTATCCTTATCCTACGGTGGCTAACGTAGTTTTAGGCTGCTTGGAGCCTTCTCGATAATTAGTGCAACTCCCAAAAACATGAACTGATATAGTTGGCTAAGAAGCCCATGAATTATATAACTTGCTTGTAAACATGATTCTTGCTTGTATTAAAACATGAAGATAATATTTAGTATAACTTGTATGGAAATATGGAAAACATGTAGAAGTTCATGAAAATAAACATAAAAGTTCATATCTTGCAGTTAAGAACCCATAAAATGCAAAGTATGGGTTTTCATGGATTACGGACAGATTCCCAATAACCAGAATGGAATATCAAGAATAAAATAACGGATTAATAATAATTCAAGATATAGTATAACATAGTACATGAACCTAGGGTTATCATGAACATGGTTAAAAACTCTAGTTTTCATATAACTTTATGCTTTATGGAAGAAGTGACGTGGGGAAGAACAATGATGTTCCCACACGTAGATAATAACCCTACATACCTGGTAATGCTCCAAGCTTGAAATAAAAATATGAACTCGGAAGAAAAATTTCAAGGTTTAAGTCTTGAGTCCTTTAGATGGGTTTTCTTGAAAACCCTATGTTAAGAACAATGATTTCATTGTTAGATTATGAGAACACATGTTAGAATTGATTTGGAAGGGCTTGGATTGACTTACCTTGATGTTTTGGATTGTTGGGAGAAGAATACCTTCGTTTTAGGGTTTAGGGACTTGTAAAAATTAAAATTAGAACTGAAACTAGGTATTTATAGTTTCTGGTGCGAAGTGGGAAATACGGACCAAAATACAATCCGTATTCTAAATTACGGTCCGTAAACCTGGACCGTAATTAAGCATGTTCAACAGGACAGAAACACTGTAGCACCTCCTTCCCAAATACGACCATCAACTACGGGCCATATTTTAAAATACGGTCCGTATTTAACAATATATATTCCCCAAGCCAAATTCTAGAATGCACAGTGATTTAGATGCCAAATTACGATTTGAAATACGGGCCGTATACTGAAATACGGTCCGTATTCTGGGGCGTAAATCCCCATCTGACAACTGAAGAGAAATTTCCAATTTCCACATTCTTTATCTGGTTTTCTAAGTAATAGCCTAGCTTAAAGGTACAAGGTGTTAAATTCTTATCCTCCTTTTTTGCAGTATATGTTTATTATGTTGCCTTTCCGCTTTACATACTCGGTACATTATTCATACTGACGTCTTTTTATTTATGGACACTGCGTTCATGCCCGCAGGGATTGACAAACGAGACGAGGATCCTCCACAGTAGGCTGTCTCCAGGTACCAGCTCTGATTGGTGAGCTCCACTTTTTCCTGGAGCATTGCCGAGTCAGGGATTGTATATATGTATTTTTGTGTTATGGGTACGTCGGGGGCCCTGTCTCGACTTATACGCTTTGGTTATGTTCTTAGAGGCCTTGCAGACAGTTTCCTATATACAGCTTAGTCATGTCTTGTCAGTTGTTATGTTGGCCTCGTGGGCCCATCGTACATATACATATGCATGATATTATGTTCATGGTTGGCCTCATTGGCCTTATTTTGTCATTCGAGACATAGATGATGCGAGATATAGTTTGGTTCGCTCGATCTTAGTAAAATGCCGAATGCCAATCACGCCTCACCTAGGCTGGGACGTGACATACACTTCTATTCTTCTAACAATATTAGAATTATATTCAAGGACTCAACTTTATCTAGAAGTGCCAAAAATTTAAGGGAGGAAGGAGGTTATTCTAAGAGATGCCTTGAAGGTGAGATATAATATGCCGTTTCCTTTAGGAGTTTGAAAGAGACAGGTTTGCTTTATTCCAATTGATGGTGATGCCTAGATCTATCAAGAGCGTGGAGACTTGATTTTGACAGATATTATTAATACAGAGTTTTAGCTTAAAAGGCACATAACAAAGAAAAAGCATCAGATAACTTAAAAGTTGGAGTCAATTCCTCAAACGGAAAAGGTCCAAAAATACCCCTGAACTATTGAAAAAGGCTCATAAATACCCTCCTTTCACCTTTTGGTCTAAAAATATCCTTAAGGTTTGTTTTTGGCTCAAATATACCTCTCAAACTAACAAAGTTAAAGTTAACTCTTTTAAAAAGCCAAATGACATTTTGTGATTGGACACATATATTATTTAATTTAAAAATTAAAAAATATGAACAAAACTGATTTTTTTTTTTTGCATTTTGTGAATTAATCAACGAAATATGTTGTTTTTTTTTGCATTTCGTGAATAAAAAAACGAAATAGGAAATTATAATTTTTTTTTGCATTTCGTGTATTGAAAAATGAAATAGGATAAAACAATTAATTTTGTTCATATAAAAACAAAATTGGAAAATATATTTTGTCCAATTTTCCAATTTCATTTTTATATGAACGAAAATAATTTTTTTTTATCCTATTTCGTTTTTTAATACACGAAATGCAAAAAAATATTATAATTTCCTATTTCGTTTTTTTATTCACGAAATGCAAAAAAAAAAACATATTTCATTGATTAATTCACGAAATGCAAAAAAAAAAAAAAAAAACAGTTTCGTTCATATTTTTAAATTTTTTAGTTTTTAATTTTTAAGTTTCCACACAATTGTTTTTTAAAAAAATATGTAAATTACGGAATTTTATTATTGGCAATTGTTTTTTTAAATCTGGAATTTTAAATTACTGGAAATTTATTATTGGCAATTTTTTTTTTAAATTTGGATTTTTTTTTTAAATTACGGAATTTTATTATTGACCAATTACAAATTGCCATTTGGCTTTTTAAAAGAGTTAATTTTAACTTGTTAGTTTGAGGGGTATATTTGAGACAAAAACAAACCTTAAGGGTATTTTTAGACCTAAAAGGTGGATGGAAGGGTATTTTTAGACCAAAAGGTGGAAGGAGGGTATTTATGAGCCTTTTTCAATAGTTCAGGGGTATTTTTGGACCTTTTCCGTTCCTCAAATAATCACTAAACTTGTACATAAATCTCACAAAAGTAACTTTTAAATTTTTTTGGACAATAAGGACATCAAATTATGTCATTGTTTCCAATAAAGTAAATTATTCCATTTTTAGACATAAGGCCCCTTAATCCATATATAAATTATAAAATCTATTACCTAGGCACAATTTTTCGATACTTTAAAATTCTTGTTCATATTAATATTTTTCATATTTTAATAATAAAATAGAAATATTCAACGTAATTTTTCAAGCCATAAGAATAAAACAATACAACCATTTAGGTATGCTATAAGTTTTCTTTGTTATATCAACTTCTTTAGAACTATTTTTTTTTATATTGCTCAAATCCAGAAGTTAAACATTTTAATGAATGGAAGTGCTTGGACATAATTGAAACACATGAGACGTTATGTAGATGCATGATGTGTGTTATTATTATTAGTTTGTAAGAATTACAATAAACTTGCTTATTGGTAGAATATTCGGATTGAGAATATTTTATGTTGGATAACTACTTTGTAAAAATAAAAATATTTTTTCACAATTAATTGTATATCTGCTTTCTAAAACTTTATATATAAATCAAAATAACAAAATATTTTTGTTCAGTTTTACAATTAGTTGTATAAAACATTTTTATATTAAATGTAATCCACTTATTTATAAAACTTAAATAAAATTAAATATCACAAGATCATCTCCAAAAAATAAAAATAGTAAATATTCTTTTTGATAATTTCAATTTTATATATAAAGAAAATTTATTTACAGTCAGTTAAAAAAATTTATAGTTAAGTACTGTGCTCAGTTCTACTATCATTCAACCACATCCTTTAATTGTTTACTTGGACACAATTTTGCAATTTTCTGGAACTTTTGTTCGAATTAATATTTTTCATATTTTGAAAATAAAGAAGGAATATTCAAATGAGTTTTATAATTTAAAAAGGGGAAAATAACCCTCTATGACTATTTAGGAAAAATAATTACTCGAAATGGCCCAATTTGTACCCCTCACTTCAGAAGCCCGTTGTATACTTGTACCCTCACTACAATTGAAAATGTATTGTATATTGTTGTATACAATTGAATTTCCTTGGATATAAACACCTCCTATACATTATTATACACTTTATACATTATTATACACTTTTATACAAAGTTGATAAATTGTCTACTCTAGATGTATAAAGTTGTATATTGTGAAAAAGTGGCTTTGCGGGGTGTAATTTAAAAATATGGCTATACAAATGTAATTTTGTATGATAGATTGTACATTTTTAAAATTTTCCCAAAAAAAATAGATTAAGGGGTCTTATGTCTAAAAATGGAATGATTTACTTTATTGGAAACAATAACATAATTTGATGACCTTATTGTCCGAAAAAATTAAACAGTTACTTTTGTAGAATTTCTCTATAAATTGAGTGACCATTTGAGGAATTGACTCCTAAAAGTTGTCCAAGCTCTCATGGGATGATCATTGGTACCGCCACTCTTTCTCTAAAAATGTCAAGAGTACAAGTGCCTACATATTCAAAATGGTGCGTCATGGATACACTCTGGAAAGGTTGGGTAGTTAAAGGGTTGCTCGGGGTCCACGGGTGTGTCACATGAATTTGGTCTCATGATCAGGGGTAAACTATGTATTCTGTCTGAAAAAATATTGTAAATCAATCTTTTTACAATTAAAAATGATTCTAAAATATTTTAAAAATCATAGTCAAGAAAACTATTTGACAACCCGATCGTAACAGTGCAATATATTTGTTACTGAGTAGCATCATTGATATCGTAGGCCTGTAGTCCACTAGGTTACCTTGATTCACTGTCGTGTGCCTCGTGGCAACATGATCTCAAGGGAATAAAGCAGAACATTGAAATAACAGAATCCTACTTGTAAATGAACAAACTTCATGTAGATAACAAGAGTTTATTGCCTTCAAGGACCTCAGTTGGATTGGAAGTGTTTAATATACAAAGTTACAAATTGGCACACATCGGAACCAACGTCTGCTGGATTTTTTTACATATATAAGAGTGAGAATGATGTACTTCAAAGCAAGCCATGGTTGGATTTTCTTCCCCTTTCACCTTTATGAAGTTGGATATTTAGGTGCCTGTTACCCAAGCACAAACCACAAATGGGAAAAGAAAACAAATGAGCCACGATTGAAAATGAAGAGCAAGGAAATAACCACATTAATGGTGTACAAAGGAGTAAATCTGATCTGAACTACTTCTCAAGAAAAACCAACAAGTCTAAGTTTCTTTGAGATCCATATTATGATGCTGATAATATCCCAGTCACAAAGCATAGAAAATGATCCTTATGCTTTCACATCATAGGCCATACTATATGAAGTACCATTATTACTACTACATAGAAGCATGGGTCTCAACCCATGCTTCGTAGTCCGTTAGTCATAAAAAAAAAAAGGGTGGGCCCCATACTAAACAACACCAAGCAATATAAAAAATAATAATAATAATAAAAAAAACTATATAAAGCATGGGTTTAGACCCATGCTTCGTCGTCCATTGTCCCTTAAAAAAAAAGACCCCATACTAAATAACACCGAGTAATAAAAAAAAAAGGAAGAAAAAAAAGTGAAACTTACCATCTCCAAACTCATGGGAAAAAAAGTGGACCCCATATTATCAAAATCAAGCAATATAAAAAAAAAAAAAAAGTGAACCCCATATTAAAAAAAATATAATGTTAAAAAAAAGTGCAGAATTTGTATTCGTAGCAAACACTAATATAATAAAGTTTTAGATACGGAGCACAAACTATAATGTTATATTAATCGTGTTTTGAACATAGTATATGTATATATATTATATGCATAAAAATAGTACAAACTAATAATGGCAAAAAAAAAAGTGCACCCATAAAGGGTGGACCTCATACTAAACAACATCAAGCAATAAAAAAAAAAGTAGAACCCACCAGCTCTAAACTCACGGTAAAAAAAAGTGGACCACATATTAACAAAATCAAACAATATCAAAAAAAAAAGTGAACCCCATATTAAAAAAAAATAATGTCAAAAAAAAAGTTCAGACTTTGTATTTGTAATAAACACTAATATAATAAAGTTTTAGATACGGAGTACAAACTATAATGTTATATTAATCGTGTTTTGAACATAGTATATATATATATGCATAAAAATAGTGCAAATTAATAATGTCAAAAAAAAAATACACCTCATACTAAAAAATCAAACAATATTCATGTAATTTCCAAAGTATCTCATTAAATCAATAATGATGGATTCATTGCCACGTGCGTATTCGTAACAAACACTAATATAATAAAGTTTTAAATACGGAGCACAAACTACAATGTTATATTAATCGTCTTTTGAACATAGTATCCCATATTGACAAAATCAAGCAATATATATATAAAAAAAAAAGTGAATCCCATATTAAAAAAAACAAATAATGTCAAAAAAAAAAGTACAGACTTTGTATTCGTAGCAAACACTAATATAATAAAGTTTTAGATACGGAGCACAAACTACAATGTTATATTAATCGTGTTTTGAACATAGTATATATATATATTATATGCAGAAAAATAGTGCAAACTAATAATGTCCAAAAGAGTGGGCCCCATACTAAACAACACCAAGCAATATAAAAAATAAAAATAAAAAAAGAAGAAACTATATAAAGCATGACCCATGCTTCGTCGTTCGTTATCCCTTAAAAAAAAAGGGTGAGCCCCATACTAAATAACACCGAGCAATAAAAAAAAAAGTGGAACTCACCATCTCCAAACTCATGGGAAAAAAAAGTGGACTTCATATTATCAAAATCAAGCAATATAAAAAAATAAAAAAAAACTGAACCCCATATTAAAAAAAATATAATGTTAAAAAAAAAGTGTTGACTTTGTATTCGTAGCAAACACTAATATAATAAAGTTTTAGATACGGAGCACAAACTACAATATTATATATTATATGCATAAAAATAGTACAAACTAATAATGTCAAAAAATAAAAGTGCACCCCATAAAGGGTGGACCTCATACTAAACAACATCAAGCAATATAAAAATAAAAAATAAAAAATAAAAAATGGAACCCACCATCTCCAAACTCACGGTAAAAAAAAATGGACCCCATATTAACAAAATCAAACAATATAAAAAAAAAAGTGAACCCCATATTAAAAAAAAATAATGTCAAAAAAAAAAAAGTGCAGACTTTGTATTCGTAGTAAACACTAATATAATAAAGTTTTAGATACGGAGTACAAACTACAATGTTAGATTAATTGTGTTTTGAATATAGTATATATATATGCAAGGAAAATAGTTTCCTTTTAAATAAGTCTTCTCTTTTAAACAATATTAATAAAATTGCCGATTTTGTATTCGTAGCATACATTAATATAATAAAATTTTAGATACGGAGCACAAACTACAATGTTATATTAATCGTGTTTTGAACATAATATATACTATATATATATATATATATATATATATATATATATATATATATAATCACTATTTAAAGACAATTACATACACATAGATGCACTATAATCTAAAGTGTTGGTGCGCAGCACGGGCATAGGCCGTCTAGTATATTTATAAGTTCCAGTTGCTATATGGCTCATCATAGTCAAAGGACACAGTTCATGACTAAGCAAAATACCCCTCAATGACATACCTTGTGTATGTACTTAGTTTTTGTACTTCATCGTTTCTTTCTCGAACCCAATTGTAGGGAACTGCTTAGCATACTCCTCTACATCATGGCGGAGTTTTGCAATTTCAGACTTGATTGGAGCACTGGATTCTAGCGTTGCTACAAAGTCTTTCAACTTTGTCCCTGATACAAAAGGACGATATTATGGTGACTGAAGGGAGTTCGTAGTTTTAAAAAAACAACACATAGTCAAACGAAGCAAGCATTTGAGGTAACAAAATCTGATTTTTAAGTCTCTTCTTTAAAGAACTAAAAGGGTGATAACAAAAGGAAACTCCACATACTTTGGGACTCATGTATACCTAACAAGTCAGATGGACATCTATAGACAGGAAATTATGAGATTTAAGTTATATACTACTCTATCAATATAACTTTGGGACTCATGTATACCTAACAAGTCAGATGGACATCTATAGACAGGAAATTTATGAGATTTAAGTTATATACTACTCTATCAATATAATTTAACTCGTCATTGCAGGTTATTACTTTGTTAGCATATCAAACTTAATATGGAGAGTTACAAATTGTTGTTGGTCAACTTAACTACACCATCAGTGCATAGAACATGAACGTGTATAACCAATATACTTTATTAGCTGGAATCTTACACACCTTGAGATTCAGCCTTTACTTTCACTGCTATCTTCACAGCAGCATCAAAGAAATCAGCAACTTTCACAAAATCTTCCTCAAGAAATCCCCGAGAAGTGAGTGCAGGAGTTCCTGATTAACAACCGTTTTATCGAGTTTGTTTACGATGAAGACTAACTCAATGAAGAAACTATCATAGAGAGAGGTGTTTTACCCATTCTGATGCCACCGGGGACCATGGCAGATACATCTCCTGGAACAGTGTTCTTGTTGGCTGCAATATGTACAGCTTCCAAGACTTTTTCAACCCTGGAACCATCAATACCCTGTAAAAGGACAGGGCTCAATACGTGCTGTGTACTATTTCTTTAAGATGCCAATATATAACATGCAGCAACCTCATGCACTGAAATCTCATCTGATCTTTATAACAGCTCACTGTAATAACTGTATTGCTTGATTTGATAATTCATCAAGAGCAATTGTTACATTCACTAGTCCTCTCAGAGAACTCACAGAGGAAAGTTTTGCCCTTGTCCTAAGAGATCGTACTTTACCTTGGTTTTCAGGTTCACCAAAACCAAGTGATTATCGGTTCCTCCAGAGACAAGTTCATAGCCCTTCTCCCCTAAAGCCTGCAAGATGGAAAATATGCAGCAGCAACGAAGAAAGTGGTATTATGGAGATAATGACTCAGCCATAATTTATAGCTTACTGAAAATAAACTGTAGAATTTCACTAATATGCACTCTATTGGGAACTGCATTCTTCATTGACTCTTACCTGGGCAAATTTTGAGCAGTTGCTGAGGACTTGCTCTTGGTAAGCTCTGTATTCTGGAGTCGTTGCCTGCATTTAGTAGGATTAGAAGCATAATGAGAACAAGCACCATCACAACGGTTTACATAAATTACCTAAGAAATACTCAAGAGCAAAATGGAATGCCTTTTCGAGTTAGTGAAATTATTTCAGAAAGTGTAGAAGCCAACAAGAAGAAAGAAGAATTTCCAATGGCTAGAGAGGTCGGCTCTTCTAAAAACTCTCAAAACTCTTCGAATACAGTAATACATAAATGACTTTCATGAATGTTTTTAGGCCTTTTCGGAAAATGCAAGAATATTTGAATTGGATGTAATAGCCTTTTCCATCTTTTCTCATTTCGATAGGCATCCTACCCTCTTTAGTTTGTAGTCCTCGACTAGCTGCTTCATATAATCATAATATGTTTTTCACCACTTTGAGGAAAAAAATTACTGTAAGATTCAATAAGACATCACAAGTACTATCTATGGGTGTTTATCCGGGACAATAGGTGCTCTGTATTCTGCTTGCTACACAAAATCATTTGCTGAACTAAGGTCAAAACCGTTCAGCTCTTAAATCTCAAAAAGCTTGTTTCATCGCGTAGCACAGATCTTTTACATCCCTGAATAATGAGTAAGAAGATCTTTTACTTAGCCAGTGGCTATACAATTGACGGAACTATCAAAAATGCTGTTGTAAAGATATGAAACCTGTTTCAAGGCAACTGCCAAGCCAGTAATGGTGTGATTGTGGGGGCCACCTTGAAGTCCAGGAAAGACTGCCTGATTAATTTTTTCTTCATAGTCGTACAAGACCTTCAAAATTAACATGACATAATTATGCTATTAGTTTCAACACTACCTAGTAGGCGATATGTCTCCTAGATTTATCCAGCAAGTAGAAAAGAGTCCTACAAAACTGGTTGAATATTAAGAGATGTGCTGCTGAAGTAACAGTTAAGTGGAAGTCTTCTCTTTAACTAACCTCCTTGCCTTGCTTGTTAACCTCTTTAACACCCTTCCTGAAGAAAATCATAGCACCACGAGGCCCACGAAGGGACTTGTGGGTTGTGGTAGTGACAACATCCGCATAATCAAATGGTGATGGGATGACTCCAGCTGCAACCAATCCACTAATGTGTGCCATATCTGCTAGCAAAATAGCCTTCTGTTTGTTGCAAACCTGTCAGATATGCAAAAAAGCACTAGTTCAAATGCCTTCTCTAAATTTTATTAAGTTGATATAGACAACTAAAGTAAATACTGCATAATGGTAAAGTAAAGTTTACCTTACGGATTCGTTCATAGTCATAAAGGCGTGCATAGGCACTAGCACCAGCAACAATTAATTTTGGCCTAAAGAGTGTGGCACTTTTCTCAAGCTGCATAGAAACATAAAAAGCCACAAATTATTCAAAAAGAAAAGGTATCTGTTATTAAGAACCTAACATCCAAGCACGAAGTAAAATAGATCAGCCTTCAATAACTTAGTATCTGAATAAACATTTATAAGTTTCTTTTACACTTGCTAACATAACCAGATGAAAAATCAGTTTTAAGAAGTAAAACGAAACTTCAATATAATCTTAAAAATGTATTAATGGAGGCAACGCCAGCTCCAACATATTGTCTCGTACTGATGAAATATTATTTGCACTGAATCAAGGATGGACCTTCTGATATCACATTATGTTACTTTTCCTTATCAAATTATGATTTGTGCCTCTACATAACTTTTTGCGTCAAAGACAACGAACTCTGAACAAGAAACTGGACTTACAATGTTGAATATGATTATACGAGTTCTCGAGTACACTATTCAAAAGGAGAGGATGAAGGGTAGAAGTCAAATGAAAAGAACTATAAAAAGAAAGCAGAAACTACCTGGTCATAATCAATATAGCCAGTGCTCTCATTGAGTCTGTATGGCATTGTCTCAAAGAATATAGAGACCGCAGATATCTTCTTTGTATCAGTCTGTGATAATTAAACATAACATAAGACAACCCTATATAATGTAATCAAAATTAAACCATAGAATAATTACACTAGAAAGAAGAACTCAAGTTTTGCCAAGAAATAAGCCGACTCCAACTCCAGATCTGTACAGCATGTATGAACATAATAGATACATGCACTCATGTATGCGCCAATTCAAATGCGCTGAACTTCATATAACTCAAATTTTACCGGTAATAAATGTAAGATCATGCATGATCTTAAAGCAGAAAAAATTGGTCTTATAAAGTATGGTCTGCGTACACTTTACCCTCCCCAGACCCCACATTGTGGGATTTCACTAGGTATGTTGTTGTTGTTGTTGTATAAAGTGGCAAAGCATCACCAACATATTAAGTTATTACTCTAAGAATCGATGCAATATATGAACCAACCAGATAGAAATTGTATACAGACAGATATAAGCACGTTTAACAGCATTCCAGTTTACACTGTCTTTACTCACATATCAGATAAAATTTATGGGGTGTTGGCTTAAATCCTAGTGAAATTCTTCATTCACAACAATGCTAAAGCAGAAGAACATAAGTAATATAACTAAATGCACCTCATAGAATCCCAGAAAACATTAATTTTCCAGTACCAAGGACCCTGGAAGGAGTACAGTATTTACACCACAAGGCACAAACCACTAACGCAAGCTTCTTCAGTGCTCACACTTTTTAATGCTGTGCTGGTTCTCAACAGCCAGAAAACGTGTCATTTAGGATGAGAAACAACAGAATATAGAAGCACCTGATATCCATGAGAAAGATGTCCACCATGAGGAAGATCAAGAGCCATGATCCGTTCATGAGGTTTTAATAATGCAGTGTAAACATGGAAATTAGCCGGTGATCCTGATAGAGGCTGCACATTCACTGCATTAATAAAAGGTTAATTGAGGATGATTACTTTTATTTCTAGCACCATTTGTGATGAAATATAATCTGAGGACTACACCCTAAAATGAATTAAACCTATTACCTCCCCATTTTGCAGGATCCAACCTGAATGCTTCCAAAGCACGTTTCTGGCATAAGGTTTCTGCCATGTCTATGTACCTGGACAGCCACTCATTCTTTCATAATAGGAAAAGAAAATCTGATATTCATATAGCTAACTGATGAAATATAGTTTAATGAAACAAGACTTAGGAGAAGGAAAAATAGTAAACATTCTGCATACTCATTTCCTCCATAATATCTGGCGCCAGGATATCCTTCACTATACTTGTTAGTCATAACTGATCCAACTGCTTGCATCACCGAAACGGAAGTGAAGTTTTCTGATGGAATGAGTTCGAGCCCCTAAAGAAAGCATTTTGTAACTCTGGTAAGACATTTAACTTCCATAACTTCTTCTTTGCATCTTAAACAAAGGAAAGACAATTATCACATATACTATATGTGATAAGAAGAGTAAAAGGATCGAGACATAATAATTCTTAGCTAGCCTTTTTTCTGATAAAAAATTATTAGCTAAGCATTCTATGCTCTTAATAGGAGATTGATCGGTTAGTTAATTTCAGCAAATAAGACTCCCCACCAAGTAATCTGAAAAGCGTTTGCATCCAAAGGTGGGGTCTAGTGGACAATAAAATGGGTGAAAAGTGAAGACCAAGGCTCAAATCCCAGCCAAGACAAATTATCAAATCAATCAATTAAGCCTTAATCCAAAATTGGTTGAGGTCAGCTATACCAATATAAGTAACTGAACAAAATTTGAGCGAGCAAGAGGTGAAAAAAAACAAAGAAACAGAACCTTCCATTGACGGGCTTTCTCATGCTCAATAATATCAGCAATCTCAGGATCAACAACCTCTAGTGGAGCATTCAGTTGCTTTGGCCACTGAAGAGTATTCAGGCTTTCAAGTTAGAAATGAAAAGACACGAGTATAAGTACAATTAAACAACAAACAGATTCCAATTCATAACGAGCTTACGGTGACTCCAGATTTTTCCTTGTCGTAGACAGCTTCACTAGGCAAAGATGACTGCAACAACAACATACATTAATCAAACTAAGCAAAGGCAAGAGAACTTAAGGTAATACTACTAAAGAAAGACGAACCATGTAATAGAGAGAGCCACCATTGTGGAGACGCTTAATGGGCTTGTCAACAGTAGAGGACAGCTTACGAAGAGCTATTGCCATAGCCATTGCAGTTATCCTCCTTCTGCACCACCTAACACATACACACACACACACACATACTGAAAGAGTTTTGTGAATATTTTTGTCTTGAGTGGAATTTGGAAGATGATGTTTGGGTGGTGCAAGAAATTTGGATAAATTTTCTGGTCCTTATGGCGCCACCTTATACTCATATTCCATATCCTTTTCTTTTTACTCATGTTAAAAGTTAATTAACGGCTAAGGAGAGTGTTTAAAATCCTGACCATATCTGCATGTATTTGGAATACATTGGCACTCATTACTTATTTTATGGTAATAAATTCAAACATAGCATAGTTTGATTTTTGTGCATTAAAGTGTAAAAATTAGTTAAGTTAGACCTATAATACTGTAAACAGTAACCGGTAATTTTGTTTTCCTAGGAAGTTTAAGGTGTGGTAACTAGAAAAATAATACTAGTATAATAATCTGCTAGTGTAAAAATAAAATGTCCATTAAGTATTAACTAACTTAGGTCCTTTTAAAAATTAATATATGACTCCCTAAGGATCCCAGAAAAGGGAAGAGAGGGAAACCACTGATTCAATTGTTTGTGGGGCATATGCGTATCTTCCATGAATGCACTCTTTGAATTGAAGTTGAAAAAGAGATATTTGAGTTGGAAGTGGAAAATGTCGTTACTTTAGCCATCCTATTCTGTAATACCAACCATAGATGCCCTATCCAACCTACAAGTTTATAGCCACAAAGGCGACTCTCCAAGATTAATGTTTCTTTAACCTGTTATGGAATTTGGGGAAGCCTTCTCCTTGGGACATTTTGATCTTTCTTGGAATTTACGAACCCACTTGGGTCACTATATACCCTCCGGTGACCCAGCCGTGGGTCCAATGGCACGACGACAGAGGTTTTGAATGGGCCTGAAGAGACAATCTTGTTCATTCCCAGATGGAATCTGAAAGGCTCTTTTGATCTGTAATTATTTGGGCTTTTTACACTTATTTGCCCGTCCATTATAAACTTAAATGGGCTTAGTGGTCTAGCTCAAACTTGGGCCTGATTTTTTATTGGGGAAAAGAACGTCGCTATCCCGAAAACAAAATAATTACCGGCTCATATCCCTCTTACTTTCATGCACCTAAAACTATTTACCCAAAATTATAATACCAATATGGTATATAAATATACTGAGATGATATCATGTTCATTTATTCAAAAGACACACTTTTCTCTATCTTATATACGTATGATATCATGGAGAACTGCTTCAGTCCTTCAATAAGACACTCCTAGTACTCTGTGATACCATCGTGGTACATAAATATACCGAGACGATATCATGAAAGACTGCTTCAGTCTTTCTCTTAGTCCTCCATGATACCATCATGATATATAAATATAATGTGATAATATACTGGAGGAAGGATTTTGGGCGAGGGGGGTACTCGAGTAAATATTTTCGGCCGGTTAGGTAAGAAGCGAATTTAGTTTAGGAGAGGGCATGAGCGGGTAAATATTTTACATTTTAAGCTTATTTGGTGTTGTTTTCGCTTTTTTATTTCATTTTAGTCTCTTTTCACGTAAAAATTGTAGGGACCTCAGGAAGTCCTAGAAAATAAGTATTAAATTATATAATCTACAACTATTTCTAATTTACATAATCTACAATATATACCCTATAAATGAGTAAATGAGAAAATCTTTAGATATGGTAATTTTCGTATAAATAAGGTCATTAAATCTGATAGGTTATATTTTTTCCATTAAGTAATTTGTCCCTAAAAATTTCTCCATTCCTACCTTTCAATAAGGAAACAATATCATCAAACCCCAGAAATACTCCATTAACAAACGCTACAAATACTCATTCGGTACAATTTGCTCATACGCTCCATCTTCTATTAGATAATATTGTAATATTGTGTACTGCATATATATTATACATAAGGTATTATTATACTATATACTATGTATATAATATACAAACTTAAGTATACTAATTCCTACTATTATGCCCAGAAATATTTTGTTACCTTCTTTTAATTACACTTACCAACTTGAATATATACATGGTATTATTATATTATATAATGTATATAATATAAAAATTTAATATACTAATTCTTACTATTAACAAATATTTTATTACCGTCTTTCCAATTACACTTACCAATTTGAATATACCATATATATTCTTAGACGTATTTTGCCCCTAGAAACAAAAATAATGTGAAAAAGTGGCAACACATGCTTAAAAATTATAACAAAAAAAAACTGAAAATATTAAGTAATAAAACTACAAATACGAAATAGTAGTGCAAATCAGAAGACTTTAAATCTGTATATAAAAGCAAAGTTTGAGAAATTGTATTTCTGAGAGCTTGAGGAGATGGATATAGAAGGAGAGAGAGCATGATATTGAAGATTAGAGCACCTTTTGATTGATAAGATAAGTTTTTAGGTGAGAGAATTAGATTTTATTGTGCATTTAGTTAGGAGAGATTTTTTAGAGATTTGAAAGATTGTATATAATATAATTAAAAGTTTAAAAAATAAAAAAATTGTATTAATGCAATTTTTTTAAAGTAGTTCTAACTTTTGAAGATTAATTTTTAAAATGTCGTATCTGTGTTGTTTTTTCCAAAATTGTACGGTTAGCCGCTTTTTGGACGGATTTTGTGAAACATACTTTAATGTTTAAAAATCCTTGAAAAATAGTAACTTTTGGTGTGGATATGCGATGTCAGTGCCATGCATTTCGAAATTAAAGAAGAGAAAAATCCAAAATATTATCATGGATTTTGAAATCCATAGCACTACCATGAATTTCGAACTTAAAAAGAGTAAAACTCCATGATAATATTCTGGATCGTC
Source organism: Lycium barbarum (assembly GCF_019175385.1). Taxonomy (NCBI): domain Eukaryota; kingdom Viridiplantae; phylum Streptophyta; class Magnoliopsida; order Solanales; family Solanaceae; genus Lycium; species Lycium barbarum. The sequence goes on along the minus strand of NC_083348.1, from coordinate 95,305,391 downwards.
CATATCTCCATATCTCTAGTGGAGCATTCAGTTGATAATAATATTCTGGATCGTCCAGGATACAGTGCTAGCCTGTCTTGTACCTGTCGTTGGCACTTATGCCCCTATTTTATGATGGTCTTTAATTTTTTCCCCTCATAACAATTTTTTTTTTTTTTGCGGGGCATAAGTTTATATCTTCACATCATAATATCACACAAGTTATACCCTTCATGACTAAGAACTTATGCCCTACTACGCAAAAGTTCGATTTCTAAAGGATAAAAATTAAAGAACAGCCCGTTTGAAGGGAAAATCGTGCATTTTCTGGTAATATTTACCATAAAATTGCCTTCCTAAACGAGAATTTGCCTCAATGAGCACTTGCCTATATTGCCTCCATGGACATTTCACTCTTTTTATCCTTTACTTTGTCCTCTTACATACTGTAGCGGAGCCACATAGAGCCGAGGGTGTTCATCCGAACCCCCTTGACGGAAAAAAAACACTGTTTTTACAAGGTTAAAATTATTTTTTATGTATATATAGTAGATGTTGAACCCCCTTAGGCTTCTTCGTATGTTTACTTTTTTATATTTTGAACCCCTCGGCGGAAATCCTGACTCCGCCACTGCTTACATACAATACTAGATTAGCTATAAGACTTTTTCCTTGAGTCCACACATATATGTGGTGATCGTGCGCGCCCTTTTGGTATGAATAGTTCATCGGTTTGGGCAGGGCAATGAAAGGAATCTCATGGCTAAATTCGGCTGAGCATATAATATAAGAAAAATATACAGCATCATTTTAATTTCCCTGGTTTTGTTGGTATACTTAAGGCCAAGAATCGTCTGCTTGTTCTATGCATTTGTTCTCCATGGCGACAAGAGTAGTTAGCGGTGGGTATGGGCTGATACATTACCAAAATTCACATGATTTACAAATGGCTCTTTAACCTCTTGTCTCCTAATTTCATATCTTTTTTCATTTCTTTCGGCATTTTCTATGTTTATTCTTTTCTCCTAATGAATGCGAGAACAAAAAAGACAACTGGATAGTAGAGCTACTTAGTAGCCTAATTTGAAAAATAGGCCCAAAAGGCAAACATCATGTAAAGTAGAAAATATTCTTTTCTTACGAGTTCGGCACTTTTGTAACCCAAAAAAAATAATTTGGAACCAAACTAACTCATTAAAAAAAAAAAAAAACTAAACTAGGCTTCACGCACAGATTCTGTGCGTGAAAGGGCCAAAGCGTACATTTACATTTTGTCCCTTTCACGCACAGAATCTGTGCGTGAAACCCTTACGTAAAACCCGACCCAACCTTTATTCTTTCTCTTATCAAACTCAAAAATTAAGGTATTTTGCGCACTTTGATCGAAGATTAGTCACATTTCAAAACACCGGGATATAAATATTTTATATAGAACTTAATATTTTTTTAGTGTACAATAATATCGGCTCATTACATCAAGTATACATATACATTTGGATTGTCGTTTTAGGGGTTGTAAAGTGCTCCGAAGTACGTTTGAAAACTTGTTATATTTAGGTTTAAGTGCCATATTTTATAGGGTGAGATTCTTTTATGTCTTTTTTATTTTGGTATTGTGTAATCCACACTTTTTGAATGTGCAAAAATAAATATAATATTTAAAAATAATTCATCCAATACGAGAGGTTCATAATAATTGAAAAATATTTCATTCCATTAGCAACGAAATACATCATTAAATTACAATAGACTAAAAAAAAATAATCAAGTTCTAGACACTCTTCTACTTCCAGATGTGCTGCCACCACGAGAGTTTTGCCCACATGAACGCTTATCATGCCCAAATTGCTTACATGTCGAGCACTTGCGAGAGTAAGTCTTTTCGCTAATATCAATTTGATTGTGATAACGGGTTAGCTTATTTTTTTCCCAATTTACGGATATGGTTCTTGTTCGCAATCATAGAAAACGGCGCGACTGACCAATAAACTTGATCACCAAGGGGCCGGAATTGGCCAGAATATGCTTTAAGGTATTTTACGACCTTATATTCCTCCGCCATATAATCAGTTACATTTCTGGCGTTCTCTCAAAGCACTTGACTGCATGAGAACATGGCATGTGGTACGTTTGCCACTTACCACAAGTGCATGATTGTGTACGCTCAGTAACGATATGTTTGTTTCCTCCTTTGCCGTCGCAATAACCCGTTCTAACTTCATACACTCGTTGAACGACGTCATACTCGGTCGTTTGGTGACCCTCTGCCTTTCTTCTATAGTGCTCCATTTTTTTGTAGGGCTTTGACATCCATGTTCCCTCGTCGGTTAATATAGCTATGGCCTGCCTTGTCCTATCCGCAAATCGCTCCACGACCTGCTTGAAAGTTAGTCTTACCATTGCGGTGACAGGTAGTCCTCGAGCAGATTTGAGGAGTCCATTGAAAGACTTCGAGCTGTTCGTCATGAGCATGCCCCATCTCCTTCCACCATCAGCATAAAGAGTCCATTTTTCAACTTCTAATTTCATCAACCAAACATATGCCTCTTCACTCACTTCCCTTAGCAGCTCCATTTTTGCAGCCCATTTTCTTTGTTGATGCTGCATCGTAGCCCCCTCATCAATTTATTTACAGTGTCATTTCCAAACTTTGTTTGCAAATTAGCCTTTAAGTGCCTTAAGCAATATCGATGGTAAGCATGTGGAGGCTGCCACCCTTCCAGAGTACGCATATTGTGCAATATGCCTTTATGATGATCCGATAGGACACATATGCCCTGACGACCCTTAATAACATGAGTTTGTAGATGATTCAAGAACATCCCCCATGTCTCGTTGCTCAAGTTGGCGGCAATTGCGAAAGCAAGAGGAAATATTGACCCATTGACATCCATACCTACTGCAATTAGGAGCTTAATGTCATCTCGGCCATACACATGGGTCCCATCTATCGATATCACATTCTTGTAATGAGCAAAACCATCAATACTTGGTTTGAATGCCCAAAAGACGAAGTCAAAAATTCTGCCCTCTAAAAGCCGCCACTGTACAACATGTCAGGATTAGCATGTTGTAGAGCTGCCATATACCCCGGCAACGGCTGAAAAGAGGATTCTCAAGTTCCAAAGATCGTTTCAGAAGCACGTCGATGCTCGAGAAATCCCTTTCTCTTGCTTATGATTTTACCATTGTTATACCCTATTTTAACCGGGATCAAAATAGTTTATAACATCTCGGTAATTCCGGGGTTAATTAAAGTTAAGGGAGTCGCCACCTAATTATTTATGGTGAATTAGGACACCTAAAGTTCATTAAAGTTATTTTCTAAAGTCTAACTCCGTTTTAAAGTCTATAAAATTTAAGATTCTAGGTACGGGTTTAACTAATTTAAAGGGAAGATGTTAGGCATCCTTTAAATTCCATTAATAATGGTTAACCGACCGGACTGAGGTGAATTAATTAAGGCTGAAAAATGTGGATGCAACTCTATATCTTAAATTTCTTAAAATCTCCAACTTCGGTCTCTCTATTTTGTGTTAACTGAATTGCATAAAATCTATGGTTAAAATGTCACTTAACTCATTCCCAATAAATAGCATTGTTGTATGTATTCCTCTTTATGGACTCTTGATTATTACTACTCATCAATATTTCTTGGATATTTTATTCATCCGATAATTAATTCCTTTACTCAAGCAGTTGGGTTATTGATTTTAATCTCTAAACTTAAATCACATTCTATATAATAACCAAAATATCTTAGCTACTGCCCTTGAGGAAGTATACTACCGCCTGTGATAAAAATACTCCCTTAATTTACTAGTTGTAGATAAATTTTAGCATGACTAAATAAAATCGGTTATTAGTCTTATTGTTCACCAAATACCACACAAACAAATAGAGCAAACAAATCAAGTAAAGTACTAGTTGCACAATACAAATTAAAGTCACAAAAATAAAATAGAAGAGTAAGAATGATTTAAATGGGCTCAGCCCATTTCAGAATTGCTGCTGTCCGCTGCTGTTGGGCTGACTAGATAGAGAAATTACGTTGGGCTTTTAGCCCAACACCGAATGCGGGAGATGACGAGTCCTCGAACTCGTATGCGATGGTCATGCATAAAACAAAAGAAAAAGATTAGTAAAGTGAAGATATACAAGAAAATAATATCCAATATACAGGGCGGTATATACCGGAATATATAAACATTTGCATACATCTGTGCACCTTATGTATAGATTAAACTAGCAAGAGATTGCAATTAACTTGGGATTAAAATATATAGTAGAGCATGTAGAAGACGTATCGTAAGTAAGACTCTTTAAGCAACAACTTATTGTATGTAGTTTTACTACATGAAGGTCTGGTTATAGAGGGCAGCGAAACCCAAATCAAGTTTTATAAAAAAGAAAGTTCACATGTTGTTTTGACAGTAATCCTTATTGTCCATGTTTATATTGAGTCAAACTCATAAATGAGATATATCTACCCCTATGCAAACAGTAGCAGCAGAGTTAGTACGGGGAATTTAGAAGAGAAGAAGTCAGTTAAACTGAATCATGTTCGAGTTTCTCAACACATCATATGTTATAAATAAGAGAGGAAGCAGATAGAAAAATCCTTTCAAAGTTTCTATAGGCAGTCACAGTTCTCGGTTTTCGCAAATAACATTGTCGAATATCCTTAAGCAATTTGTCCCCTTACTACATTAGTTTTGACAGATGGTTTCTCCAGATGAGCTCAGAACAAAACACATCAAGTAAACTCTCACTTCGACATTATTTCCAGTTAACAGAATGAAACATTACTAGGGCATTCAGGGGTTTGCAACTCTACTCACCTAAGGCAATGTATTGATATTTTAACCTCACATAAGTCACTGATTACTACTTCAGGCTAAGATCAGAGGGAATACTCATATTCCATGCTAAGACAGGTTCTAGAAAAGAAAGGCATAGATCCTTTACAAGGTTTCATCCCATAATACTATGCATTCAAATAAACATTCCCTTAATCCCTTAAGTTAGTTACAATCAGCTAACCAACAAATTGTCATCGAACATTACAGCTCAGTTATTTCGTGCAGAGAGCAATAGATAAACACAGATTAAAGGAATAAGGTACTGGATATTAAACCAAGTTTTGGACCAAAGGTGAGGGAGAAGAAATACACAGATTGAGAGCAGAAATCATTTAAATGCACAATAAAGGCAGTCAGCACCTCAGATATAAAAAATATTGAACCAAATCTAACCGAGATTTCTACTTTATTAGTTCAAAACACAAATATGCTCATTTAAGAGTGCAGGACACTTGAATATATTTTTTATAAGAAAATCAGAATTGTTGAAGCCTAAAATAATACCTAATCCCCTGATAAGTTGGTATTTTACCAACTTATCTCTTCTTTAATCTTATATTTTTTCTATATTTGCTTGAGAAAATAGTGTATTTAATATCATTTACATCTATTTTACAGGTCTTATGTGATTTATAAGTGATCAGAAGAAACCAAGTGAAAATTTAGTCAAAAAGAGGCCAAATGGGACAGTTTTGCAAAAACAGGACAGAACTGCAAAAAACGGACAGAACTGCAAAAACTGAAAGTTGGGGCATATTTTGTCATTGTTTTGACTTGAAAAAATCTGGGCATAAAGAGAGGCTTAGGGCAACAAAACATGATCATCTTTGGCACAACACACAAGTTCTTGGAGGCTAGGGTTCATCACCAACACCTTGGAAGAGAAGATTTGGAGACACCAATGAGAAATTCTTTACCCATTTCTTCTACTCTTGCTATGTATTGAATATTTATGTGTGTAGTATTTCATTTCAATACTTGAGTTTCGTTTATGGAAATATTCTTGATTAAAGTTTGGATTGAATCTCTTGTTTTGCTTATGTGTTGAATGATTTTATTCCTAATGAAGTGAGTTATTGTTTCTTTAATTAATCTCATTTTGAATGATTCTTAAGGGAGTAGCTAACCCTAAGACTTGCCCATTTATTTCGGTTTAAACTTGGAAGAGGCAAACTCGGGATTGGGAAAGATTAATTAACAAGAATTTGGGGCGTTAACCCTCATCTAATGGAAATCGACCTAGGAATAGGCGACACCACTTGTAGCCATATTCGGGTGTTCTTAATGCTCCTAATTGCTTTAGGGATATTCAATTAGGTAGTCTAGTTAGTCTTCGGAAGAAGCTAATTTAGAGTCATTATCCGAGGCTAAGTAATATAAACTCACCATTATTTGTAAATCATGAAGTACATTGGATTGTTACTTGAGCGTAGTTTCCCTTGTATCCATGCTTGTGGCCATTGATCATTTTACTTGCTTTCTAGGTTAGTTTACATTTTTGCATTAGTTATAATTCTCTCAAACAAAACCAAAACATTATCTATCGTTTGGCTTTAGCGTAGTTGGTGAAAATTCCTACTTTTCCTAATCGCCTACATATTGTTCTCTGTGGGATTCGACCCCGACTCATAGTTGGGTAAATTATATTTGCATACGACCGTGCCCATTCTAATTAATAGGGTGGATTTGGACGTTATCAAAAATGGCGTCGTTGCCGGGGAACAATTTGGCGTATTTGGGTTAGTTTGGGATTTAAGCTAACTCGCTTTGGTTCAAACTTTCTTTGCTTTATAAAAATTTAAAAAAAAAAACTGTCCAGTTCTGAAATTTTGCAGAAACTGTCCAGTTCTGAAAAACTGTCCAGTTTTTGCATTTGCAGAAACTGTCCAGTTTTTGCTTCTGCAAAACTGTCCAGTTTCTGAAAAACTGTCCAGTTTTTGTTTCTGCAAAACTGTCCAGTTTTTGCTTTTGCTAAAAAAAAATGGGATCATATAATGAAAATTGGTTGGATGGTAGTTGTTCATACTTTGATGACCCATGCCCATATTGTGGAGGACCTCACTTTTGGCAAGATTGTGAAAATGCTCCCAGGAGAGAGATGTGTGCACCGTCTCAATCCTATGATGGGAATATTTGTAATATATGTGGTGGTCAAAATGGACATTGGAGTGATTGTCCTAATTATTTTCCTTCCCCTCCCCCAAGTTGTTCTAATGAAAATACTAGTTGTGCTTTTGAGTTTAATAGGAACAATGATATGGCAAACGAAGGGCAAAGTACCGGATATGAAGGTATCATGGAATTGCTCCAAGCATACTTTGACCGGGAAAGGGAGGAGGAGCGAGAACTCGTCGGGCAATCCATTTTGGAAATGAACAAATCACTTGAGGATGAAAATTTTTCAATTTCCATGGATGTGCCTATTCCTCAAAATGAAGTAGTTGAAGAAGATATTTCAAATTTACAAGATGAGCCCGAAAATTCTTGTGACCCCAACAAGAGTTGTGAAATTGAAAAAGTGGTTCAACTTGAAGAAAATGAGTCAAGTCATAAAGGAGAAATCTCCAATACTCGAAAAGAGGAAATTGAGGAAATGTTAAGTGGCATCATGGGGAGAAATGAAAAATATGGAAAAATTGTGGCCAAATGGTGGGAAGTAGTTCAATATGGAGATGATGAAACTATCCAAAACATGGATTTCACCACGTTAGGATTTTTACAAGCTTTGGACGATTCTCACCATGAAGACAAACTTGACAAAGTGGATATTATGAGCCAAGATTGGCTAATGAATCAAGCTCAACAACTTGAACTCTATGGGGATCACCGTGATGGCTTTTCACGGATGATAGAAGAATTGCTAAAAATGCATGTGGAGAAAAGTCAAGAAGTGGAGTTACTTGAAATTGCTATAAAAAAATTGGAGGCCGAATTGAATGCAAAGATTGAGGCATGTGACGCTCAACATCAAAAGGCCATGGATAGTAGTTTTAAGTTGATTTCCAATGAAGAAGTGGTCACTATTGATTTTCAAGAGCTAATGATAAATTACCAACCAACAAATCCAAAAATAGTGAATGATGCCGAGATTGAAGAAATGATACTAGAGTTGCATAAAAAAGTTCATGAAATCATTTTTGAAGACTCTAGTTCATTTATGGGTAAGGATGTCAAAATTCATGCAAATTTGAAATTTGAGCGCGTTGGACCACATTCGAAACATTTTTCAACATTGTGCTTGGTTGATGATATGGAAGTTGAACCAAACAAGCCAATGGAGAATTTTGGATATGAAGAAGAAAGCGTTTTTATTTTGAAGTTTGCTATGCCAAGAAGACAAAAGGGCATTCCTCACTCAAAGGCCAAAAAGTGCAAAATGCGACATCCGAGAGTTGGCCTCTTTGCTTTCCTACCACCGCCTCATGAGCATCACCGGAATCTTGATTCAAAGTTGGGGCGCAAATTCATATCTTCCAAATGGAGGGAAAAGTGGTAAAAGGTAACCGTCGTGCCGCGACGTTAACTTAAGCGCTTGGTGGGAGGCAACTCATCGTTTTAAAAATTTTAAATTATTTTTGAAATTTGATTGTTTAGAATAGTTTTGTTTCTGGTTTTTGACTAATCTGCAAAGTTTCAGAATTTTTGGAGTTGTTTTGAGCAGGCCGAATTTTCGGACAGCCCCAAACCAGTAGCTGCTGAAAATTGCAGAAACTGTCCAGTTTTTGCAAAACTGTCCAGTTTCTGCAAAACTGTCCAGTTCTGAAAAATTGTCCAGCTTCTGCAAAACTGTCCAGTTCTGAAAAACTGTCCAGTTTTTGCTTGTGCAGTGAGGACACTGCAATGTTTTTAGTTGGGGGTGGCATGTGGTAGCACGCTATATTTTGGTTATGCTTGATTGTGTGCCCTTGTCGGGTTTATTTTGTGACTGTTGGTGTGACTGTGGATAAATGTTACAAATGGAACTTGCTCAAATTCTTGAAAATTTCGTTCTTTTTGCATGTTGTGGATTAGTCACTTTTGTTATTTTATTTCCGTTCTAAGTTAGGTAGTTTAGGAGTAAAAATGGTGTTGGGATGTGATTTTTTACCCCTTGGCTAATTTTTGGCTTGCTTGGTACCAACTTATTTAAACCTTAACATATGAACTCTTGATTTTGGAAAAAGAAAAATGATTGAAGTAAGGTTTCTTGTTGTGACTTTTAGATTTAATTTTTTGCTCTTACTTTCACTAATTAGTCTCTTTAGGCTATGAGTGACTTTTTGAGTTCATTTGTTTCAATTGGTTCTTGGATACATATTCTACTTGAGTTTTCATGTGCCATGTGTGATGAGGTTTATTTGTGAGTTCTTTTACATTATTTGTGGTCTAGAACTTGCCCGGAATGAGTTTCAAGGCGAAATCCTAGACTACACTTGGTTTGAAAAATGATGTTAGGCCTTTCTTGAACCGCTTTTGTTGCCTTGACTTTCCTACCCTTGCATATTTTCCCTAGTCAACCCCTTTTGAGCCTTTAACCTTTTCTTTGGCAACCATATTACAGGCTTTAACATTCTGTTCTTCATTGATCCATCTTTTGGTACCCTACCTCCTTAAGTGCGTTGAAAGTGCAAACGTAGGCTAAAAGCCTAAGTTTGGGGGTGATAGTTGGAAAAAGTTGTGATGTGGGAGTTACTTTAAGGTGAAAGAAAAAAAATGAAGTAGTAAAAAAAAAAAAAATGGAAACTTCCTTGTTATTTTGAAAAAGAAAAAAAAAAGGAAGGAATAATGAAGAGTTGTGAATAAAGGGAAGACTAGTTGGTGAAATGAAAAATGAAGAAAAGGGTGGAAATTTCAAAGGAAGTGTGCTTTGATTGTTGAAAATTGTAGTGCTTAGGGAGGTTTTTGAGTCACTATTTCCAAATTATGTTCCTACCTTAACCAAAAGCCTACATTACAACCCTTTAAGTCCTAATTGATTTTGAACCAAGTGTGTCTATATTAGTGGAGAAATACATTAAGGGCAAGTTTATGGTACTACTTGTGCAATTGAACATCTTTGTGAGAGAAGAGAGTTAATTCTTTCTATTTAATATCCCGTTGTGTTTTGACTTACATTTTCTAAATGTGGGATTCTCTCTTGAGTGTGAGGGCACATGAGAATTTAAGTTGTGAAATTGTTCCATTTTCCAATTGAGAGGAATGAACAAAAGAAAGTTGTTTTGTGATAAGGAGTCAAATTTTGAAGCTTTAGTGTCATGACTTGATTGCTACTTTGATCAACTTGGTGTTTGAGCACTTGAAAAGAAAATGAAGTTTTTAAGAAGAAGTTGGTGATTCATATGTTTTGAATTAATTGTTGGTACCAATCAAAGTCATGTTTTTGTGCTTAAAGTAGACTTTTTAATTTGGTATGATGTTGGTGCACTATTGAGTCAATTCCTTAGAAAGAGATTTTATGTTTTGAATTGCTTGAGGACAAGCAATAGTTTAAGTTTGGGGGTTTGATAAGTTGGTATTTTACCAACTTATCTCTTCTTTAATCTTATATTTTTTCTATATTTGCTTGAGAAAATAGTGTATTTAATATCATTTACATCTATTTTACAGGTCTTATGTGATTTATAAGTGATCAGAAGAAACCAAGTGAAAATTTAGTCAAAAAGAGGCCAAATGGGACAGTTTTGCAAAAACAGGACAGAACTGCAAAAAACGGACAGAACTGCAAAAACTGAAAGTTGGGGCATATTTTGTCATTGTTTTGACTTGAAAAAATCTGGGCATAAAGAGAGGCTTAGGGCAACAAAACATGATCATCTTTGGCACAACACACAAGTTCTTGGAGGCTAGGGTTCATCACCAACACCTTGGAAGAGAAGATTTGGAGACACCAATGAGAAATTCTTTACCCATTTCTTCTACTCTTGCTATGTATTGAATATTTATGTGTGTAGTATTTCATTTCAATACTTGAGTTTCGTTTATGGAAATATTCTTGATTAAAGTTTGGATTGAATCTCTTGTTTTGCTTATGTGTTGAATGATTTTATTCCTAATGAAGTGAGTTATTGTTTCTTTAATTAATCTCATTTTGAATGATTCTTAAGGGAGTAGCTAACCCTAAGACTTGCCCATTTATTTCGGTTTAAACTTGGAAGAGGCAAACTCGGGATTGGGAAAGATTAATTAACAAGAATTTGGGGCGTTAACCCTCATCTAATGGAAATCGACCTAGGAATAGGCGACACCACTTGTAGCCATATTCGGGTGTTCTTAATGCTCCTAATTGCTTTAGGGATATTCAATTAGGTAGTCTAGTTAGTCTTCGGAAGAAGCTAATTTAGAGTCATTATCCGAGGCTAAGTAATATAAACTCACCATTATTTGTAAATCATGAAGTACATTGGATCGTTACTTGAGCGTAGTTTCCCTTGTATCCATGCTTGTGGCCATTGATCATTTTACTTGCTTTCTAGGTTAGTTTACATTTTTGCATTAGTTATAATTCTCTCAAACAAAACCAAAACATTATCTATCGTTTGGCTTTAGCGTAGTTGGTGAAAATTCCTACTTTTCCTAATCGCCTACATATTGTTCTCTGTGGGATTCGACCCCGACTCATAGTTGGGTAAATTATATTTGCAGACGACCGTGCCCATTCTAATTAATAGGGTGGATTTGGACGTTATCATCCCCTTGGCTCACATTTTGTTCCGGTTTCAACGAAGATAAAGAAACATCTAAGGAAATTATCCTGAGCTATATTAAGACCCATCATGATCGTATATTGACTCTACAGAATCCTTTACAAATAGGTTTAGACTTTTCAAACATAACTTAGACAGAGTTGCATTCAATATATGCATACTCAATTGAGGCAACAACTTCATTAACATACCACAAATCATCTAGATAGATTTAACTCATGAAACGTTGTTAACTGAATATGGTCTCATCATATTCTTAAAAAAAAACAGGATACATGTTAATCACAAGCAAATTTGATACCAAATCTAAACCAACTAACAATCAAGCGACACAATTAACATACTATGCAGGCACGAAATTCACTGAGTAAGATTAAAATAAGGTTGACAAATCACCAGAAAACTGACTCATATGAACATCAAACAAGAATAGAATGTGTTATAAGGAAGAAGTGAGGTTGCTGACCTTCCTCATGTGCAATGAACTGGGGCCTTAGTTCTCGGGTCAACGCTCAACGTGAACGACGCTCGAATCTCTTCGAGTATAGCCCTCAACACACCCGAACACAACGGAACAAATGAAAATTCAAAACGAGTGGAATCAGACCAGACTCAACGAAAATTCTACCTAAAATCGATCTCTTAATCAGACGAGACTAGGTAAAAAATAAACTTAATTCCCAGATATAGTGACTGAAAAAGATGTAAATATTTTAGAGGATTAAGGCGGTTGTCCAGAACTGAAACAGAACATAATTCGAACAAATTCCAGATTTAGAGTAGTAATCAAAAAGATAGAAAAATGTTGAGTGTCGTCCAAAATTCCCCCTTTTCGGATGAGCACTTAGAGACGTATTTATAGGTGTCGAACACTAGGGTTTTGAGCGAGCGGGAACTTGAAAAATCAAAATTCAAAAATCGAGTCAAAGCTTCAGCCAATTTGAACATTGGAATCTTTCACGTGATTCAGATTCGGGTGGCTAAACTCTCTCTGATTTTTTGGCGATTGTCGTGTCTTGAAGCAAAAAAAAAGGGGAGGTTTTTCCCTTTCAACAGCAGAATGAGCAGATAAAGCAGACCTAGGGACGATTTTTGCACGGAAATGGAAAGGCAAAGATCTGTGAGGGTGAAAGGGGACTGGGCTTTGGTCGAAAATGGAAGGGAGAGGAGAGTGAAGGAGAGAGAAGAGAGGCTTGTGCGGCTCTTTGTTTTGATTAGGTTTAGATGATGAAGGATAGTGGATATGGGCCGGGTCGGGTTGGTTTGGTGTTGGGCTGGTCGGGTGGGAGCGGGTGATGGGCTGGTCTAAAAGAGTTTTGTGGGCTGGGTCCGAAAATAATATGAATTGGTTGGGGCTTGATTGTTTGGGCCATTTATTTGGCTGAAAAACATTGGTCTTTCCGCCTTTATGTTAATTATTCTTGGGCTTTTAACTTAATAACTAGTACACTATAAATTATGTGAAGACAAATAGTAATTAGTATGTATAAAGTAAAATTAATTTAACGCGTCTAAATCCTAAAATGAAACGATGACGAACCATTTAAAATTTGTGATAAAGTAATACTATTAATGTTGATAGTAGAATAGTGAAAATGAAAGTAATGATATTACTAGTAGTAGAAATAGTAGTGAAAATAAAATACTTAGCTCGTTAATAAATTTAGAAGCCCGAAGAAATAAATTAGAATAAAGGAGGGACAAAATTGGGTGTCAACAACCATATTTTGAGTGGACCATGCCAATACAAGTTTTAACAGGCATCCTGCATAATTTTAAACAAACAACATTTAACAATGATATTTTAATTGCTGTAAAATATATAATGTAAACGGTCAGATAAATTACCTTGGATTTTCCTCAATGTGTTTAAGTATCATATGAGCAATCATGTTTATATGTAGATTACAATGATCTGCTCGACTTTGTCCCATATCACAAGTGTGATTCGGGTGGAATTTTGTGATTTCCCACAGACCATCCGGCTTAGCAATTCTCCGAAGCAACCACCGACAGCCTTGAGTATGTCGCCTACAAATCAACCTCCATACCGATCTGTTTGAGTTATCAACTTTAAACTCCCTCATACCCTTTACACAATACATTCTGACAGCCCGTTGCAACATCTTTTTTGATATGAACTACATTTCCTTTGCAATGACACATTCATCAGTCATGGGATTTTTTGGTTCAATCCACGTTTTTTGGTGACTTTGATAATCATCTCTTGTGAAGACAAATGCATCCTCACGGCCTTGGAGACTGTCAAGATATGGAATATAGTCAGAATGCCATTGCATTGAGCTGTTAGGAATTGGGTTTTCGGCCATCAGAGCTGGTACGTGGTGTTGAGTTGGTTCTGGTGGCATTCTGACTATATATATATATATTATTTAGCATCTAGGTGATGAACCTACACATATTGATTATGAGCATGGTGTGGAGAATGATCAACTCTACCAAACTGAGAGGACTGCCTTTCATCCACAGTTGGTACCACTGCCGAGTTTTGATAATAATTAGCTGCACCGAACTAGAATTATTATAATAATCAACTCCACTGAACTGAGAATTATTGTAATAATCCGCTCCACTGGACTGAGAGTTCTAATAATAATGACTTGCTCCACTAAATTGAGATGACTACCCAATATTACTCGTATCAGGTCTATAACCCCTACATAGATTTAAAAATGGTTATTTATCAATACATACAATAAACACGTGCTACTGCACAAAATAATAATATAAGAACGCATATTTACCAAGTTTGATTAAATTTTTAGGTAAGATTTTCCAGCGGCATCTGGCCACTCAAAATACCCCCATAAGAACTAAAATCTCCATACGTGTTAGCTTGACTGGGCTGTTGTTGCGGGACCTCTCTGGGTATCTTTTCAACATACATCTCCAGAACATTAAGGGTGACTAAATGTTTTAATTCTTCTGGCGCATTCAAATAATCCCTTAAAGAATCATCATCATTGACATAATGCCTACCATAAAGCACTATACCATTGGAAACTGATTGTGGATATCTGCGTGTTATAGAGATTTCATACTCATCTGAACTAACCTTCATTTTTTCACATATGTAAGTGACTAGTGATTCATAAGACATTTCAAGTGGACATTTAACATGAACGTTTGGTCTTTTATTGTAACGAACTGTACTATTGTCATCAAGGATAATACCATCCCAATGTATTGAAACCTTAACTGGTGGAATATCTTGAGCCATTTTTTGTAAGACTTAGGATAGGTTTTTTTGAATGACTTAAGAGACTTAAACTTATGAAATGGATGAGTTTTTACCTCGTCCAACATTCTTCTTAAATAGATTCATATTCACCCCTATTGCGCACAAGAACTTTGCGTAATATGAATTTAATTCAAATAAACGGTCAAAAATTCAGCATTGTGTTGTCCAATCGGTCCTTTAGGTGTCATAAAAAAGCTAAAATTGACATGCCTGATGAGTTGTCAAATCATGTCCTATTGCGCACAAGAACATTGCGTAATATGAATTTAATTCAAATAAACGGTCAAAAATTCAGCATTGTGTTGTCCAATTGGTCCTTTAGGTGTCATAAAAAAGCTGAAATTGGCATGCATGATGTGTTGTCGAATCATGTCCTATTGCGCACAAGAACATTGCGTAATATGAATTTAATTCAAATAAATGGTCAAAAATTCAGCATTGTGTTGTCCAATCGGTCCTTTAAGTGTCATAAAAAAACTGAAATTGGCATGCATGATGTGTTGTCAAATCATATCCTATTTCGCACAAGAACATTGCGTAATATGAATTTAATTCAAATAAACGGTCAAAAATTCAGCATTGTGTTGTCCAATCGGTCCTTTAGGTGTTATAAAAAAGCTGAAATTGGCATGCATAATGTGTTGTCAAATCATGTCCTATTGTGCACAACAACATTGCGTAATATGAATTTTATTCAAATAAACGATCAAAAATTCAGCATTGTGTTGTCCAATCGGTCCTTTAGGTGTCATAAAAAAGCTGAAATTGGCATGCATGATGTGTTGTCGAATCATGTCCTATTGCACACAAGAACATTGCGTAATATGAATTTAATTCAAATAAACGACCAAAATATGCAGTACTATATATAACATGATTGACAAACAACTAATATTCACTTTAAAACGAGTTATCGTGACATTCTACAACCAATTTGGAAATCTTGATTCTATTACATGTTTTACCACAACAAAAATATTTGAAGCAATGGGTAGGACATGAGAACTAGATGATGATGATTTTCATTACTCAAATAACCCTAACAAAAGATTCAATCAAGAATACAATAAAACAATGAGAGAGGAGTGGAATTGGCGTGTTAGGGAGGCTGAAGCACTGGAGCAAAAGTTAGTTTCAATAGGGCTTAAACGCCCAAAAAAACGTGTTATGTCAATGCCTCGCGGAACTCCATAAGAGTTTAATTTTGCTCTTAATCGTTTTAGCGAAGAGAACAATCAGATGCAAATACGTTACCATAAGGTAGAATATTGTATACATGGTAGCACAAGATTTAGATCCAAGTGGGATTCGGACTGTGAAATGTCCGATGAAGATTAATATTTTTCTTATAATAAGGTAAGTAGGTAGGGTCATAAAGACCCTCCCCCCCCCCCCCCCCCCCCCCCCCGAGGGTACTTGGGGGTTTGCAACTATATAAGTAGCCCTTTCTTTTGTTATTGGACTACACCATATTTAATGTCGAGTAGTAGAAACTCAGCTTGGTCTTTACTCCTTCCAAAAGAACCAAATAGCAGTGATGATGAGAGTTCAAATCATAGCAGTTTTTCGAGTGATACAGTGATTTCAAACTAGACGAGCTAAATCCGCACCTTCTTGTAGAGCGTAATGATGATTTCTACAGTGTGAAATATTCAGATCCGCGAGAATATTATTGCGGTTTATGCCGAGAATGGCGATATCGGATTGCCGAATCAGAACGTCTTGTTCGTGACTTGGAAAAGCTCAACGCTCCAATCCCAATAAGGTACTCACTAACCATGCCTCGAGTAGGTCCAACAACTTGCGAGATTGTCGTACAAAGGATTAGAAAAGAAAACAATAGAATGCTGGCAAGATGTTGTAGATTTTACATGCTAAAGTTGGCTGAAGAACGAGCATCTTCAACTGGTAGAGAACTAACATCTCCTGAAAAAAGATGTGTGTTAAGAGACAGCCAATATCGTTCTGAGGACGATATCGAGGACTTCTATTCTGATGACGATTAGGGTCTATTTAGGCTCCCTATCTCAGATTGTGGGTCATTTAAGTTTCGGACTAAGGCTGTTAATTTGTATTTTTATTTTATGATGAAGTCATCAATTTGAATTAGTTTGGCATGTTTTTAATTTGCTTTTATTGTTAAAGTCTACTATTAATTGACAATTTAACAAAGAAACACAACTAAATTAGTACATAAAGGGTGCAGATTACATTATAGGGGAAAAGGTACAACTAGTAAAAAACATAATCCATAGAAATATTAAACTTAATAAACAAAATACATTTAAATAATGAACAACAACAACATAGCACAAATAATCTTCCACAATTTAAGTTTTTCTTTCAAAGCTATTTTCTTATGTTGAGCCTCTCTAAGTTTAGCCTTCGGCAAATTTCATTTTTTTTTTTCGAATCTGTGAGCAACACCTCCAAACCTTCAATTTTTTCTTCAGCTTCCACAAGCTTAAATTGCGAGTCCAACTTAGCGGTATCTCTAGAGATACGTGAAGTCGCGGTATCTCTATCAAAAACTAGATTTTTAAACTTCGCCGCCACCGTTTTATCCACGTGAATGCTATCTTCCCACCGAAAGTATTTGCAACCGCCCATATCCTATAAACATTACAAGAAAATCAGTTTTTTTCAAGTAAAATATATGGATAACGTGAAAAAATAAACACTAAAAAATGTAAAAAATACTTACTTCGGGCACTTTACATTGCCAAAAACGGCGACCCGAATTATCTTGAATCTTTGATGTTTTTAGTTTACAGTAATAACTGCATTCGCAAATATCGGGTTGTATAGCAAACATTGAAGTTTCAAAACTTTGAGACATATTTTTGGAAGTGCAAAAGTGTGTTGAAAGGGTGAAGATGGAGAAAATGAAAGAGAAGAGAAAGAATAAAGGTTGGGTCGGGTTTTAGGTAAGGGTTTCACGCACAGAAGGGACAAAATGTAAATGTACACTTTGACCCTTTCACGCATAGAATCTGTGCGTGAAGCCTAGTTTGGTTTTTTTTTTTAATGGGTTAATTTGGTTCAATTTTTTTTTTTCTGGGTTACAAAAGCGCCGGACTCTTTTCTTACTTGACTATTTGAAGAGGTTAGCGGATCCAAGTTTTGGTTTTAATCTCTTTCGTGCAACATATTAGCCATTAGTTAATGATTAATCACAATATAAATTTATATACTCCATGTATTACGTTTATAATAATAAAATAATGCTAACCACCTTAATGATTAAAACTGGCGGCTTGCGAATTTAATTCTGTTATCTTTTTAACCAGAAAAGGTTTAGGAAAAGATTAAAACAAGAGTCAAGAGATCGTAGTAGGTTGGGTGATTAGTTGGAGGTAGTTTATTGCGTGTCTTCTTAATGGAAAGCAATAAAGGCGTGTCTAGTTGGCCACATCAGTAGTTCAGTACTCTTCATAGTTCATATACCCACTCTACGGTACGATGAATTAAAGAAAGCTGAAACTCTGTTCTGCATGAGAATAATTTAAATGCTCACACCCAACTTAAACGTTAAAAATGAAGGCAAATTCACTAACTCGAATTTAATAACCGCCTTACCTCTTTGCCCATTTTAGTTTTATTGTTATTCCGAGTAGATTCAAAATATATATTTGATGGGTTCAATTTTTTATTTATTTTTAAAATTATAAGTGTTAGGATCAAACGCGTACTATCTTGCCAAAACCTATAGTTCATAGCATAAGCAGAGCTAAAATTTTAAAGTTTATGAGTTCTAAATTCTAAGAAGAAGAAGTTATAATTGGGTTCTTGATAAATTATTTATACATGTTAAGTGGATTTTTCCATACAAATACTACAAGATATGCACCAAAAATACTAGGTTCCGGCGAACCCGCAGGTCGACTGCTAGCTCCGCCTTGGTTTATAGTAATTTTTAACCAAGCCTACGATGTGTTCTATATTGACTCCCGGGCCATCCCGGCGTATCACTTGGATCTCTCTATAGGCAGGATGTTATCTGTATCCAACAATAGGTTTGTAAATTTAGTACTAGTATTTATTAAAAAAAATTAAAAAAATTTACATGTATATAATTATAGTACTTCGTGTCAAAATACTGAATTCAAATGAATATTACCAAATAAAGCAGATTCCATCCGCCATGTCTATTATGGAACAAAAAGAAAACCGAAATACAGCTGGCATCATGTTATCATCCAATTTTTTTATTTGGATCAAGGTTAGGATTTGTTTAAGGAGAAAGGAGAAAAAATCATGGATTATATAAGGTTTGATTGATTACGAATAAGACCCTTGTATAACTTGTAAGTATATTATCCTTTTAAAAGGATGACGCCAACACAAAGTTGTCACGTACTATCCAATTCTGACAGATTATGATCTTAAACATAATAACTAAACCAGCCATACACGAGTCATGACAGCAAGTACGATCAGCATGAGTAATACCAAAGAAAATATAAATTTTTGTGGGCTATGAAGCTTGAAAGATTAGAAAATTAAAGAGGCCCACAGAGAAGTGATACAGAAAGGATAGACATCCATGCTAGTACCTGTTATATTCCAATCTACTCGCTACGCACTTCGATCAAAATTATAGGAGAGAGAGTCGGAGAGGAACAAACAAACTTCCCAATATCTCAGTTCAAAAATATACAATTATCTCTTTCCAAATACTACTCCTACATTTTTGCAATATCCATATGGGAGCCGATTCCAATTACCGGCGATCAGTGCCCCACAGCTTGTACGGTTGTATGTCACCTTCTTGTATTCCCGTGCACGAAGAATATTCGCGTATAAACACGTTGACACGTGGAGGAGCAGGAGGAGGTAGCTGGAATCGCGCGAAATTATGGAGAAGGTTGTTGAAGAAGTTGGTGAATGAAGGGAAGAATGTGTATGGCAATAAGAAGACACTAAATTTGAAGTTTCAGTATGATGCAGTTAGTTACTCACAGAATTTCGATGAAGGTGGACATAAAGATGAGTATCCTCGGCGTCAAATATAAGAGTTCAGAGACTTCAAGAATCAGTACATAGTAGATAATTAAGTTTTATTTATTTGCATGTTTCCAGTCTCACAGTACCTATGCTGACTTAATTTTGATTTACAGATGTTGTTACTACTCTTTTTTTTTTTTTTTTTTTTTCATTTGGATTCTCTGGCTTGAGCATGAAAGGCTTAAAATTCAGTCAATAAACTTTGATTCCAATTTGTGTCTCTCTCTCTTTTTATTTTTTTTATTGAAAAATACTTTCTTGGGGTGAGATGGAAAAATTTAAGTTAGTGCAAAATGTTCAAGCAAAAGACGTGTATTGAGTCCAAATTTTGAAAAAAGAGAGGTCCTTTATCAATGGATGTCAAATTGTTCATCTTTGAAGTGCAAAAAGGATTTGACTAAAAAGTCATTTTGTTGAGGCGATAATCTTCCATGCATCAACTGTAGTCAGAGAAAAGTAAAACAGGAGAGTTCTTTGAGAGATTAATTGTTAATCTAATTTTTCTTTATTTTTTCATCCGTGTTCAATATCTACTTTTGATTAATATTTTGAATTATATTATGTCGCATAAGGTCCATTAAAGGAATAAGCGTTTTCTAACAAGATTTTGTCTTCCGGAGCTCAAATTCAAATTCTCTGATAGTGAATGGAGAGATCCTGTCTATTATACCACGTATGTTGGTCCTTCATCTAATCTTGATTCCATGTTTAATAAACCTAGATGGTTTCGAGCTTTGACCATTAGGCGGTAATCACATACCAGTTCAGTGTTCAATAGAAACAATTTATTAAATTTTTTGATGATCTAAGATATCGACATACTAGCTAGTAGCTAAAGAAACATGTGACAAGAAAAGAAAATATTCTTGACTATTTTGACGTTTAGACGACCGTTTTCATTCATTTATTATCTGTTTGATACTGGATGGCGTATGCGTACGGGCCAACACTTTGGATTGTAGTGTATCTATGTTTATGTAGTTGTATTTGAGTAGTGATAATACATAATATATTTTATATTGCTAATACACATACATAAGTTTGTACTGTTTCTGTGTGTGTATATATATATCAAAACACTATTAATATAACATTGTAGTTTGTGCTCCGTATTCAAAACTTTACTATATTAGTGTTTGCTACGAATATAAAGTTTGCAAAAATTTATTACTATTTTTTAAAAGAGAAGACTTGTTTAAAAGGAAACTATTTTCCTCTCTTTGAGACAAAACAATAGCAATAATTAAGCATCAGTTAATATTTTAAATTTTAATTCGATTAATTTAAAGGTATAAAATATTCTATTGTTAATGTATGTAGATTGGACCTAAACAATACTTATTATTTTTTACCAAATTTTGATTTGAATAATTCTAATTCAAATTATTAAATAAATTTTACATGTTTAAAACGAAACAAAATAGAAATTTGATGTTCTATTTAAACGAAGAGCTACTATTTTTTAATTTTTGGTGAATATTCTTAGTTTAGCTCATTTTACTTGTTATGTTGTCTTTTGCACGTTTTTTTAAGGAAACATCAATTAGAATTATAATTTGATTGATTTACCTTATTTATTATTTGATCTCCATTTAATATTATTTTTTCTTTTACGATGATAATCCCTTTTCACATTTATTAGACTGAGAATAAAAATGAAAAAGTAATTAAATTCTATCTTATTTTAAAATGTAAATATTTTAAGTATATTTATTTTAGTAAACATAACAAATAAATGATATGGCGAAATAGCAAATACAACAGTTAAATATCTAGATTAGATCTCAGGCTAATATAAGAAAAGAAATAAATTGTATGGTTTGATTACTTAAGCTTTTGAAGAAAAGAAATAATATGGGGTTCACGTTTTTTGCTGTACAATAATTCATTTGCTGCCACTAATGGGTTGATACGCATGTGGCAATGAATCCACCATTATTGACTTAATGGGGATACTTTGGGAATTACATGAATATTGTTTGATTTTTTAATATGGGGTGCACGTTTTTTTTATATTGCTTGTTTTTTTAATATGGGGTCTACTTTTTTTTTTTTTACATGAGTTTGGAGGTGGTGGAGTCCACTTTTTTTTTTTTTCTTTACATGAGTTGGAGGTGGACGACGAAACCACCCCACTTTGGATTATATAGTGTATCTAGTTGTGTACAATTGTAAAGATTTATATATTGGGTAGTGATAGTATATATATTTTGTTATACCCTATTTTAACCGAAGTCAAAATAGTTTACAACATTTCGGTAATTCCGGGGTTATTTAAAGTTAGGGAGTCGCCACCTAATTATTTGCGGTGAATTAGGACACCTAAAGTTCATTAAAGTTATTTTTAAAGTGAACTCCGTTTTACTGTCTACGAAACTTAAGATTCTAGGTAAGGGTTCAACTAGTCTAAAGGGAAGGTGTTAGGCATCCTTTAAGACCCATTAACAATAGTTAACCGACCGGACTTAGGTGAATTAATTAAGGCTAAAAAAAAAGTGTAAAGTATAAGTATTATCCTACAAGGTAGTTGATTTAAACTAAAAAGAGTGGGAATTAGTGTTTAAAAGTGAAAGGTAGTGACTAACTTTGTATTTGAAACTAATTGACACTTTAAAAGAAAAAATGTATTGTGGGATTTTAAAACCTCTTTCTTCATTGGATCTAATAACCCTTCTAATTCCTCCCAACGTGACCTAGCTGGATCTAATAACCCTTAATCTCGTCATCATTGCTTTAACACTGGCAGCGTTTATTTTTTTGACCCTTCTGCATCCTCTTTACTCATGTCCCATTAAATTTAGGCTCCCTGATATTTGTCCACTTTTCATAAGTGTTTATAACCATTGTTGTTATTGCTATTTATTGATTCTGCATTTTCCACTCATATTGTTTTTACTAAGGAATGGTAACAAGTAACAAAGCAACCCCAGTTCTTCTGTATATTGTTAGTCTCCTCTAACAGAAAACACATAATTAAGGATAAAAATCATTCCAACGCAAATAAAGTGAAAGCAAGCAGACATAAGCAGAGGGAATGAAATTATAAAAAAAAAGAGTCCACGCCAGGGAGATCAAAACGAAAGATGCTGCAACTATCTCTTTTTTTGGTTGCTTTGGTTCGGATGGTATTTCAACGGAATGAAACAGACAAGGAAAATGGATGCAGTTTGGGCCTGGTGGCATCATCGAGTCTCAAAACGAAACTCCTCGCGGCTCCGGCAAATCATGAAACAAAAAGAAAAGAAAAAACATAAGGAAAGGGATATCGAAATGCGGTAGATAAATAAAAGAAGAGTAGAACATCACATAAGACTTGCGATATTTAGACATGCTCAGGATCCCATAAAAAAGGCTAGCACATTTAGAGATATACAATCTGTTATACTAAGTATACTACAATGTATATGCATAGGTCGAATCAAATGGAAATCACTGGTAGCGCAAACTGGTGCCTAGCTTAGACAGAATACATTAACATTCTATAGGAGCATACAAAAATCAACAAAGTATCCAAGTTGCATTCAACAATACAAGTTTTGGACTAGGCATGGTAATATGGACAAACAAGCAGGGTAATCTTACGGCTAGGCATGATGGACTAACTAATGGGCCTATAAGCCACCCATATAACCAAACATGGTGAGTCAACTACACAAAAAAAACCAAGGAATTAATCACAGTGATAGGTATGCTGAAACAGACCAAATGAATCTAACAGTTTTAGGTAAAATATCTAACATGCGAGGTTACGTTAATGAAGTAGCAGGGTCCAGTATTGAAGTTAAATCAGGATGGGGGCTGAATAATCAACTAGAAAGGAAGCATTAGACTTGACAATGGACAAACTAAAATAGGTAAGAAGGTGGTATCACACTACACACAGAGCAGCATGAGTTAACCAGAGGGAAAGGATACACACTTCACATCTCATATGATGATACCAAGCTAAGCACACAAACATGATATGCACACTGTAATGATAACAAGCAGGCTGAGTATAGCAAATAGGAGGGGGCTGACCCTACATTTAAACATGTAACAAATAGACCGGATAGAGAGACAAAAAATCAACAATTGTTTTCAAACAGAATGACAACCAAGGCTTAACACAGAAGCATGAGATTGGCCTCTCATTAACATGTCTACTAGACTAAAGAAGAAATTGACATTGTACTTAAAACAGGATAAACAAACTGAAACTTAACTGAACATGATAACTGTGCTAGTCAGGGCATAAATGCTATGCTAAACAAGTAATGAAATTAAATTATACTAAGCATGATCCCTTACAATAACTAATTGATTTGAATTTAACTAACACAAGGACAGATTAATACACAGGTTATTTCATACCCTTAAGCTAAACACATGATTGTTTCACCGATTCATACTAGATTGACTAGGTCATATGGGACTAGATTTTAACTCAATTAAACTAACATGAACAACTATAAACAACAAGGGATTATACATACGTAACTGACCATCAACCAAATTAACTAGGAATGGAACCTAAATAAATCTATAAAACTTACTGGATTGAATTATCAACATACAAATGAACGGTATTCAAACTAAACCAAACATGCTAATAGCCTAAACTAAGTAATAACAGCCGCATCCAACAAGATTCCAACTGAGCTAAAAATAATAATGACTAATCTAACAACAATAACTAAGCTAAACGTCAAACTAAACCATATGAGCACGTAAACCTACGAAACTAAAAATGAAGGGAAACGAATGGGATTTACCTTCTTCGTGTGCAGTGAACTGAGGTACGGAGATCTCGAATCTACTCTCGTATTGACAGATTCGAAACTCGAGCAAAAAATTAAAGTACCTCTGCGTAGTTAAAATTATTGCCGAGCAGCGACGAAAGTTAATCGAATCGTCGAGAACTTAACCTTTCGTCACAAATCTCATAATTCAACCAAAGTATTTTCCGATTTTAAAAGTTCAAGATCAGATTTTTAAAAGAAAGAACACTCAAGACTTTGTGATAGAAAATACTCGTGTATCACCAATCCGTCCCCCCCCCCCCCCCCCCCCTCTCGGCTACAGAACTAGAGATGTATTTATAGGAAAAGGTTAGGGTTTTCTATTTGGGCGGGATTTGAAGTTGAATTTCGAAAACGAATCAAAATATGAGCCGTTGACTCTGAAACCCTCTGTTTTGTATCCACGGCTTTTCAGATAAAGAAAAAAGTATCTTCATCGTCTTGTGTTGACTCGATCGTTGAAGGTAGGAGAGAGAGAAAACTTGTATGGAAATGGAGTGGCAAGTCTGTGAGGGTGGAAGGAATTTGTGAATTTGCCAAGTTCGTTGGGTAGAGAGAGAGTGAAGGAGAGAGAAGGCTGAACAGAAAGAGAAAGCGACGTGAAGTGATTAGGTTTTGCTGAAATGAGGGTGAATGTATTATTTCGTTTGGGCCGGGTCAGGTAATGGATAATGGGCTTCTCCGGGTCGGGTAAGTCATTAAGACGTGGGCTGGGTCCGAATTTAAACAAGTGGGCTGATTATTTGGGCCATTTATTTGGCTGAAATTCTTCCTCCATATAAATTCCATTGGGCTTCTAATTTAATGACTAGTACACTATATACTATGATAATTAGTGATTAATATGTAGAAAATAAAGGATTTGATAAAGTATAATTAATTTAACGAGTACAAAATCCGAAAATAAAATTATGACAAACCCTTTTGAAATTTGTGATAAAGTAATGCTAGTAATGTTGATAGTAAAATAGTGAAAACGAGAGTAACGATATTAATAGTAGCAGCAATAAAAAATAATAGTGAAAATAAAGTGTTTAGCTAGTTATTAAATTTAGAAGCCCAAAGAAATAAATAGGAATAAAGGAGGGACGAAATTGGGTGTCAACATATTTTATATTGTTAATAAACATACATAAGTTTGCACTATCTATGCATATATATAGATGAACATTAATACATATACCCAAAGGTCGTGTTAGCACGGGCCCAACACAAAAAATAGTACCACACCTTTCTTTTTAGTCAGTCTAAAAAAGAATGATATATTTCATGTTTAGAAATCATTTAACTTGAAACTTCCCTTTTTACCTTTAATGAAATGATTTAAATCCACACAAATATCTATGACTTGTTTTGACCACAAGTTTCAAAGATCTTTCCTTTCTTTTTTAAACTTCATGCCTAATGAAACTATGTCACATAAATTAGGATAGACAGAGTGCCTTTTAGTAATATAATTATGGAATTTTTATTCTAGAAAGTATTATAATTCAATTAATTGAAAATATCAATAAATTATTTTACTTAGTCCGCTTCTTCCATAGATGACTTTCCTGGTTTGGTTCTCCAATTGAAAGATTTGAAATACACCTTCTCTTACCGAGTTTCATGCCATCATCTCTTTCTACTCAACAACACTGAAAAGCGCTTTCATGCGTTAGCATCTGTTGTAGTCTTAAATTTTTAAGTATAGACCAACTTCATCATTTTAAGAAAATATGTGTATACCTTTCTTGACCGTTTATATTTCGTCTTCTTGATGTTATTCCTCATTATTTGTGTGAGACGTATGTGTCTAAAATTAGTTCATTTTTATCCTTACCCAAAGGTGAAAGTTTTAAATCCATTGGTTTTATGACTTCTTTAGCGTTTTTTGTGTTCAATTTAAATCGTTATTTTCTTTCCTGAATTTCTGTTCTTTAAATTTTCTCTAAGCGTACCTTTACAATTTTCTGAACTTATTATCATTAATACACCTTCTCCTACCGAGTTTCATGTCATCATCTCTTTCTACTCAACAACACTGAAAAACGCTTTCATGTGTTAGCATCTGTTGCAGTCTTAAATTTTTAAGTATAGACCAACTTCATCAGTTTAAGAAAATATGTGTATACGTTTCTTGACCGTTTATATTTCGTCTTCTTGATGTTGTTCCTCATTATTTGTGTGAGACGTATATGTCTAAAATTAGTGCATTTTTATCCTTACCCAAAGGTATAAGTTTTAAATCTTTTGGTTTTATGACTTCTTTAGCGTTTTTTGTGTTAAATTTAAATCGTTATTTCTTTTTTCCTGAATTTTCCTTCTTTAAATTTTCTCTAAGCGTACCTTTACTATTTTCTGAACTTATTATCATTATTTAAATGTCCTTTTTTTTTTGGTAATTGTCTCCTACTTCTTCACATGGACCCCACCTTAATTTTTTTTCTCAATTGTCTCCTAATTCTTCACGTGGCCACCTTAATCTTTTTTAAAAATTATTATTTTAATTAACTATATTAGAAGAGTGGGTGGTTGATGACCAAACCCACTCTTCTAATTCTAATAATATAGTTAAACATTTCAATACTATACAATCCAGCATAAAATATTACATCCACGTAGTTATATTTTAAATTTACATCTGTATAGCCAACTTTTTTCACAATAGTGTTTATATGCACGATATACAACATTATACTCTTACTGTAAATAATGTGTCGATCTTATATAAAAGTGTATAATAATGTATAAAAGAGTCATTTTGGGTAAATATTTTTTCACCCACAGCACACATGTGGATCCCACCTTAATTTTTTTTTTAACATGAATAGGAGGTCGGGGTCCACTTTTTATTTTTATTTTTTATTTTTTTTATACACATGAGTTGGAGGTGGACGATGAAACCACCTCCAACCTCATGCATCTAATATAGTAAAAAAAAATTGCTTCAATGATATTGTATGCATTTTATTCCACGAATTTTTAGTAGTATCTCTTTTTGATTACTTATTCCAAGATGGTCCACAGTGAATTTTATAAAATCTTTATTGTTTTTCAAGATGTTTTGACTGCTTCTGGCTCATGTGCTTGTTCTTTTTTTTTTTTTTCTACCCCTTCACCATTGAATTTCATTTTCTGGACGGTTCATTTGTTTTAGCCCATGAATATTTGTTTTTTCGCTCCATCATTTAATCTCTCTAGTAAATTACAAGACCGAACCTCTGTTCCTCCACCATTTTCCCATAAATTTACCCCGGATTTCAACTAAAACAGTTTGCCAAACATATTTCTTTATACACATGTGTAGAAATATATTTTTATTTAAAGAATAGAGTATTTGATAGGCCGATAACGTTTGAAATATCAAATTGGGATTGGAAGTACTTGAAGCCTTAATTGAAACTATCATCGTCTATTTTCCAAATTTTGTCTTAATTAAATATCAGTGTCATTAAGTAAATTCTACTAATGTGGGGATAACTCACTACAAAAAAAGGGTATTAGCAGCGATTTCTTTGGAGCAGTTTCACCAAACTGCCGCTAGATATCTCCCAGCGGTTAGCATAGCGGTTCTATAAGATGTTCTTCCCCTGTGCCTTGTATTGAGTAATGCAAATTTCACTGTATTAGGCCACCAATAGTAAGTTTTTTAGCTGATTGCTACGTTAAAGGCTGAAATATGTAAAAATAGCAGGCAAATTCTAAAAAAAAAAAAAGGTTAAACCACCATAAAATAAAACCAAATCGCCTCTAAATAAGTGATGTTAGATGGGGTAAAAGCGTTGCTAAATGAAATAAACCGCCGGGAAAGAGTTTTACGACAGCTTATCAGACGACAATTCTGAACCGTCGCTATATTTATTCTGCGGCAGTTTAAACCGCCGCGAAATGAAAGAACAAACTGCCATTAAGAAGCGTTTTCCCTGTGGTGACTCTGTTGAATATCTACGTTCCTATTTGGTTATAGGAGCACTTTATTAGATATCCGATTATATCAAATTGTATTTTATTAAAAACTACAAGAAGTTGGTTTGCTTAAAAAGAGAGTCGATTTATATTATACTAGATTTAAGTGCAAGGCATTCTCGTGAATATCCTAATCTCGACGTCTGAATGATCTTTCTTTGACTAGATTGGAAGAGATTCAAACCTCGATGTACAAAACATAACTCGTAGGATATATATCCAGTTAAACCAAACAATATACTCCTTCCGTTCTAATTTATGTGGCATCATTTTCTTTTTAGTCCATTCCAAAATGAATGTCACCTTTCCTTATTCGGCAACTCTTTAATGACACCATCTTTATTTTACTCATGTTGGGTTCCCATTTACTTTTAAAGATGTACTTATTGTGAAGAAAAGTAAATAAAAGTAGGCACTAAAGTAAGGATAATTTAGTAAACATAACAAAGTCTTCTCTTATTTTTTAAACTCTTTGTTCGGTCAAATGGTGCCACATAAATTAGGACGGAGGGAGTATATTTTAAAAGAATAAGAATGAAGGTGTGTATATCTCGTTTTTTCCTCCCCCTTTTAAAACTAATTTAGTACTCAAATTACTTGTCCGCTTTAGAATTCAATAACCCGGTAATGTTGTATGACACGAATAAGCTCTAAATAAGGGAAAATTTGTACAGGCAGCCTATTTGCACTATTTAAGGCACAGTTACCTTTTTAAAAACTTGCATCCATAGCCCGTTAAGGCTTTTCATGTTAAAATCACCCTAAATGCAAGTTTGGAGAAGCGGGTTTTAAATTACGAATATAAAAAATGAGTTTAAATCAGGTGGATATTATTAGAAAAAGGTTTGGAAACATTGACAAGTATGAAGATTGGTAGGTAGTACAAACTTTAGAAAAACTACGTTCAGCTTCAAATCTTCAAACATGTAGGCTTAGGCAAGCAAAATTATCTGAAGTTTGACCTTGCCAAATCAAGCTTTAGGAAAAAATGTCGGAAGTTAGCCCTTGACAAGCCAAACTCCAGGCAAAAATGTTTGAAGTTTGCTGCCAACTTCAGCCGCGAATTTTTACAATTTTGATCGAGTATGCCTCAGGTTGGTTCTGAAGCAACTTGTGCATTTGCCCCTAAATAAATTGTTAAGTCCAAAGTTCCACCTCAAAAGCACATTCTCTCAACAAGCAAAACTCTCCTTTTAGTAGATGTTGGAGTACTAATTGCAAGAATTACAGAAAATTTCCCGACAGTTTTCTCCTTCAAAATTTCCGGTATTTCTAGTAGAGAGGATGGCCTCAAGAGTTGCATAAAAAAATTATCACCATAATATACAATAAACATGAATAAAAGGCGATGCAATTTTTATTATTAAATTGCTTGAAGAACTTCCAACATTCTCAACCTTAAATAGGTTTGTTCCTAAAATCAACATGTTTTCGCTGAGTTTTGCTAATGATAAGGTAGCTTCTTCTCTATCAACATAAAATGTGGCATACTTATGTGTATGAAGAACAACACTATAAATTTTTGTGGCTAAGAAATTTTATGAAATCGTAAATGGCCATGGAATTTTCGTTTTTGTGGCAATTGTTAGGTACGATCAGCGATTTTTAAATTCATCGCTGTATGTGCATAATGTTTTAGTGTTTCTTCTAGGAAGAATCTGGGGTTAATCCACAGAAGGTTATTATTGTCTAGGGCGGTTACTGTGAAAAAAAAGAAGAAGAAACTTCAGTTTCCAAAGGAGCTATGTGAACAATGAGCACGGTGATTATATCTTTTCATTAGTATGCTCAATTTAATGTCTTTCTGTCTCCAAGTTCTGTTCCAGATAACTATGTGTTAGCAATGTTTAACTCAAAAATGGAAACATATATCACCAGATTTGGTAAACATTTCTCAGACAAATTGGTTGGTCATGAACTCATGATGCCTGTGCTCTCTTTATGTGCAACACCAAATGTTTGAATTACATATAGATAAAATAAGGCTACCATTATCAATAAGATAATACAACACTTTATGAGATGCCTTTGCAACTCCATACTAATTATATATCATAGAAACACTTCAATCCTTCTTTTTAGTCGTTCTGCTGCTCTGCAGTTCAGGTTGTTAGTCATTGATCTTTACTGCCACCATTGACATCTACCTGTAAAAGAGTGAAAATATCAGGAATTCTCTTGTACGATTGAAAATGGTTTGTAACCATGCTAGTATACATTTTTTTTTTTGCTGACTATAGTGCATTCATTGATTTAAGTTGTATACTCTTACACTATCAGAGCCATTTAAATTTTTATAGCAGGTCATTACTTTATCTTCCTGGTTAGCTTATTAGGCTGGTTTTGGAAATGAATTGTTTTGCAGGTTAGCTTAACGTGATGGTGTGAAAATTTTATTACTCTGTCAGTGCCCAAAATATAAACTTATACTTTGGTTGCTACTAGAGATGCACACAAGTAATTGTTTACACAGGTTTGAATTATATTGTAAGCAAAGAAGATGATTTACGTACCTTCAATCGGATGTTCCTGCTTGCATCTCAAAATTTTGTGGCTCAGGCTGGCTTAGCTGCAGATGGATGGGGGCATGAACTTCTCTACTCACCGTAAAGCGATATGGATTAATTGTGTTTCCATTCACTGGATTAGCATTCCTTGTACCATAAGCCTGAAAGAATAAGGTTATCTTTTTGCGCTATTAGCTTTCACTTTTATGTGCAAGGAAACTCTTACTTATAATCAAGTACTACTACCTTTTTATACAATTCTGCATTTACTTGTCGAATGAGATTTACCTTCTTGTAGAGTTCCAAATTTTCTTGATGTATCATGCTCCCCTGTATAAATTCAAAAGGAATATGCTCAAGAGCTTTCAGATCAATGAATTCCCTGTTTCAATTTTCTTACTACTAACTAATATAATCACATGATGAAAACTGCTACTTTTTTGCACAAACCTTTCGAGTTAGATCTTGAATTTCATCCTTTAATATTTGCTCCTATAAAGCCAGAAAATGTTTAGTTCCAGGTAATTTTCAGTTCCAATAGTATTAATTAAATAGTATCAGGTTGATTGCTGACCTTTTTCATACGGATGCCCTTTAAGCTCATTTCCAGTTGATTCTCCAGATTTGTCAGATCTTTTACACCCAAACCACAGAGCTCCTCTCCCATTAATTGCCTGTTCTATCAGATGGTGAGAAAATTGCCTATTGAGTAGTACTCGTCAGTATAGGTACTAATTTCAAACTTCTAGATACAATGCAATTTGTTAAGATGACTCGTTAACATCCAAATTTCCATGAGTCCATAAATTCATGAAAATTTCTTAACATATGTGTTTGATTTTTTTTTTTTTAGTCTTTATATGTTAAGTATTTTTGTTCAACAAACCAAAACTAAGATGCAACTGTCTTGAATCATGATGTGTTTATTAGTTCCTAAGCAGTTTTCATGTTGTAATGTGCCAGTATTTTAACGTAAAAGCATGTATATCTTGCCAAGAGTAAACAATACCGATGATTTTCTTGCAGCTCCTGTAATTGTTGCCGCAAAATCTCTGCTTCTCTCTGCCACAACTATAGTCAGTAAAGTGCACATACTCAGGCTAGAGGTAAAATTTCAACGTGTGTACTATATACAGATTTTTAACTATAACTCATACCAATATTCATGTGCGAACCTGGCCTTTAAACTTCTGAAATTACAAAGAAATGCTACAACTATGTATAGTTGTCTATTTGTCATTTTGTTTAAGAAACTATATGAAGATAAAGTAGTAATCTTGAAAACTACCATTTTTTTTTCCTTATTTCCTCTCAGTTTCAGTTACCTTGTTGAGCTGAAGAAATGATCTTGGAAAGCTTAAATATCGGGACTGTGCCTGTAAAATAGTTAAAACAGTATAGGAAGTAGAAATAGCACATGTTGTACTATGTTTTTATCTTTTTAATACCAATATGATCAGAAAAGGTCAAAATAATGAGGCCATGAGGGGCTCTATATTCATTACTTCATATTCCAGGCATACTGTTCGGCCAAGACAAACGAACTACTTCTCAATGGAATTATGTGAAACATCAAGTGATTTAACAGAGATTTGTTGCTGCTATACATGTATAGGTTTCCATATCAGAGCTCTTTTTTCAATAGTCCTGACTTAAAGGCACAACATTTCCTTGGCTGATCTCTAAACATGTCCTATTATGTCTCATAACTTCTGACATTACATTAATTTTATTCCTCCTACATTTTTCATTAAGCTTCCAGATTTTCTTTTTTTGCCAAAGTGTAGAGAGCTTTAGAAATTGAGCATTTCTACTATTTCTCAAACAACATTCTTTAGTTAATCTAATTCTTTGAGACTTATTCACCCGTACCGAAGGTTATTTGTTCAAAGTAATATTCTTCTAATTTCCTAGCCAATTTGGTGGGAATGGGAGTTTTTTGGCTTCTATTGTTGTTGTTTTAACTCACTTAACAAGAGAATGAGTTGAGTTACTGATGTAATTCTCAATGCTAGTTGATTCAAAAGATCCTCCTAACTTCTGTTGCTATCCTAGATGCTAAAGGTAGCCAACGAAATGTACATCCTCGGGAAATTTCCCCTCAAGTCTTGAACAAGATATCTGACCAAAAAAGAGTCCCCCCATAAAGTGGAAACCTATAATAATATGCTTAAGCAGCTACATTGGTACATCTTGCAAAGATGTTCACTTGATGGCAGAATAATCTTCACAATGAAAGATGTATCTGCCACTTTCTCTGGTATAATTCCATTAAAAAATAGTTCGTTCCTCTTAATCGTCCAAGTTTTGGAATATGAAGGTCAAGTTATGAGTTTGCTAATGCACAATCAGCTACTATTTGCATCACAAAGTTTTCATCCTTCCTCTCAAGATAATGTCCATCTAATTTTCCAGGTCCCAGCAATGTTTCACGAAGTTTACAGGCATGACTATATCTGCTATAGAGCAAAGGATCTCTAGAGTTTCAATAGTCTAGAGATTCTTTTGGGTGAATCCAGTATAGATTCCGTGGGTTCAGAATGAGTGTGATCTTATTATATATAGAGTACATGTATGCAAGTTCAAGCGGAAAATTCAGTTGAACTCACAAAACCAATCTGCAACATTTCTAGCACTTACATTCACTGATACCACCGCATGGATAGGAGAAATAAATAGTAGTAATGAATATGAACTGATAATTTATAAGTAGCTTGAAAAGTTGTAGAAGAAAAAGTTTTTTTGACTGATATTTTACCTTCAGTTCGGACACCGGATTGTGCAGTTGTTGAGGTTCGTCTTTTGTTTTATTGTATCGTTCAATAACTGATCTCATGCTGGTATATGGAAAATAAAACCAATCATTTGATTAATGTTATGTATGTATTGGCTATACATAATTAAAATGGCTGTGGCAGTTAAAAGTTGGGCGACTATAAAGTGTTTAAATCATACATGAGGATTGTAAAATAATGCAATATTGAAGAAGCCGGAATATTTGTCATACTCAGATATGTTAAAAGCAATAATCATTAATCAGTAAGTTTTTACTACCTAGGAATTCAGCAAGAAGAATCATTTGTCATGGCATATGCAGCATGTTTTGGCAATTGCAGTAATAATTTAATTAGCTGAGGCCAATGCTATTGATCTTATGGGGCTTCACTGGTGATTCAACAATGGCTCTCAAAATTTAACCATAGAGTCTGGTTAATCCTATGGATATCATTATTGGTATTCATGAAGATCAAACAATTGAAGAACTAAATTAAGGAACTTTATTTTTCCGCACTGTTAAAGTGAAGTAAATATTTTTGCAAATTTTCTTGCTAATTTGGGAGAAAGGAACTCAGCAAAAAATCTCTCTTCATGGAAGATTTAACTTTGCCTAATCAAGTTAGAGCCTTCTTGAAGATAGATGCAAATGGTACTCCATCATTCAGAACTAGGCCGAGAAACAGGCACTTCATTTTTCACTATGGATAGTTCTATGATTTAGTAAGTAACTACTCCCTCCGGTTCAAAATAAGTGTCCACTTAGTTATTAGCACACCCCTTAAGAAGATACTAACTCCAAAAAAAGATATGTGCTTTGACTAAACAAGCCTTAATTACCATTTGCATAATGCTATTAACTTGACACATTAGGATCTGGTTACTTAGCACTTGATAAAGGCAATCTGGAAAAATAAAGTTAACTCCTTCTTGATTATGTAAGTGATCAATTATTTGGAACCAAAATAAAAAGGCTCAGTAGACACTTATTATAACCGGAGGGAGTATTTGGGAACTAACATTGTGTTGAAAAAATAAACTAGGTTCATCACAATTATATTAAGAATTTACTCAGCTCATGTTTTAGAATGCATGATTCAATATAAGGATGCATGCATTGTTTTGTCCATGAACTAGAAATTAAGGAGGAAAAATTTATATATATCTATATAATTGCAGGACATAGGCCCGGTGAGGTGGCACTCTCTTAGGCTAGCATTAGTATTTATTTATTTTCTAAGAATTTTGCTTTATTCTCCATTTTTAAATTTAGTTAATTCAGTTAATAATTAATAAAAATGAAAAGGTGTCACCCCACTAGGGTGGACAAAAGAAACCGACAAACCGCACCAAATCGATAATCCGAACCAAACCGAGAAAAAAACCCGACTAGTGGTTTGGTTTGACTTGGTTTGGTTTTAAAAAGAAAAACCCGACCACTATTGGTTTGGTTTGATTTTAACTAAAAAAAGTCAAACCGAATCAAACCAACCCGATATTATATGTATAGAATTTCAAATATATTTTATACATAAAAATATTTATTTGTAATGTAATTTATAAATATTTCTTACTCTTTCATAATTTTTTGTCTTTTAACATATTATTTCAAGTTTAGAATTAGAATTTGAATAGTCCAATAAATTTTACAGATATTAGTAAATCAAACAATACTAATGCTACTCAAAGAAATTCTATTCTAACACTAGGAATGACAATAATGTTGGATATGTAATCTTTAGTTTTATATTGATTTAGACGGTAAAAATACATATCTTAATTTTATTTTTTCTTTAACATTTAGTCATGTAATTAATACTCATTAGCCGTACTTAATTTAGCATGACTTAGTACTTTTAGATTGTGATCATTTTCTATATGTCTTATAATTATTATAGCATGACTTAGTACTTTTAGATTATGATCATTTTATTTTATGTCATTTCATTACTTTTTTTTTGTTGAATATTTTAGTACAATGTCATTTCTCATCTCACATTTTGTGTTATTTCTTAAAATATATCTTAATTGGATAGTCGTATCTTAATAGGATTAAAGAAATATTTGAAGTATAAGTTATATGTTTTGTATGGAGACTTTACCCAATAAAAACCGAAAAACTCGAAAAAACCGAGAAAATCCGAGGTTGAAAAACCCGACTTTTGTTGGTTTGGTATGGTTTACAAATTTAAAAATCCGATGCAATTAGTTTGATTTGGTATTGAAAAAATTCAAACCAACCCGGTCCATGTACACCCCTACTCGCCACATTAATTCCACCGTCACTTCCAACCGAAACGCCACTTCTTGTGGTAATTTCCTTACATGCGGCTCCTTGCCCTCCTCTTTTTCATTCCCAAGTCAAAGTCCTTTCATTTTTGTGCCATTATTTTATGTTCTTGGTTATGTGAAAGGGTGTAAAAAGAGGAACAAAACCACTCTGGTATATTTTTTTTTAAAAAACAAGAGTGGCGGGACTGAACCAAGAACAGCGTGCTGTCAATTTCCTCTCGAGATTTTTTATTTTCCAATATTTTGGAAGATTGAGAATCAAAATCAAAGACGTGTTGAGTTGTTGCCACAAGTCCATCACAACACTCCCAAGGGGCTGCTCTCTCTCCTTTGTACTTTCTTCAACCAAATCTTAGCATGATATCCTTCCCCATTCTTTTTTCTTTTGCTTTTTGGTTTCCCACCTGGTCCGGTATTGAGCCAGACTATATCCGGATTTGCGCCGGGTAAAACTCATTTCTGGGAAAGCGTTCGCTAACAAGTATATTTTCATACCCAGAACCTAAACGCGAGACCTCTAGTTAAAGGAGTAGCCCCATCTACTACATCACATCCTTTGGTGGTTTCCCATTCTTTTTTCACTTATTGTGGTCCTCTCTTTCTCCTGTTTTCTTCCCTTTCAATTTTCATATTTTTCCTTTTTCCGGTTTATCAATGTGTTGTTTATGCATTTATCCTTATTTTTTTATTTTTTTCATTATTGTTGCTAATTTGTTTGTCATGTATTCTTTTCCCGAACAGTTAAAAACTTTTACTGACTTTTACTGTAAACAAATTCGACACAACTTTTAGTAGCATTAGTTTTTTTTTTTTAAAGTAATCTAATTGTCGTTGCCGTCACGATTGGTCGTGGTTTAAGCGTTTGTCTCCGAAGTAAGTTTTTATTCAATCTTCTTCTTTAGCAGTCTTTCTTGCTTTTCTTCTCTTGATTTCTATTTATCCCTCTTTAAGGTCGTATGAGTGTTTGTTTGGCAAGTCTACGAGGGCTCGAGGTAAACATTTCTCTTACAGTTTCTTTTGTTTAAATTCTTCCCTCTATTTTAAGTTTCCATAATCTAGCATATATAGGACCATTTTATATAGTTCTATAATTCTACATTACAGACAACAAAATGTACAACCTATTGTCATGTACTATATGCTAGTCCACCAATACAGAAACAAGATCCGAAAGGAGAACGTCGAGTAAAACTATGCAATACGGAGTTGATTTCCAGAAAGAAGAAAATACGAAAAAAGGAGAAACAAAGGTTTTCATTACTAGAGCTTACCAATGAATTAAAATATATCTAACCAGAACATTATTGCTAACAAATCCGATGACTAATTATCATATTTAAGGACTAAATTACTTGTATCCAAAGCTCAAAAGCGAGAAGGGAAGAAAGAAATGTTTAAACTAGCATGACTGCGAAAAAGGTGAGGATTTAAACTAGGTAAAGTGTATTAAGGATGATTCTCAACAAGTTTTGACAGGAGATATTGAGATGAAGAAGAAATAGAGATTTTATTTTGATTAGTACTCGAACAAAGAGAATAATTTTCACTCTTCTAATAAATATTACGGGTTTTTATATCAAATCATATTAGTAACTTATTATAATTAAGTAATTTAATGAAATGAGAATACATTACTTAACCATGATCAAGTAAGAGAAATGTAACTAGAAATTAGAATTAAATTAAACAAAAAAAGAAAAATACAAATATTGACATTAGAATGATTGTGTTTTGATTTTCTTTATGAATTAGTCTTACATTATATATTTGGTTTCACTTTTCGTATTATGATTATTTTTAGCTCGACTAAGTTTATAAAAAGATCGAATTTATCAGTACAGATGTTGACTGCGAAGTGCGGGTACATTAACTAGTTTAGTAGTATACAATTAAGGCACAAGAATAGGTACATGTTAGAAGAATTCCTATAAATAGCTAAACACTATAACATTTTAGATAAGTCAAAATGAGTAAAATAAAGAAAAATCATTTCCTTATTTGTCATCAAGAGGATTTGAGAGATTTAAAGTGGTCTGCTCTCCAAAT
The DNA here is from genome assembly GCF_019175385.1 of Lycium barbarum. Taxonomy (NCBI): domain Eukaryota; kingdom Viridiplantae; phylum Streptophyta; class Magnoliopsida; order Solanales; family Solanaceae; genus Lycium; species Lycium barbarum. Next base: position 95,267,249 of record NC_083348.1, on the reverse strand, counting down.
TGTTCAACATTTGGAACCAGAGCCAAAATCTGCAGAGACCAGTGAAGAATCATATGTTTTTAAGACTTGAACTAATGCATCTTCCGAACGAAGTGAATATGAGCGAAATAATTATTATAGCTATGAGAATGCTGGAGTAGAGAAACACCAGATTGATGAAATTGTTTTGGTAGGTGAACTACCAACATCAAAATTTAAAACAACGTCTGAAGGATTTTTTGTAGGCAAAGAACCTAACAAGGGCATCAATCTTGATAAAGCAGTTGCTTATGAAGTTTTGCATCAAGATGAATTTTGAGTCAAGAGGTAGCGGATGATGTCGCTACCTTTAAAATGATGAATAAGAAAATCTACATGCATCTATCAAAGAATTGATGAGAAGTTGTTTGAGAAGGTTTTTATTCTGAGAAAAGATAGTAATGATGAGTAGATAACTAGGGAAAACTTGAAAGATGGAGGGGTTGTTGCAAATTAAATTTGCTAGTACATGTAAATTTAACATTTAATTATATTATTGTTTCAATTGAAGAGTACAGGGCTTGGAAATCATGACCATAAATGAACTTGCAAGATCTTCACAAGTCCATGAAGAGATGTTAAAAAAGCCGAACAAGAATTAGTTAAACCAGCTTTACAAGCTTTGGCTTTATTAAAGGCAAAGTTGAAAAGTATGGCTTGCATCAAGGAAGTTATGGACATGGATAAAATAGAGGAAGATCTACGAAAAAAAGTCGAGCTCGAGTTTTTGAAATCACAAACCAAGTTGTGGATGACTTTAGCAATTTGCGAAAGATTGATGTCTTCCAGAATATCTCTTCTAGTGAAGAATCTAGTTTAAAGGGGAGTTCTGAAAAGATAAACTAGGTTCATCACAAATATAATAATTTACTTAGGTCACGTTTAGGAAATTAATATGTTGTAGAAAATTAATATAATGATGAATGTATTGTTTTGTTCATGAATTGGAGAAGAGGAAAAGTTTAGTCGTATTAAATGAAGGTACTTGTACTAGAATAGATATATGTTAGAAGAATTTCTATAAATATGATCTAGGCGCTATAATATTTTATGTAAGTCAAATTGATTAAAATAAAGAAGAATCATTTCCTCACATATCTTCTTGAGTTTTGAGAAATTTAGAGTACTCCTCCTCCCCAAAAATTTTAACACATTGACCATCATGTAAAGGAGGAGTCCCCTCATCTCAAGTCTCAGCCTTTACCTTTTTTGTTCTTTAACATTTTTCACCCGGTGTCTAGTATTAACTTTCAAGCTGCAATTAATTAAAATTTGCGCCGTGTAAATCCTGTTATAGGGAAAACACTTTCTAACAGAAATGTTTCTATTCTCATAGCTCAAGCACCTCTGAATTCTTCTCCAATATTCCTTGATAGTACCCTTTCCATATCTTTGCATAAGAATGAGCTGGTTTATTTTCAATTTATTTCGAAGACTAAGGTTAATGTCCTCCATATACTCTTTTATAATTTATAATCTATAAATGCAGGAGTCGATGTCTAACACCACCATAATAGCTTGATCTAAAAAAATAAAAATAAAACACCTTTTACTGCCTACTTCCACTAGCGTATTAAATGATTTTTATTCAGCCTTATATGCACCTTACAATAAATGCTACCATCAACTTTGTCTCTGCATGCATGTGAGACTTTCATGGAAACGATGTTTATAATTTCTTCTCTCGGTCCTCACTAGAGGATAAAAAGAATGAAAACAACCAAAAGACAAGAAAAACAACGACAGTAACTAATATACATATTGATATGTAGACTGTAGTTGATTGATTTATGTAAAAGATTAATAGATTAAGACCACTTAGCTTCAGAGATTTTAGGTTCTGATGAAATATGAAAGATATGTTCAGCTTGGTTCACTTAGTTAAATCACTTTTTGCAGTTATATGAGTCCATCAATTTCTGGTACATAGCAAGTGCAAAAATATCTTTCAAATAACACACACTTCTCTAATAAAAGCGAGTAATGTATAATTAAGTTATTTAATATCTGAATCAGTTACATAGTCCAAACTAAAATGGCTCTAAATGGTTAGCTAATAATTAATCACGCTTTGTTTGTATTATGAAGTTCAGAATTAAAGTGATATATTAACATTAATAGACCATGGAAATTCGAATTGCGAGGAGATAGATTAAAAAAAAAAAAAAAAAAAAACTAAGCAATTTATGCATAACTTAAATCCTATTTTATATTTGCTTTTGTACAGAAACACTATATAATAGGGGCAGTAGTATATATGATGCATTCGTTTTGCTCTAACTTTATTACTTTAGTTCGGAGAGCCTCATCAATTACGAACCATCTGGTTTTTAGGTAACCATTTCATGTTTTATTTGAAGAATTACCTAATGTTATAGATCAACTTAATTAATTTGACAGTGTAAAGAATCAGTTCATAGAACATTTATAAACTCCTTTCTTTTTAATAGAGCCAGCCCTTACAAGGGAAAAATAAGTAAGAAGCAGGACGGTATTTCTTTGCAACAGTATCCTAATTAAAAGGCTTGAAGGAGAAATATAAATCACCACCATTCAATTTATTAGTCAGTATACGTATCTACTAGTATTTATGCTTAGCAAATTAGTATTAATTACATAAGATCATGTCTCTAAGAGTTCCAGTATGTCTATGACGGTTAAAACTTAAAGAGAATTCCAAATTTCATGGGATGACTCTAGAAGCTAAGGTGTCATTTTTTAGAACAAATTAGCTCATGATCTTAATCAAAAGCAATAATTACTTAAAGCAAAGTAGCAAAAAGGAAGGAGAAATCTGCATATTAATACTCTCCAGTCTTAGATGCAATGGAAACTGTATATGTTAAACATTCTTACGCAATATATAGTTACTTCATTGTTATTTTAATTTGTTTTATGATCTATCTGAAAATAATATAAGCTGAGCAAACTGTATCTGGTTAGAAATATTATATAGCGGAGTAGATAATAGAGTATATATAACCAAGCAAAGAAACAGACCCACATTTCCTAAAACTTTCAAATTAATTTGACTTATCATCAAAACTCAAAAGTATATAGCATCAACACACAAAAAAAAAAAAAAAAAAAATCAAACAACAAGAAAACGAGGTAGTATTAATTAGAAACTTGCAACATTACATTAATATACCTGGTATTAGAAAACTCATAGAGCTTCCCAGTACTGGAGAAAATAATCAATCCAACTTCAGCATCGCATAGAATCGCAAGTTCCTTAGCTTTTTTCAGCAATCCATTCCTTCTTTTGGAGAAAGTAACTTGCCTGCTAGTTGAGTTATCGATTCTTCGAATCACTATCTTTCCCCTTCCCATCTTGCTCCTTATTCTAGGGTTTTGTTAACTCTAATTATAGATCAGAAAAAAGGAAGAAAATCAAATAATGAATAAGGAGATTACAATATGTATTAGATCTTTAGACTAATAATGTAAAAGAGGAAAAAAGGAAAGATAACTTACTTGGGTTGTTGAGAGCTTCGGAAATTAATTAAATCAAATCAAAGTCTTTTGTAAGAGAAGTGTGAGACTGTGAGTAACATCAAAATCAGGAAGCAGCCTTTTATAAGCGAATGAGAGAATTTTAAAACCCGCTTTTGGGTTTGGAAATGTGTTTTTTTCACACTTTATTTTTCTGTTTAATTAACTTATACTACTATACTTCATTGGTTTATTAAATATTTTGAAGTAGGGAAGGGGTACTACTTTTTAATGGCGCCGTCACCGTATAATTCACTGACGCGTGGGGAATCCAAAACTTTCCTTAATAATTCTAAAAGGGGAAAATCATTTTCCCATTATAGTAACCTTAAACCATCCGTAAAGAAAAAGCTTTTAGTTTTTGTAAAAGGAGGAAAAAAAAAAAACTTCAATTCAGTCTGACTCTCATCTGGACTTTTGGACATAAACAGCCTGTTTGGGCCTTTGGCTAGTTTCAAGAATTTTCACGTGGCCTTGCTCCTACGGACATCTTTCACCTTACTGTCAAAAGTTAAATCAGACACTTTTGACTATTTGTAGGTTTAAAGAATTTTCCACGTTATGCTCATGTAAAGAAATTTTTACATTATTGATATAATTTAAATTCTAATACTGAATAAAATATTATGTATTTTTTTGAAGGAAAGTGTTCTTATTGGTGGAGCTCGCAATTAGTCCAGAGCTTTTGAGTCATACGGCATTGTCGGGCCATTGTATCCTATAGGGGACGGGTCATTTGCACTTCTATTCCCTATTTTGTGGTGTCTTTAAGTTTTGCCCTTCAAATGAGTTGGTCTTTAATTTTTGCCCTTCAAATCAAACTTATGCCTATAAGAGCATATATCCACAAGCTATGCTCACGCCATATTATGCCCCTATAAGCATAAGTTTGATTTTGAAGGATAAATATTAAAGAAGGGCTCATTTGAAGGGCAAAAATTAAAGACCAGTCCATTTGAAGGGAAAACCGTGCAATTACTTGGGAAGGGACAAGTCAATAGTATTATTGCTGGATTGGTGAAGATTCTGCCGCTGTGGACTTGAATCTCCTCAAAATTATGTAAATAATTATACAGTTGAAACAGAAAATAAAGAAAAACAAAATATCTTTAGGCTTAGCAAAGTGGATATATCGCTCCCACTCACTACACTGGCCTCATTTTCCCACACTTATCATTCACCAACACAAGGAAGAAACGCCAGTATTTATAAATGTAGGAATTCTTCCATAGATGAAATAACAAGATAGTGAGATAATAATATTATTATATATAGAACATGGGTTGGTGGTTATAAGATTTAAGCTTAAGTGGGTAATTAGTGATAGATAATGACGTTAGTAGTTACATGAGTTACACCAAGAATAATAATCACTTTCTCACTAATTTATATCAACTAAAATAATACACTTTAATATTATCATTTTAATATTAAGACACACATGCTCCAATATAAAGTAAGTAATAGTACTTATTATAGATCTGTTGTCACCTTATAAACTACCTGATGGTGTAAATCTACTTTATACTCCGTATATATAACTTAAACTCTTTCCTAAAAATCATGACTGGCTGAAGCTGAAAGAGCTGGTTACGAGAGACATGAATGGAGTGACTTGTCTAAGATTGGACTTCGGATCCGAACAGTAGGCAAATTCAAATGGAATAGCTGTGTTGGGTGTCTATCTCTATATTCTATAATTTTCTTTATGAATAAAGAGATCTCACAGCCAACCATTAATAGAGATTTCTTGCTCTATCGCAAGATAAGCTTTTTTGAGGAGTTCAACCATTAAATAAAAACTCTTCTTTTCTTTATACCCAACAATGTTGATGTCCTCAATCAAGTCCAATATTTACTAATAACTCCATCCTACTACCTATATTTCTCCAACTCTTGATTAATAACTGAAAATTAAACTCAGAGCTTTCTCACAGACATGTCTGTAGAAGGGAGAGGAAGAGGAGGAACGTGTTGCGCAGTACGCATGGTAAATATTAGGTTAAATACAAGTGGCATATTAGTTAATTACCCCGAAAGCTAAAAAAGGAAAATATATAGAAGTAATAAAAAGGTCGAATTACAACTAGGGTTTGAGAGATTTCAGGTACAAGTTCGTTAAAGTAACTATCGGAATCCACTGCCAAGTGCCAACCAAGGATTCACCACATAAGATACTTTCTGTCCACGAGTCAAACAGAATATATATATACTATACAAAATTTATATTAAAGTTACTGAGTTCTACCGAAACTGTACCCAAACTATACATCCATACCTCAGTAGCAGGGGCGGACCCATGTGTAAAGTTTGGGTGCTCCGGCACTCATTAAACTTAATCACGGAGTGTATAATTGTATAGAAAATATAAAGGAAACATATATAAATAATTAATAGAGCACCCCCGAACTCAAAATTCCTGAGTCCAGCACCTCCGAACTCAAAATCCTGGGTCCGCCTCTGCTCAGTAGTAAAATCATTTTATATATTGTGTGCGAGTATTCATGCTTTCTAAAGCGGGGAGGGTGAGGAGGCAGGTTTCTGTGTGAATTCGCATGCAGAGAACTCCAATCTAGAGGGAGCTACTGAGGGTGCTTTTTTAATTACCAGTAATTAACATGTAACTTCATAACAACACTAAAAGTACTCCTATGATATTAGAAAGTAGCAACATTGGAATTTTTTTATAGAGTAAACATTTACTCCTTAGCCAACAAATGAATTTAAAGATTAAATCAAATTTTCTTTAATTTATTCTGTAGGCATGTAACTAGTTGTGAAAACAGTTCTGCATGAATGCTGAAGGATAGTTAGTTTTTACTTTCGGTTGTCTTGATTAGTTTGCCAAGGAATATTGCGTGATAATGAAATATAAATATTTTGTTAGTATCTCTCTGCAGAAAGAAAAAAGACAGTCTTTTGCATTCAATTATTCTTGTGCATTACATATGGTGCGGTAGGAGCATATCTCTTTTCTATTTGACCATGAAGTCTTATATATCTTTCAAGTTGCTACTTGTTTTAACCGAAAGATCAAAATATACGTCTGGAAATTCTAGCTAAAGCCTTTGTTCGCTGCCTGACTTTATCTTCTTCTTTTTGTCCATATATTAGGTAGGTGCACGTGGATCCCTTCAAAGTATATCAAACTCCTCCGTCAGTGTAATTTAACATGTTATAATAAATTTACTTACCACTTAGTTTAGGTTATCAATCATTAATGCTCCCTCCATTCACTTTTACCTGTCCACTCTACTAAAAATATATTTTCACTTTTACCTGTCACTTTAGCATATCAAGAGAAAAACATATATTTTTTCATGTTTTATCCCTGACATTAATTACTTATTCACCAAATTATTTCTCAAGACCTAAGACTAAACATCAATTAATATGGGTATTGTGGTAAAACATTCATATCAATTATTATTTCTTAAAATAGAGCCATTTGTAACTACCTCTTAAATGGTCTGATTGTGTAAAATTACATCGCCAATGCATTAAAATAAAACAATTTTCCTTAATAGAATGGTGGAATTGAACATTATGTGTCTCAGTCCGTGACCAATAATGCATGCTCGAGTCTAGAGTATTCTGGAAAATGAAAAAACGCTCGTCCTTCTCAGTTGACATTAGCTTAGATTTTTTTTCCTTTCACTCTCTATTTTTTTCCTCGTTAAGTTGATGTGAAGAGACATGAAAACAGAATAGGATCGATAAACACGTGAGATTCGGCAATCAAGGAGAAATGAGAGTGCAAAGTGCACGCCTAAATATCATTATGTATCTCGACCTTAACAATACACCTTAACAATACTGCAAGCAAACTGTACTGCACCATTACGACATCCACTTTAATTATGCTATTATCTACGAGTGTCAATATATTTTACTGTGCCGTTACTTTAATTTTCTTCATTCCTGATTTCTACAATATTTTTTGCCATCACAACTATATGATCGTAATTGATTACGTACACTCCGCCAAATAAGTGGATCTAATTAAGTTATTTAACTTATTTCACATAGAAAATTATTAAATTAGACCTTTGGAGCAGCAATTTATGATTCAATTAATTAATCTCTTTTTACTAGTGAATAGAAACAATTAAAACTCTCCACCTGGAACTGACTAATTTGAGTTAGTGAATTTGAGGAGACGACAATATAAAAGGCTGCGAAATGGTTTGTCTGTTGAAGTCAGATTGTAATTGGTTAAGGCCACGTGAACACTATCTTTCTGATCAAATCAATGAGATTCGCCTAATTAAACCGATGAATTGAGTTGAAACTCACTTGGGTTAATCAAAGAAGCACTCTTTGAAATTCTATCCATTTTTATGCACCCAACGGCCAATAAGACAGGTGTCAATCATCAGCAAATGATAGAGTTTCAAAGACCAAGAAGAAAGGTATTCTTAGATCCAACTTCCTTTTTTAACTTTCATTTTAAAAATGTACGTCCACTTGCATTTCTGGCTCACCAAACCCTTACATGGAACAGGGTGTACAGTGTACTATAGTTTCCCTAGTTTTATTATTATATATATATATATATATATATATTTTTGGTATTATAGAATTAGTAGAAGTAGTTTGTGATGTCAAGAGTGATGGTGTAGTGGAACGAGGCACACGAAAAAATGTATCTCAGGTGTAAGAAGATATGCTTTTATCTGGAACTCACATGATATCCAAAATTATTTTTAGTTTCTGTTCGATGATGTCATGTAGGTAGGTTTATCGAGAGATGGAGATCAGGAGATAATGATAGTTATATGAAAAAAAAAAGTTCAGGTGGTTTATCACATACTTCGCAATATTCTTCCATTTCATTTTGATCAGTAGACAATTAATATTGCATTACTTTCCTCATCAATCAAGTAATACTTACTATATCTAGTACTACAATTAACCCCACTCTAATTAATTTGTAAAGAAATGGATCATGAGCCTAATTCAACCTCAAAGCTAGCTTAAAGAGAGGAGGATTGCCCGAGCCATTTAAAGAGACAACCCATCCCATGATAGCCTCGATGTGGGGCTATTTCACACCCCACCTCACGCCCAGGACTGGACATCTGGTGCGTGGGCAATTTAATACGGGGCCCAACATCGGGTAATAATTATCAGAGCATGACCCATCTCACCCGATGTGAGCCCCCAAATTAAATTGCCATGCACCAGATGTCCAGTCCTGGGCATGAGGTGGGGTGTTGAAGAATGGAAAAAGTCTTTCATCAGTAGTTAATGAGATGGGTGGTCTCCTTATATGGATTTGAGCAATCTCCCCTCATAAGCTAGCTTTTGGGATTAAGTTAAGCCCATGATCCATTTCTTTACATAATTAACCTCATAAATGTGTTGTATACGGTGGCGGAGCCACATAGAGCGGAGGGTGTTTATCCGACCCCTCGGCGGAAAAAAACACTGTTTTTACAAGGTTAAAATTATTTTTTATGTATATATAGTAGATGTTGAACCCCTTTAGGCTTCTTCGTATGTTTACTTTTTTATATTTTGAAACCCTCGACGGAAATCCTGGCTCCGCCACTAGTTGTATAATGTTATTGGTTATGGAGTACTATTTAAGTTCTTTCAAATTGATATTTTCTTTTGCAATAGTTGCGACCAGATGATTCACTAGTTAAACACAAAAAGAATAAAGAATTAATTGTCCCATGAAGACTGCCAACTTATAATGAAGTTAGCCAACTTTCGTTTGTAAATTTAACATGACTAACGAATACGAGTGACATATTCTGAGTACTTGGCTTTAGTTTCTTCATTGTGTGGGATCTTCTGGTCATTATTATTAATTAGTGTCTAATCTGCTTAAATTAATAAATTTAGGTATGTTGTACTTGATCAGTTTGTACTCTCAGGTGCTGCTTAGCCCCTTGGGTCACAATTTGTCATTCACAGAGTCCCTTAGGTCACAAATGGTCATTCAGATAGTGCAGTAATTTATGTTCCTTTTAATATTGATCTAGCTAATATTAACTTTAGATGAAACTGCAGCCTATTGATTGATGGTACCAAACGCATTGTTTTAGAATTCGCAAGGTCGGATGTATCATATAGAGATTGGCCTATTTTGTAGTCACTATTCGTGTATGAAATCATAAAATGTATACATTTCGAAGTTTCTAGTTCCCATCAAAGCCTCAAAGGGTTGGCCTCATGAAGATCTAATTCATGTTATAGGCGCGTTTGTTTGATGGAAACTACTTTCATAATTTGAAGACTAGTGGATACATTTTTTTGCGCGGACTCCCTTCAAAGGCACTGTTCTTTAATTTTTGCCCCTCAAATTGTTAGTCTTCAATTTTTGCCCATCGCCTAAAAATTCATGGGTTCCGGGTTCGAATCCCGCTCAGTCAATTTTTTTTTAAAAAAAATCGCAAGACAAAATTAAGGTAGAGTTTGTCTTATGCCTGAAGACAGTGTCTTATGCCTGAAGGCAAACTCTGTCTTAAGGTAGCAAACTCTGCCTTATTAAGGGAGGGTTTTCTACCTTAAGGCAAACTCTGTGTTATAAGGTAGCAAACTCTGCCTTAAGGTAGAGTTTTGCAGGCAAATTCTGCCTTGCGAAGTCCAAACTCTGTCTTGCGAATTTTTTTAAAATTTTTAACTGAGCGGGAGTTCGAACCTGGAACCTATGAATTTTTAGGCGAAGGACAAAAAGTAAAGACCACTCCCGAATAAGGACAATCGTGCAAATTGCCCAATTGGATACTCAATTGGGCTTGCCCAGCTTTCAAAGGAGCTACATGGGCTCTACATGTAGGCCCGTGAGTAGTAGAGTATTCCACTTTTTTCAGAAGTAATACTAATCAGAATTACTTCTTTTTTGAAGATTCTGTTCAAATGCTAAATGGACCAGTGACTAATTAAAATGATGTTCAGATATAATAATGATTCATTTCGAATAAATCGTCAGTAGTCACGCTTCCTTTTGGAGCCTCTGCTTTTACAGTACAGGGATTTAATTATACCTTTATTCCTCAAGCAAAAACGCTATAATATGCTTTGATTTGCCAACATTCCCACGTTACTTCTTGAATATGCTTTGATTTTTAGCATATCTTAGGCATGAGCTTCTGTTTTTTAGGCTTGTTCCCACAATCCACACGTCAGAGACGGATTCTAGAGGTGTTTAGCGGACTAAACGTACACTATTTTCAATTGTAACTATGAATATGTATAAAAAGAATATACATACAATTGATCACAACCAAACTCAATTTCTCAAAAAGTTGGATTAACCTCTGTTGTATACACGTGCGCCCTAAGAAGAAACAAATAATTAGGGAAGATCGACAAGACTAACGAAGGCAGCCAAGAATGTTGAGTATCATTATAACCGTTTGAGTTACATAAGTAGTTGATGCATATACACATCTTTATTAATGCAACTATATATTATATTCATTACAATGGCACGCACTTAAGAGCACAAAATAAACTTATTACAGGCTTGATGAAACCACAATTAACAAAGACACACGAAAGTGATTCAATGGGGATAAATTTTGAAGTTAAAGGACTTAGTTAGCCAAGCCTTCCAGCCTCTTTTTTCATTCTGAGAAATTCCATGTGCCCGCTCTTCTGTCATCAGTAGCTGTTTTTGCTTCTTACAGAGGATGAAATTCCTCACTCCTACTGATCCTATCACGTCTGATGGTCCCAGAGCTGAAAATCAGTTCAGAAAAGGGGTTTTGTCAATGCCCAGAAAGCATTTATTTGTTGAATTGCAACCAACTCATCTATTGAAAGTTACGCTTTTATAATATCTTTAAAACGTCCTCTCACGTGCAAACCCCGTTCTTTGTTATGTGTCAAGCACATGGCGATGAAAAATTAACGTAGGACCTCTGATCTTCTCCAATACCATATTAAATTGTGATCTAAATACTTAACTTTCAGAGAAAATACGTTTTTATTTAATTAAATACTATCTTCAACATGATTACCTGAACTATATCTATATATATATATATATATATATAGTGAGATGGTGGATGAAGCCTTTGTGTTGTGGATCCAACTAAATCAATATTTTCGATACCGTCATAAATTTACATGTAAACCCCACTAAATTTTAACAAATTTTAAAGTTTTAAACTCATAATTCTGAAAGTAAGTGCTAAGAACTTTAACAATTGAATGTACTCCTGAATCCGCCTCAGTTGAGATTGAGAATTAAGAATTCGAGTTATGTGAATGATAATTAAGCAAGAACTACTGTCAATCCTATTGAGTTAAAAGACAAAAAGAAGATTGAGAGCATGTCAGATATGTTATGTACGTACCATCAACTCCAGAACTGGCTGAGTAAAGAAAGAAATCATTGATATCATAACTCATAACTGGAAGCCGGCCCTCTCGACCATATTTTTTCAAAGCAGTCTCAACAACCTTAGCAACCTTATCATTCTCACTCACAACAAACCTTAATGGTCCAGCACTTCCCAATACATTAACCGTGATCAACAACCTACGACAATTCTCCTCCCGTTTCGACATCTTGATCTCCGAATATGATTTCATCAATTTTCTCTCCATCTATAGATCGTTTCGATCTTTTTAATTTTTATGATCTGAGCAAATGAAGCTACAAAGAAGGGTCAATTTCTATGAAAATTAATCTCAAGGGTCAAGGCCGATGCAACGATAGTACCAGGCAGAGCCAAAGGAGAGAAAAAGAAGAGAGGGCATCCAAATTTTGATGGGATGAACCATTCAAGGCCTGAGGTGCTTCTGTAAATGAAGAAAAACAGGCGTGGAGGTGTGAAATAGGGGAAAGTTAACTTCAGGTACGCAACTTTTGATACTGAAAAGAAAATACGACCCAAAAGGAAAGGCTGCCTTTCTTGAAATGTGACTCTCGATTCTTGCTCTGTTTTTTGGGCAAATGAACAGTCTCTTCTGATTTCTGATAATAATAAGACTCAAGTTTGGTGCTCGTATAATATTTGGATTTAAGTTATATACATTATTAATAAAATAATCTATATCTATATCTATATATAATATAAAACTAGACATAGACAAAGTGATGTGGCACCTCTCTATGGTCTAGGATTCTATTTATCTTTTTTCTCTTTTTTTTAAAGCTTTTTCTTCCTTATTAGTCTAAATAAAAATGTCTAAATATTAATTTCCCATGAATTTTCAGTTACAATTCCCTCATGATAAGCTTCAAATAACATTAAAATCTACCCAATAATGTCTTTAGTCTCTTGAGTTTCCCATCTTTACTTTAGAAAGAGAATGAATGATTTAAAGACATGAGTTACCAAAAAATAAGTCTACTTAATATCCAAATCAAGTTTTAGTGCTTGGACATGGGAAGAGAGAATTGATACTTCTGTTGGTTGCTACTAATTTTTAGTGTTCTCCGGTGTTGCCTTTAGCCACGGTGACTCCCAATGATGAATGAACAATGGGCTAATACCATTTTGTAAATATCACCTCAAATTTCTTTTCTTTCCTCTCATCCTTACATATATGTTTATTTACACAGATAAGAACTTGAAGTTTAATTTGCTTTTGTTTGTTGTGTTTATGTTGTTGATTAATTGCAGATGATGACTTTTCGTCGTGATATGATTGGAAAACAGTACCCCATTTTCACGATTAATGAGAGGTAATTTTCATTTTTTGTTAGATTTAGGATCTTGATCTTTTCGTTTTTGTTTTTATTTCAGACAACTACTTTAAGGGGGAGGTTCAAGGCTAACAATCGTGTATGTTTTTATTTTCCTTTTTTCTTTTTTGTATTTTTTTCCCTTCAGCATAATCTACTATTTTATGCATTTACATAAGAAATGACATGTCATAAACATTTATTTTATTTATCTACTATAAAATGCATATTCCTCCCTTTTTTTTTTTCTTTTTCTCTGGATACTCTATGATTTTTTATACTTATGATCATGTCATACCTCTATAAAAGAACGCATTTAAATGGATGAGAAAAATATTAATTATCAATCATTACTACTATGGCATAAAAGAATAGGTATTAGATGGTGCTAATTTAAGGAATCTTTTTACTTTTTGGATAAATCTTACCCCAAGCCCAGGAACCAAGTCAAATATACAGTTTTAAGTGTTAAAATGGTTGGAATTTAGAATCTCATTTATTTGGATTTGAAGATCAAAAAGAATCTTTAAAATATTTTGAATAGTACAAAAATATCTAATGAATCTAATAATTTTTTTCACACCGCGCGAAGGGCGGCCAAATTTACTAATTCTTAATAATATTCGTATTATTTAACTTGTCATAGTATGTTATTATATTCAATACCTTTTAAATATTTGATTGTTTAGATAATTTTTGCAACGTCCGTTCATATAATTTAAACTCATAAAATTTGTATGAGTTTAAGCTGTATGGTGTAAAAATATTTACTCATTTGGTCTTCTTAGGTAATTAGAAGTAACCTTTATGATAGACATTAATTGGTAACCTGATATACCTGTAATTATATGTTACACTACACTCAGTCACTCATAGTCTTAATATACATGTATATTACTTAAGTTAGTTCTTCTAAGAAACCTGACTGATAATCCAAAAATAAAAATAAATATTTATTATAATAAGTTAATTACATTGATAATGTCAAAATTATTTACGCTATCAACATATATAACTTAAATTCATCATGCGAATACTACCAGACAACATATGACAAGTTCATGTATTCCAACCAAATTAATGTTTACAATAGAAGAATAAAGAGAGAAGGCATTACAGGCATACACTGAGAATCTATATATAATATAAAGCTAGGCATAAACAAGGTGATGTGACACCTCTCTATAGTCACCATTCATATTTATCTTTTTTCTCTTTTTTTTGAAATTTTCCTTAATTTTTCCTATTTATATTTGATTTATTAACAAACTTACAAATTATTTCTTAATTACATTCTCTTAATCACTCTTTTTTCAGTTTAGAAAGCCCAAAAAGTCATTGTCATTAATGGGTTTTGTAACTCCTCAACCAGAGGTATTAAATATTTACTATTTCGGTGTTGCTTCTTGTGAGAATGAAGAGAATCAACGAAACAAATGAAGGAAATTAAGAAAGAAGATTATGACTTAGAAGATCCAAGGAAGAAGATTAGGCTAGAGATGCTGCTATACGGCTGAAAAGAAAAAAAAATATGATTGATGCAAGATGGTCAGCAATTAAGGAAAAGGAGGATGCAAGTTTCTCCTCAATGTTTTTCTTTTTTCTTTTTTTGGGTTGCTAAATCTCTTAAAAGCTTGGGTTGCTAAATCTCTTAAAAGCTATACTAAAGGAAATGTTCTAAATTTCCGGTGAAATACTCAATTGTATCATCTGTAATAAATTGTTGCCTATTCTATATTTGGCGTCTATCTATCTTATATACACGATCTGTTATAACTTTATATTTGTTTGAATTTTAATCTTTTGTTATATTGCCAAAAATTACAGATTATTAATTAAGTTTAAGAACGCTTTGATGATAGCTACAAAATATTTATACTAATATATTCTGCAAGTTGTTGTAACCGCTTCCATAATTTCCAATCTGATAAAGGTATGCCCCATTCTATACGTGCTCTTTAATTAGAATCTTATGGTTTGTGTAAAGTGATGGTTATGTGAATATTTTTTGGTGAATTTCCGTCCAAGCTATGAAATAGATCCGAATAATATTTTTTCCAACAAACAGTGAGAATAAATCAAATTAGGAAGATTAGTTTTCTCTTTTTATTTTGATTTATGAGTTGGCGTTGTAAGTTTTATCCAGCTTGTGTATCTTTTCGTAAAGTATAAAGTTCGAAGAACCAATTAATTTTAGGAAAATAAGGACGCTCCAGTAAAATTGTATGGCATATTCATGTGTAAATTTATCGAGATGCGAGTGAAAATTGCTGTCAATTTGGAGTAATTAATTAAGACATAGAAAAATAATTAATTACTGAAACTAATTATGTGAGATTGACATGAAAATGAAACGTCTGTACAATAGTAATGTTGGTTTTTTTTTTTTAAAGAGAATTCTTCTTTCTTTATATTATCTCGATTGTTTTATTTTAATAACTATAGATCAAAAGCTCAAATTAGTAAAAATTCAATCAAATTATTTGTTTTGAAAATTCTTTAAAGGTATTTGTTAGTATCAATTTTCAATTTTTGAGGGAAAATTTATAGGTAATGAGGAAAAAGTCATTAGTCGATCTGGATGTGTTGCAATGTGTGCTTCGACATAAATGACCGTCTTTGTTGATATTTTGTCACTAATAAAATAAGTTCTTAACTCACCCTTTTTTAGTTATATTTTATGTGCAAATTAATTTGGGATTTGCAATCTTTCATTTTATTCCAAAAATTATTGAAAGCGATCTTGGAGCTGAGGTTTCGGTTAAAGAAAAAAAAAGAAATTTTAATATCAATATGGATAGAATTTTTTTGAGACATCTTCTTTTGATTGAAAGGACGGGTGTTCTAAATAATCCAAATATATGATGTTTATACTTGTTTTCTCATAGAAAAAAAAGACTAAGAGGAATAATATCTAAATTTATTATTATCCTGCTAATTCTTTTGTAAATTTGCTACGTAAGAGAACAATTTCAATAAATTTGCTAATTCTTTTGTAAACATAGTTGATAGTATTTTTTTAAAAAAATTCAGGGTCAATGGTTTTTTTTTTCCTCATTGATTATTTTTAATAATTCAAAAAAGAATCTTTACAAAAAGCAAAAGAAAAAAAAGGGCAAAACGGGAAAGAATAGTCTAGAAACACAAAACTAAACTTGGGAAAGTGTACTATGTTATATATTATATATATAATAAATATCTTTCTTCTTTTCTCTTTTTTTGGGCCTTTTTCCTATTTTTTCATTAATGTAATATGTTAAAAAAAAAAACTCAAAAGAGACTCTTTTAACACTCTTAATTATGCCAAATGTGCTATATTAAATGTAATATGGTAAAAAAAAAAAATTGAAATGTTCTATAAGAACTCGAAAGACACACCTTAAATACTCTTAAACATTATTTATTCTATTTATTGAATTTCATTAGCATTATAGTTATAAACCTTTACATCTCCCCGAGCCTATAAATATTCATGATTAAGGTTATCTTGATTCATGTAATATTTTACTATGATGTGAAGGGGAGTATAATTATTTTATATTTATATATGAAAAAAGATTATTTACTGCCGCGCGAAGCGTGGACAAGTTTACTAGTCTATATCACTATATAATATAAAGTTACGCATAGATAAGGTGACGTGACACCTCTCTATAGCCAGCATTCCTATTTATCCTTTTTCTCCCTTTTTTGAATTTTCTCTCATTTTTTCTATTTATATGCTATGTTAAAAAATCCAAAAGTCACTCTTTTCACTCTCTTTATAATTTTTTAATTATGATAAATGTTGCACCTTGCACGTTGTATTCTCTATAACATTTTGTCAGTTTTTTTTTCTTCCTTAACCTCCATCCTATTACTTTGTCTTATATTAAAATCAAATAAGCAGCCTTAAAGTCTCTACTAAATTCTCTAGATGTTATGATTCTTCTCCCCTCCTGTAAATTAATTTTATTTAATGTGTAGTATTAATCATGCATCAATGGTAGGAGCTAAAAAGACAATAACCTAAGCCTCTTAAAATCCATACGGTATTGTTTTCTACTACAAATTCCAACGGTCTCAATCAGGAAAAACAAAAAATTACTTTACTTCCCACTGAAATATAGTCAACATAACAACGGGTATAATCTGTTATTTTTTCTCTTATTCTACAATGGTGTTTTCAGTTCTATTTTTGTTTTGCAGGTCTCAATTCCACTGGCACCCAAGGCAGTAAAAAACCGATATATGAGGTATTGTTGTCAGTTCCTTTTTTTTTTTTTTTTTTGGACAGGTTTTCAATTACACTGGCACCCAAGGCAGTGAAAAAATCAACATTGGAGGTATAAAACTTGCATCTTTTTAACTAGATTTATAAAATACATGTCTCAAAATTGACTTCGCAGAATGACTATTGAATAACTTTTCTTCAAGACTACACAAGCTTTGTTTTCGTTTTTTTTTTTTTGTTTTTTTTGTGAGTATTAGGTGGTCCTCATTCTTCAATGACGTTGCTGGCAAATGGATGTGTGTATTTCAATCTTCGTGTCTTTGATAGAGTGTAAGTTGAAAAATATTTTTTACTCATAGGGAGGGGAACACCCTCTGTTTCTTGAATCAATTAATTTGAATTCACAAAGGTTTTGTTTCCAAATTGGAGGTGCCTTATTATATGGCTATGTTGTTGTCCTTCTATTGGATGTTATTTCATCAGTTTCTTTCTGCCTTTCAATTATTCAGGCTCTACGATCACCTAAGCAACCCTTCAACTTAAAGGCGAATTAAATGAAGAAATGTGAGTTTAATTTAAGTGAGTGTTATTAGAAAAAAATTGAACATATTAGTGGAGATGAAGATTGATAATTCAAAGTTCGGAAAATTAGTCTTAGTTTTAAATATACATGTGAAACTTATGAAAATCTTGTTAGTTCAAACCTCTACCATACATGTTGAAAATAAGGCTTGGCAAGCATTCATAATAAGACGAACCTGAGACAAAATTTATAACTTCGAACGCGAGTTTTTGTAACTTTGCATACATCGAAAGTTATTGAGTGACTTAGCTTATAAAATTTTATAAACTTAGACCGGGGCCAAAATAGGAGTTTCTGTCGGCTATCTACGTACTTGCCGTATTTCAACTGTTCGAATCCATTTGATGAATTATTCTTTTAGAATAGAGCACTGGGAGGGGGAGGAATAAGAAGAGCGGTGATTTGTAAGCATGTTTTGATATCTTCTACGTCATTTTCTTATTGTTGTTTTTCCTCTTTTGTTTAATGTTTATATTTTTAATATTCAATATTAGAAAATTAGTTCCTAAATTGAATGAGATCTTTTATGTTTATATTTTTTAATATTAAAATATTAGAAAAAATGGTTATAAATTCAATGAGATCTTTTATGTTTATATTTTTTAATATTCAAATATTAGAAGCAGATTAGTTTGTAAAAATCAATGAGACTTTTCAAGTTTATATTTAAATATTAGAAAAATATTACTTTATAAATTCAATGAGATCTTTCATGTTTATATTTTTTAATATTAAGTACTTAACAAATATTGGTTTGTAAAGTCAATGAGATCTTTTGTGACTGCGCCAAGCGCGGACCAATTTACTAGTATTAAAGATATGGCGAAGTGACTGCTAATTACCTCAGAAAAATTTATGTGAAGCAAGTAGGAAACTGATAAGCAGTTTTCTGAGAAAAGGTTAAATAAGAATTATAATTTTTTTTTCCAACTGGAACAAAGATATATAAATCGCTTAGATGTTACTGAATTATTCAATACAAACATAAAATAGGCAGTTATACCAAGTTGATAAAAATCCCAGAAAAGACTTATATAAATATCAGGCATGAAGCAAGTTATAGTTGTATACGGTGAAAACCGGATATGAGCCAGAACGGTGATAAGGTAAATTGGTGATGGAAAAGGAGCGAGAACATACCGGATGCTGTTCAGTCCTACCCGGAGAAGGCATCTGTACCGGAGCTAAACGAGTCTGTCTTCTCCGTCATCGAAACGGCCAAGTCTGCTGATCCGAGCGTCTGTAGCCGTTGCCCCGAATAGCCGTTTGACCGAATATCCGTTTGACCGAATGGCCGTTGGACCGGGTGGCCGTTAGTCCGCGTAACCGCCGCCCGCGGGCCCCGCACCAGTGGCGTGTTGTCATAGTCAACTACCTACCATGCGTGTGTCAGACGGCGTCGTCAGTCTAATCCCACCAAATCCGTGCAGGGCTGTCATTGTCATGATTATTTTATTAGTCTCCATTTGTATGAGATCCAGAAGGTGACACTATAAATAGGGCATGTCCTCATTCCTTAGGGGGGTTGGTTCCTACATTTCTCCAAGAACACTTGTAATAGAATAGCCCATATATACAATCTTTCCTTCAATTTCTGATCCGGCCACGACCGTTTTGTTCATGTTTTTAGCATATTTAATCCATCAAGCCTTCTACGCTGTTCATAAGTATTTGTGTTCGTAAACAAACCGCCATCATTAGCCATTTCATTAAAGAACTCTTACATATATATTTTCTCTATCTCATATATATATATATTAAGACCCAAGCACATATCCTATACCCGCTTACAAATTCAATTGATTATCCGATTTCGGGGTAAACAGTTTGGCGCCCACCGTGGGGCTAGGATAATAGTGGCTTTCGATCTTGACTTATATCACATTCATCAAAATCGAAAACACCCCTGCCCGTATCTACGAAAACGGACTAAATGGCCGACGCTGAGCAATCCGGTCATGTCAACAATACCGAAATTGTGGCGGAAAACGCAGACAGCGGATTACGGAGATTGCCAAACCCTGCTGACCCGAACCCCGTCGATTCAAGGGAGGGACTCGACCGGCAAAACACCGTGGATCAAGAGAATGCCGCCCTGCCGGCCACCGATCCTCTAAATACTCACAATTCCGCTACATTGTCTCGGACCCAGGGCCGAGGAAACCCGGATGCGCCAAATGACGGTGTGAGCTTACATTTAATTTTTGAAATGTTGCAGGAACAAAGAGCGGCGATTGCCGAGCAAGCGATAGCGATTGCCCGGTTACAGAGCGGGAAAGGTGAACCGGGGCCGGAAAAGGCAAAGGATACTGCTGAGATCGGAAGAAATGAGACACGAATGGTTGAGAGCGACGGTTCCGGAGCCGGCTCCTCTACCGAGGTTCTAAAGATGATCGAAACTTTGGCAAAACGGGTAGATTCGACCGAAAAGAGGGTCGAGACATACAATTCTCGGGTAGACCAAATACCGGGGGCCCCACCTTTATTGAAGGGGCCGAATTCGAAAAGGTACATTCAGAGACCTTTTCCGCCAAGTGCGGCCCCAAAACTGATCCCGAAGAGATTCAAAATGCCCGATGTACAGAAGTATGACGGCACAACGGACCCGCACGAGCATGTGACCTCATATACCTGTGCCATAAAGGGCAATGACATGGAGGAAGATGAGATCGAGTCGGTGTTGCTGAAAAAATTTGGCGAAACTCTGTCGAAGGGGGCGCTGACGTGGTATGACCACCTACCCGAGCATTCGATCACTTCCTTTGAAATGCTCGCCGATGCCTTCGTAAAGGCACATGCCGGTGCCATAAAGGTGCAGGCCCGTAAGGCCGATATCTTCCGAATAACCCAAAGGGACGACGAGCTGCTGCGGGAGTTCGTTAACCGGTTTCAGAGGGAACGAATGGAACTCCCCCCGGTACCTGAAGAATGAGCCGCGCAAGTTTTCACAAAGGGGCTCAACATGCTAAGTTCAGCTGCTTCGGCCAAATTGAAGGAAACTTTGTTGGAATATGAGGCCGTCACATGGGCCGACGTCCACAATCGGTACGAGTCAAAGATTCGGGTGGAAGACGATCAGCTCGAATTCTCTCCGGTAAAGTTAAAAGTGAATGGAAGATTCGAGAAACCGAGGAAGGGTTATGAAGGGAAATCCGAATCATCTAAAGAAAGGTTTCGGCCATATTCACACTCGGAGAGATCAAATTTCAGGTCGGAGAAGCCAAGGGAAGGCCCGAGCTACTTCTCAGGTCGAGGTAGCAAGCAGGTCGAGCGCCCATCAAACAGCCGGGGGCTCTCGTTCAGGAGCGACGCCGGAAGTTCTGGCAGCAATAAGGTTCCACCAAAGATCTCGGAGTACAACTTCAACGTCAGTACCTCGGATCTTGTCTCGGCCATTGGTCGCGTCCCGGATGTGCGGTGGCCGAAACCACTAAGGACAGATCCGGGACAACGGGATCCGAATATGGTGTGTGAATATCACGGAACCCACGGTCACAAAACTGAGGATTGCCGCCAGTTGAGAGAGGAGGTGGCCCGGTTATTGAAAAACGGCCACCTCAGAGATCTATTGAGCGAGCGAGCCAAAAATCATTACAAGGAAAGGGAAGCTCAACGGAGGGTCGAACTGGTTGAACATCAGCATACAATCAACATAATAGTAGGGGGTATTGACATCCCTCGGGGTCCGGTAATGAAGCGGACAAAGATTTCCATTGTTCGGGAAAAACGCACCCGGGATCATTTACCCGGGGGTTCTATCTCCTTCGACGACGAGGACGCAGAGGGCGTCATTCAACCGCACAATGATGCGTTGGTAATTTCTATACTTATCTTTAAAATTAAGGTTAAACGTATCTTGATTGACCCAGGTAGCTCAGCCAACATCATTCGGTGGAGAGTGGTCGAACAACTGGGGCTGCTTGATCAGATCGTACCAGCAACCCGAGTACTCAGCAGGTTCAACATGGCAAGCGAAACCACAAAAGGGGAGATCTCGTTGCCCGTGAACATTGAAGGCTCCATTCAACAAACTTTGTTCTACGTGATCGAAGGGGACATGAAGTACAATGCATTATTGGGCAGACCTTGGATACATAGCATGAGGGCAGTGCCTTCAACGCTGCATCAGCTGCTGAAATTCCCCACCCTAGAGGGAGTGAAAACCATCCACGGTGAGCAACCCGCAGCAAAGGAAATGTTCGTTGTGGAGGAATCAACGCCCCGGTCCAGGGAGCCGGCTCACGAAGAAAGGGGCGTAACCGGAGGGGAAGCCCCCCAATAGCAATCAAAGAATACCGGGTCAGATCCGGTATATGAAGAGGATGACTTCGGGGTACCCAGATCTTTTGTCATGCCGCATGACTCGGACGCGACCAAATCGACCGTGGAGGAACTGGAGCAGATCATCCTGTTCGAGTTCTTACCAGACAGAAAGGTATACCTGGGCACGGGGCTCACCCCGGAGCTCAGGCGCAAATTAATTGAGTTTCTTCAGGCTAACGCCGATTGCTTTGCGTGGTCGCATATAGATATGACAGGTATATCACCAGAGATAGCATCACATAAACTCAGCTTGGACGGGAGGTTTCCTCCGGTGAAGCAAAAAAGGAGGCCCATGGCGAAGCCAAAGCACGCCTTCGTCAAAGACGAGGTAACAAAGCTTTTAAATATAGGTTCCATCCGGGAGGTAAAATATCCGGATTGGCTCGCTAACGTGGTGGTGGTGCCCAAAAAAGGTAACAAATTTCGAATGTGTGTCGATTATAAAGACTTAAACAAGGCATGCCCGAATGACTCATTTCCGTTACCTCACATCGATAGAATGATCGATGCGACGGCCGGACATGAAATGTTAAGTTTTCTCGACGCTTACTCCGGGTATAACCAGATCCGGATGCACCCGGAGGATCAAGAGAAAACGTCCTTCATTACCCGATATGGGACTTACTGCTATAATGTCATGCCTTTCAGATTAAAAAATGCCGGTGCTACTTACCAACGCCTAGTTAATGAAATGTTCGAAGAACAAATAGGGAAAACGATGGAAGTTTATGTTGACGATATGGTTGTCAAGTCCCTGGAAACAGAGGACCATTTAAAGCATTTGCAGGAAACCTTCGATGTGCTCCGCAGATATGGCATGAAGCTCAACCCGGAGAAGTGTGCCTTCGGGGTAAGGTCCGATAAATTTCCGGGTTTCATGGTGTCAAACCGGGGAATTGAAATCAATCCGGACAAGATCAAAGCCATCGAGGACATCGAAGTTGTGAACAACATAAAAGGGGTGCAAAGGCTCACCGGAAGAATAGCGGTGTTAAGTCGCTTCATATCAAGGTCCTCCGACAAAAGTCACCGTTTCTTCTCCTTGCTCAGGAAGAAGAACGACTTCGCTTGGACACCGGAGTGTCAAGAAGCTCTACGGGAGTTGAAAAGGTACCTGACCAGCCCTCCGTTGCTCCACACGCCGAAGGCCGACGAGCCGCTTTTCCTCTACCTAGCTGTCTCCAAAGTAGCGGTGAGTGGCGTTTTGGTCCGGGAAGAATCAGGTACGCAATTCCCTGTCTATTATGTAAGTATAACATTGGGGGATGCGGAAACCCGGTACCCTCATCTGGAAAAAATGGCATTAGCATTGGTGAGCGCTTCCAGAAAACTCAAACCTTATTTTCAATGCCACCCTATATGTGTAGTGACCACTTACCCTTTAAAAAACGTCATGCACAAACCGGAGCTGTCCGGTAGGTTAACAAAATGAGCTGTAGAAATCAGCGGTTACGACATCGAATATAAACCACGAACGACCATCAAATCCCAAATCTTGGCCGATTTCGTGGCAGACTTTGCCCCAGCTATGGTCCCCGAGGTCGAAAAAGAACTTTTGCTGACCTCGGGATAAAGCACGGGAATCTGGACCCTGCACACGGATGGAGCCTCGAACCTTAAAGGTTCCGGGCTGGGAATCGTCCTTAGAAGTCCAGCCGGGGATGTCGTTCGACAGTCCATTAGAACTGCTAAATTGACTAACAATGAAGCCGAGTATGAGGCTATGATTCCAGGTTTGGAGTTGGCTCGAAGTATGGGAGCCGAAGTCATCGAAGCTCAATGCGACTCGCTCCTGGTCGCAAACCAGGTGAACGGCGTTTTCGAGGTCAAGGATGAGCGGATGCAGAGGTACCTCGAGAAGACCCAAGTGGTACTTCACCGATTCAGAGAATGGACCGTGCAACACATACCGAGGGAACAAAACAGCGAGGCCGATGCCTTGGCAAATTTAGGATCCTCGGTCTACGGGGAGGAAATCAACCCTGGGACAACGGTGCACCTGTCAAACACGGCCATAGAAAACGGACACGCCGAGATAAACGCAATGGGCCTAACTTGGGATTGGCACAACAAGTACATTGACTACTTGTGTGATGGTAAGCTCGCAAACGACCCAAAGGAATCACGGTCGTTAAGGACAAAGGCAGCCCGATTTTGCTTAGTAGACGGTCAATTGTATCGACGATCTTTTCTCGGCCCCCTGCCTAAATGTTTGGGCCCCGGCGAAACGGAATATGTTATGAGAGAGGTGCACGAAGGAACCTGTGGCAACCACTCCGGTGCCGAGGCTCTGGTCCGAAAAATCATCCGGGCCGGTTATTATTGGAACCGGATGGACGAGGACTCTAAGAATTTCGTCCGAAAGTGTGACGGATGCCAGAAACACGCCCCGATGATTCACCAGCCCGGGGAGCTACTGCACTCGGTGGTCTCGCCCTGGCCTTTCATGAAGTGGGGAATGGACATTGTGGGCCCGTTACCACGGGCACCGGGTAAGGCCCGTTTTATTTTGTTTATGACTGACTATTTTTCTAAGTGGGTTGAAGCGCAGGCCTTTGAAAAAATCATGGAAAAGGAAGTCATCAACTTCATATGGGACCACATCATCTGCCGATTCGGCATCCCTGCCGAGATAACTTGTGATAATGGCCCTCAGTTCGTAGGCAGCAAGGTCAACGGTTTCCTCGAAGGCTTGAAGATCAAGAAAATCGTATCAACCCCGTATCACCCATGTGCGAACGGGCAGGCAGAGTCCACGAACAAAACAATAATCCAAAATCTGAGGAAGAGACTTGAAACATCAAAGCACCATTGGAGGGACGTGTTGCCGGAAGTGTTGTGGGCCTACAGAACCACATCCAAATCGAGCACCGGGGAAACTCCATTCTCGTTGGTTTACGGGGCCGAAGTCCTTATCCCCGTAGAAGTCGGTGAACCGACCCTCCGTTTCAGGTATACCACCGGGGAGTCAAACGAGGAAGCCATGGCCGTGAAACTCGATCTCACAGATGAATTACGCGAAAGCGCGTCTGTCCGCATAGCGGCCCAAAAACAGAGAATGGAAAGGTACTACAACCGAAGAGCGAACTTTCGACATTTCCAAGTCGGGGACTTGGTGTTTCGAAAGGTTACCTTGCACACCAAGAACCCCAACGAAGGAAAGTTGGGTCCGAACTGGGAGGGCCCGTACAAGGTAACCGGTATAACGGGCAAAGGATCGTACCAATTGGAATCAATGGACGGGCAGCATCTGCGCAACAACTGGAACGTGGCCCATCTAAAGAGATACTACTGCTAAGGTATGGCCCGTACTCTCTCATTGACTTTTCTCTTTTATAGGGGGTCGAGAACGGGAGAAAAATAGAATTTAGGTCTGAAAACACGTGTTGCACTCTTTTCCTTGGTGCGGTTTTGTCCCAAAAGGGTTTTCCGACAAGGTTTTTAATGAGGCAACAAGTACAACGTGTTACTGAACAAACAAGAAGAACATAACAGCACTCACCCGACCTAAAAAGCTCGGATCAGTGCTGGGGGAATACTATGCCCATACCGAAGAAGACACCGATCAAAGTAGACGGGGAGACTCAACATTTGCTACGGCAAAACAAAGGCCCGGCCACCGGCCATAGCCTTCAATGTAAGGACCAAACGATCATAATGAATCGTGTCCCATCTGATATTTGCTACGGCAAAACAAAGACCCGGCCACCGGCCATAGCCTTCAATGTAAGGACCAAACGATCATAATGAATCATGTCCTACCCGATATTTGCTACGGCGAAACAAAGGACCGGTCACCGGCCACAGCTTTCGATGTAAGGACCAAACGATCATAGTGAATCGTGTCCCATTTTTACACTTGCTACGGCAAAAGAAGAAAGAGTCAAAACTCTCATATGAACAAACGTTTTGCAAAATCAAAATTGTCAAAATTTACTAAAGTTAGCAGCTTTTACTAAGGCCGAAACTCGGCAAAGGCAACTGGCCAAAATTTGACAAACTCCCCAAAGGGGTGCTGCCACATCAAAAACTTTGCTAGCCAAGGCTGAAAAGACATCGGTTCTAAAATACAGCCGAAGAAAAATATCGGCTCTAATAAGACGCTCCTCGAACATTCGGAGATGACGGAACTACCGAAACATCGGCCAAGACCCAAACGGGACCGATGGATGAATCAACGACTACGAGTCACCTCGTCCCAAAACGGACCAGCAATAAACAGCAAAAATAAGGACAAACAGTCAAAACGAGTGTTGACACCCAATTTTGTCCCACCTTTCCTCCAAAATACCTATTTTTTCGCTTCTAATATTTTGGCAACTTTAAAAAATAATTATTTGCATTTTTACTATAATTAGCTTTTATTAATACCGGCATTTCATTATCCTGTCATTATCTTTTACTACCGTCATTACTACCATTATTAGTATTATTATTATTATTATTATTATTATTATTATTATTATTATTATTATTATTATTATTATTATTTGTTACTATTTTTTATTATTACTAGTATTATCATAATTATCATTTCAGCATTTTTTGCCGTCTTACGCACACGCATCGCATTTATCTTCGCATAATTAAATAACAGCATTCACTTACTGTTGAATTTCAAATATTATTGCACTGCTATTATGACGGCATATAATTTATTACCCGAGTATTAATAATTGCACATTTTATTTTAAGTAATTTAAATTGGTCTTTTATTTAAATGTAGTAGCCCAATCAACTTCTACTATTTTCGGACCAATTTTCAGAACCTGTCCACATTTTATTTACTAGCCCATTTTAATGCCCTATCAACCCAATCATTTCGGACCAACCCATTTTAATTTACCAGCCCAAATCAGCCCATACCCAGTCCAAATTTCGACCAGCTCTGTCGTTTAACAAGGAACCATTCCTTGTTCAGGGGATTGTTTTATCCACCAGCCGCACACCCCCCACGCTCCTCTTCTCTTCTCCCTTCTCCTCTCCTTCGAAAAACCCTAGCCGCCTCTCTCACGTCTTCTTTCCCCCCAATTCCCGCTGTCCCCCACTTCCCTTTGTCCCCCGCTCTTCTCTCTCTCCCGCTCCTCCCTCTTTCTTCAACGCCAAAAGAGCAAAAACCCTATAAATAGTGGGAGTTCAATCGTAAAAGAGGAGGTTTGGAAGTCCCAAAAATCCCCCTGAAAATTAAAGTTCTGAAAAACAAGTTTTCCAGTGGCAAAAATCACCTAAGCAATATTAGTTCAACAACTTTATTTCTGAATATTGAGTAAAAATCCAGTCATTTTGCTTTCGTTTGCGTTGGTTGTGCTTAAATCCGAGCATCGCAAGCTCGGATTTAACGAGTATTCGAGGGTGAATCGGAGACCCCTGCCCCACTTCGCTGCACCCGAAGCAGGTAATTTCCCTTTTCCATTTATTCTTTTGCATTTTTTCGTTTCTTTGGTTGCTAGGTGTTAGCTTAAATTTGTCATTTTTTTTGTGATTAAGAATGTTCATGTGATGAGTTAATTAGCTAAATAATGTTCTTTTATGTGTTAGTTCATTTTACTATTTCTGTGTGATTTGCGTACGTAGTCTAAACATATGTATATGTGTTAGAATAGTTGGTCCGTGTTGAATCATATTCGTGTTCAATCTTGATTTTAGATTGAAAAAAGGAATAAAGATTATATGAATCAATTTAACTAGTAATTTAATTAATGATTATGTGAACTAGTTTAATAGTGGTGATTAGTTTGCTGTTGCATTCATTAGAAAGTATACTATGTTTAGTCTGCTCATATAAACATGCTTTAGAAGCCATTTGGTCTAGACTGTTTATGCTAAGTATGCATTATATATTGGTTGTGTTCTAGTTAATCACGATTTACAGGCTGTATTGTTAGAATTGATTAAGTAGGCAGATTTAGAGGTCGTTTGATCAAGCGAGCTAGTGAGGATTTCAACATATATTAAATGTTCAGGATGTCTGGCATAATACCATGACTTCTTAAAGTTGATTATGTCATAGTTGCTGTGTTGATTGTTATTTCCCTTTAGATAGGAGTTGATGGTATATTGTGTACCAAAGAGTCTGTTCATTCGTTGTACCTGATTAATCTGTTACTTTTTCTTAGAACAATAATAGCTTTTGTCACAATCGGATACTAATCTTTATCTCTTTTCCCCTTTCTTTTACATGTACACATCGGAGCAAACGGAGTCTTAATTTGGGACTTTATCAAAACAAAGTCTCAAGATGAGATTCGGCACACCCATCCATAGAGTCATCTCGTTCCGCAATTCTTAGATCACATCGGGTAGGCGAAACTCGTTAGAAGCCGCCTGTAACATTTATTCTTTTTTTATCATTCATTTTCTTTCATCCATTTTATGATTGCTAATTTGTCTGCGTTTTGGATTGTGCGTGGCTTAAAATTAGATGGAGAACCTATGATTCATGTATGATTAGAAAGGGGTAGATTCTATCATTTAGGATTACCGCTCTGAACATCAAGTACTTATTTTCACCATATAGAGTGCATCATTCATATAATAATATTTTAAACTTTGTTAGCTATAAGTTATCTTTTTGTTGTTTTTTCTTTCTTTTTCTCAAAAGCTATTTTCTTAAATTTTAAACCTCAATTAATTAACCTAAGATTGGTCGGATAGCCGTAGTTAACGGATTCTAAAGGATGCCTAACCCCTTTCCTTTAGGATAATATAGAACCCTTACCTAGAATCACACTGATTAAGCAGACTATTAACGGAGGTTTAATTTAGCTTTACCTTAGTTAATAATTAGGTGCCCTAATTCACCTTAAAATCAATTAGGTGGCGACTCCTTAAAACAAAGCAAAAATACGAATCTCCAATATGTTGTACTCGTTTCAACCCGGTTAAAATGGGGTATAACAGCTTGGCGACTCCGCTGGGGACTCTAGGTTCTAACCATAACAAACTTAGGTTGATAATTAATTTGTTGGATGATTTGGTTGTTTTCTTTATGTTTGCTTTTATTGTTGCCTTGTTTGTTTCTTTTATGTTCTTTTAAAATGATTGCTTTATTATGTGAAATTTTCTATGTAATAATATGTTACTGCTTTCCTTAAACTGACATTCCGGTCATATTTCCTCCACTCCTGGAAAATTCACACTATCACACGTACACGCGAGGTGTGTTTTGCGCACCCGCAAATTTTCTTCGTAGAATCCAAATTTTAGGAGAGTTGGCATATGCGCGGGGTGCTCGAGTAACGGGGACCGCGTAGCTTTCTCACTCGAGTAGTCCGCTCGGGAACCTTGCGTCTAGCAAGCCAAATCCTAGAAAAACTTAAGATAGAGCTATGCCACCAATTCTATTTAAGTCATGCATGCATAAGCCTTAGGTGGGTCGGTCCTTGGTATCGACTCCATAATTAGGAAACCTACCAAATTGTCGACGGGTTTCATAACCCAACGACCGTAAGCATATTATGTGTAACGTGATAATGATAGAAGGATCCAAGCCTAGTCATGATGATAGTTTTAGTTTGGATCTCTTGAATGAGTGAGAACTTGGGAAGAACTGGTTTGCCATTTACTGGTTTCTTGTTTTCAGTGTTCTTTTCTTCCTTGTTAAATTACTTTGGCCATAATGAGAATATGTGGATATGTTCATCTCCTCTTCACATCTGGAAACTAATACTGTAGTCCTCTTAGACCATTTCAAAATTGGGTGTCAAACCTGAAAACATGTTAAGATTTGAGAGAACTTGTGTCTAACATTCTGTCTTAGTGGTTAAATTCCTGAACTTTTCTTTCTTGGTAAAATAAAGGCTCCTTATCCTTGCGATATAAACTCCATATGCATCTAAATTAAACCATGTAGGCTAATCTGTTTACTTTATCCCTCTTTAAAAACCATATTTTAACCTTGTTTATGAAATACACATCTTCTCAAATATAAAGATCTTCAATTTGGTCTGACCACCATGAGTTGTGCCTTAAAATGTGGTATATCTTCCTAAGGTAAGCCAGTAGTGACTTCTTTAGCAACTCACAGTACTTTGAGATATTTGTTGCACTTCATGATAAAGGAGTACTTATAAATAGCGAAGTTTTGAAAAGGCTAATGCCGAAGCTAACTAGTTTGTGTGTATTGAGATTGTGATACTGAGATTGAGCCGTTAACTTTCATCTAGGTGTCAATAAAAGGCTAGAACTCGACCATTTTCCTTCGGGGCAAGACATGAGATTAAGTCATTTAAATAGTTGCTCTAAGTTGTTCTACCCTTTGTTTTGCTTTCAACATGAACTGATTTTCAACATAGGGATGCTCTTTGGTTCTACTTTAGCATTAGCTTTCTCCCCTCAAAACCAGTTTTAGAGAAATTGATCGTTAACTTTTGTTGAAATTGGACCTTCATAGCTAAAAGTTTTAAGTCTTAGGCTAAGTCTAGTTACAGTTAACTCTTTGTCGTATGCTTGAGTAAGAGCAGTTATAAATCAGTAACTTCTCATTTTTAAACAGTTATAAATCAGTAACTTCTCATTTTTAACTAATTCAGTTGGCTGAAATCTTTTGGAAGTTAATTTCAAACCATAAGTGAGTTTGCTTCAATGATTGATGTAGATCTAGTTTTTACTTGTATGTTTTTGGCATGCTACACTAAGACTCTGAAATGACTTTGGTTCCTCATTCTTCTGCCTATTGGTTTAAGTCATGTTTGTGTAAAACAAAATGCAGAGAATTTTAAATTTTATATTCTTCAACCAGTAATGACTATGTTCCTGTGGGGAATTTAAAAAATGGGATAACATGTTTTTTATTTATTTCTTTGTTTTCCTAAGCAAGCTTCTAAGTAGTAAAGTACTTTAGCTAACGTTAAACTTCAATTTTGGTCTAAGTAAATTAGCTATCCCATGAGAAGTATAACTGTAAGTTGAATTATTTTGCATGACTGCTGAGATCAATATATGGTTCAGGTTCCCAGTTAGTTATTGAGAACTTTTAAATGTTGATGTATGTTCTAAAGGTAATCCTGGTGAAGCTAGCTTGGTAGGTTAAAATTAACTAATGTTTTCATAACTATCACCCTAAGAATTGAGATTCCTAACTGCCCATATATGATTTAAATTAGTGATAAGTTGCCTGCTTTGATTCTCTCTGAATATATTTCTCTCTCCTTTCATAGTTGGGCATAAGAAAGCTTGGTTGCACTGCAGTTTGTCCTTCTGTTAGCAAGTTGTCCTGATTTCTTCATCTGTTAAGTTTGTTTCAAAATAGTTGAAGTATTGATCTCAAATGGTTTTGAGGGTAAGCATAGATCCATAGGCCATAAAATCACTACATGTTAGTTCAAAACCTGGAAATATGCCCAATGTTCACTTAATCTAAGCCTCTGTGCCTTTTTTCCCTTTAGTGTGTTTCCTAAAGAATAGTGATGTTCTGTTTGGACTGACTTCTTGACTAAAAATGACCCTAGTTTAGTTGCTAGCATTCTGTGACATTTATGGGACCATTTTGAATTCAATACCTTCTACCCCTATCCCTTAATAGTTTCTAGCATTCTGCGACATTTATGGGATCATTTTGAGTCTGAGATTAATGTCCTACTGGTATAAATAAACAAGAGTTACACTTTATCTCATGATTCCTTATTTCTACCTGAGGCAGGTATGAACTGTCTTAATTTGTTTTCCTCTGCCTAACTACCTACACATTATAAAGAGGGGGGAGAAAGTAGAGACAAACCTCAGGATCAGCTTAAAATAAAAAGGGCAGATTGGTCTGAGGTGTGCTTGTATTAAGTCAAAATGAATAGGATTTTTTTGTTTGATGTATGCTTGTGCCCTTGACCAGAATTGCATCCTGCATATTTTAGCGTCATTATGTTGGCTCAAAATCTAGAGTCTGATTGAGTTGAGCCAAGACATTAGATGAATGGGAAATCTATTTTCTACCATGGGTTGCTTAAGTTTAGTTATGTCTTCATTAAGAAAGATAACCTGTTAAGAATTACTAACAGTTGAAGTATGGTATGGACTGACTGATAGCCCTCATTTGGTAAGCCCTTTGTTGCTCATGTCTTTTGAGTGGTCTTGTGGTGATGTTTATGATCAATCTTTAAGCTCACTGGCCTTTGAAAGCAAACCTGTTAAGTTGGTACTTGGCTCTTTATGTTTAGACTTTTGTTTGTTCTTAGTTGAGTTTTAGTTTGCTTATATCTGGCATTTAAGACTACTTTCAATTCTGTAATCTTTTCACAATGTTCATAGGCAGTCGAATCCCTTTAGCTAAACTAAGCACGTACTTTGAGCACCTTGGAGTATATTTGTTATCTTGGCTGGATATATGTTGGTTTTGACGATATGGGCTAGTTTTAAAATCTAATCTTCCCTCAATGGTGATCTATTAGCTGCTTGAAGGCTCACTAATGAAGATTTTGTTTTAAGTACCTATTTGTTCATGCTACTCGTAAGAGGTTGTGTTTTAACAAATTTTTCTTTTAATAAAATAGATCCCAATATCCTTGGCCTTAAGAGATCAACATCGATACCCTATTAATTGGTGATTTCTGAATACTTTGGTCGTAATGAAAATCTGTGCGTAATAGTCATCTCTTCTTCAAGTCTTGAAATTAACACTTTAGTCATTTTAAACCATTTTTCAAGATTTGACCAAATATGGTAGATGAGGCATCTTATATGATTTATTTTGATAAAATCTTTTGTTTCGGATACTCATCCTTCTTCCCCCTTGTTCTCTTTGCATGAATTGGACGATTCGGTTGTTGTTTGCTCGCTGCACTTATGATAAGTTGCTAGTCCTTGGATCCTTTATACTTATTGCTATCATGACTCATTACTTGCTAATGAATTAACTAGTGCAACTAATATGGAAAATGGAAAGGGCAGCTTGAAGAGTAGGTATATGTTGATCAAAAAATTAATCCAAAATGTGCTGAATACATCCTCTAAGAATTCTGTAGTTGTGAAAATCTCGTATAATTAGCCTCTTGTTATCGTTTTCTAAATACTCATAGCTGCATATTACACTTACAAACCTAGCATTTAAATATTGCTTCAGTTAGGATAATTGCAACTGCTTTTGTCAGACATCAGTTAGTTGTGGCTCATGTATTGCTATTGTTTTGAGAAAATCTGTGAAATGCGGCCATCTGCAAGGATGTGCCTGTTATTTTTTAGTTGCTGGTAGGTTTGTTGTGATTTGGATTGAAGTTTGGGATGGCATTGGGTGACCATGATGGCTGCATATTTGATTTAGAGACTACTGTCTATTGTTGACAAGAATATGCAGCTACTGCCTTCAACTTGCTACACTTCTAAGATTGAGAAATGTCGTCAGTAATCTATTACCCTGAATATCTATTTGTTGTCATACCCTGGACATCTGTTTGTAGACATACCCTTGGGCATCTGTTTATTGACATACCTCTGCAAAATGTTGTTGTTGCACTGAAGAAAGGAGTAACTGCTGCTATGCCTTGCTATGCTAAGCAAGTTGGTTGTTATAATTAAACTATTGTATTAGGCAGTGACACTTAAATCACATTTAGATAGATTAAGAGCACTAATTCCATTCTTCACTCTTTCTCTTCATTGCATGACCTGGGCTGTTACTTGATGGTTTGCTGCATTCGATACCTGCTACCATGTTTTTGAGCTGAAACGACTACATTTTGGGTCTTCTGTTTCTGCTTGTGTTCTATAAAAAAAAAATGAACTGATACTACACTAATGCCACCTTGAATGAAACTAGCTGTTGGCTGCTTATTTGCCACACCGATCACTCAAATGTTCTTGTTGTTTAGGCTGGCTGATCCCTTTTACAGCTGTCTCTTGAGTTGCATTTTTAGGGTAAGGAAAACACTGCATTCTGGGCCAAAGTGTTGTGGCACTTCCAGGCAAACAGATGCTACACTTGGAGGAAGTCAACTACCGTATTTAAGGGCCGATAATTTTTTCGTTTATGAACAACATTTTCACTGCCTTTGGGGGAAAACTGCTGCTATAACTTGGTGTTTACTCTTGAACATGTTGCGGCTGGAGGCAAGCAACCACTATTTGGGGCTAAATGGCTGTTGTATTTTCAGGCATAAGGATACTGCAATAGAGAACTCTCCTTGTGTTGCCTCATCGTGTTACTTTGTCCATGTTGTGAGGAGCTATGTTGTTACATTCTTAAAAAAAAAAATATATATATATATATATAACTTGTTGCACTGAAAAGAGCAGCTGCTAAAGATGATTACAATCTTCAGATACTGTTACGACTGGTTACTGTAGAAAACTGCTGCTATGTCCTCTCTAAAGTAGAAGTTGCACTACACTTGAGTTGTTGTGTTAAATTTTGCCTTAAGTTTCTATTGTCTGCTGAAATATTCCACTTTCATGGGAATGAACATGCTCAGAAATGAGCAGATTCTTCATCAAATGAAAATAACTGTTGTTGCTTTTCTTTTAAAGAACAGAATGCTACGCTTAGTGAAAATCCCATTAATTTGAGATAATGTTTGTTGAGCTAAACCTGATTTTGCTACTTTTGCACTGTTGAAAACCTTGTTTTAAGTCACAATAGTTTAAAAATTTCCGAAATAAAACCTTCAAGCACTTATCTTTTCCTGGAAACATTCCTTGGCTTGTTCTTTCAGCAAGGTTTTATTTAATTTAAGTTGTGACTGCTAAAGGATGTATTTGGTAGAACTAACGAGGAAAAGGATACCAACTGGTTTCCTTAAAGCTAAAGTCGTTTTGGTGTTAACTGGGAATTAAATAACGCCTTGAACCATCTAGTTTTCTTTGATATTTGTATGTGTAGTAGCAGAGGGACAAATTTGTATAAGAGTTGATCTCACAATCTTTCCTTATTTGGTTACGTATGGAAATTTTCTATTAGGATTCTAATTTAATTAAGTTTCGCCTGGGTTGAGAGTGTTTATTGCATTTGGGCGTCGTCATGGGAAAATAATTTGGATAAGACACTCCCGCTTAGAGACCATGGTTGTCACTCCCGAGATGTGGGCTCAAATGGCTAACATAATGCAGTATTTGGGGAATGCGGGAGCAGGGCCTAGCAATGACAGAGCATCATCTTCAGTTCAGCCGCCATCATGATCAAGTGCGAAATATCTAGGCCAAGTCTTACGAGTGTCTTTACGTTATGTCACCTTTTATGTATTTTGGCTTATTGTCTCATAAATGTGCTCGCTTTTGTTATTTTAATGAAACTTGGACTTTTTCAAACTCAAGTGTCTTAATTAAATGGCTTGGATCACTCTATCATGATCTCGAATATTTGCCGTTAGGCTTACCTCTGGCATAAAGATATCCCTGCATCTTAGGCCGTGTTATTAATGTCTGTGTTATAAACTTTGTAAGTTGTGTTGCTCGCTTACTTGCTAAGTGATTCATTTGAATTTACTTGCGATTATTTGATGCTAAGAGAATTATTTGAATTTATTTTTCTACTTGTTTAGTTTTAATTCTTTAGAGGTTGCCTAGCATTGAACATTGCGTTGGTTGCGAATCTGCGTTAAGAACAAGATACAATGGCAAAAAGATTTGGATCATTTAATATCGGTGTGGGATTGGTGCAAGCGCAAAATGAGGATAACGAGAAGAATGTGGTACAAAGAAGCGTGTTGGTCAATTTGGGAAATACCTTCAGCCTTCTTCCTAACACAAGTTCAGCTTCCAGCTCAACTCAAAACATTTCCTTCACTATTTCTCCTCACCCAGCTCCTACATATATACCACCAAGATTCTCTATTAAACCAGAAGCTTTGCAAGTCACATTGATGCCTAATGTTCAAAAGCCTGCACTTGCAGCACCCTCCACAGAAAACCAGCAAAATCAGCTAGCGGTACGCCCATACAAGAGATTGAGAAATGAAACGAATGCAATCAATTGGGATGACTCGGATAGAGAGCTTCACAATTTAAGGAGAATTGTCGAAGAAGAGATGCAAGCAAGAAATGTCCAAAGTTTAAGATATGAAAGTTTGTGCATTCAACGAGGCTTTCAATATCAACCCGATCAAGCACAGTCTAGCTTACGACAGTCAGAGCACGTAAAATTCCGCATTTTTACTCCTCTTGAAGAGTCATTAACCAGCATATTTGAGAAAGTGAAAGCTAAGGGACTCCTGACCAAAGAAAGGATGGATTCCTAAAAGTCTACCGCCAGATTTTGATTGGTCCAAGAGTTGTGCGTACCACTCTAATATTCCAGGTCATGACACAGAAAATTGCCCGGCACTTAAGCATAAGATCCAGAACATGATCGAAAAGGATAAGATAAGCGTGCAGCAAAATAAATTGCGCGACAATGATGACCCTTCAGTGGCAAATGCAATTATTGTTACCGGTGATCCATCAAAATTGGCACCAAGACATTTGAAAAGGAAGCGTGGAACTAAGTAAGATGATTGAAAGGATCTACTGTCACTAGCATTCTCCACCCACTTGCCTCATGATCAGCTTTCCCTCTTGTAATTTTTGCTAAATCTTTGTAAGTATGAACTACTTTTGACCTGATTCCTTCGGGATAAGTAGGCAGTTCATTCTTGGACACGGTCTTAATATAGCTGAAAATTCCATTTTTTCCACAAAGCAACACTGGGGCAGCTTTGCAAATGGCCTATCATTATTCGACAAAAGCATGAATCGAAATCTCGAGCAATGTATTAGCGTCACCAGATTGTTGCAATGACATCACCTCGAGAAATGCAGATTCAACGCCAAAGCTTTGGTGTTCAATGCAAGGCAACCATTTTATTTTACACTAACAAATTTTCTTTGAGTAACGCAGGGGCATATTTTAGCTATTTTTGAAGGATATCGCACAATATCAAGTCGGCAATTGCAAGATTCAGATAGAGCAAAGGGAAAAGTCAACTTAATACTAATTAAATTTGAAACTTACAAATTTCTTTGAGTGCAGCAACTTTTTTAGATGCAAATTTTAGCAGGGTAGAAGGTCCCCAAATCTTCGGCATTACGTCATGAATATTTGCTGCTGCAAATTACGCACTGCGTCAAACTCATCTCACCGCATACAAATAAAGCATCGCAAAAGCTCCTCGCTCCACACTAATTTTAGTAATCATAAATCAAGCACTGCATTTAGGCTAGTCCGCCTTTAATAGGACATTTTAGGCTCGTCCGCCTTTAATAGGACATTTTAAGCTCGTCCGCCTTTAATAAGACATTTTGGGCTCGTCCGCCTTTAATAGGACATTTTGGGCTTGACAGCCTTTTATATATTGCATGGGCTGTGCACCGCCCCTTTAAAATTTCTGCATAAGGCTGAGCACCGCCTTTTATATGTTGCGTGGGCTGTGCACCGCCCCTTTGAAATTTTAGCATGAGACCGAGCACCGTCTTCTATCTCAATTTTATTCTGCTTTGTAATTTAAACTACGCTTGACCTGATTCCCTTAGTGGGATACATAGGCAGCCTATGTCAGGCTCGGTCTCGTCATTCGCAAAAGCAACATCCTCCTATACCAGAAACTGGGACAAATTTTAAGGGCATCACCGCAAAAGCTCAATATCCTCCTATACCAGAAACTGGGACAGTTTTAAGGGGCATCATCGCAAAACGACACCCTCTTATGCGAATAACTGGGACAATTTTTAAGGGCACCATCGCAAGCGACATCGAGAAACATGAAAGAGAATATGACCAACAGAGTCATCAGGCAAAAAGAAGACTTGGGAGAAAGGACACTCGCTTTGTTTCACGGTTCCCAAGTCGCAGAAGCCAAAATATATGATGTTCGCAGCCTTGCAAGGATTGCACGTCGAACGGTTTGATCTTTATTATAACAATTATGCCTCTCGAGTATCAATAATTTGCGAGATTCGCAACAAATTAATACTTGAGTCTTGCAAATGATTTTTCAAACGTGTCGACGCACAAATATTATTTTCAAATGCTCTCAAATGCACTGCGCATGCACTACTATTTTAAATACCACGCACTGCTGCTTTAAATTCCCCGCACTATATGCAC
This sequence comes from Lycium barbarum, assembly GCF_019175385.1. NCBI lineage: Eukaryota > Viridiplantae > Streptophyta > Magnoliopsida > Solanales > Solanaceae > Lycium > Lycium barbarum. The sequence continues at coordinate 95,228,962 of NC_083348.1, read as the reverse complement.
TATTATTTTTTATACAACGCACTGCATATGCACTATTGCTTTAAACTCCCCGCACTGCATGCACTACTATTTTAAATACCACGCACTGCATACGCACTACTGTTTCAAATGCCCCGCACTGCAAAAGCAACCGCACATGCATTACATTATTACTTTCAAATGCCCTGCAAAGGCACATCATCATTGTTCGCAAAAGCACCACATTTTAGGTTCGTCCGCCTTTAATAGGACGATTTAGGCTTGTCCGCCTTTAATAGGACATTTTAGGCTCGTCCGCCTTTAATAGGACATTTTAGGCTCGTCCGCCTTTAATAGGACATTTAGGCCCGTCCGCCTTTAATTGGACATTTGGGCTTGTCCGCCTTTAATATGACATTAGGCTTGTCTGCCTTTAATTGGACGTTTTAGGCTAGTCCGCCTTTAATAGGACATTTTAAGCTCGTTCGCCTTTTATATATTGCCTGGGCCATGCACCGCCCTTTTAAATTTCTGCGTAAGGCTGTGCACCGCCTTTCATATGATGCATGGGCCGCGCACCGCCCTTTGCATCGCTTTCATATATTGCCTGGGCCATGCACCGCCCTTTCAAATTTCTGCATAAGGCTGTGCGCCGCCTTTCATATAATGCATGGGCCGCGCACCGCCCTTTGCATCGCTTTCATATATTGCCTGGGCCATGCACCGCCCTTTTAAATTTCTGCATAAGGTTGTGCACCGCCTTTCATATATTACATGGGCCATGCACCGCCCTTTTAAATTTCTGCGTAAGGCTGTGCACCGCCTATCATATGATGCATGGGCTGCGCACCGCCCTTTGCATCGCTTTCATATATTGCCTGGGCCATGCACCGCCCTTTTAAATTTCTGCATAAGGCTGTGCACCGCCTTTCATATATTACATGGGCCATGCACCGCCCTTTTAAATTTCTGCGTAAGGCTGTGCACCGCCTTTCATATGATGCATGGGCTGCGCACCGCCCTTTGTATCGCTTTCATATATTTCCTGGGCCATGCACCGCCCTTTTAAATTTCTGCGTAAGGCTATGCACCCCCTTTCATATGATGCATGGGCCGCGCACCGCCCTTTGCATCACTTTCATATATTGCCTGGCCATGCACCGCCCTTTTAAATTTCTGCGTAAGGCTGTGCACCGCATTTCATATGATGCATGGGCCGCGCACCGCCCTTTGCATCGCTTTCATATATTGCCTGGGCCATGCACCGCCCTTTCAACTTTCTGCATAAGGCTGTGCGCCGCCTTTCATATGATGCATGGGCCGCGCACCGCCCTTTGCATCGCTTTCATATATTGCCTGGGCCATGCACCGCCCTTTTTAAATTTCTGCATAAGGTTGTGCACCGCCTTTCATATATTACATGGGCCATGCACCGCCCTTTTAAATTTCTGCGTAAGGCTGTGCACCGCCTTTCATATGATGCATGGGCTGCGCACCGCCCTTTGCATCACTTTCATATATTGCCTGGGCCATGCACCGCCCTTTTAAATTTCTGCATAAGGCTGTGCACCGCCTTTCATATGATGCATGGGCTGCGCACCGCCCTTTGCATCGCTTTCATATATTGCCTGGGCCATGCACCACCCTTTTTAAATTTCGGCATAAGGCTGTGCACCGCCTTTCATATGTTGCATGGGCTGCGCACCGCCCTTTGCATCGCTTTCATATATTGCCTGGGCCATGCACCGCCCTTTTAAAATTTCTGCATAAGGCTGTGCACCGCCTTTCATATGTTGTGTGGGCTGCGCACCGCCCATTTAAATTTCCGCATAAGGCTGAGCACCGCCTTTCATATGATGCATGGGCTGCGCACCGCCCTTTGCATCGCTTTCATATGTTACATGGGCCATGCACCGCCCTTTGTAATTTCTGCATAAGGCTGAGCACCGCCTTTCATGTTGCATGGGCTGCGCACCGCCCTTTGCATCACTTTCATGTTGCATGGGCTGCGCACCGCCCTTTGCATCACTTTCATGTTGCACGGGCTGCGCACCGCCCTTTGAAAATTTTCTGCATAAGACATCGCACCGCACTTTCTTTGCTTTATTATTATTTTTTATGCCCTGCGTGTGCTCGCAGCCGCATTGCACCGCACTTGCATCGCTTTACTTCAATATTTATTTTTACTGACTATTTTTATCTAGTTTAAAGTTTCACAGGAGCTTTAGCGCAACGTGGAACTATTTCTTCGGCAGCCAACTGGGGCAATACGTCGGGAAGGATAAGCAGACTTCCGGACAAGGGTCAAAGATCTACCTCGAACACTCGGTTCCAATTCCAAATATACCGCCCGCATTCCAGCACACTCAATTTTCAGAGTTCTATCACAATACCCAGTGTCATCATAACTCGACACTGGGACAATATTTTGCGAAGATTCGCGCCAAATCGTGAGTTTGCCAGTCATAGGTGTCGTAGCCATCCCAGAACTACACACGGCCTGATTCTCGTGCAACCCGAGATATGTAGGCGATTCAGAAACCAGAGTTCGGCCGTAATTATTATTATTTTTTTTATTTTTTTTTTACCCTTAGTCCTCCATAATCCTTTAGCCGGGACAAAATAGGCTACTAAGTCAACGTCTTTGCCCGACAATTCTTTTCATTATTATCGGGCAAAGAGGGACAAGTTGTTGACACCCAATTTTGTCCCACCTTTCCTCCAAAATACCTATTTTTTCGCTTCTAATATTTTGGCAACTTTAAAAAATAATTATTTGCATTTTTACTATAATTAGCTTTTATTAATACCGGCATTTCATTATCCTGTCATTATCTTTTACTACCGTCATTACTACCATTATTAGTATTATTATTATTATTATTATTATTATTATTATTATTTGTTACTATTTTTTATTATTACTAGTATTATCATAATTATCATTTCAGCATTTTTTACCGTCTTACGCACACGCATCGCATTTATCTTCGCATAATTAAATAACAGCATTCACTTACTGTTGAATTTCAAATATTATTGCACTGCTATTATGACGGCATATAATTTATTACCCGAGTATTAATAATTGCACATTTTATATTAAGTAATTTAAATTGGTCTTTTATTTAAATGTAGTAGCCCAATCAACTTATACTATTTTCGGACCAATTTTCAGAACCTGTCCACATTTTATTAACTAGCCCATTTTAATGCCCTATCAACCCAATCATTTCGGACCAACCCATTTTAATTTACCAGCCCAAATCAGCCCATACCCAGTCCAAATTTCGACCAGCTCTGTCGTTTAACAAGGAACCATTCCTTGTTCAGGGGATTGTTTTATCCACCAGCCGCACACCCCCCACGCTCCTCTTCTCTTCTCCCTTCTCCTCTCCTTCGAAAAACCCTAGCCGCCTCTCTCACGTCTTCTTTCCCCCCAATTCCCGCTGTCCCCCACTTCCCTTTGTCCCCCGCTCTTCTCTCTCTCCCGCTCCTCCCTCTTTCTTCAACGCCAAAAGAGCAAAAACCCTATAAATAGTGGGAGTTCAATCGTAAAAGAGGAGGTTTGGAAGTCCCAAAAATCCCCCTGAAAATTAAAGTTCTGAAAAACAAGTTTTCCAGTGGCAAAAATCACCTAAGCAATATTAGTTCAACAACTTTATTTCTGAATATTGAGTAAAAATCCAGTCATTTTGCTTTCGTTTGCGTTGGTTGTGCTTAAATCCGAGCATCGCAAGCTCGGATTTAACGAGTATTCGAGGGTGAATCGGAGACCCCTGCCCCACTTCGCTGCACCCGAAGCAGGTAATTTCCCTTTTCCATTTATTCTTTTGCATTTTTTCGTTTCTTTGGTTGCTAGGTGTTAGCTTAAATTTGTCATTTTTTTTGTGATTAAGAATGTTCATGTGATGAGTTAATTAGCTAAATAATGTTCTTTTCTGTGTTAGTTCATTTTACTATTTCTGTGTGATTTGCGTACGTAGTCTAAACATATGTATATGTGTTAGAATAGCTGGTCCGTGTTGAATCATATTCGTGTTCAATCTTGATTTTAGATTGAAAAAAGGAATAAAGATTATATGAATCAATTTAACTAGTAATTTAATTAATGATTATGTGAACTAGTTTAATAGTGGTGATTAGTTTGCTGTTGCATTCATTAGAAAGTATACTATGTTTAGTCTGCTCATATAAACATGCTTTAGAAGCCATTTGGTCTAGACTGTTTATGCTAAGTATGCATTATATATTGGTTGTGTTCTAGTTAATCACGATTTACAGGCTGTTTTGTTAGAATTGATTAAGTAGGCAGATTTAGAGGTCGTTTGATCAAGCGAGCTAGTGAGGATTTCAACATATATTAAATGTTCAGGATGTCTAGCATAATACCATGACTTCTTAAAGTTGATTATGTCATAGTTGCTGTGTTGATTGTTATTTCCCTTTAGATAGGAGTTGATGGTATATTGTGTACCAAAGAGTCTGTTCATTCGTTGTACCTGATTAATCTGTTACTTTTTCTTAGAACAATAATAGCTTTTGTCACAATCGGATACTAATCTTTATCTCTTTTCCCCTTTCTTTTACATGTACACATCGGAGCAAACGGAGTCTTAATTTGGGACTTTATCAAAACAAAGTCTCAAGATGAGATTCGGCACACCCATCCATAGAGTCATCTCGTTCCGCAATTCTTAGATCACATCGGGTAGGCGAAACTCGTTAGAAGCCGCCTGTAACATTTATTCTTTTTTTATCATTCATTTTCTTTCATCCATTTTATGATTGCTAATTTGTCTGCGTTTTGGATTGTGCGTGGCTTAAAATTAGATGGAGAACCTATGATTCATGTATGATTAGAAAGGGGTAGATTCTATCATTTAGGATTACCGCTCTGAACATCAAGTACTTATTTTCACCATATAGAGTGCATCATTCATATAATAATATTTTAAACTTTGTTAGCTATAAGTTATCTTTTTGTTGTTTTTTCTTTCTTTTTCTCAAAAGCTATTTTCTTAAATTTTAAACCTCAATTAATTAACCTAAGATTGGTCGGATAACCGTAGTTAACGGATTCTAAAGGATGCCTAACCCCTTTCCTTTAGGATAATATAGAACCCTTACCTAGAATCACACTGATTAAGCAGACTATTAACGGAGGTTTAATTTAGCTTTACCTTAGTTAATAATTAGGTGCCCTAATTCACCTTAAAATCAATTAGGTGGCGACTCCTTAAAACAAAGCAAAAATACGAATCTCCAATATGTTGTACTCGTTTCAACCCGGTTAAAATGGGGTATAACAACGAGGAAGCAGAAAGATGCACTTTTCATTTATACAACGAAAGATTCTTTACATCAAAAGAAGAACAAAGCACTATGAAAACAAAAATACCAAAGTACTGGCCCTATGCTACCCGGCACGACTAGAAGAGGATGAATGCTCGGACTCAGTCCGCTCGGAGTCGTCTGACTCGGACCTGAGGGCAAGGTTAGCCTCCTTCTCCATTCCTTTAGCTTCAAATATCAGGGCCGGAAGACCCTCCAGGCCGAGCTCAGCTTGCTCGAGAGTAAGACACCGAGACTTTCATTTCTCATATTTAGCGACAATAGCGGTATGAGCCTCGGCCGCCTCCACACTTTTCCAAGCTTCCTCCAAATCGGCCTCAGCCTTGTCCAGTTTGGTTTCCAAATGAGCTCGGTTCCTCTCAAGATCATCCCTCGTAAGATTGGCCGCATCCAGCTCGGCCTTAAGGGTATCATTAGCGTTAATCGCCTCCTCAAGCTCAGTTCTAAGTCCCTCGCATAACCGATCCCGCTCTTCGACTTTCTCTTCGAGTACCCTGCTGCGCTCGTTGAACAAAGCAGCCTCGGACTCAAGCTGCCGGTTCCTCTCGGTCAAGCCCGTAGCATCAGCCTTCACCGAGTCAAGTTTTCCCCGAAGTTGGGAAACCGTGGTCTCGAGTTCATCTAACCGCAAAGAAAATTGGGTTTTATCCCGGCAAAGGCCGATATTCTCGGCCTCGAGGCTCCGATTGTAATCAGTCATGGCGGCCAGATCACTATTCAATCGACGGTTTTCGTCCTTAACCGCATCAAGCTCGGGGCGGAGGTTGGCCAGCATGACCGCCCGGTTTAATTCTTCTTCCTTCTCCCGAAGAAGGTATTGGTATTTTTCTGTCTCTCGGCCCTGAGCATCGAGTTGGCCCCGAAGATCGTCTATCTCATGTCGGGCACGGATGAAAGCCTCATTGACCAGCACCACACTCTGCAGATGAAACAAACCAAAAGACTTAGGCAAGGAAAGGATGACATTCTCGAAATGAAATGTATAAGAGGGGCTAAGAATCTTACCCGGTTGCCCGCGTGCATGCCCTCGTTAATAAGGCATTCCCAAGTAACCCCGGTCATTTTGCGTCTGTCCGAATCTGATACAAGGGGACGCAAATAGCTTGCTACGCCCACCGGACGTGATAGGAAGCTGCAGTCCTCGGGGACGGTGACCACTGCTGATCGGGTTCTCCTTGGCTCTACGCTCGGGGCTGGGAAAATGTTCACCAAGCTATCCTTGGCACCGGAATCGGAGGCCCGATAAGTCGGCCTCGTGGCTCGAGGGATAGGAAGGTGACCGAATCCCGCTGCTTCACAGGACGCGGAGGGAGTTCTCGAGAACATAGCGTCAAACTCATCCACCCGCGTAGCCGGGGCAGATGAACTTGGAGCAGCCTCAACAAATTCGGCAAAGGCCGAGGGCTCCACAGTTGTAGCGGGCTCGTGCTCGGGAGACGGACGCGCGCTTGTGGTGGCTTCGATCTCCGGTACTGGTTCGGTCCTTTTTTCGGTTTCAACAGCAACCGCTTCCCCGGACCTCTTTCTTTGAAGGGGAGCATCTTCCGAAGAAGTTTCACCTGAAATGTCGACAAAGTCAATCGACCGAAGAGGAGCTGGTGAAAGTATTTCTTCCGCACCTGGATGGGGAGCAGGAACCAAGAGGCCTTCGCCAATGGAAGGAAGGGGCGGAACGGAGATCGCCTCTTTCGGTATTGAAGCCACGGTGGGGACGGAGCCGACCCTTCGAATAATGATGTCGAGCTCTGCCTCTTCCCTCGAGGGGCGGGCAACGCTCCTTGCTTTCTTTCCTTTCGGTGTCTGCCCCTTTTCGGAGGGTCGCTTCTTTTTTGCGGCCTCGGAGAGGACGCGGGAGGAGCCTGCTGTGTCAAATTCGGGCGCCGATGCTGATGGGGCAGTCCCCGATTCCGACCTGGGGGCTACCAAGCCCTTAGGAAAACCTGAAAACACGAGAGGTTAGCAGAAACCAGAGGGCGAAACGAGTAAAAGAAGAATACGGTAGGATAAGAATAGAGGGTTACCGTGATTTTGGGCAATCCATCGGCCACGGGACAAGTGGGCCCATGTCCGGTCTTCATAGGGATGCTGGGCGAGAAGCACTGTGACCCAGTCGTTCAAATCCCGGATGACCGGAGGAACGTACCCATTGGCTAGCAAAAGTAAAGAATTTCAAGGAATAATCAAAATTTGACAAAGCAATGCCAAAGCAATTATTCGGGGCTTGGAACTTACGCTTGTTATTCCATTTCTCCGGGAAAGGCATATGCTCGGCCGGAATTATGTCCTCGGTCTTCACCCGGACAAATCGCTCCAACCATCCCCGGTCTCTGTCTTCGTCCATTTTCGCAAAAAAAGGATTCCGGCTGCGCTTGGCCAGTTTCATTACGCCACCCCGGAACATCCTCGGGAAGTATAGGCGTATGAGGTGGGCTAGTGTGAACTCCTTCTCGGCATTGTTGGCCAATGACCGGAGACACGCTACGACCCTCCAAACATTTGGGCCAATCTGGGCCAGTGTAACGCCGTAGGTGCGACACATCTCGAGAATGACCGGATCCACCGGAGGGTTTAGTCTGAGAGTGAAGGGGTATGTGTAAACGTACAAAAACCCTTCACGGTGGTCGGTAACGGATTCATCAGGTCCGGGAGCGAAGACCCGAACAGGACGGGTGTCCCACCCACAATCTGCCCGGACTGTGTCAAGCTTCTCCTCGGTGACGGATGAGGGATACTGCCTCACGTCGTATCCCCTGTCTGAAACGGAGGAAGGCTTTTCGACCTCAAGGTCTTTGTTGAAATTAAACTTGGCCGGTATGATATCCGATGCAGTGGGCTCGAATTTAACCGGGGACGCAGGCTCGGCTCCCGAGGACGATATCAATGGGGCATCATGGGAAGTCGATTCGGACATCCTGAAAATATGAAAGAAAGAAGGCCGAAGAGAGGGATTTAAGAAGAACGAAGGAACTGGTGGTTCAAATAGAAGGCAAAATTGAAACAGCAACGCTCGAACAAAGGATACTCGACAGCAGCAGTGATGAGGTTGACTCCTGTGCACACGATATGAAGCAACAGATCAATAGGGAGACCAGATCTGAAGTTAGGTTGTGTGTTGAGCAAGAAGAAAGAAGAACACAGAATTGGAGTAGGGTTAAAGAGGAGGCAAAAACGTGAAAATGGCAAAATAAAGGGGTAGAAGGCCTTATATAGGCATGTTAGGGGAGGAACGGTTCCCGAGGACGGCCAATCAGATGGCGCCACGTGCCCCATCATTAATTTGAAGCGACTCGAAACGACGTGAAAAAGGCGGTTGACAGAAGCGGACCACCAGGGTTGAGACACGTGGCAGGTAAGGGGCATGCGTTACGCGCTCGTTCCCGCCAAAATACTAAGGTGAGGTCGGGATGAGAGAGCCACCGATTTAGGAACTTATCCACTCCCCGTTACTCCGATAGATCGGGGATCCGGGGAGTGGAGGGGCTATCTGTATACGGTGAAAACCGGATATGAGCCAGAACGGCGATAAGGTAAATTGGTGATGGAAAAGGAGCGAGAACATACCGGATGCTGTTCAGTCCTACCCGGAGAAGGCATGTGTACCGGAGCTAAACGAGTTTGTCTTCTCCGTCATCGAAACGGCCAAGTCTGCTGATCCGAGCGTCTGTGGCCGTTGCCCCGAATAGCACCGAATATCCGTTTGACCGAATGGCCGTTGGACCGGGTGGTCGTTGGTCCGCGTAACCGTCGCCCGCGGGCCCCGCACCAGTGGCGTGCTGTCATAGTCAACTACCTACCATGCGTGTGTCAGACGGCGCCGTCAGTCTAATCCCACCAAATCCGTGCAGGGCTGTCATTGTCATGATTATTTTATTAGTCTCCATTTGTATGAGATCCAGAAGGTGGCACTATAAATAGGGCATGTCCTCCTTCCTTAGGGGGGTTGGTTCCTACATTTCTCCAAGAACACTTGTAATAGAATAGCCCATATATACAATCTTTTCTTCAATTTCTGATCCGGCCACGACCGTTTTGTTCATGTTTTTAGCATATTTAATCCATCAAGTCTTCTACGCTGTTCATAAGTATTTGTGTTCGTAAACAAACCGCCATCATTAGCCATTTCATTAAAGAACTCTTACATATATATTTTCTCTATCTCATATATATATTAAGACCCAAGCACATATCCTATACCCGCTTACAAATTCAATTAATTATCCGATTTCGGGGTAAACAATAGTACCCAATACCCATGATGAGTAATGCTCTTTCGATTGCTGTTTAGGACGATTCACACCTTCCCTTTTGCAATCGTAGTAGTAGCTACTATACTATTAGGGAGGTTGAGCTTATGAGGTTTATTTTAAAGTTTTTTTTTTTTAAAAAAATTAAAGTCGTAGTCTAAATTTGACTCTTCACTTACCAAAGTTTAATGCTTTGGCAGAATAGATAAAGAATAAAAAAAAAATTAAAGCAACCACTAAGAAATCTTAGTGGAGGGATAAGTTATTAAATATCAAATAAAACAAATATAGTCTCAAGTCTAAGCCGACCAAAAAAACAAAATAAAAAAGCATCAGAAACTAAATTAGGAAAGTTGAAGCATTAAGGTTTTTGCCTCTTCCAATCCGCTGGATCTGGCCGAAAAATGATTGGAATTGGACTTCACCATAGCTCCGATGGGAGCTTCTCTGCTCTGGACGTACTTTTTCGATCCTCAAGCTCTCACCAGGTGCTGCGAATCCATCGCCATGGAGTTGAAGATAAAGAAAAATAGGATAACAAAACAATTTCAAAATAATGATTAATTTTGATTTATTTAATTCATAATAATCGATTCAATCAAACTAAGTTACATAAGCAAACTTGGTTTCTTTTTAAATTTTAGTAGAGGTCTAAGAATGCATGTGTAGGCTGGTGGTGAATCATAACTTAAACAATGGGAGATCATTGGTATGGTTTCTAGATTCCTCTTAAAATTTGAAAAGTATCCTTACAATCATGAGTACTGTTTAAGTCCATGACAACTTAAATAATGGGAATAATTGCAAGGCTTCACTACCCACAGCCAAGTAATTCACTCCATCATGATTGGCAACTGGTATTTAAGTTTATTTTACTTCTTGATCTTAACATTAGATGATATATAGCACTTTAAAATTAAGGGGTTGGCATAGAAAAGAAAAACAGATATGCCATACGGAATGAGTCAACATTAAAAACCAAAAAACACCTCTGAAATAATATTTCATTTTTTTTTCAAGACTTAATTAAAAAAACCTTCTATAATCTATACTATCATAGAAGTATGAAACGCCAAAATAAAATGATGGCATACGCTCAATTAGTATTTCTCACTTTTCTTTTTTCGTCTCGAAAATAATATTTACTTTTTTCTATTAGGAAATTTGTTACATAGAATAAAAAACGAAAAATATCATGGTTTTAAAGAAGTAAAAAAAAGACAAAAATTAATAATGTAAGGGTAAAATAGGTATTTAGAAAAGCCAATTAGGATTAAGGGGGAGGGGGGAGGGAGATAATGTCTATTAATCAAAGTTAGAGGGAAAGTTTGATTTTTAAAGCAAAGTTAATAGGGTGTTTTTCACCATTTTAAAATATATTCCATATTTGGACAAAATCGCGACTACGATTAATATATTTATACTTTAGAGATCCACATTAATTTGGCAGTATTTATTTTTACTTTATGTAAAAACTTATTCCACTGCAGAAATTAATTAACAGCACATCTAGATCTGTAGGCTCTGTATAATTTCATTCTCTTCAAGAGTCCATTTTTCTTCTTATTCTGAATTCCTACAAAAGCAGTTGAGAGATTAAAAGGGTTCTACGGAACTTCTATTTGAGTGCACATTAGAAAATTCTTACGTGGTTCATTGTATTTTGGGAGTAGAATGTTACTTTACTATTTGCATCGGGGTAGCGATAGAGATCTACTCTGAAGACAGCGTCATCCATGCCTTGAACCGGGTTTTCCAATTCAAACTCTTTATCATCTTTATTGTTATTAATATATTTTATTTGTCTCGTATTTGTTCTTCTTAACGTGGTATCTCTCATATATTTCCAAACAGTTTCTACTTATAACTTTATACGGGAACTAGTCATATGAGAATGAAACCATAAACAGAGTCAATTGGTAGAATAATAGGCTCTCTTATGAAGGCTTCCAATCGACTAATTATTCGTTAATGTTTTTCTATGTAGACTTCAAAGCTTATTGAATTAGCTCCTATCACATTTGAGTAACTTAGGAATTGATGCATATGTATACATCATTTATTAATGTAATTTTCATACTCATTACAAACGCAAGTGCTTTGAGAGCGAGCACAGAATAAACTTGTAGGCTTGATGAAACCACAATATAGCGAAGACGAAAGTGCTTCATTAGTGGGACTGAATCTTGTTGAAGCTAAAGGACTTAGTCAGCCAAGCCTTCCATCGCCCTTTTCCATTCTGCGAAATCCCATGTGCCCTTCCTTCTGTCATCAGTGGCTGTTTCTGCTTCTTACAGAGGATGAAATTCCTCACCCCTAGTGATCCTATCGAGTCTGATGGTCCTATAGCTGAAAATCAGTTCAGAAAAAAGGGCTGTCAATGCATCAAAAGCATTGATCGAACATGTACTAAGTAAGCAACGCACTGCAGTAAGATTAATTCGAACAAGTGAGGCTTCAGCGAATCATGAGGGAGTATAGTAGATTAGAGATTTGAGTTGTGTATGGAGAGTAAGTTAGGTGACAAAATCAACCCACCCGCCTAAGTTTGTACGGATTGATTTAAGACTCGTTTGCCTTGACTTGACACATTGAATCCGAAATAATCCAACATGCTCCTGGGTCAAACTCTATGTTTGCTCGACTCCTTAAAAATGTCAAAGTACCCAAGTCTGGATCCTCCAAAGTGCATAACTTTTTTAGGATCCAATACACACTCTTAACACCAATCTTAAAGTATTGGAGCAGCATAAGTCAAAATAGTGTAACCTAATGGGTCAAAATGCAAGTCAAACCTAAACACACAAAATCAAACTTGGAGATTTGAGGATTATGTAAACACGAAAGAACTTAAATTAAAAAATACATTAGCTTTCACATTTTCAACCAGAGTGCATAACTTTTTGAGGATCCAATACACACTCTTAACACCAATCTTAAAGTATTGGAACAGCATAAGTCAAAATAGTGTAACCTAATGGGTCAAAATGCAAGTCAAACCTAAACACACAAAATCAAACTTGGAGATTTGAGGATTATGTAAACACGAAAGAACTTAAATTAAAAAATACATTAGCTTTCACATTTTCAACCAGCTAAATGAAAAAAGAGAGAAGGTTAAGTGAGTCTGGTTATATTCATAATTTGACCTATAATGACCCAGCCTTCTATTGAAGAAACCTCGGGCGAGTTGGACCCATTAATTTACTGATTTGAATTGCTTAAATTTGACTCAGCTCTCTCTTCTGCAACTTCTAAGAGTAAGTATGAATATTGTTGATCCTCTCGGGGTTAAAAATGAAAGAAAGATTGAGAGGATGTAAGATATGTGTGTACATACCATCAATTCCAGCACTGGCTGAGTAAAGAAAGAAATCATTGACATCAGAACTCAGAACTGGAAGTCGGCCCTCTCGACCATATTGTTTCAGAGCTGTGTCAACCACCTTAACAACCTTATCATTCTCACTCACAACAAATCTTAACGGTCCTGCACTTCCCAGCACATTGACCGTGATCAACAACCTAGTACTCTTGGCATTCTTATTCTCCTCCCCCTTGGACATCTTCTCAGAATATGATTTCATCAACTTTCTCGACATCATCCTTTCTTTCTTATTCTCAATCTTTTAGATTTTCAAAGAAGCTACAACGCTAGCTGTAGTTATTGGACACAAGGGAAAAGATGGGACAGATTTATATGAATATCTCAAGGGTCAAGGCCAATGCAACGATAGTACCAGGCGTCTTTAACAGAGCCAAAGGAGAGAAAAAGAAGAGTGGGCATCCAAATTTTGATGGGAAAAACCATTCAAGCAATGAGGTGCTTGTTGTAAAGGCTTCTCCAAATGAAGTTAAAAAGAAAGGCGTGGAGGGATACGTTAGCTTCAACTAGGGTACTTTTGGGAGTTTATCAGAAGAAAGGGGAAGGCTGTGATTGTTGAAACGGACAGTGGATTCCTTCTCTGTTTTCTGCGAAAATGCTTAGCCTCTTCTTCTATCAATATTGTTACTAGACAGCATATGACAACTTCCATGTATTCCAACCAATTTAATGTTTACAATTCAAGAATAAAGAGAACGGATATTATAATACTACCATACAGAGAGAATAAATACACGGACAATTAGTTGACTCACGGTCAGTGGTGGAGCTAGAAATTTTCACTATGGAATTCAAATATAAAAAAATAAACTCACAAAGAAGCTAAATGGATTCAATATCTACTATACATACATTAACCAAATAATTTTGACCTTGAATATACAGTGTAATATTTTATTTTTTTGCATCAATGAATTGTTGAATTCTCTTGATATAAGGGACTTCTAATGCAACTTAAAAGGTGGTTCAAGAGTCACTTTATTGCTAAAGAAATGAAGATTGAGCCTAACTCAGCCTTAAAAGTTAGTTAAAGAGGTGAGGATTGTCCACCGATGTGGGACTCTCTGGTAGATTTAAATCCGACATTTGTACATTTTTTTAATCCCCTAGACCTTAGCAGCTACTATCCGGACTGCTAATTACATTCAGCCAAATTTATGAGAAGCAAATAATGGAAAGATAAACAGTATAAAAAGATAATTTGTAACAAGAATTATTAAATGCTTTTTTTTCCACAGGAACAAGAATATATAAATCGTTTAGATGTTGCTAAATTATTCAATATAAAATAAAACAATTTTACCTAGTTGACAAACGTCCCAGAAATAATTATACAAATTTTAACAACTACCAGGCATGAGGTAAGCTATACATAAACTAAAACCTACTAGGCCCCTTAGTGTGTTGCTTAGGACAAAGCCACGAACCCCTTTGCGATCGTAATAGTAGCTACTATAATAGAGGGGAGGTTGAGGTTTATATCTATTGTCGTGGCTTTGATTTGTCTTTTTTGAATTATCAAGTTTAAGGTACGGAGTACTATGAATGCGATGGGCTAGATGTGAATCATAATTTAAACAAATTGGACATTCATAGGCGTGGGAAAACAATTCTTTATCGTTTTCAGATTCCTCTGAGATATCGAAAAGAATCCTCACAAACAATAACATTATTTTAGTCGATGCCAACTAAAATAAGGGAGTTATTGCAATGGAGTCCGGAGCCTAAAGGATATAAAAATACACGGTCTTTACCAAAAGGGAACGTTTAAAAATTAAAATACCAAAAGGGGTATATCGTGGATCAGCCCACGATATACCCCAAAATTTTTCTGTCCGTGTCAGACTTCAACGAAAAACCAAAAAAAAAAAAAAAAAATTACCTGTATAACGTGGATCAGCTAAATTGTATAACGTGGATCAGTCCACGTTATACAAGTTATATTATTAACAGTTTTACAAATACTCGAATAGACGTTGCCTAAATTTAAATCATATTCGGTTATGTTTTTAATAAAAAACATTTATTGCTTTTTTTAATTTTTAAAGCATGATTAACTCAAATAAATATTTTAACACATACAAATAATTAAATGTGTTATATATGCGAACAGAAATAAAAAATTAAATATAAGTTAAATAAACGTTACACATTAACTGAGTAGTAAATGTTAAATTACATACTAATTATTAAACTGCACAAGACATGTTATATATTCTTGGAAGAGTACATAAGGAAACAACAATCATACAAGTTAAGAAAAAACATAAAAACCAACAAGCAACAACAACTACTGATTTCTGTCAGGGCAGTGATTCTTGTTATGACCTGTTTGCTTGCACGTACTGCACTTTCTAGCCATGCGAGCAGGAGCTATATCCATTTCATTCCTCCTTCTAGTTGTACTCCGCGCTCCTGAAGTTCGCTCGTATTCAGTGTTTGCAATTAAACTGAAGGGAGAAGGTGGCCAATATGCCTCATCACCCAACGGTGAAAATTTTTCACTGTACGTTTGCTTATAAAACCTGCAACTGTAGTACTTGCTAACATAGGTCTTTGGTTGAATTCCGCGAATATCACAAAATTTAATTGCATGTGAACATGGCATATGGTAGTTTCTCCACTTTCCACACGAACACTTTTTCCCTTCGGCAGAGACTTTATGTATATTTCTGCCCTTACCTTCGTGTGCAAATGTCAGAATCTCAAAGACCCCTTCAGTTGCATTGTATTGCTGCATGTCAGTATGCTTTAGGGACCTCTCCCAGTATTCATCAAACTTCTTTTCAACAGCGCGCGGCCAAAACTTTTTATTCGCAATCAACAAATCAGCAAGGGTGCTTCTCTCAACAAACCGATCAACAAGATTTTTAAACGTATAACGGACCATGGCAGTAACGGGCAATCCACGAGCTTTCTTCAATAAACCGTTGTAAGACTCGGAGACATTCGTTGTCATAGCCCCCCACCTATGACCGTTGTCCTTATGCAATGTCCATTTTTTCTCCGGAAGAGCTTTTAACCACAAATACGCTGGAGATGACATTGTTTTGATTTGTTCCATCCTCATTTTATACTTCTTCTTCTGATGCTCTGTAGCCGCCAACCACATTAGCTTCTCAAGGTCACTGCTGAGAAACTTTTTATTGAAGTTGCTTTTCAAATGCCGAACGCAAAACCTATGGTGTGTGGATGGTGGTTGGAACCAATCATGTGTTTGGACACATTGCAAGATGCCCTGATGACGGTCAGAAATAAGTCCAATTCCTTGTCTCTCACGAACAATATGTCTCCACAACAACACAAGGAACCACGTCCAGGACTCAAAGCTCTCACGTGCAACAATAGCATATGCAAGTGGAAAAATGTTATTGTTTGCATCAATTCCAACAGCAATTAGAAGTTTCATCTCATACTTACCGTACAGATGAGTACCGTCTATTGAGATGACAGGCCTGCAACTTTTGAATCCATCGATGCTTGGTTTATAAGCCCAGAACAGAAACTTGAAGATGTGTTCACCTTGCATTGTAGTTGATTAAAAAATTAAAATAAATACATAAAAACATTATAACTATCAAATAGGACAACCAAATAAAATTATATAATTTTAAAGGTCACGTACCTGCAATAAGGAAATGAATCCACACACATCCTTGGCTTTCCTCAACGAAGCGCGGCATAAACAAGTATACAAATATGACAATGCAGCCGCTCCCCAAGCTTGTCCACTCATTGCTCTAAGGTCACGCATGTCAAGCAAATAGTCTAAATTAAGTAAGTCACCGGACTTATCCGTAAATATCGTGCCGCCACAAAGCCATAGCAAGTACAACCTAACCCGCTGTTGCACATCAATTTCTGGGGTCTGATCTGTAATGTCATCTAAGCCTCTAATATATTCAATTAATTTATGTACTTCTAACCTACTAACACCATTAAAACAATCCAGACCGGGTGCCCAACCAGTAAGCTCATGGATCAATTGTTGCCACCCACCAATATCTATATATCTAGCATTAAGATTATTCAAGGGATTACCATCAACAACCAAGCCAAACATGACCTCAATATCTTGTAATGTGATGGTCGCCTCACCTGTACGCAGATGAAAGGTGTGCGTCTCAGGACGCCATCTCTCTATAAGTGCAGTGATGACTGCCCAATCATATGATACACATCCTACCTCTACTACTCCCCTAAATCCACACAGGCCAAAGTAGTCAAGGATGCGAGGATGACGCCTCACGTGCTTCCAAAATTCGGTATCCACGCGGCGAGGAAACAGGCATCTGGTCGGTCCTCTCAAGGAACCATCCCCCACAGCCTCTGATCGATGCTTCTCCTGGAGTGTTAACACATCGTACACTTCTGGCCTCGGATGTACGCATACCCGTGGAAACTCCATACCTTATATAAAAAAAAAATGAAGTCCAGATCAAGCTATTTGGAGTAACTCACTATTAAAAATATATATATTATTCCAATTTTAGCAGAACAAATATGCACTGGCTAGATAAAGCCAACTTCCATACGCCTTATTTAGAAACCACTGATAGTGGACCTCATTAATACCTATAAGGTATAGACAAAATAATTGTCCACCCACTTAGACTTAGGTCCCATATAATAAAGCATTATCATGACATTTTAAGTATTTTTTTTTTTTTGGCCTACTAAGGCATCAATTAAGTTTCACTTTTCTGGCTATATAAATATCACATTAAAGGTACAATGAAATATATTGTATAACAATCCATAACAAAATATATTGAATAACGTGGAACTGTCCACGTTTCACAATTATATATTGTAAAACGTGGACTGATCCACGTTATACAATATATATTGTATAACGTGGATCAGTCCACGTTTTACAAATATCCACCAAACTAACAAAAATAACAGCAACATAACAATCCATAACAAAATATGTTGTTTAGTTATTCAGATCTTTTATATAACAATCCACAAAAATAACAGCAACATAACAATCCATAACAAAATATGTTGTTTAGTTATTCAGATCTTTTATATAACAATCCACAAAAATAACAGCAACATAACAACAAATTTCTTCAAAAGTGCTACTAAACAAATCGGACCTTTTATATAATAATGCTTCTAACAATCATATTTTAAGTTCAAATTAAAATAACACAAATAACACAAATAAAAAATAACAATTAAGATATATAAGACAAACATATCTACATCTAATATAAATATGCAATATTATATGAGTTAGAAAAAATACCTTAATTTAAATAGTGATAAAAGATAAAGATGAAGAAGTTGCTCCAAAAATTAGATTGTAATGTAGGGTTTAAAAAGATAATAAATGGAGGAGAAGGAAAAGGGGAAGAAAATGGAGAGGTAGAAGTTCTGTAAGTATTTGTAATGGAGGAGAATGGAAGAGAATGAAAGAGTGAAGCGGCGGAAGTGAATGGAAATTTTAGGGCAGAGTAAAGAATTCGGATCAGTCCACTGTTAATAATATAACTTGTATAACGTGGGCTGATCCACGTTATACAATATAAATTGTATAACGTGGATCAGTCCACGTTATACAAGTTATAATTGTATAACGTGGGCTGATCCACGTTATACAATTTATATTGTATAACGTGGATCAGTCCACGTTATACAGGTAAAAAAAAAATTGTTTGTTTTTCGTTGAAGTCTGACACGGACAGAAAAATTTTGGGGTATATCGTGGGCTGATCCACGATATACCCCTTTTGGTATATTAATTTTTAAACGTTCCCTTTTGATAAAGACTGTGTATTTTTATACCCTTTAGGCTCCGGACTCTATTGCAATGTATCAGTATGACGGCCGATTATTCCTTAACTCCATGATTCATCACTTGTATCGATGTTTATTTAATTTCGTGGCCTTGACATTGGATGATAGGACTTTAAAAATAAAGGGTTGGCATGGAAAAGGGGACTTGAGTTCATCATATAGAATAAGTCAACATTATTGAGAAATTACTTTAATCATTTGCTAAAAGTCTGAACATTCAACTCAAAACATTAAAAGAAAAAGAATGGAAGACTAAAATCTTGACAAATCACTTTGAACGCCTTTACATACCTTAGGACGTCCATTATATACTGAACACTGATTATTGGGCATGGGAGTTATAACTCATAGTTGGTCGAGAGAATCAGATATCTCCTTATATGGTCTTGAGCACTATTTACCTCATGAGCTACCTTTTGCTTTCCTTTTATTTTTTGATTAAGCACCGGGTGTCAACAAGACAAACAACATGAATGATGAATGAACACGTTTATGGCTGAAGCTTATACATTAGTACGACTTAAAAGCTAGTCGATAGTTAGCATATATACAATGACAACATTGCTTACTTAACATTCCTCAAACAAATATTTTCCCAATAGTCCATTACATAAATTGACAGGCTTGAGATCTGGATCCTCAAAGACGGACATTTCACACCTATGGCACAACCTTCGGCAGGTAGACATGACATGCTGAGTGCTACAGGAGCAATTCGACAATTACTAAGTTGTTCTTGCAGCCCAGAATGCAGACTTTCAGCAGATATACATCCTAAACGAGCTATTCCACGACCAATAAATTGTTCTTGGTTAACCCCTCTCCAGTAGTTGGTAATTCTGGGGATAGTTTCCAGTCACCATCTATCAAGAACTTAATTTCATACCTGACAACGCAAAAATATCTTCTTCTTTTATTGGTACAATGCAAAAGTATCTTTTTTCAAAGGAAAGAACAAATACACTTAGTAGAGAGAGAGAGAGAGAGAGCAAAAACAAATTTACTCTGGCAAAAGAGAAACGCACCTTCCAGGTCTTAGAAACAATGTAGCTGAAAAGTGCATATAAGAGCCAGTGTACTCTGGAGATAAGTGCTCTCCTTGACTCCAACCATCAAAGGAACCCATTACTTGTACACTCTAAAGATAATCAAAATTCAAGGTCATAATGCCTTCTGTAATCGGCTGCCAAAGTGTGCACCCAATAAAAAACATTTTTAAGTGATGGTAGACAGCTCACTGCTAATTTCTGGATCGGAAGTTCTTCAACATAATATTGTCGATTTCCTTAGTAAAGAAAATTTCATCCAGCTAGGGGAAAGTTAATACATTGATTATGAAACTAGCATTTGAATCCCCCACCACAAGAAAAGCATTAAACCTTTTTTCTTTGTATCTTATCATCTGATTGGATCACCTAGATTCTTTCAAGCCCTACTTGAGAGGCTTGGTTCTTTAAACATACATACATAATTAATAAGCAAGAGAAAAGTTGCAAGGAATCTTAGTATATCATGCTAAAAAGTCCAGATGCCATGTAAAGCTATAAGAAACTCCAAAGATAAGACACGACCTATTTTGTTCTCGAGACAAGTAAGCAATCAACAGAGTGTTTCAATTTAACTAAGGCGAAAAGCTTTAAAGGGAAAATTGAGATGAAGGCTTGGTTTTTAACTTAATTTGGAGACACAATATCTGTGTCAGGTTCAGATATATAATAGAGTTATAGAAAGCACTGATAAATTATCTTACCTTTCCTAGAAAGGAAAAAAAGTACTGATATGGAGCAATCCGAAAAGAACGGGGGAAAATGATACACTACTCGTTCCACTTTAATATCAATAGGCCGAACCGAAAAGATAGTAACACCAGACTAACCGAAACAACTTCGAAGTTTTCAATTTTCACAATGCACAAAAGGATCTTAAGCTAGTAGAGGGTTGTATGTCTACTCCAACTGTACAGCATTTAATTGTCAAGTATCAGCCATCAAATGCTTAACAAACCTAGACAGCAGTAGGAATTGCACAGTTCCAAATTGGTTAGCAGATACAGAAGAAACTTCCTCAAGAACTCACCTCTGCTACCCCAACCCAGGATAAAGGAACCTCTTTGGCTTGTACAGCTTCCACGTCCTTTATTTGCTCCTTCAATTTTTCTTGTATGGCTTCAGAACAGAAGTATCAAGACGGCAATCATGGAAATGGCAGATTAACCTCATCCATAAACATAACTCTAGAATCCAATAAAGTTGGCACTGTCTGGCATTGAAAAGAGTCTGGTGATCAGTTTAAGGAAGCACAATAAGGTAATAATACCTTCCAAACGTGAAAACAGCTGCGACTGGATATATCTCCCATTAATTTTTCTTGAACCAGCTGGGATAGCAGATTTAGCAATTTCTTCAGCCAATCTAACCAAACCCTGCAAGTCAAATGAAATATAAGCTATCTTTATACCATGTAGGCTGCTAATGCCGGTTGATAGAGTTGAAGTCCCACATAAATGTTGATTATCAACTGTCTAACTTTTCTCTTCTGGTTTGCGATAAGTGTCGTCTTCAAGTGTGGACAATTTCATTTAAGCATAAATCACATTCTAGTTGATTAAGGGCACAAATCATCACATCACAAGGGACCATAGGTTTGTTATAACTGATATGCAAATGCATCAAATACATACAAATTACAATTAGATCTGAAGCAATAAAATTATAATAACATCAGTCATAGAAGCAAACCTGAATCTCAAGTTCGATGACTGAAAGCTCACTTTTGAAATTAACCAGCGCATCCTCCTTGGCTTGCAACTGCAGTGATATAGCATATTAGTTGTCCATCATAAAAATTAAAAATAAAAAGATTGAGATTCCATGCAAAGCATTTTCCATCATTTATATTTAGCCATAAACCTTTAACTTCACACAGCTATATATGGGTTTAATTCACCTATTGCATCTAGGATTCTTAGAAACAGATCTCGTTAAGATTATATTTCTGCAGAACTAAGACGCTAACTATATTTTCATCTGATTATAATTCACCTATCCGTCTATTACTAATATACCTGCTCAAAGAATTCTTGTCTGGTCCTCATAGTGCAGATGTTGTATTTCATATGGCTTCACCAAGTGATTCTAGTTCCACAATTTTTTTAAAAAAATTCAAAAATTGGAACTAGAATCCACTTGGTGAAGCCATATGAAATACAGCATCTACAATATGAGGACCAGACAAAAATTCTTTGAACAGGTAAGTAATATTATACTAGTAATAGATGAATAGCTTGGAACTAAGATGGTGCTAGGACATTACAAAGTTAGGGATACTTTTATGCGAAAACCAAAAGAAAGTATGCCTTCTGTACAATTCCTTATCCCTGTAGTGCCTATGAAATTTACCAAATTCTTTTCATCTTTTACATCCTGTAGATTACACCACCAAAAACCATAGGCATCTAAATTCATCTTCTATACAGTATCAACTTTCCCTTCCCTTCGAAGCATCTAGAATTCTTTTCTTGCCATAATAATACCCAGCTAACCCAAGCAGATACTATTTTCCAGATCTTCCTCGCAGGTATCCTTATACGTTCAGCACTCCATCTGGTCAGTAACTCCTGTAGTGTATAGGGCATGACAAAAGAAATTTTGGAAAGGTTTAAAATAGTGAGCAGATCTGTTTGCCACTGGGCAGTGTAGGAAGAGAAGGCTGTAGTTTTCCTTCTCTTTTGCACAAAAAACGCCTGCTGCATAATGTCAAACCTCTTCTCTGTAGTTTGCTTTGAGTCAGACAAGCCTCGTTGTACATAAAACAACAAACCTTGTAAGGCGCCTTGGGATTCCATATCTGTTTCCCATGGCCAGATAATAGGATTTCACTCCTCACTGTTAATTTTTTTGTAACATGAATTAACAGAGAAGATACCATTCTTTTACCCTATCCAAAAAGTGCTATCAGGAACATCAACATTAAGCGCCACCTTATCTAAATCCTCTAACAGGAGAGAATTCTGGGTATCTCCCAATCAAACCAATTCCTTCTAAAACTAATGCACCAGCATCTACTGTTCCAACAATCTGAGACCAGACTACCTGTATTAGTAGTGAAACAAATAAAGGTCCTGATATTTGATCTTCAAAAATGTGTGACCTATCCAAGCATCTTTCCAAAACCTTGTATGTCTACCAATTCCCCGCCTTAACTTTATGTTAGCTTCAAAAGTTTGCCATTAGCTGCAAATTCAAAAGGCCTAACCGTGTGAATTATTAACAGGACGAGAGTACCCGAGACTATGCTCCCATATTTGCCAAATATTAATGAGGACCAGACAAGGATTCACATCAATATGAAACTGTCTCCCTCTTGTTCCTGTTCATTTGCGATGGAGAATCATCCACATTATCAGTCTCATAAGAAGTATTTACGAGGTATGAATGGAAAACCAGTAAAATATGTACCTCTCGCTTAAGCAACCGATTATATCGATTGGCTTCACTCATTTTATTGAGAAGCTTCGATCTTTCAGCATCGGCAAGCAGTAACTTCAACTATTAAGGTAGCAGAGAGTCAGTATAGCTCAATATACTTGCAGCAACAATAAAGATAATGCTCAACCAAGAAAGGAAGCATCCGCCAAAAGGAGGAATAAGAAAGAATTTATTTGGCTCTTGTAAGATGTTTGTTTTCTAATAAAGGTCTGCAACAGGGTCATAGAAAACCTTACCTCATCGCTTTTCAAAGGTCGGTCAAGAACTTCTTCAGGATCAGACTGACCAACCTCTGCTATTTTATCCGATACTGCCACTGAAAATTCCTCCTCCAAATTTTCAGGGGCACAAGATATTTTCCAAGAGGTACATGGTATACTGTATTTCCAATTGGGGACAGAAAATGATTTGTGCATCCTATGGAAACCTATTCTTGAATAGCATGAAGCCATATTTCCTCTAACGCCATCCATATTTTCCACCTTGAACCTTATAATTGCCAATAAAAGTCCAATTCAGAATATGTCAGCATTTTCGTGATCAAGATTGAATGATCAGAATAAAGCAAAATGATTAAAGGATAACAGGAAACACAAATCAGTAATAGAATAACATAAACATAAAAAGATGGATTCAAGTTGGCATGCAAATGACAATGCAAAATCAGTCTAGTTGAACCTGTGGCAATAGGTTAGTAAACTTATGAGTGACCCATTGTGTAAAATATTTGTTACCGCATAGAACATAAACTCTAAAAAGATTAAAAGGCATATCAAGATTCCACATTGCAACAAGGAGCAGTATCATATGAAGTCGTCAAATCACATAATCAAAACCCTAAAATTAAACTTCCAGAATTAAAGAAATCACCTTGGGAAGTTGGTTTGGCCAAGTGAATTAAGCAGGTTACACTCCATAATTAAAGACTTTCCTGCAGGCCAACACCAAAAGCAACAATTTTGAAGATTCAGAGACTAAATTTATCTATCAAGGACAAAAGGGTATAGGTAAAATAAGCATAAGAACAAAAGGCAAGCATAATTAAGAAAATTTCCAACAGGGGAAATGGAGTTTAGCCAATGGTAAATTCAATGAACAAACAACTATTATAAGTAGAAACAACTAGACGGTAGAAAAAGTAGTAATAGTGATGTAATTAACAGGAAAATGGATTTCAACCTACTTTCTTGGTAAAAAGTTGGAGATAGTGAAGCACGCACTTACCTTCCAGATGCTGAAACTCGGAAGAGCGAGTGCAGGGGTGGTCAGCTCCTCTGTGGGAGAGAGCAGCATAGAAATTTGTGTCACATTATACACGTGTTCGGGTAATATTCAAGGAATGCGTCCAAGATCACTATAATTGTGCTATTTACAGGCGGCCCGTAACTCTTGTATGCATACTCCAAGTTCAGCCCAAAGCAGAGTTGAAATCGGAACCCGAATCCAAGTTCAGCCCGAAGCAGAGGTTTCAAACACTTTGCATAATTTTTTGGGAAAAGAACGTTTGGGGCCCTCAAACCAAAATAATTATCCGCCCATAACTTCATTACTTTTGTACCCTCAGAAAAAATTAAAAGTATTTATCGAGATGCTCCCAATTATAATACTAACATGGTATATAAATATACTGAGATGGTATCATGAAAGACTGCTTCGGTCCTTCTCTTAGTCCTCCATGATATCATCATGAAATATAAATATACTGAGATGGCATTATGGATGATCATGTTTGTTTATTCAAAAAGTCACTTTTCTACAAAAAAATCTCTATGATAGCATCATCTTATATTACATATAATGTGATGGTTGTAGACAATAAAATTCGCATCGAGAAAATAATAATCAAGACAGGAAAATATCGCAACAATCATTGTATTTGATTTCCGAATATGAGTGTTACAATCTCTATGAATCCTCTGATTCGCCTTTTCAATAATAAATTCAAGGGCTTCTGAGCTTGATCTTGAACCGATGGATTTGATCTTGACTTGTACTTGAATTCAAGGGCTTTTGAGCTTGATCTTGAATCTGTTGGTCTTGATCTTGAACTTGTACTTGTATTCACGGGCTTGAAGCTTGATCTTGAATCTTCGTCTGGATTTCTAAAAATTCTAGAGAAATACTTGAGTGCTTGAATGCTTTTAGCTTGTAGAGAAATCTGCGGCGTTTGATCCACGAGCTCTCTCTGGCTTCTTGTTAGAATTTCTGTCCTTTTTTTGAATTATGAGACCCCTATTTATAGTTGTAGGATGGAGGAGTTGTGATAAGGACAGACTTCTTCCGGCAAATCAGATTTAAGCTGACATGTCGATATTTGATTGGGCGAAACATATCACTTGTACACGTGGCACATCTTCATTGGCCTCTGATTTGACTAGGCATGCTGCATCATTCTTACACGTGGCGTGATCCTATAGTCTCCTTTATTTGACTTGGCATGCCACGTCATTTGACACGTGACACCAACTTGGCCCTCTTGGATAAGATGACATCTTGGGCTTGTCAAAGTGGGCTCATCATTTGTAACCCAATTAAATGGACTAGCCCAACGAAATTGGACCATTACTTAAATCCATGTTTATTGGACTTAAATAATTAACTAAATTATATTAGCTCACAATTTATTTATTCAGACTAATATATCTTGAATGTAATCCGAATTTCTTGTGAATTAAATTTAATAAAATTTCGTTATCCACAATGGTATCACGAACTTTAATGAGACACTCCTTATGATCATGGTACTTTCTTAGTATATAAATATATTGATATGGTATCATGGAGGACTGCTTCAGTCCTTCTCTTAGTCCTCCATGATACTATCATGATATATAAATATAATGTGATGATGTCACAGAGGAAGGGGATTGGGTAAGGGGTACGTCGGGTAAATATTTACGACTGGCCCGTAGGAGCGAAATTACTCTAGAAGGGGCATGAAACGGGTAAATATTTTATATTTTAGGGGTACTCGGTGTTGTTTCCCTAATTTGTTTTTATAATGCAGCAACTAAACGATCTCAAGAAATGAAGTAATTGCACGGTTTGCCCTTCAAATGGACTGGTCTTTAATTGCCTAGCGGGGCATAAGTTCTTTAAAGGCGCTAACATAACTTGTGAATATTATGATGCGTAACTTATGATGCAATTTTGAAGGGTAAAAATTAAAGACCAGTCCATTTGAAGGACAAAAACTAAAGACCAGCACAAAATGAACATGAGTGCAATTTTGAAGGGTAAAAATTAAAGACCAGTCCATTTGAAGGACAAAAACTAAAGACCAGCACAAAATAGAGACAAAAGTGCAAATGACCCAAATGAAATTTAGTTTCGGGACCAAAACTTGAAAAAATTCCTATTAGTGTAAAGAAAGAAAAAAGGGAAGTACACGAACTAGTTGAGGATGATCTGTGAATTCAAACATCAATAGATTAGGATATTTATATTCTTCCGAAACATTTTAAAGATAAGGTGATTTTCTTGTCTTCCACCTTTCTACTAAAGGAATTGAAATTGATAAACAGATACAGTAATAAAAGGTGAAACTTAAATAAGTACTAGCTACATTCAGGGGCGGATCCACAGTGGTGAGTGGGGGTTCCCGGGAACCCATAACTTTTTCCGGCACCTTGTAATTGTATTGAAAATATTCAAGGTATAATTTTAATTAGATGGGAACTCAGTAACAATATGAATGCTTGGCTCAATGGCAAAAAGTAACCAGGCAGAGTGCTAGATGCAGGATCGAGCCCTCCTGTGGTCTTTTTTACTTATTAAGTTCATTTTTGTATTCCGAAATATCTTTGCTGGAAACCCACAAACTAAAAATCCTGAATTCGCCTCTGGCTACATTGTGCCAAACTAATTAACTGTAAGCTGGCTGCTAAGGTCTAAGCCTTATTAACGAAACATGTCTGATTAACATGATTATTATTTAGATAATAATTATACTAATGTAGTGTGTGCTTGCTCAATAAATTAACAGAATATTAGTCAGCAAAAGTTGCTTGGAGTGGCGACCCATGCCATCAGAAGTGCCATTTGAACGCACGAAATTTGGTATATTTTCCTATCTTTTACGGGTGGAATGTCCCCCTAGTGCAAACGACTTCACTCTTTACTTCTAGCGCAATCATCGTTATCTATTACCACTTCTTAAATAATTGACAATGTAAAAAAAAAAATAGATTCTTTCATATGTTTAGTTTGAACTGGCTTTAGTTCAGTTGCTATCATATGGTCCCTTTAAACTTTAGTATTGTCGAAAAAATAATTGTTGAAAGATACATTTCCTTTTTATCATTGCACACCTACTTATATCTAAGTAATAATAACAAGGGATAATCGTAATAGTCATAACCATAATTCCAAACCTTAATGCTTTGAGACAACATTCGATGTGATATATATTCCCGAAATTGCATTTTGGCTTTTCTTTTCTTGTGTGCCTAAAAGAAAGGGGAAAAAAAGGAAATTGTTTCAGCAATTCTTGTTTAATTATAATGGTTAAGCGGGGAATGATGTGGAAGTCGTTAGACCTAGCAATTTAACCAATACTCTTATCATCTATGTGAAGTCCACATTCACCTTAATATAGTGTTAATTCATCTTGGTGTGCTTTAGGATTGAATTTTGACTTTTAAAGGTTTTGGACATTTTATATTAAGAAAATAAACAAGGAAGAGAAGGCAAAAATATACATCCAACCCTACAATAGTACAATTAGATCTTTCCTTAAATAAATATCATTCCCGCATATTGATTTTTTAAAATAATTTATTATCACCCAATAATATTTGCCCTATTATTCCTAGAATAAGTAACATCGAAGACTTTTATTTTGTTTTCTGGACCCATTAATGACGTAAAATTACACGTTTCTTGCCATCCAAATTATGTCATGTTTAGCCTTCGAGATTCAGAAGTGATACTGTTACGCAAGTTTACAGAGGAACCTTCTCCAAGACCCCTCTATTCCCATCGGCAATATATATTTTTTTTTTTACACTATTCAAGATTTTGAATCCAGACATAATAGTTGTGACAGCTGATAAAATTTAATGTCAAATATTTTTTCGCTAATGACTTTTTAGTACACATGTGACATATGTAAAAGGTCGTCACTAACGCAGTACTACTGCTAGAACGATAAGTCTATTACTCCTATTCTAGAAAGTACAGTTCAGAAAATGACCGGAAGTTACTATAATTTTAGACTAGAATAACACTTACCTCTATTAGATATATTAATTATCACTACAAATAAAATATTCAACAACATATTATTAGCATTAGAGTTCATGAGAATATGGACTAATTAATACCCAACCTTTGGATAGTTTATTGTCAGTTTAGTCATTCATCAGCAAAGCTTTAAGCTAAGCACTAGTGGGAGGTTCAATAATGTTCTTTTCACCCAGCAAAGTCAATTATCACAATTGTTCTTCAATAGCTCCTGGCGTATTGCTCGATTAATCTGTTTTGCTAGTTTACCAAACTCCTATGTCATATGGGAAAAATTGAAGAATATCTATGATTATCTTAAGTTGATTGACAAATAAGAATGACTTCAAAAATTTATCCTATGCTACGCTACTGGAGAAAGGAAGAGAAGAGAATAATTTCTTTTCCCTTTATTGGTTTGACAAACTTAAAAAATAAAAAAGAATTTTGAGAGAGGTAATAATAACCTCCTTGTGCCAGACTTTTCTCTATATTTTTTTTTTGTCTTACTTTTCGGGAATAAGATCACTCAACTTTTAATTTTAGTACGCTGAAGTTACAAATTTCTTTTTATAATATTAAAAAACCACTCAACTTTATTCAAATCTCTGATAAAGTCATTAAACTGTTTTTTTTTTATAATAACAAAGATTATGCAACATTATCAAAACATTAAAATCATATATGGTCGTAAATGGACAAGAATTCATACGTGTGGGTTTGTTTGACCGAGTGCGTTAGAAACAACGCCAAGAGCCCAAGACTGATAAGTACATTGGACCGGCGCTCTGATTATCCACATTTGCCCGATTGCCCCTCAAAGGCACTGATCTTTAATTTTTGTCCCTCAAATTGGTGGTCATTAATTTTTGCTCGTCACCTAATACTCCGAGATCCTGGGTTCAAACCCCGGCTCAATAAAAAAAAAAGAATTTCGCAAAACCGAGTTTTGTAGTAAAAGTTAGGCCTTAAGACAGCAAGATTTCAACTGAATAAAAAAAAATTATCTTAATGCAAATCTCTACCTTAAGGAAGAGTTTTGACTTCAAGTATAGTTTTGCCATGCCTGAAGGCAAAACTCTGTCTTGCGAATCCAAACTCTATCTTGCGAATTCCTTTTTTAATTTTTGACTAAGGGAGGATTCGAACCCGGAACTAAGGGATTTTTAAAGAAAGATAAAAAATAAAGACCACCAATTTGAGGAGCAAAAATTAAAGACCACTGCCTTTGAAGGGCATTCCGCACAAAACAATGAAAAAAAAAAAGAGTCGTCAAAATGTGGGAGCTTATAGTTGTAACAACAATATCCGCAATATTGACTCACCTCTCAGGTCGACTTAGGAATTTGATACTTTCAATCCACAACTCTTAAGGTTAGAATGAGTTTGGATTACAAGTTATGTTATTTTAAGAAAAGGTATTTCTATCATACTGATTTTGGCCAAAATGGCCCAAATGGGAGTAGCACGGTAAATCTACACGGCTATTTAATTTATTTATATGAAGTTAATGTTATTGCTACCCTTCCCTCCCAAAATTCATCTTAATTTGAAATTTGCATGAAATTTCTCTTATGAGGTTATGATACCCTTTTGGCCCCATGATGATTTTTCTGAGGCATTAACGAATTCTTAATTATAATAAAGTGTTGGATGACAAGCACTTGTTTGAAGAAGCTCTAATAGAACCGAACGATTATGACAAAATCAAAATGTAAGAAAATAAGTCCAATCAACTCTGGAATTATGTATCGCTTTCTGATGAAAGAAAAATTTCTCACCTCAAAGCGTTTCATTTATTGTGCTGTCATATAAATTGGAGTTATTACTATATGGAGTTATCAATAAGCTATTAATAGGCCTAATATTAATTAAGTTTTTCGTCACGTCCTAATCTTGCAATAAATTACATCAGTTCTTTTCTCTGGGAGGAAAGACGCTCCATGAAACTAGAGATTTCGCTCTATAATAGTGTAAATAAATTAACATGTATACCATTAGTTAAGATTGTAATAACAATCTCTGGTAGTTTATCAACTTAACCTATGAATGCTACTTCACATTTGTTAATAACAAAGTTGCGAAATTTTTCAACTAAAGAATTAACAAAACATATCTTAAGAAACAGAATGAGCTCTATTTTTTTGTAAAATATAATACAATTAAGGTGGAGGGTTCAAACATCATCAGTGGCATAGTATCCCTTTCCTCCCTCCCTTTCTGATGTAAAAAAAAGTTATGCATTATTTCTCTAAAAAAAAAAAAAAAACCTTTTTGGAAGTTTTGGTGTAAACCCCTTCCACTTTTCCATTTTTTTTTTTAAGTAAAATTCAGCTATTTTAACTTAAAAAGAAATGCGTTATTTGCCTACCCAAATATTTTCAAATTCTAAAGTCTAAACATTATCTAGAATCACGTATATGTACTCCAAAAAGTAGATGATTGCTTAATAAAAACATGACAGTTTTGCACGTAGTGTTACCAAACTGTATGGACCAAAAATGTCTAACTAGAACTCCAGAAGAATATTGCAGTGTTGTTAGTTCTACCAAATTCAGTAACTCTCGACAACTCCGCGACTAAGCAAGTTAACATTTGATTTCTCCGTCAAAATTCAATAAAGCAAAAGAATTAAAAATTATTATTTGCTAATTGCTATGATGCCATAATTCCCATCAATATCGATTATTTTCACTCCCCACCCTCTTCCTTTACGTAATCATTCTACTTGGTGAAAGTAAACTTTTACATCTTTGCTATAACCTTTAAGTTTTATTCTTTTACGTACTAACTAATAAACATTTTAGCCTTTAAAATTACTTTATTTTCGTTCTTTGTAGACAAGGTATTTTTATCTTGGTGGTCATAGCAAAACAATATTAGACCAATAATCTATATCAATCTGAATTAGGACGACTAAATAGATGAGTATTTGTATAAACAAATCTCCATCCTGTTTGATGTGTGCAAAAAACAAACAAGATTAGACCAATATCCCACTTCTCATTTGAGCTTCACGAACCCAAAGTTACTACTTAAGATTTTTGTGTGTCTAGGGTGAAAATATAACTTTTTTTCCCGATGTTTTTTAAATAGCTGTAAGTTATACTAGTATATCATAGTTAAAATATATAAAACCAGAAGTCATAGGGCGATGCTGCAGCTCTTGACATTTTCTTGTTGAGTCGAAGAGCTAACTCTGGTCAAAAGCATTCGAAAATTACGATGAAGAGCCCTAAAGTTTATTTTACTTGACAACGTCAATCAGAATTTGCTTGATATGTTCGAGCCTTTCTTGGAAAAATTCCTTACACTATTTTGACAAATTAAACAAAGACGTGTTTAAATCGAGTAGTACTTACTCAGAGAACCCAATTTTGACGTTTGTCTCCCAGAAAATTAAAAGCTACCTTACCCAATTTTTCTTTTACAAAATCTGTCCAAACATGAGTTGAGCGTGTTTGGTTAAGCTTTATAAGTACTTTTAATATCAGTTCTAAATACTCCTAATAGTATACTCTTTTGTTTTTTCTGCCATAGAAAAGAAAACTAAATACGAGAAAGTGTCATTTACCTACAATCTCAGTTACAGTCAGCCTTCAATTCTTGAAACCTAAATCTGTATAAATAAGACGTTAGCCAATAGAATATCAATAAGAGACCCTACTAATAATCACTCCATCATCTTTCTTTCTTTGCCTTAATTCATTATATCTTACATCAACCCACCTTCCCCTTCTTAGCTTCATTATCTCAAGTTTCAAATGGAGAATTTATTGGGTCTTCTGAGAATTCGTATCCACAGAGGGATTAATTTGGCTATTAGAGATGTCACTACTAGCGATCCTTACGTTGTTGTTAGGATGGACAAACAGGTAACGTCTTTTTTCTTTTCATTTGCTTTCATATTTTTTCTGCTGAACAGCTGTTACTTTTGTTTAATGCGATTTTCTGTTTTTTGTTTCTTAATAATCTTTTTCAGTGTTTCTCTGATTTCACATTCTTGATCTTCCTGTAAATTGAAACTATGATGAATCTTTTTTGTATTTGTTGCGAGACTCAAAAAAAAAGGTTGGAGTCTTTGGCCATTTTGGGTTTTATACTTGCTGAAAATTTTGTAGTGTAGAGTGTAGACAAAGCCGATAGTCATCAATCAGCACCCATTTGCAATAGTAAAATTTCCTAATTCCTGTAAAGTTGATAGTTAATCACCATGAATTTCAGGATATACAGAAACCATACTCTGTTTTCATCTTAATCTCTCTCTGTGTGTTTTCTTTTTCTTTTCATGACGATGGTTTTTGGGTCATTTTGCGCGTTCATCTACTATTCCCGATAACTTTGTCCAGTAAAACTCACCTACCATTTTTTTGTCGTTTCGCTGATGGTCATCTTAATCTCTCTCTTTGTTGCTTGTGCTTGATTGTGTCAGTTTGACTAGTTCATGTCTTAACATCGCTAATTAAATGAAAGGAAAAAATAAAGACTTTTGAGTAACAATTTGCAGAAATAGATTCGAAACAAGAGCTTTAACGGATCGACGTGGACAGTAAAAGATTCATATAGCAAACCCCATCTTGCTTGGATTGAAACATAATTGTTGTTGTATAGATTCGAAACAAGTTTGGGCTCAGTCTCGGACTAGGATGAACCTAAAAAGGAAAAGAACTGATTTAAAATATTTGGACCTATTGGATGTTCAAATGGTTTTCACTTCCCTGCATTTTTCTATCTCCAATCTTGGCTTTGTGTATACCTATTTCATCTTTTTGATACAGATATACTATCGTGTTATGCTAATCTTGTTTTATTTGTTGGGGCAGAAACTGAAGACTCGAGTGGTGAAGAAGAATGTCAATCCAGAATGGAATGAAGACTTAACATTATCTATTACTGAACCAATTGTCCCAATCCAACTGGTAATTAACTTCATTTTACTGTATTTTGTTTCATCAAGAAATTAAACAGCATATTAACTTGTTATATCAGGAAGAATAAATGGTGTAGTTGTAGACCTGTAGTTTGTACTAGTTTGCTTTCTACTTTTTTTAAACGGAACTTAAGAACAGGACATACTAACAAAGGGACTTATTTTAACTGAAAAAGTGATATCTTCTACATCATCACGTGGATTAGCAATTTATGCATTCCTAAGAGTCATCCTGATAGTAGTTTTCTCCCTGGCATTGCAGCAAGTTTATGACAAGGATACATTTTCTCTTGACGATAAAATGGGGGATGCAGAACTTGACATATTTCCATTTATAGATGCCGTGAGAAAGCGCTTCAAGAACATCCCAAGTGGAACCATAATCAGAAAAATAAAGCCAAGCAGGCAAAATTGCCTCTCTGAAGAGAGCTCCATTGTGTGGGAAAATGATCAGGTTGTTCAAAATGTGTTTATTAGATTGCGAAATGTTGAGCGTGGTGAAATAGAGCTACAATTGCAGTGGATAGACATTCCTGGTTCCAAGGGTCTGTAGGCTACTTGTAAAACCCTGTTACAGTATCCATCATGTACAGTGAGTATGCTTTCTAGGTGTCTAATTAGCTTCATGTTTTATGAGTCTCCCTTCTTTAATCTGTAAAGTTCTGGCAAGATGTTTGTGGTCTTTTTGGTTAATTCTGTTTGAAGTTCCTAAATGAAGTACTCAGTTTATTGTCATTGATCTTCACATTGTGATAGACTACTATTTTGTCTAAGATAGCATCTTTTGACTCGCTGATTTTTATGATCTTCAACCCAAAGCTTGGCAATGATGGCGACTCTGGCTGATTTATCTCCAGTATTCCCTGCAATTTTTGCATGAGCTTTGTCTATCATCAGATTTTTGGACCCGTGATAAACCATAATTTCACAATTATGACAGTAAATATGAGACTTGTCACAAAGTTGGTATGAATTGGTGTTTTTGCTGATAAATAATTACGCTGCTGGTATGAATTGGTGTTATAGCTGAATGTGTCCTCTAACTTGCCTTGGAAGCTCCTCATCGTAGCTTGTAAAAATAATCTGTTGGCGATAAACATGACTGAGGGAAGCTAGTCTATCTGCCACCTTAGTAGCTTCTCTATAACAATGTCGCACTACCGCTCCTTTATTCCCAAAAATATCATCCACCGTTTGTAACATTCTTCATGGTGTAGTGGCTTCCTCATTCACACAAGAAGTTCAGGAGCTTAGCATTAGCTTGGGCTATTATCTTGTTCAGGTCCTTTATCACACATTGTTAGAGTCCAAATAACATAGCCTGACTTTCAGCCCAATGCTGGTACCCAAGAAACAGAGATTAAGTTAAGATGAATTTGCCATTGTTGTCATGTCTCTGATTATACCTTCAGTTCCCTTCTTGATAACTTCCATGATTCCATCACTATTAAGCTTAAAGAACAGTAGTGGTGGTTTGCTCCATTTTACCACCCGAAATGATTTTATGCACCATAGGTTGATTAATGATGGTTTGCAGAATTGCAGTTGGTCCTAGGTCATTTGCAGCTTCATCTTCTCAAATTTGTGGCTAATCATATCTGCTATGGCAAAGAAAACTAGTGTCTCTGATTCACGAGTAAAAGAGTTTCCTTCCCATACCTAGATAAGCATCTTGACCTCTAGAGCTCTCAAACAATCATTACAGCTGGATTTTTGTCATGAAAGAAGAGACCATATTCATAAATTTGTGCTTCCATTGCTGATGCAAGAGCTAGCTGAATTACAAGTCTTTAGTTAGGATACAAAATGGACCACCAACTTTGACCAGTTGATTGAGCAAATCTTCCTTGATGCTTCAAAAATAATATTCAATGGCATGATATATGATAACTCTAATCAAGTTTCAAAATACATTGAACAATGAACTATAAGCACCAAACTTGACTTCAAATGGATGTGCTAACCTTTCTGGATCAAAGGTCTAACTTCCTAGCTTTTTAGTTATTAGCAACTTAAAATATTAATTGTTGCTTAATATGTTCAAGCAAAACACGTAATTCAGGCGATTAATTTGTTGGGTGTGCGAACAAAGTACCACATTGGTAGCTGAAAAGAAAAAGGAGCTACTTATAAGGAGTTGGATACTCTTAATGATGTGAGGCCTTTTGGGGAAAACCGTGCGGGCTAGGCCCAAAGCGGACAATATCACATCGTGTTAAGAGTATCTTTGTACCGTTTATCCCAACAACTGGTATCAGAGGCAATGGTTTGGCGGGACGAGTATGAAGATGGTGGAGTGTGGCGTGGGGCCCGGCTTAGTGCCTTTGCCCGTCTATGGGCCGGTTTACGACCTTTACCCGTAGCTTTGAAGACGCATTCACAGCCTTTGGGCTTCGGTGACCGTAAATACTCTGACAGTGTGGGTGGCACACAGATATGTTGAATCTCTGACCAGTGGTATGATAATGAGCCACGTGGAACTTAGTTCGAGGGGAGATTGTTGAGTGTGCGAACAAAGTACCACATTGGTAGCTGAAAAGAAAAAGGAGCTACTTATAAGGAGTTGGAAGACGCATTCACCGTAAATACTCTGACAGTGTGCGTGGCACACAGACATGTTGAATCTCTGACCCGTGGTATGATAATGAGCCACGCTGAAAAGATAAAGGAGCTACTTATAAGGAGTTGGAAGACGCATTCACCGTAAATACTCTGACAGTGTGGCTGGCACACAGACATGTTGAATCTCTGACCCGTGGTATGATAATGAGCCACGTGGAACTTAGTTCTTGGGGGAGATTGTTGGGTGTGCGAACAAAGTACTACATTGGTAGCTGAAAAGAAAAAAAAGAAGGAGTTGGATACTCTTAATGATGTGAGGCCTTTTAGGGAAAACCGTGCGGGCTTGGCTCAAAGCGGACAATATCACGTCATGTTAAGAATATCTTTGGGATGTTTTAGCCCAACAACACTTTGTTGGGAAGAAACAAGCAATAACCAAATTGCACGACGAGGTAACAGTGGAAGAAATACCCAAGTCGAAACTTTCCCCACTATTTGAACCAAGAGAAGACAATAAACACTAGCACAAATGGAAATCCAGGCAACAGCTATACCAACAATAAAATAGCAAAGTAAGCAAAAATAAATCGAATGGAAGAGACACCAAATTTACGTGATAAAACACCTTCAAGGTGAAGAGGAAACATCCACGGGACCTCCGGCCCACAAAAGCTCCACTATAAACAACAAGATTTACAACAATGTTCTCCAAATGGCTACAACAACAAAGCCAAGCACGGAGCAACAATACATAAAAGATAGCACCAAAACTAGTGAAGAAATGAGAGAAATCACCCCCAAAAACGAGCTACTGTTCGTACTCGAAAACTGGAGATGCAGACTACAAAATCCGATCTCCACCGTTGAAATCGAAGAACCAGATGTTGAGAACCCCCAGTTCAAATTTCAGCACGATCCAACGGTTAACGAATCAGGAAACGCAATTTAAAGCGGACTGCTGTAGCAGAAAATTTCTGGACGAAAATCTGCTTTCTCTCTCACGTTTTCTCTCTATATGGCTGCTATGAATTCACTCTTGTGTTCTAAAAATAAGATCTAAATTGATCCTATATATAGAGGAAATTTTGGGCAAAATTGGCCTGGTCCAAATTGGATTGGGTTTTATTAATCCAATTTCACGGGAAAACCAAAAACCTAACATAATTAAGCTCAAATTTTAATTGAACTAAGATAAAAAATTCTATCAACAGGGAATCAGTGGCAACCTTTATACACTTCTAGTAACTTTATTCTATGCTTCAGAAAAACTGTATGCAGAAATTAATTTTATTCTAAATGCCCTATAAATGTGACTAACATAATAAAATTATTAAAAAATATTAATTCTATTTTATAAATCTGTAAAAAATAAATACAACAAGGGCTTTCTATTTGTAATTTTAATAATTATATTTAATATTCTTAGTTACGAACAAATTCATGTTTTACAAAATTAAATACTTCGCAGTTAACACTAGAATAAAATAAACTGGAATAATTTCGGACAACTTCCCTTGGGCTTCGCTATGTAACAATGAATTCCCTTGTGATTTAAGATATTACACTTATGTCCTTTATTGTATTTTTTTTTTTATAATAGTTGACGATGGGGATGTTGGTGACATGATGTGTATTGGGCTTTCTATCATCACTAGACGGCTTATGTCCGTGCTCCGCACGGGTCCAACACTTTATATTATAGTGTATTTATGTGTATGTAGTTATTTTTGAATAGTGATAATATATACTTTATATATATATATATAACTATGTTCAAAATACGATTAATATAACATTGTAGTTTGTACCCCGTATCTAAAACTTTATTATATTAGTATTTGCTATGAATAGAAAGTCTGCATTTTTTTTTAACATTATATTTTTTTTAATATGGGGTTCACTTTTTTTTTATATTGCTTGATTTTGATAATATGGGTCCACTTTTTTTTTCCCATGAGTTTGGAGATGGTGAGTTCCATTTTTTTTTCTTCCTTTTTTTTATTACTCGATGTTATTTAGTATGGGGCCCACCCCCATTTTTTTTAAGGGACAACGGACGACGAAGCATGGGTCTAAACCCATGCTTTATATAGTTTCTTCTTTTTTTTTTAATTTTTTTTATATTGTTTGGTGTTGTTTAGTATGGGGCCCACCCTTGTAGACATTATTAGTTTGCACTATTTTTATGCACATAATATATATATATATATATATACTATGTTCAAAACACGATTAATATAACATTATAGTTTGTGCTCTGTATCTAAAACTTTATTATATTAGTGTTTGCTATGAATACAAAGTCTGCATTTTTTTTTTGACATTGTTTGTTTTTTTATTATGGGATTCACTTTTTTTTTTAATTTTTTATATTGCTTGATTTTGTCAATATAGGATACTATGTTCAAAACACGATTAATATAACATTGTAGTTTGTGCTCCGTATCTAAAACATTATTATATTAGTGTTTGCTACGAATAGAAAGTCTGCACTTTTTTTTTTGACATTGTTTGTTTTTTAATATGGGATTCATCTTTTTTTTTATATTGCTTGATTTTGTTAATACGGAGTCCACCTTTTTTTTTCCCGTGAGTTTGGAGATCGTTTAGTATGGGGCCCACCCCCATTTTTTTTAAGGGACAACGGACGACGAAGCATGGGTCTAAACCCATGCTTTATATAGTTTCTTCTTTTTTTTTTTAATTTTTTTTATATTGTTTGGTGTTGTTTAGTATGGGGCCCACCCTTGTAGACATTATTAGTTTGCACTATTTTTATGCACATAATATATATATATATATACTATGTTCAAAACACGATTAATATAACATTATAGTTTGTGCTCTGTATCTAAAACTTTATTATATTAGTGTTTGCTATGAATACAAAGTCTGCATTTTTTTTTTTGACATTGTTTGTTTTTTTATTATGGGATTCACTTTTTTTTTTAATTTTTTATATTGCTTGATTTTGTCAATATAGGATACTATGTTCAAAACACGATTAATATAACATTGTAGTTTGTGCTCCGTATCTAAAACATTATTATATTAGTGTTTGCTACGAATAGAAAGTCTGCACTCTTTTTTTTGACATTGTTTGTTTTTTAATATGGGATTCATCTTTTTTTTTTATATTGCTTGATTTTGTTAATACGGAGTCCACCTTTTTTTTTCCCGAGAGTTTGGAGATCGTGGGTTCCACTTTATTTACTTTTTTTTTTTAATATTGATTGGTGTTTAATATGGGGACCACACTTTTTTTTTTAAATGCTTAATTGGTTGGTGTTTTTTTGAATTTTTTAATATTAGTTGGTGTTTAATATGGGGATCATAATATTAGTTGGTGTTTAATATGAGACCATACTTTTTTTTTTTAAATGCTTAACGGACGACGAAGCATGGGAACATTTTACTTGTCATGTTATTTT
The DNA here is from genome assembly GCF_019175385.1 of Lycium barbarum. Classification (NCBI taxonomy): domain Eukaryota; kingdom Viridiplantae; phylum Streptophyta; class Magnoliopsida; order Solanales; family Solanaceae; genus Lycium; species Lycium barbarum. The sequence goes on along the minus strand of NC_083348.1, from coordinate 95,189,579 downwards.
TTACACGATTTTTTAAGAAATCGTCAATTAGAATTAGAATTTCACTAATTTACCTTATTAATTATTTGATCTTCATTTAATATTATTTTTCCTTTTATGACATTAATATTTTTTCACATTTATTAAAGTAAGGAAAAAATGGAAAAGTAATTAAATTTTATCTTATTTTAATATATAAGTATATTGCTGTACAATAATTGCATTCGCTCCACTAATGGGTTGATATGCATGTGGCAATAAATCCATCATTATTGATTCAATTGTTTGATTTTCTAAACACTTTTGTATTTTAAGTATGTTGCTGTACAATAATTTCATTTGCTCCTTCTAGTGGGTTGATACGCATGTGGCAATGAATCAGTCATTATTGATTTAATTGTTTGGTTTCTTAAGCACTTTTTTTTAACATTGTTTGTTTTTTTAATATGAGATTTATATTTTTTTAAAATATTGCTTGATTTTGTTAATATGAGATTCACTTTTTTTTTCCCGTGAGTTTGGATGTGGTGGGTTTCACTTTTATTTTATTACTGGTTGGTATTTAATATGGGGCTCACTAAATTTTGTCAAATGAAAAAGAAAGACTATGTAGCCCTTGCATAAAGTAAATTAACAGTTAAAAGAGGAAGCACCAAAATGATATAAAACAAAACAAAGTAGTAATTTATTTGAACTGTAATTCGTATATTTTAGTTCTCAGCTTTAGAAAATAGCTAAAACTGTCAATTGTAATTGCAAAGTAGAGTGGAGCCCACATGACCAAAAAGCATTTGTCAAATGGTAGTAAAGAAGTCAAGTGGGTCTACAAAATCAAGTGAGACCATACTTTTAAAAGAAATAGTACCTTACCCATACTTTTGAACTTATTTACGTAGATGCCACAACGGATGACGAAAAGGGACTAACCGGTGCTTCTAATATAGTAGTAATTTACGTAAATGCCACAACGGACGACGAAAAGGGACTAACCGGTGCTTCTAATATAGTAGTAATATTCATTCCATAAGATTTGAACTTTTCCCTATTTTTTATTTATTAGTTGTTGCAGTAAAAATCCCAAAAATCACTTCTTAATTACCCCATTAAAACTATAGAATTAAAATTAAAGAGTAGACGTTTTCATCTGAAAGAAAAAGTCCGAGAGTCTAATATATTTTTGTCTTTGTTTTAAAAATCACATGCTAATAAAGTTTTGAAATCAAAATTATGAGGACGACTAGAAAAAGCGATAGATGCTTAACTGAACTACTGCAGTAGTAATCCAAAAACTTTTCTCCAAATATATATATGCGCGAAATTTTCGGAAAATCACGGCTGCAACAACAAGATTTCAGACACCTGATTGAAATCATCGGTCGTGGCCTTCTAATAACCAATGAAAATGCTTGGTACAATGTATTACTAACAAATAACAATACATCTTTGCTCCCAACTTCCGTGGGAGATAGAAGTAATGTGTGAAACACATCTAGAAGCTCTCAAGCTTGTTTGATCATGTTGATTATATATATATATTTGGATGTTTGAACAAAATAGCTCATAATTTAGCTAGGTTTTCTATTTCTTTGCTGAAAAGATCTTTTGGGAGAAGTTTTTCCCAAGTTAGATTGTACATGATGCTAAGGTACATTTAAACCATGTAATTTGTTGATGTAGTAATACAAAGTGGTTAGTTTTGATGAAAAAAAAAACATATACCGGTAGCTAGTTGTGCGTTGTTTGAAATTTTATACATTTCGATTAATATACTTTTTTGTTTGTAAATCCTGTTGGGATACTAAGAACTTCTAATTAAAAGTACACATTTAAATCATGCTTATGCTTCATCAAAAATGTAATACACAATTAAAATTTTCTAAATAACGAATCTTTTTTATTAATCACATTTTAGTGATTAATTAATTTGCATTCTATAGAGGAGAAGGTTGTTGATTAGGTATATGTGGCAAGTTTTCGGGAAACTTCTTGTAAGTGATCATAATTGATGCTATGGAGCGAATGAGAGCAATATTTCTTCCTTCCTATTAGATGGTACGCACATAGGCCAAGTTTTTTACGTAAGTTCGATGTTAATTTTGTCTCATACATATTGTTATGCCTTGGGATATTCGTCCTATGAGCATCTCATGCACACTTAATGTACTAAGCTTTTACATCTTGGATTTTTTTATCATGCACAACCAAAATTATTTGTCTTAAGATTTTCTTTTAACTATTTGACAGTAGCTAAAAATATGGAAGAAATAGCTGAATATTATTGACGAAAATGGTCTTGCAAAGATTTTTTGTGTATATAAAATTAAAATCAAATTTATAAAAAGCATACGAAACTAATTAACTTTGATTCTGGTAAAACATATGCTTTCACAGCCTTAACGTATTCTGGATACACCTGGCATTCGTCATATTTGCTCTTCTTTGTATGTTGTGTTTTATAAGTAGTCAGTTCCCTCATTTCAGATGTATAGATATAGATATAATAATTATATTTGTACATATATGTAGCAATGTTTCACGTGATGGAAGTTTTGGATGGGCCAAGCCTCTATCCCAGTCTCATGGTCCATATGAGTACAGTAACTAAAGGAAGATTACATTGTCACATTATCCTATTTCTCTTGGTTCTATTAGAAGTCCGTTAATTTTTCTGCTTGGCTTACTTCAGCCAACCTCCAATAGATCACAAGTATTATTATTTTTTGGTAGGATTATTTTTTATGTTATTTGTCACCTTGCATTATAGAAAGTTTTCAAGTTAATTAATGAATTCTTCTTTTAGTAAAAAAAAAAAAAAAAAAAACTTTGATTCTGGTCGTATGCGGATATGTATGAAAAGGAATATGAAACTGTGACAGCGTCAAGAATTGATAGTAAAAATGAGCATTAGAAGAGTTTTTTCCGTGATTTAAAAGTAGACAAAAAATTCAGAGCACTAGAGCTGGTAATCTGGATTACAGCCAACAGATATCTGAAAGTGAAAGCAGCAAGTGTTGGCATAAAGACCAAAAAAAATTAAGCACTGTAATTTTCATCTGGCACGATTTTGTCAATCAAGGGTCGGAAAATATAATCGGCTTTGCTACTATTCACATTTAAACTATGTATCGTTAAAATATAAAAAAATAAAAATAAGAAAACTGTTAATCTTAATAATTGATACATTAGAATAACTGCATAAGAAGTTATACCAATACAACTAATTCTGTACAACTATCAACTTTACTAGCGACCAACGATTAGGTAATTCGAATAGATTTATTATTCATTAATTTTTGCTTATATTTTTTCCTTTTAAAGTTTAATTGCTCACTACTTATATGTTATGATGATATCATTTATATTGTTTTAAAAAGACCACTAAATAACATGAAACACACGTGTAACAAATGTATTCAGATACTAGTACTTTATTAAAAGTGGAAAGATCTTAAGTCTAAGTTAAAAGACAAAATATCCCTAAAACATCGATAAACATTTATATCCTTTGAAAATATTAAATAATTAATTCTAATAATATAAAAAAACATAAATACATTTATAAGTCATATTAATGATGCCTAAGAGCCGTTGCCTTTTTTAGTCTCCTTGTTTACTTGCCTTATACACTTATTTAGTTAGTTTCAAGTTTCTCAACCTTTCTAAATTTTTCATCCATACTTCTTTGATCTTCTAGCTATTTATTATATATATAAGAGCTAAATTCATGAATTGTTAAAGGATTTGAGTTTGAATAGATATTTGTCTCCCTTTCGTAACCTATGAGTTATATCTTATATCTCCTTTTCAGGTATTTTCATGACTAAAAAAAATCTTTCTTGTTTTTCTTTTGTGAGATTGATTTTGATTTGCTTTTTCTTTTTAATTATAATTAATTCTTGAAATGATTACCATGGATGTTAATATTATGATCAATATTCAATAGATTTACACATTTTTGTGTAGAATTTTGTAGTCCTTTTACTTAAGTTGCATAATATTTTGTAGTCCTTTTACTTAAGTCCTTTCCCGCTAACACTATCTAAATTTTCAAAAGTTACATATTTTCGTTGAGACTAAAGCTGTAGTATGATAATTTGTAAAATTGAAATGATAATTTATAAAACTGAAACAAATTATAAGCAGAATTATTAATGGATTATTAAGGACTTCTGTAGACGGTTTCATCCTTTATTGCGTTAGTTATATAGATTTTAACATTCAACATCTTTTAGAAAAAAAAAAGTTATTCATCATCAAGTTGCACTTTTATTTTAGATGTCAAACACAATTTTTAAATTAATTTTTCCTTCCTTAGTTACAAAATAAAGTGCACATCGTGAGAAACTAGTTTCTTCAAATAAGTAACTAGTTTTTTTTTTTTTTTTTTTTTTTTGTAATTTGAATTCAATAAATATGTGCCTACATTACAAAGAACATGAAACATATTCATCTGGAATCCATATCACACCACCTCATTTCACATAACGAAATATTTATAATATTAGTTTCTTCAGCCGAATTATGTTTATACTTCTTAAAGAATTTGTTAATAAAATAATTTATATAAATTAATTAGAAGAATATATCCTAGCAAAGGATAAATTAATAAAAAATGATAATTTTTATATTAACAAATAAACTAAAAGAATTGTTCTGAAAGTTAAAATAAAAGATACTATATATGTGTAATATCTTGGAAGGGAGATTAGTATTAGGAAATAAAATTTGTAGGATAGAAGGTGTATTTTGGAACTACATATAATAAGGATAATTTAGGCTTTTATATTAAAGTTGGGGAGGCTGCTTGCCAAGCCATACAATAATACAAACTCAATCAAACATTCAAACAGTTTTTTTATTGACCAAAAAAGCAAAGTGCAGAAGCGGCGAAGGAGAGAGAGCATCGGAGCACCAAACGCCACCCCCCCAAATTCAGTGCTAAATTCCAGAAGAAGATGTTAATGAATGAAGTAGTTATTTGTTGATCTTACACAAATTCAATCACGGCTCTTCTTGGATCTTTCGTTTTTATTCTCACAATTCATCACCACAACAAAGTGTTGATCGACAATCCATCTCTTCTGGTGGACGACAAGCAGCGAATCCCTTCCCCACACGGTGGTAGGGGTGCCTCACCCTCTGAAGGCGGTTGCCCCTCCGATCTCCTCTTCCTCGCCGGCGGCGGTCCCCTTTTCCCTCTCTCCTATTTTTTCTTGTAAAGTGCACATAACATACGTAGATATATTATTGATTATCCTATCCAAGAACAGGAAGGATGTTGACTATAAAGAGGGTCCCGACCCTAGTTTCCAACCACCAAGACGATGTTCCTGACCTGGGTTGTGGTCGCAAGTGCCTTGGAAAATGCTGCATGCCTGGTTTGTCTTTCCATTCTTGAAATCTCTATCTTTGGGACTATATGTTTTATTCTGAATCATATATTCGCTGTTCGGATCTTATGAACTTTCTGAAAGTTGGAGGCCTGTTTCTGTATGTCTGATTTTCTTTTCCTGGTGTTTCATTTAGTTACTTTTATGTGGGTATTATTGAATAATTATTAACAAAATATTATAGCACTAAGATAAGAGTTGAGCAGACAATACAGCTGTAACTATATTGTAAATTCAGCTTTTGCTAGTATACATGGAAACCTGAATGTGGAAGTGACCACCAATGCTAGACTGTCTACATCACACCTCTTGTGCACCGGGCTGCTTTTTTTTTTTTTTTTTTTAATTTATACATGGAAACATGAATGTTTATATATAGCCTATAGATTGAATGTACTCTATGAGCCTCATACTGTTAGTTTTTTAAAACGGCAGACTTGTAGTCTACTATTTGTAGCGTTAGTTTTGATATAACCCCATGGTCTATGTATCTTAGATTTGTTGAAAGTATGAGGTAAAGATATCCACTTTGCATATACCTTAATGCAGAATTAAGAAAATTGCATGTATTTTCTGAGGAAGCCAAAGGTGTGCTGCGCGCCTTTGATGATTTTGTTTATTGAATAGATCTATCCGACTTCTGTTTTGTAGTGGATACATCTTGCTTAGCCAAAAGTGTTAAAAATGAGGTTCGGATTGTAGTTACCTGCATTTTTATTTATGTTCTTGCTTGATTTCAGTTTCCAAGCTTCCTCTATATGCATTCAAGAATGACGACAATGAGCCAATTGAAAATGACATTCATACCTTGCCTGAAGAGGAGTGCCAGATATCTTTCTTGAACAATTTGATGTTAGGTCTCTGGGAGGAGCGGATGAGCCAGGGACTATTTCGATATGATGTAACAGCCTGTGAGTCGAAGGTCATTCCTGGGAGACATGGTTTTATTGCACAGCTGAATGAGGGACGCCACCTAAAGAAGCGCCCAACAGAGTTTCGCATTGATAAGGTTCTTCAGCCTTTTGACGAAAACAAATTCAATTTTACCAAAGTGGGCCAGGAAGAAGTGCTTTTCAGATTTGAACCAAGCACTGACCACAAGCCCCATTACTTTTCGGGCATGGGAGTAGATGCTGGTATTTCACCTAGTGTTGTTGCTATCAACGTAAGGAAAGTGCTTTGGTGCCTTTGTTGTAGTTATGATCAGATTCATTTTGTCTTATGAATCTTGTTTTTTAGGTGAGCCCAATCGAGTATGGACATGTGCTTTTGATACCTCGAGTTCTTGATTGCTTACCTCAGAGAATTGATCGTGATAGTTTCACAATTGCTCTCCATTTAGCCAGAGAACTGGCAGATCCCTTCTTTAGGGTGGGTTATAACAGTTTGGGCGCCTTTGCCACCATAAACCACCTCCACTTCCAGGTAATGGGTTAAGCAAATAATTTCTAATTATTTGTTTAGCATGACCTAACTGTCTTACTGCCATTGATGATAGGCATATTACTTGTCAGTCCCATTTCCAGTTGAGAAAGCACCAACACTGAAGATACTGGCAAGGAAGGGGCTGGGTGGCGATGGAGTTATTGTTTCTAAGTTATTAGATTACCCCGTACGAGGTTTTTCTTTTGAGGGTGGAAAAGGAAGTACAGTCCGTGATTTGTCTGATGCTGTTGTCAATTCCTGCATCTCCCTTCAGAACAAAAACATCCCTTTCAACATTCTCATTGCTCAGTGTGGAAAGAAGATTTTTCTGTTCCCTCAGGTAAATAAATCTCCCTTGTCTAAGTTCGTGTACTTGTTGCTACAGCATTTCTAGAAGGTTTCTCTTAGGTTCACCAGTACATCTCTACTGTTGAGAAGCTTTGATGAATACTTGTTAGGTTCTTTGAGAAATGCATAAATATCAGTTAATACCTGCTGATTGCAAATCTGCGCACGTCTGTAGGAAGTAATTTCACTTGATGAATTTCGATGAGCTAGATACTGGAAATAGGATAAAGTTGGAAAACAGTACAAACGAAGCCATAATGAACATTGGAAGGAGTTATAATGAGGGGATCGTTAGTGATACCTGACCGGTGTTGTCAAAGGCGCGCTTAACCTCTGAAGTGAGGCTCAAAACATGTTGAGCTCTTTGCCTCACTTTATGTGCGCTTCAGTGTCATCATCAAGGCTCTAAGGCATACTTTTCCTTGCCGATGAGCCTCTCTTGCAGAGATGACACTAGATATTTGATATTTCACATTTTCACTTTCTCGAAATGTTTTTACAATTTCTCTATCCATATATTTGTTATTCATGCTTATTATTATTTATTAGTCTTGGATTTTATATATATATTTGTATTTTCGCGCCATTGCGCCTTTCTTCATTAAAGCGCACGCTTTTTTGCACTTTGCGCTTAAAGCCCCAGCTGACCTTAGAGCTTTTATGCGCTTTTCGCTTTTGATAACACTGTACCTGACAGGGTTGTGAACAATGAGTCACATTTGTTACCCGATTCCTTCAAGAAAGTGCGTCTAGACAAATCCCAGTTTAAACCCTGGGTTTTTTCTCTGTTGTTGCTTTCTAGTTGGCAAATAAAGAACCCAGATGAGAACTTATCAAAAAAGGAAAAAAAAAAAGAGATTTTTCCAGAACTTGGTTTATCTGAGTCGGACTTTGTTAGATTCACGTTGACTTAATCAACCTGCATCATAGAGGGTTTGCAGACTTGGGATTGCTGATTAGTTTGCTCTTCTCTTTTATTGTAACTAAGCAAACAAACCAGATAATCTCAAGGTGACTTAATTACCCGTCATCAGTAAGAAATTTCAAAATCCCAGCTAAAAGTGCAAAAGACAAGCCCCTTGTGAAACAAGGTGTACACATTGTTGGACATCGCCCGAACTCCTTAGAACCCGCTTTTTTATCAGATGCATGTAGAAGCCATCTGTATATCTTTTCCCCATGATTGCTCAGTGTCTGTTAACAACTGCAACAGATAAAGAGATAAAGGCTCTTCACTTATAATCATAGCTGGAAAAATAAAAGCAATTAGTTCAACTTTTGATCTTTTAGCATTAGTTGTAAATTCAGTAGCGGGGGAACCTCGAAACATTCAACTTTAAACTTGCTTTAGAACCGAGTTTCTGTTATAGTAGAATAGCAGGTTATGTGCATGAAATATTTTGTGACTTGTGCTTACAAATTTCTCTGATGGTGAAGCTTGCATCATCCTTTCTGGGATGATTGTTTAGTGTTTTGCAGAGAAGCAAGCACTTGGAGTTGTAGACCAAGAGCTCCTCAACACTCAGATGAACCCTGCTGTGTGGGAAATTAGTGGACATATGGTGCTTAAGCGAACAGAGGATTACAACGATGCATCAGAGGAATGTGCATGGAAACTTCTTTCTGAGGTTTCTTTATCGGAGGAGAGATTTGAAGAAGTGAAAAGTTATATTTCTGAAGCAGCTGATCTGCAAGAAACAGAGGGGGATACAAGCATCAATCCAGAGAAGGAAATTCCAGATTCTCCTGGTCCGCAAGTGGCCTCACATATGCCTCAAGATTGTTTGGTGTTGCACTGAAGAACTTGTGGCTAGCTCTAGCAGGATTTAATAAAGGTTGAAGTATCTAGTGTATGGTTGATATTTTCTGTGCTATTTTTGCAACGTCTTGTTCGATGCATATTATTGTATTAGTTGGAGTTGGTAATACCCAAGTAGTGTTTGTACATGTGCCTTGTTTTTAATGGCTGCGAGCTGTGGCCTTTGGCAGGATTGTTTAATAAATAAAACAGTACTTTTTTGGTTGGTGATTAATTGATCATATTAGCAAATGTTCCTAATTACACCAGTGTGGACTTGCCCCAGTTCTTGGAAGTTTTGTAATGGCTTATTTGTGTTCCTACAAATGAAGAGGATTGAATTATTTTCTTAGAGTGGGTTGTAAACTATGCTTCTCCGACGCATTAATTAATTGAAAGAACTTCCAGCTATCATGTTGTAATTTCCCAAAGAAACGTCATCTCCATCTCCATGAAGCATAACTGAATTTTGCAGAAAATTGCGGGCCTCCTCTGCATCCGTTGAAATGAACTCCAGCGGATTTATATTCTTCCATGAATGACTATGGCCCCTTTTCCGCTTGTCGAGAACTCAATATAATTTCCAAGAGTAATATTTCCTCTTTTTCTTACAGAAGTTCCCTCTTGCCTTCCCATAAACATTATGCTTTATTGTAACATATGGGAATGGAGCAAGAAATTAAACTTTGTGGTAATCACCATATGTATAGTAAAACCGTTTTAACTAAAAAAGCTGATTCATATCAGACCAAAGGATCATTCTACCTATCCTGTAGAAGACCAAAAATATTGCTTGATAGTTTTGGTCTGCCTAAACCAAGAACGTCAATTTATGAAACAATGCTTGCTTGGCTGAAAACTGAATGTAAACTTAGTATACTATGTAAAAAGAAACTGTATGTGGTAATGATTCTTGCCATCCAATGTGACTACATTTTAAAGGTCAGAATAGAGCCCAGGGCGAGTTCGCAACTTAAATGATCCAAGAAGTGGGTTTGTATACCAAAATAACCTATAAAAAAAAAAAGTGACCAAAGTGCCTTTCGCGCACTAATTTAGTGCGCAATAGAACTAAACTGTAACTTTACATTTAAGTCCTATTGCGCACAAAATTAGTGCGCAAAAGGCACTTATATAAACCCCTAGCTGGCCATTTTCAAGTCACTCTTCACCTCCTCCATTTTCACTCTTACAACATACTTCACCATCACCCCCCCCCCCCCCCCCCCCCCAAAAAAAAATCATATCTCAAAGCTCCGAAACGTCAAACTTTACTATAGAACCCGATGTTTGTGAATGCGGTTATTATTATAAGCTAAAAAATCAAAGACCCAAGATAATTCGGGTCGTCGTTTTTGGCGTTGTAAAGTGCCTGAAGTAAGTGCTTTTATAAGTTTTCAGGGTTAATTTTATTTTTACATTATCTACATATTTTACTTTCAAAAACTGATTTTCTTGTAATGTTTATAGGATATGAATGGTTGCAAACATTTTCGATGGGAAGATAGCATTCCCGTGGATAAAACTATGGCAACAAAGTTTAAAAAGCCTCATGTTGATAGCATTCCCGTTGATAAAACTATGGCAGCAAAGTTTAGAGATACTGCGACCTCACGTATCACTAGAGATATCGCGACCTCACGTATCACTAGAGATACCGTGAAGTTTCACTTGCAGTTTAAGCTTATGGAAGCTCAAGAAATAATTGACCTTTTGGAGGTCTTGCTTAAAGAATCCAAAAAAAAATAAAGTTTTTTCAAGGCTAACCTTAGAGACACTCAACACGAGAAAAATGTTTTGAAAGAAAAACTGAAATTTTGAAAGATTATTTGTGATATCTTGTTGTTGTTGTTTATTATTTCTATGTATTTTGTTTTTTAAGTTTATTACTTCAATGTATTTTTTTGTTATTTTTATGTATTTTGTTTTTACTAGTTGTACGTTTTCACGTATTATGTAATCAACACCTTTTATGTACTAATTTATTTGTATTTTCTTTAAAATTGTGAATTGTTAAACTTTGTATGAATTATTAACTCCAAGAAGCTTATATAAATTAATAATAGACTATAACAATCAAAGAAAATTAAAAACATACTAAATTTTTTCAAATTGATGACTTCATAATATATTAAAAATAAAAATTAACCGCATAAGTCCGAAACTTAAATGACCCACAAACTAAGGTAGTAAACCAAAATAACCCCTAATCATCATCAGAATAGAAATCCACAATATTGTCCTCAGAACAATATTTTGGATTTTTTAAGGCATATCTTCTTTCTGTAGATGTTAGTTCTCTACCTGTTGATGATGCTTGTTCTTCGGTCAACTTCACCATGTAAAATCTACAACGTTTTGCTAGCATTCTGTTGTTTCTTTTCTAATCCTATGTACGACAAGCTCACAAGAATGTGGACCTACTCGAGGCATGGCCATTGAGTACCTTGTTGGGATTTGAACGTTGAGATTTTTCAAGTCACGGACAAGACGTTTTGATTCGGCAAGCCGATATGCCCATCCTCGGCGTAACCCGCAATAATATTCTCGTGGATCTGAATCATCATTACGCTCTATTAAAAGGTTGGGCTTCAAATCGTCTAGCATGAATTCATTGTTATCAAGAAAACTCGGTTCATCGGAATAGCTACTATAATTTGGGCTATCATCACCACTGTTATTCGAATCATTTGGAAAGAATACAAACAATCTACATTTCTACTACTCAACATTGAATATGTTGTTGTTTAATAACAAATGAAAGGCTACTTATACAGTTGCAAAACCCCAAGTCCCTTGGGGTAAGGGTGGGCATGGTACGATATGGTACGGTATTTGAAACTTCGGTTTGGTAATTTGGATTTTCGGTATTTAAAAATACTATACCATTACCATACCAAATTAATTCGGTATGGTTCGGTATTTTTAAGTTCAATTTTGGTATTTTTCGGTACGGTAATTCGGTAACCATAGTTTATTCGACTACGACTTACCTATATACATATGATAAAGAATTAAGACTTCGGCTATTCAAGAAACGTCTCAATTATATTATACAAACACCTTACACGTGTAAAAATATTCAAAAGAAAGTATAAGCAATGCCCTTCGTTAATCAATTATACAAAAAAGACATTTCAATCAAGATATATATACTTCGGTACACAAAAAGGGCATTTCAATCAATTATATCATACTAACATATCTTACACATGTGAAAATATTTAAAAGAAACTACAAGCAATTCTAACGTCTAAACAATTAGTTTGTACTAATACTAATTATATATTTGTTAGTATTATAAATATATATATGAATTGTATATGTAACTATATGAAATATTTCAGTATGGTATTCGGCATTTCGGTATTTTCTTTATCAATACCGAATACCGTACCAAATATCAAACTTTTCAAAAATGCATATCAAATACAATACCAAATACCATATTACAAAAACCGCGGTATTAAATATTTTGATTTCGGTATGGTAATCGGTATATACCGTACCGTGCCCACCTCTACCTTGGGATCCTCCTTATGACCCTACCTACTTACTTTATTAAAAAAAATATATTAATAGGATGACGAGAATTCATCTTCATCGGACATCTCACAGTCCGAATCCCACTTGGATCTGAATCTGACGTAACCTCGTTGACAATATTCTACCCTGAGGCAATGTATTTTCATCTGATTGTTCTCTTCGCGAAAATGGTTAAGAGCAAAATTGAAATCTGTAGTGTACCACGAGGCATTGACGTAATACGACTTTTTGGACGTTTGAGTCCGAGTGCCCTCAAGTTTTGTTCTAGCATTCCAACCTCCCTAACACGCCAATTTCACTCAGCTGTCATTGTATTCTTGATTGTATTTGTGGTTCAGGTTATTTGAGTATTTAAAATCATCCTCATCTAGTTCCCATGTCCTGCCCATTGTTTCGAATATGTTTGTTGGGGTAAAACATGTAATAGAACCAATATCAGAAAATTAGTTCCAAAATGCCATAATAACTTGTTTTACTGTGAATGCTCGTTGTTCGTCGTTTATGTTATATACTACACCTTGATGTGACAACACCATGCTCAATTTCAGACGCTTTATATGACACTTACATTGCGCAACATTTATATGCGCAAAATATGAGTTTTCACATACTTGATGTGCAACACCATGCTCAATTTCAGGCGCTTTATATGACACACTTACACTGCGCAACATTTATATGCGCAAAATATGAGTTTTCACATACTTGATGTGACAACACTATGCTCAATTTCAGACGCTTTATATGACACACTTACACTGCGCAACATTTATATGCGCAAAATATGAGTTTTCACATACTTGATGTGACAACACTATGCTCAATTTCAGACGCTTTATATGACACACTTATATTGCGCAACATTTAAATGCGCAAAATATTGAGTTTTCATATACTTGATGTGACAACACCATGCTCAAATTCAGACGCTTTATATGACACACTTATATTGTGCACTAAGTTAGTGCGTAAAATATTGAGATTTCACATTCTTGATGTGACAACACCATGCTCAAATTTAGACGCTTTATGTGACACACTTAAATTAGTGCGCAAAATATTGAGTTTTCACATGCTTGATGTGACAACACCATGCTCAAATTCAGACGCTTTATGTGACACACTTATATTGCGCACTAAATTAGTACGCAAAATATTGAGTTTTCACATACTTGATGTGACAACACCATGCTCAAATATATGACACACTTATATTGCGCATTAAATTAGTGCGCAAAATATTGAGTTTTCAAACGCTTAAGTTTTTTCTATTTAATATGAAGTTTGGATAAGGTAAACACTCATCCATTTCATAAGTTTAAGTGATATTTTTTAACATTCTTGAAATAAATAAAAACTCGAAAGTTCTTAAAAAAAATATTTTTTTCCCCTTCACTGTTAAGGTTTCTTTATTTTGGGATGGAGAGATTTTTTATGATAATAATATTGTTCGTAGTAATAAACCAAAAGCTCATGTTAAGTATTCAACTATGTTGGATTACCAAACATTACTCAATGCCTTACATAGAAGAATGAAAAACTAATCGTGAATGTGAATTATATGTAGTAGGCAGATACCAAAAACCATTGCAGCATAAGGTTTAGTGCTTTATGGTGAGTGGATTATCGATGATGATAACCATGACTCTTTGAAGAATTATTTGATGGCGCCAGAAGAATATAGGGGGTTAGGCAACATCAATGTTCTTGAAAAGTATGTTGAGAGGATACCTCGCAGTCGTCAGGAAGTCCCTCAAGTCCAGCCTACTCATGGCAACACCTATACGGACTTGAGTTCTTACGGACACATTTTGAGTGGTCAGGTGCCGCTGGAAACTCTAAGCCAGCAATTTAATCAAAATTACAGTGAAAATTGGTAAATATCCATTCTTAAATTATAATTTTGTGTAGTAACACATGTTTATTTTATTATACATATGGTAATAGTAATGTTTTTTTTTTGTCTCTTTTTAGGGGTTATACATCTGATATGAGTAATATTGGGCAATCCCCTCAGTTCGATGCAACTGATTATTATCGGTAGGTATACCTTTTATTAATTAAATAATATAAGTGTTTTGATGTTTAGTATTTACACTACTTGAACTGTCTCTATAGTGAAAACTACACACAAAACTCGCCAGTGGCACCAAATGTTGATTTCGGTGCAGTTGTTCCTTCTTCAAACCCTAACAATATTGATCACTATCGGTAGGTTCATCACCTTGCTATTAAATAATCCATATATATTTTGATGTTGGTATTTAAAATATCCTACCTAGTTTTCGTGTAGAAAGAGCCCTTTACTAGATGGTGATGATTATCCTAATTATAGAAACATCGTCGAGTGATAGCGATGAAATATCGAATGCAGAGGAGTCCGACGATGATGATAATGATAAGGTTAATGTTAATCCTCATATGCAGGAACTACAATTAGTAGAAATGATGAAAAGTCGGCCAAACCAGCAAGAACCGATGGCCGAAAGCCTAATTCACCAACAAGAACCGATGGCCGAAAGCCCAATGCAGTGGCATTCTGACTTGATTCCATATCTTGACGATCTTCAAGTTTGTCCTGATGCCTTTGTCTACACCAGAGAAGATAATCCAGTTCGTCATAAATTGTGGAAAGAATCGGTCGATCTTATAAGAGAACAAGTTCACCTTGCAAAAGGCATGATGTTCGAATTCAAAAAGGCATTGCAAAGGGCGGTCAAAATTTATAACTACCAGGGAATGAGGGAGTTTAAGGTTGATGATTCAACCCAAAAGATCTTGAGACTGGTTTGCAGACTACAGTATCAAGGTTGTCAATGGATGCTTCGTAATATTGTTAAGTATGATAGTATGTGGATTATCACAAAATTCTACCCACGTCACACTTGTGATATGGGAGAGAATCAAACAGACCATTTTAATTTAGATACAAATATGATTGCTCAAATGTTACTTGTTCACGTTGCCAAAACCCCAAGGTAAGCTATTCGACCAAGTTCGTTATAATTTTGGCATCAATTAAATTATCATATCATTGCTAAATGTTATTTGTTTAAACTTGTCCAGGTATCCCATCAAAGATTGCATTAGAAACGTTAAGGAAACATATCGTAAAACGATAAGCAAGAGAAAAGGGATATCTCGGACGTAGGTGGGCTTTTGAGATGATTTATAATACATGGGAGGGCTTTTTCCAATAGTTGCCGAGGTATGTGACAGCTCTACAAAAATTCAGTCTTGGTACTGTTGTAAAGTGGAAGCTCGTTGCTAGTAATATTTTCAATTTTGTGTTTTAAACATTTAAACCATACATTGATGGTTTTGCTCATTGCTGGCCAGTCATATCCATAGATGGAACGCACGTGTACGGGGTATACGACATCAAGCTACTGATTGCAGTAGAGATGGATGTCAATGAGTCGATATTTCCTCTTGCTTTCGTCATTGCCGCTAACGAAAGAAACGACACATGGGGGTGTTTTTGACACATTTAAGGCGATATGTATTTAGGATCATATGGGCATATGCATGTTATCTGATCGACATCAAGCCATAATACACAGTATGTCTAATTTGTCGGGGTGACAGCCTCCCTTTGCTTACCATCGATTTTGTTTAAGGCACATAAAAGCAAATTTCCAAACTAAATTTAGAAACGCCCCACTAAACAAATTGATGTGGACGGCTGCAATGGAGCATCAACAAAAAAAATTTCTTATACGGATGGAGATGATCAAGACAATGAATCCAATAGCATATAATTGGTTGAAGGTTATCGAGATTGAGAAATGCACATTACATGTGGATGGAGGTAGAAGATGGGGGATGCTAACAACAAACAACTTGGAGTCATTCAATGGTTTGCTAAAATCTGCTCGGGGACTGCCCGTTACTGCAATGGTGAGAATGACTTTCAAGTAAGTTGTGGAGCGGTTCGCCACTAGAATAAGACATGCCAGAGCCATATTAGTAGATGGTGGGAGATTGATGCCAAAACTTGCACAAATGTTCGAGTATTATAGGAAAAAATGTGAATTACACCATGTGGTAAAGTATAACTATGCTGAATGTGTGTATGAAATCCGAACAGGTTATTACCAAGGTCGGGGAGGAAACCTTCATACCGTTTATGAGAGAACGAGAACGTGTAGTTGTGGTAAGTGGAAATCATACACATGTCGTGTTCTCATGCCATCAAGTGTTTCCAGGCAATGGGAAAAACAGTAACCACGTATTTGGCATTCGAATACGACGTCGAAAATTATCTTAAAGCATATGCCGGAGGTTTCTACCCACTTGGTGATCAATTTGATTGGCCAAACGAGCCATTTTTAATGATTGCTAACACGGAGTATATCCGTAAAATTCATGTGAACGCACGAACTCGGATTCCCAATCAAATGGATGTTCCGGATAAGACATACTCTCGAAGGTGCTCGACGTGTAAGGAGTTTGGCCATGATAAGCGTTTGTGTCACCTACGGGGCCGTGGTGGAGCAAGTACCTCTGGTGGTGGAAGAACCTTTCGTAGTGGAAGTTTTCCATGGTTGAAGATTGTCTTAAATTATGAATGTATTTTATTCCTTCTTGATGTATTGGAATTGCCTTGAACTATCAATGTATTTTAATTCTTCTTGATGTATTCGAATTGTCTTGAATTAGTAGGGATCTAGTAGATCAATTTGTTAGCTACCTGAACTTTCACCTTGTTAGTGAGGGTTCGAATCGCCACATTGTAATCCCCTCGCCATTTCCCCTTCTCCTACCCCATATGTCTTGAATTATGAACGGCCAAAAAAAAAAAAACTCAAAAAAAATCTCGACATATCCTTAATAATGTAATGCCTTGACTAAATAATAAAGCGCTTAAATCAAAACCTTATAAAATAAAACACTTAAACCTAAAGATAACAAGTTTCCAACAAACAAAACTTATTTTGGGGCCCTTTACAACCCCTAAAACGACAATCCAAACATTTATGTATACTTGATGTATTAAGCCTACATTATTGTTCGCAGAAAAAGATATCAGGTTCTATATAAAATATTGATATTCCAGAGTTTTGAAATATGACCAATCTTTGGTCAAAATATGCAAAAAACGTGAAATTTCAAAACTTTAAAATTACACAAGTGCTAGGAAAATGAAATAACCCCTTTTAGTGCGCAATAGGACTTAACTGTAAAGTTACAGTTTAGTCCTGTTGCGCACTGAATTAGTGCGCAAAAGGCACTTTGGTCACTTTTGTTTTATGAGTTATTTTGGTACCCAAACTCACTTTTTGGGTCAGTTAAATTGCGGACTCGCCGAGGGGCACGTTTGAACCGAAATCCAGATACATTATGATATCATGCATAAAGAACTATTCTAAAGTTCTGTCTCATTTCCTTACTTATTTGGTTGTTTTCATGACTTCTCTTTGCTGAGAATAAGAAAGAACATGACAAGTGGGTGAATTACTTGCATACCATACTTCTATGTGAAGCTTCTGTATAGCAGACATTTCCAATATGAAGAAAAAATTATTAAGGATGAGAAAAATATACCTACACTAATCATGATCTCTTCTATAGGAAGAAGTATTGAATTATAGAGAGAAAAATTGGGTTTATTGCTTCTTTCTGTGGTCAATACTATCCAAACATTACATCAGAGATCATGCCACAAAAACTTGTTTTTTTCTTAGCTTCGAGATGTCAAACTTTGCAACGCCGAAAGGCGAAAAAAAAATAGTGATATTGTACTTAGAGCCTGTTTGGATGGGCTTATTTTAAGCAGCTTATAAGCTAAAAAAAAATAAGTTGGGCGAGGTAGCCCAACTTTTTTTTTTTTGGCTTTTAAGCTATTTTCAGCTTATAAGCTGCTTTAGATAAGTTAAGTCAAACGAGCTCAATTATTTTTTTGAGCTTATTTTAAACACAAAATGACTTTAAGCTGGCCAGCCAAACACTCAAAAAAGCTAAAAACGACTTATAAGCAACTTATAAGTCAATCCAAACGGGCTCTTACTCGGGTTCATAAGGTAACGACTTCACCACTCAAAAGTAGTTTGACCCAAAATGAAAAAAGGACATCAGAGAAAAATAACACCAACTGGTACAGGTATTTTTATGTTTTAATTGTGTGGTACAACTTGCCGAGGGTGTTTCGGAAACAGCCTCCCTATCTTCCGAGATAAGGGTAAGGTCTGCGTACACTTTACCCTCCAGACTCACATTGTGAGATTTCACTGGGTATGTTGTTGTTGTTGTAATTGTGTGGTATAACTTAACTGAATCCGATTCTAAGGCCCCGTTTGTCCATAGAAACAAAAAAAAAAATCACTTTTTTTGGAATTTTGAAGTTGGAGTTGGAGTTGGAGTTGGAATTGTGTTTGGCCATAGTTTTTGAAATTATAGTTTTTGGTGAAATGTAGTTGTAAAAAACTGAAAAAAGTGATTTTTTTTTATAACAAGTTTTTTGAGTTTTTGATATTCCGGAATACAACTTCAAGTTATATTCGGAATTCTTATGGCCAAACGCTAAAAAGTGAAAACAAATTCCGGAATAAAGTGAATATTTCTTATGGCCAAACGCCTACTAATAAAAAGCGAAAAATTTCATCCATAAAAGTAAATGTACAAAACTAATGAAACTACTCTCGTACTAAACAACTCGTTTTTTTGTCCAATAGTATTACCACAATATCGAAGTACTTTTTTTTTTTTTTTGAGATAACGGTAAAAAACACATTTGAACTATCACGTAGGGATCTAGTAGCTCAGTTAATTGGCTACCTGAACTTTCACCTTATTGGTGAGGGTTCGAATCCCACGTTGTAATCTCTTCCCTCATTTCCCCTTCCCTTACCCCCTACAACAGAAATCAATATTATTTAAAAAAAACATTTGAACCATCATTATTTCGCGGTTTCACGACTTAGCTATCAATTGTTTTCCTACTTGAACGATCACCACACCTCAAAATTGACTAGAAACCCGTTTGGATTGATTTATGACTTTTGGCTTATAAGTCAAAAGTCATAAGCTAGAATTTTTTGATTTATTTTTGTTATTTTGACTTAAAAACACTTTTTTAGTTTATCCAAATACTACAAAAGTGCTTAAAAGTTATTTTGGCTTAAAAGCACCTAAAATAAGCCAATTCAAACAAGCTCTAGGCCAATTTATCAGCTGTTTCTTGTTCCTTTTTCCTACGTATATTTTTTTAATACATAAATGATGATAATTCGGTAGAAGAAAAAACCAACCGATAGATGCGCTGTCCTCGCGAAAAAATGACGTAGTTAATGTTTTTGACCATTAACACTATTTATTTATTTTTTGAAACGGAATTGTGAAAATGACAAAGTGTCAAAAGCAGGTGGAAGTAGTATTAAATACCAGCCGCCCCTAATAAATGAAAAACGGAGGGAAAAAGAAAAAACTGACATTAGGCGGAGTACGCATTAGCACTAGAAATACGAAACCCAGAAACGCGTTGCCCTATCAACACGATTACAATTCCGTGTGGTCTTTGGCCACACTATCAAAATTCGTACGCCACAAATTTCTTCAGCAGCACTCCAAAGTATCAACCAATCACAATAATAAATCAATTCAAAGAGATGGATTGCGCGTGAATAGTGAGTTGCACGAGTACATAATAGGAAGTACGAATTATCATTTTTTAGTCCCTTTATTTCAATTTATGTGATATTTTTCGTTTTTTAAAATTTAAATTACATGAACGAATTATCATTTTTAGTCCCTTTATTTCAATTTATGTGATATTTTTCGTTTTTTAAAATTTAAATTACATGAACGAATTATCATTTTTAGTCCCTTTATTTCAATTTATGTGATATTTTTCGTTTTTTAAAATTTAAATTACATGAACTTTGACTATAAACTGAATTATATATTGAAACTACGTGAAAAATACTACTCTCTCCTTCCCATAATAAGTGTTACCTGATTAGAAAATCAAGACATAAATTAACTAAATTTTTTCAATTCTATCCTTAGACAAAAACTTACAAATTAAAGTAGCATCTAAATGATGATTGAAACATAATTTAGTATTATTGGATTCCCAATATCAAAAAGATTAATACTTGTACATGCTCCAATCAAAAGAAAAAAATAATTTATTTTTATTATATAAGGGCAATTTAGTAAACTTCACATTATCTTTTTAACTTCTTTTGTTAAGTAACACTTACTATGGGATGGAGAAAATATAAATTATGATTTTTTTTTCATATCAATCTGGTGAAAAATTACTAAATGAAAAGAAAGCGTTGGAACTTACAATTTTTCTTATATCAATTTAATAAAAAAATACATTTTAAAATTTTGGTCAAAATTAATGAAGTTTGAATATGCGAAACTGAAAAGTAGCGTAAATTAGGACAAAGAGAGTAATGTATTATTCTGTTTCCTTTTTGTCTAATTACTGTAATCAAATTAGATCTTAACCGACAAATTCAGCAAACATATTACTGACAGCTAATAGAAAAAGCTTTTGCTGATTCGGAATATCTTCAGAACTAACTACAATTAGAGTTGGATTGACAGAAAAAACTCACGGCATAAATCTGTCAAACAAGAGAAAATAAAAGCAGGCAGAATATCTACAAAGTTCCGAGAAATCAGTTCCAATTAAAACCTACCGTTATAATCTGAAAAGTGGTCAAGTCCTACTCATCATCTTCTTAAACTCCTCGAAGTTAACACATCCATCGCCATCAACATCAACTTTGCTAATCATACGACGACAATCCTTAATCGAACACTTCTCTCCTAAACCCTTCATAACAGAATGCAGCTCAGCCGCAGTGATCTTTCCGTTTTTGTCCTTATCGTACAAATCGAACGCCTCACGAAGCTCTTTTTCACTGTCCGTTTCACTTCCAGGACAGTGAAATGCTGCAAACTCTTTCAAGTCAATGAAACCGTCACCATCAGTATCAACTTCAAGCATTATTCGCTTTACTTCATCTGGCGAGGTCTTACTGCCTAGCGCATTGAGAATCGCGCCGAGTTCCGATAACGAGATTTTTCCGTCGCCATTGGCGTCGAATTTTCGGAAAACTTTCTCGACTTCCTCCATCTCCACAGATGAAACTGTTGGCTCTTTGGAATCGCTTGGAGTTTCGGCCATTTGTGGAGACAGATTGGATTGGATTGGAAGGGAAAAGAAGAGGAAAGGGCAAGAGATTTTTTTTCAGTTGTGAGTTAGTTGATGGTAATTTATATCTGAGAGGATCACGCGGTTTAACGCGGAAAAGTGGGATATAATTGTCTGTCACGCGGGATTTCGCGTGAAGTCCAGGTCGCTTTTTACTTATTTTGTGAGACAGGATCCGGTACGAACGCTCGCATGGGTAGTAACGTAATACGACTAATAAATGAGGACTTCTAAATTATGGTAAAAGTTTATTAGCAGGGATTTGGTCATGAAAATCAAATATTTTTCACTTTATTTGATATTTTAGAGTTGGAGTTGAAGATGGAGTTGTATTTGGTTATCATTTTTGTAAAGAATATTTGGTTGTCCGAATATATTAAAAGTGAAAAAAAAAAAGTAAAAAATAAGTTTTAGTTATTTTTCAAATTTCAAATACAGTATTTGAAATTTTTATGACCAAACACCATAAAATGAAAAAAATAAAAAAATATTTCAAAAAAAAAGTAAATAATTCTCATTGACAAACGGGCCCTTAGTCTCTCTATTTAACTTGGAAATGAAACAAATATTTCCTTATGGATATAAGTTTTGTTTAAAAACGACCGCATATAAAGCGATCAGTAATTAATAGTTTTTTATTTATAGCTATGATTCGTTATATATTATATTACTACTTAGAATTGAATATGTGAATCTTTTATAATCAATCTATTCTTTTGTTGTCAATAATTTTTTTCTTACAGTATTTTCATCACAGCTTTTGCTTTGCATTTGTCAGACTGACCTGGTTTTGAGTGAGGTTCTATCAGAAACTACCTATCTACCTCACATAAGATCGGGATAATGACTGTATATATCCATCCTCCTCAAACCTCGCTTGTAGGATCACACTAGTTATATTATTATTATTGTTGTGGTACCAATGAGGCAGAGGCGGATTCAAGATTTGAAGCTTGTGGGTTCTCAGCTAGCAGTGTCTGTTGTTACTGATTTCTCAGCTCAAATTTCTTATATATTTGAAGGGTTTCACAATATAAATACAATGTTCGGATAAAAGTTGTGCGTTCTTGCAAACTCACACCCAATAGTGTGGATCCGCCCGTGAGGGTGTTAAATAGAAGATCTAACAAGTAGTACATGTTCTTGAATTGTCACTAGAGACTACAAGTTGTAATTGAATGACCTTTAGACCACTATTATCAAAATTAAGTTATTTCTTCCTTCATTAATTAACTATGTAAAAATAAAAAATTTAAAAGCTTAAAAAGGTCAGCCATAGACGAGAATATATAAATCAATCGTGCCATGTGTCTAGCGAAAATTGTCTTGAGGCTATTTGCGGATATAGTGTAAAATTCTATTTTTAAGAAAAATCCCTTTTGATTAACGAATAAACAATCCGATGTGGGTGTAGAAAAATGGAGCAATAGTGGATAATGGCCTGCCTCTTCGGTGAGTGAGAGTAAAGGGTTTTACAAAATAGGTCTTAAAGGACAAGAAAGGAGAAGTGTAAGTTAAAGATGGAGTGTATGAGCCTGTTTTGGATGGGCTTAAAATAACTTATAAGCTGCTTTAGATAAGCTAAATCAAACGGGCTCAATTATTTTTTTGGCTTATTTTAAACACAAAATGGCTTTAAGCTGGCAAGTCAAACATTCAAAAAAACTGAATAGCTTATAAGTTATTTTCAGCAACTTATAAGCCAATTATCCAAACAGGCTCTATATATATTTACAATTGAGTATATGAATGAGATACTATTATCCTTAATCAAATATTTCAGATTTGAAATTTTCTTTGGGGAGTGGAGCATTTTATTTCCTTAATAAGCTTGGTTGGTGCAAATTTTATTTAGCTGAATGATTGAAATTCTGACTATGCCATTTATGGGAAAAATTAGTGGTTGTGTTCAGTATGAAAGAAATGATTTTTGGAAAATAAGTCAATTTTTTACTTATTTTTTAATATTTGGAAAGTAAGCAAGAAAATGTTTTTCCAAGAGCATTTATATATAATAATCTAGCACAACAGTCATTTTTCATACCAGGTTGAATTTCTTGTCCTTATGCCGAGGGTCTATCAGAAACAGCCTCTCTATCACCCAAGGTAGGATTAACGTCTGCATACACTCTGTCCTCCCCAGGCCCACTTTATGAATTTTCACTGAATATGTTGTTGTGTTGAATCTAGCAAAACAGCATGGGAATGGAACGGGGGTGGCGGGGCTAGGGCTTGGATTGTCAAGGGATGGGGCCGGTTGGGGCATTGGGTAGATTGAAATATCACTCATGGAACTTGTTTTCCCTAATGCTATTAGTAAAGTCATTTTCCTCATTTTTAATAAAATTTTCTTACAAAAATCAATTTTCAAAACATTTTGACCAATTGCTTTCCCCAGTACCAAGCACACCCTATATCACGAATGATTAACGAAGCAAGCAGTTAGGAGAACATCTAATAGTAAATGCTAGAGCGAGGACAGATACCTGTCACGGCGTGAGTTCTGGGAAAAGCGGTGAGCCTAATTTGAAATCAAAAAAAAAAAAAAAAGGAAAGCAGTGACTTAGCTTCGTATCAATAATGGGATATGACATGCTGACGGATCTGGAAAACGAAGGATTCTTATCTTTCACTTCACGCTAGCAAATTCGGCTTTCAGTTTCAGTTCAAATTTGTCTAATTATATCCAAGTCAACCTGGATTAATTATAACTTCCCATATCTATATTACGTTATACGTATTTGGATTGCTCGTTCCTATTTCTGTTGGTCTGATTACATCAAAGTCAAGTTGAATTTATAAATTCCATAGATCTTGTCGAATATTTGACACCATCAAACGCGTTTGTATTATGTAATTCAGTTTCTTGTCCCAGTCCGGTATTTAACTTCCTTTTTTCTGTTAACTACTTGCAACATTGGAATGGGATGGATAACAATACATAACAATACATGACTTGGCATTTTATACTTTTTGCGTTTTGCTTTAAGGTAAGACTAAAGAGGATACCTAGACAGCGGGATTATAAAAAGAAGAAAATGAGAAGACTTTCAAATGAATCCTGCAGTACTAATTAATATGGTAACTAAAAGAAGCACGTTGGAACTTTTAATTGAATTGTAAATATTTTGTATTCAATTTTAAGCTTTGTTGTTTAAGTGTGTAATCATCTCTAAAAATTTAAATTATTAGAGTTATCACACTTTTATTTATTTAATTATGTCTTCAACCCGTACTTCCGGATTCTTTTTGATGAGTTAAGCACGTGAAATACTTCTTGATAATGAGTGATAGTAACCCGAATCCTGAATTTTTGTTGTTATGTTACCATGTTGAAGTGTGTGGTCGACAACATCTGAAATTTAAAATTATTAGAGAGAACATACTATTTTATTTATTAGTTATGTTATATCTTCAAACAATTATATTCTCATTATCATTTGGAGGTATAAATCTACCGAATAACATATGATGACCCTCTCCAAAAATAGAAAATAATTAAGCTATACTCCAAAGTCCAAACCTGTGTTTTCCTTGTCTTGACTTACCCAGAAGTGCCGAAATGCATGCCAAAGAATGGGTGAAATTTCTTGGCTTGTAAGCTCACAATAGTAAAAGCGTTGAGTGTATGATACTTTAAGGGCTCGTTTGGTACGATGAATAAGCGAAAATAGTCTTGGGATAAAAATTTAGTGCCGCCTTATCCTACTTTTGGTTGGAATAAAAATTCGGGATAACTAATCCCGGGATTAATTATCCCGAGATTATAGTGTTTTTTTATCCCACATTGAGGGTGGAATAACAATCCCACGATAACTTATTTTCTAACCAAACGAGCCCTTAGTTTCACTTATAGAGGGAACAAGTTAAAAGTTTGATCTAATAACAAAAGAAATGAATTTCCCTCTCTTATTTGGAAAAGAAAAAAGATGAATTTCTTTTATCATATAGCTAGTTCAGTATATTTATATAGGCACGTTGAAATTACATTAACCATCGTAAAGAGGAATATGATAAACTAAAAAGACCCACAGAGTTAAATATTGTGATTTAATGATCCTCAATTTTATCATTAGTGCAACATTTCATTTACGAAATTGAGAATATATTTTGAGAAAATTGGAGTAGTGAAAACCTAATATATTTCATAGGATGCTATGATAAATTATAAACGAAAGTAACGAAATTATAATGCATTTCATTATTTTGTTCCCAATTATCATTCCTTAAATATGTCAGGTGTATAAACATAAATAACGTAAGAAAGTAGCAATTGATATGTTTTTATTAATTACAACGTAGCAAAGATGGAAAGGAGCTATTTCTCCTACTCAAGCCTAGCAACTTTGTATATAGATGGCTATATAAATCTATATTTAACTATTACAGAAGCATGAGTTTAGTGTTAGTATCGTCGTCAAACTCCTAGTCATGTAAAAAAAAAAGAAAAAAAATTAAGGTGGGGATCTACATGTGTGCTGTGGGTCCTATCAAAACCTTCTCTCTCTAAAAATCCCTTGCATTTTTTAGGCTCATTGTCACTTATGCCCTTATTTTGTGTAGTTGTTTAACTTTTATCCCTAAAAAAAAATTGTGGGATATAAATTTATATTTATGTATCATAATATCTCACAAGTTATGTTACGCATCATTAAAAACTTATGGCCACTAGGCATAAAATTTAGGAAATATAACAGCTTATGTCTATTTGGAAAAAATATTTACCCGAAATGACTCATAGTTTTAATATTACCCAAAATGATCCTTTATACATTATTATACACTTTTATATAAGATCGACACATTATTTACAATAAGTGTATAATGTTGTATATCGTGTGTATAAACACTATTTTAAAAAAAGTTGGCTATACAGATATAAATTAAAAATATAACTACGTGGATGTAATATTTTATGTTGGATTGTATATTATTTAAATTATTCCTAAAATTAATTGCTAAAGGCAAAAATTAAATACCGGCCCATTTGAAGGACAATTCGTGCAATTTCTTCCATTTTTTTAGTTTTTAATTTGTAATAGAAAAATTTCCTTTTTTAAAGCTAAATTCAATAGTGAGCTATAATGAAGAAAATTGTATTACACCCTATCCAACATCTCAATCATATTAAATAAGAATAAGAAAGAGCTGACAAGAATCACCTCACTAATTTACCAATTTCAAATATTTGCTTATCAAATTTTATTTTAAGGTCAATTTTTTATGTCAATTTGATCAACTTCTAGAGCAAATGAGGAATCAATTTACTGTTATATGACTTAATAAATGTTTCATTAAAAACAAAATATCCTACAAACCTAATATCTTATAAACTTTACAACATATTTATTTTGAAAGATGAAATTTTTTCTTTCAACAATTTGTGAAAAATATAATGAATTAGGCCCATAATAGTAATATGAAAAATTGAAATGATTAGTAGTGTGCTTCAATATTTTTACAATGACAGGATCCAAATATTTTATTAGGATAAAGTTTTTAATTTGTAATAGACAAATTCCCTAATAATTTAAAAGATAGGAGACAATTGCAAAAAAAAGGACTTTTAAATGATGATAATAAGTTCATAAAATGGTAAAGGTACGCTTAGTGAAATTTTAAAGAAGAGGAATTCAGGAAAAAAAAATGATTTAAATTGAATACAAAAACCGCTAAAAAAGTCATAAAACCAAAAGATTTAAAACTTATACCTTTGGGTAAGGATAAAAATGCACTAATTTTAGACACATACGTCTCACACAAATAATGAGGAATAACATCAAGAAGACGAAATATAAACGGTCAAGAAACGTATACACATATTTTCTTAAAATGATGAAGTTGGTCTATACTTAAAAATTTAAGACTACAACAGATGCTAACACATGAAAGCGCTTTTCAGTGTTGTTGAGTAGAAAGAGATGATGACATGAAACTCGTTAGGAGAAGGTGAATTTCAAATCTTTCAATTGGAGAACCAAACCAGGAAAGTCATATATGGGACGAGCGGACTAAGTAAACTAATTTATTGATATTTTCAATTAATTGAATTATAATACTTTCTATAATAAAAATTCCATAATTATATTACTAAAAGGTATTCTCTCTGTCCTAATGTATGTGACATAATTTGACTAGGTAAGAAGTTTTAAAAAGAAATGAAAGATCTTTAAAACTTGTGGTCTAAAACAAGTCATAGATATTTGTGTGAATTTAAATCATTTCATTAAAGGTAAAAGGGGAAGTTTCAAGTTAAATGATTTCTAAACATAAAAATATATCATTCTTTTTTAGACGGACTAAAAAAAAAGTGTGATACTATTTTTTGTGCTGGGCTTTCATCATCTAGTATATGTAGAAAGTGTTAGAAATCTTACGGAAAATACTCCATCACGAACGTTGTCGGAAAATACTTGATCACAAACCCTTGTATAGAAAATCTTGAAAGCTTGAGCCATGTCAATTAAGACGTTGTCCTTAAGGATATTTCACCCGATATGGGTGTATCCCCAGGATTCAACAAGCTCTTCTAGTCAGTGTTTTAAATGGCGTTTTTGGGGCGAGCCCCGGGGCTGGCCCTAGAGCGAAGCGTACCAAAAACGCACCGAGGCGTACAGGCGAGGCGTAAGTATCTTGGGGTGTAAGCCCCAACCTTTGGGGCGTTAGCCTAGGCGTAAGGCCCAGCATTTGGGGTATTCATTTGGAGCGTAAGCCTCAGGAACTTTTACAAATTTGAGCCAAAATTGCTTAATATTTTTTTTTATAAGTTAAATATCCAGTAATTAACTCATAGTAAATTCTCAAACTAAATATCTCAAAAAGTCAAAGTTTTTTCTAATCGTTTATCCTAAGTTCATAAGCTTTTCTCACTATTGTTTACGGAGTAACATATACACTTTACACTTTTGTATGCAAAGTAAACTACAAAGCAAATAGTTTGTCCTCCAATTCTTACTATCTTCCATGTTTGCATTTTCCTTCTTTATGCTTTATTTTCTTCTAGATTTTCTTAGCATTCTTCAATTTATCTTTTTCAAGATAGTTTTTAGTTTTAGAATTTCTTTTGATATCACTCTAGTTTAGATAATATTTTGAAGACTCTACTCTGACTATTTGTATTATAATGAGCATTAATTTGTATCTACTTTTGGGTTTTAAAATAATAACTTTATAATATTGTCAATTTTATCTTTGAATTATTAGGACAGAGTATTGTTTTGTCAACTCTAATTATGTTTCATCATAGTCATGTTATTGTGTAATGCATCTTTGCATTCACTTTTTCAAGATTTTTTTAATAGTTCATGTATACGTTAGTATGTTAATAATAAATATATTCATTTTTATACTAATTCAATTTGATTTATATAATTTCAATATATTTTTTACTTATATTTTTATTTTATTAATTTAGAAAATATTAAAAATTAAGTACCCATGGGGCTTACGCCCCGTGCCTCGGGGCTTACGTCTGGGCGAGGCATATGTAAAACGCTCATACTTACGCCCGCGCCTTTTAAAACACCGTTTCTAGTACAAAATTAGGAGTTAGAATCTAACAAAGATTAAAGTAATATTATAAAACCCAGCAAAAGAAAAATAGGAGTAAGAAGATATGTTTATGTATTCTCACTTTTTCTATATCACAAAGAGAAGAACTTAAGAATATATATAGAGACTGATTCATGCAATATTGATAGCTAATTTAATAGTCCAAGAAACATGTACTGCCATCTCATATCTCATAGCAAGTAACTTTTTCACCATAATGGTATAGGCATTCAATTGCACTAATGGAGGAAGATGAATGAGGATTCACCAACAATAAAGCTGATAACGGTTTTTACTTTAAACCTTAGTATAGTGGTTAATTAAGGTATTGGTCATAATTGAATAAATAATCAGACCCATATTTGGATGATATAATTAGGATAAACTAAATATTATGAGAATGAACATTATTTTGGAAAGAATGAATTTGGACACTTCCTTCTGAGATATTACACACATTTTTTCATCAATCCCCCACATATCTCAAAAGCCCACATATCTCAGAAGGAATAGAAGGAGAAAAGCATTTTGCTGGGTTTTCATGTATGAATACAATGCATCGAATCTGGTGTCGCGTAGAATATGAACCAGAACTAGATAAAATAAGATTAAACTTACAAAATAATTGGTGAAGTTTAGAACTTCTATGAACCAAGAATTCTTTTGTAAGCCCAGTGTCTTATTTTATCACATTATACTCGCACAATCTTTGTCGTTATTGCGGTTTTGCGCTAAGAGGCCATGCGCGTGTCCCGGTATTCATGAGTGCTCTAGAAATCCGTCACAATTCACAATTTCATAGAACGGTACCACTCCACACTCATATAGGTCCATCCATCAAGTGTATTCTGCAAAGCAATATACCACCGATAAAGAATATAGTAATGAATTAAGAGTTTATAATTCAACCTTACTTTGCCTTGCAGAACTGCATGAAAGGGTACTTGAATATGTGAAGTAGGGCTGGGCATAAATACCGAAAACCGAAAAGCCGAACCGAACCGAACTAGTTTGGTTCGGTGTTTGGTGTCCACCGTAAAAAAACCGAAACCGAAATATCCGAACCGAAGTTTGATAAAATCGAACCGAAAAACCGAACGCGCACCGAAATTTAATACATTACCCAAAAAAAAATTAAAATAGTCCAGGCCCATTAAGTTTAAAGCAAAAAAAAACCCAATTGTAATAAGTCCTCTTTGCATTTGTATCCCTAATTTTCCACTTCAATTGAGAAAATCAAATATCCTTAACAAAGAAAGGTAACTAGGATGTGTCTTTAGGATTAATGTATGTCCTTTATGTGTTTTCTTAATTATTCTTACGGTATGTATATAACACCTAGTAATCCTATATCATGATTATAGTTTTCTGTTCTTGTGTATCCTGTTTGTTTGATTTTGATTTCAATTTATCAGTTTTATGTTTTATTGCTTTTGAGAATATGAATTAGTGTCAATGAAATCGCTTCTAATATTATATCAAAAAAATCGAATTGAAAAAACAAAAACCGAACTTTAAAAAATCGAAACCGAACTAGTTTGGTTCGGTGTCCACCTTCAAAAAACTGAACCCAAAATAGCCAAATAAAAGTTTGATAAAATTGAACCGAAAAATCGAACGCCCACCCCTAGCGTGAAGTACGTATCTATTGCTTTCCATTAGAGGTCACTTTATTCCATATGACATGTGATGGTTAAAAGTGCCACGTACGTATTTGATGTGAGTTGTGTTTGCTTTTCCAAAACACTCCTTTATGCCTATCATGGGGTCCTCGAGATGCCAATAACTATGAGAAAGAAAAATAGACCTTCGATTTAATTCAATCTCAAAGATAGTTTATGACATGAACTTTGTTCAAAATTACATAAGGAGACAAATATACGATCCATAGCCGATGTGGAAAATCTAACACCCACTTGATAGCATGACAAGAAAATAAATTTTAGATCTAATTCGACTCTAAAATTAACTTATAATATTCAAAATTATATAAGGAGACCAAATATCCCATCCATAGCCAATGTGGGAAACCTAGAATTTTTCAATTTTTTTTTTTCAAAGGCATGAATTATAAGGCTTAACAAGTTAATTAAAGATGGCATGAGAGAAGTTTGCCTTGGCCAATTAGTGCTGAGACCACAAGTAATTTATGTTAAATAGGAGTACTGAAGAAATAAGTTGTATATTAATCCTACAGGGGTGTTATTCCTTTATTCCCGTTGAATGCACCACTGAACAATTTGACTTAAAACTCTGTCGGCGCTTGTCATTTTGCTGGATTCCTTTTTATTATTTTTCAAATTATGAGATGAACGAAAGAACCATTCGATTTGCTTGGTGAAAATTCAATAAGATATAGTATACCCTATTTGAAATATCACATCCGCTAGTTGTGGCGTCTGCTTTGGGCGGTGCTTAACCTGTTGTAGTCGTTGGTCCAGATGTCCCCTAAATAGAAGGGTATCAAGAAATTCTAACTTTATTGTGGTGACCCTGTTGCTTATGCTGCATCAAATAATTCATATTCACCAGTTTCTGCTCCATGTTTTTCATCTGATTAAAAGTGTGGTGGAAAACGTGTACTTGATTTTAGCATCCTGTGGCATAACGGTCGTGGGGTTATTGATCTTATAAATTAAAATAAGTTTCAAATTATCATGATACTAATGAATTTATCCGCACTTCGCGCAGTTACAAAAGACACCAATAATATATATATATATATATATATATATTGACTAATTCAGAAATATAAATCACTTTCAATAATTTGGTGATAATTTTCATGCTTCAAGTAATATTATATGTTAAAAGTTATCCATAAAAGCATACAAATGGCCAAGCTTTTATAGATGAACTATATTTTAAGTTGATAGATTTTTTTCAATCAATTATCTCGTTGAATACTTAAGACGTTAAAGTTTGAAGAAAATGTATATCATCTTTTATATAAATGTCTTTGTCTAATATATATATATATATATATATATATATATATATATATATATATATATATATATATATATATATATATATATATATATATTTAATATATGTGTATCTAAATCAGGATTTTTAAATATTTTCAAGAGTTTCTCCTTACATAAAAAAAATATAAAATAGAAAAATACAAGAAAAAAAGAAGATACACCCACTTGGCCATTTCTATACATATAAATACTCAAAGGTACAATTGATTCCTTAGAGGAAAATATTTGGTTAGTAGTTAATTAGTAGACATCCGGAAAAAAAAATCATAAATTACTATTTTGAATCAGAAGACATTATTGATATACAACAAACAGAAATTCATATAAAAATTAAATTAAAGAGGAATCATAGAGAAAACATACAAAAAAATAAATAAAAAACAAACTAACATAATAACACGTCGTTCTTACGACCTTAATCATTAAAATAGAAGGAACAAATACGGAATCAATACATAATTTTCCGAGCTCTTGTTGACATCAACTATCATAAGCCGATTCCATTCAAGAGCCTTCTTCTTCTTTAATGAAACTGTTAGGTTTTGAGCATTTTAATATTGCAAATATCTTTCAAATTTTGTCCAAATTCCTCACATGTTTTGTGCCTTGCCATGTAATTTTATTTTCATTTGGGTAGTCACAAAAGTTGACCATATCTTTCACATTTTTTGTGGAAAAAAATGTGAAGACCATGGTAGCCACCATATGAACATGGTAGCCACCATATGAATATATTTGGTCTTAGTTTCACATTGCTTTGTAGTAAAAAAATGTGACAATGTTTTTCACATTTTTTGTTGAACAAGTTTTTCACATTTTCATCCATTATAAAATGATGAATTATGATTCACCATTTATACATTCAAGAAAAAATAAGTTCAATCCTTAACTTGTGGGTGTAGAGAGGAAAAGTGAGGAAAGTGAAAAATAAAAGAGTTTATTAGTTGAAGGAAGGTGTTCTTTTGGTGGAGCTTTGGACTCAACATCTTGTCCA
Source organism: Lycium barbarum (assembly GCF_019175385.1). Taxonomy (NCBI): domain Eukaryota; kingdom Viridiplantae; phylum Streptophyta; class Magnoliopsida; order Solanales; family Solanaceae; genus Lycium; species Lycium barbarum. Next base: position 95,156,386 of record NC_083348.1, on the reverse strand, counting down.
GAGTTCGTTGAGTTATACGACGTGTTCGGGCTATTGTATCCTGGAGGGGACAAGTCAGAAAGATTACTGCTGGACCGGCAAATTTGCTGCAGTGGGCTTGAATCTCCTTAAAGAGAGCGAGATATCCGCGCCTCAGCCATAAAAATTTTTATTGCTTCATTGTGATTTTTCAATTGTAATTGTAATTTCACTGCAAGATCACCAACAATTTTAAGGAGATTCAGATGGCTACAATTGAAAAATCGGCGGATGTCAAAGTAGGAGATCTTAACAAGCCATTTCGGTTCAACGGTACTCATTTTAAGAGATGGAAGGGTAAAGTACTTTTCTACTTAAGTCTTCTCAATGTTTCTTATGTGTTAATTGAGAAGAATCCAAATAAAATAGACAACACTTCCATGAATGATGAAGAACTTATTTCTCTTCAAGAAAAAACTAAACAGTACGATGAAGATTCATACAAGTGTCGGTATTATTTACTTAATTGTCTATCAGATAATTTTTATGATTATTATGATAGAACTTACTCTACTGCAAAGAAAATTTGGAAAGCGTTGCAGAGTAAATATGATACCGAGGAGGCTGGAGCGAAAAAATATGCTGCTAGTAGATTTTTTCGTTTCCAAATGGTGGACAACAAATCAGTGGTAGACCAAGCCCAAGATTTTATAATGATCGTTGGAGAGCTCAGGTCCGAGGATATAAAAATTGGAGATAACCTTATTGTTTGTGGCATAATAGATAAACTTCCACCTTCATGGAAGGAATTTCAAAAAACTATGCGCCACAAACAAAAGGAAACCTCTCTTGAGACGTTGATTATGCGAATCCGCATGGAGGAAGAAGCAAGGGGCCAAGATGCACTTTTGCAAATGGAAGAGAGCAACTTACAACCCGTCACAAATAAGGTAAATTTAATTACTTCAAATAATGTTGCTCCTAATGCTAACAAAAATACCTCAATGAAGCCTAAGAAGAAAATATTTAAGAAAAATAACGGTAGACCTCCCAAGAAAAATAATGGTGGTATGAACCAAGCACAAAATCAACAAGCACAAAATAGAGGGCCATGCTTTGTCTGTGGCAAGAGTGGGCATATTGCTCGATTTTGCAAGTTTCGGAAACGTGGTCCTACACCTCAGGCCAACGTTACCGAAGAGCCACTTGTGGCGGTGATAACAGACATAAATATGGTTGAAAATGTTGATGGATGGTGGGCTGATTCTGGTGCAAACCGTCATGTCTGCTATGACAAAGATTGGTTCAAAGTGTATACTCCATTTGAGGAGCCCAAAACCATCATGCTTGGTGATTCTCACACTACTCAAGTGCTTGGAAAGGGAGATGTCGAGTTGAGCTTTACCTCAGGAAGGGTGTTAACTCTAAAAGATGTACTTTTTACTCCTTCCATGAGAAAAAATTTGATGTCTAGTTTTCTTCTTAATAAAGCAGGCTTCAAACAAATTATTGAGTCTAATCAATATGTAATAGTGAAAAAAGGTATTTTTGTGGGAAAGGGGTATGCTTGTGATGGGATGTTCAAGCTGAATGTTGCGATGAATAAAATTACTAATTCTGTTTACATGCTTTCTTCCACTAATTTTTGGCATGCTCGTTTGTGTCATATTAATAATCGTTATGTGGGAATCATGAGTAGTTTAGGATTAATCCCAATGATTAAAAAGGATTTTGAAAAATGTGAGGCTTGTAGTAAAGCCAAAATCACAAAAAGGCCTCATTTCCAAGTTGACAGAAAAACTGAATTATTAGAGTTAATACATACTGATATTTGTGAACTTGGAGGAATTTTAACTCGTGGAGGAAATAGATATTTTATCACTTTTATTGATGACTTTTCTAAGTATACATATGTTTTCTTGATGAAAAATAAAAGTGATGCTTTTGAAAATTTTAAAATTTATCTCCATGAAGTTGAAAATCAGTTTGGTAGAAAAATAAAAAGAATTAGAAGTGATAGAGGTCGTGAATATGAGTCTAACGAATTTAATTCTTTTGTTAGATCATTGGGAATAATTCATGAAACTACTCCACCTTACTCTCCTGCATCTAATGGTGTAGCGGAGAGAAAAAATAGAACTTTGGTTGAGTTGACAAATGCCATGCTTATTGAGTCTAGTGCACCTTTAAATTTTTGGGGTGAAGCTATTTTAACTGCTTGTTATGTGTTGAATCGTGTGACTCATAAAAAGACTAAATTAACACCATTTGAGTTGTGGAGAGGTCACAAGCCATATTTGGGATATCTAAGAGTTTGGGTTGTCTAGCTTATGTAAGGCTAATGGATCCCAAAATAAGTAAATTGGGTAAAAAAGTTACTACTTGTGCTTTTCTTGGTTATGCTTCAAATAGTACAGCTTATAGCTTTTTTAGCCTTGAAGATAATATACTAATAGAATCAGGAGATGCTATTTTTCATGAAAACAAATTTCCATTTGATTCTAAAAATAGTGGGGGTCATAGGACTAATGAAAATATTTTGTCACTACCTAGCTCTTCTACTTCTGTTTTGAAAAATAAAGAAAGTGATGATTTTGAATTAAGAAGAAGCAAAAGAGCTAGAGTAGAAAAAGATCTTGGTCCTGATTTTTATGTTTTTAATGTTGGAGATGACCCTCTCAATTTACAAGAAGCTTTATCTTCACATGATGCTATTTTTTGGAAAGAGGTTGTAAATGATGAAATGGAGTCACTTATTTCCAATAAAACTTGGAAGTTAGTTGATTTACCACCGGGTTGTAAAACAATTGGGTGTAAATGGGTCCTTAGAAAAAAGTTAAAACCGGATGACTCTGTTGATAAATATAAGGCTAGATAGTTGCTAAAGGTTTTAAACAACTAGAAGGCCTAGAATTGTTTGATACTTTTTCTCCGGTAACTAGAATTACATCCATAAGGCTTTTAATTGCTATTGCTGCAATTTTTGATTTGCACATTCACCAAATGGATGTAAAAACTGCTTTTTTAAATGGGGACCTAAATGAGGAAATTTATATGGAACAACCCGAAGGTTTTATTGAAGCAGGCCAAGAGAGCAAAGTGTGTAAACTTACTAAATCCTTATATGGCTTGAAACAGGCACCAAAGCAATGGCATGAGAAATTTGATTCCTGCATGATTGAAAATGGTTTTAAAACAAACGAATGTGATAAGTGCATCTATCATAATTCTTGGAATAATTCACATGTTATTGTTTGCCTCTATGTTGATGATTTATTGATCTTTGGCTCTAACATGAATGTTATTGATGAAACTAAAAATATTCTTAGAAGCCATTTTGACATGAAAGATCTTGGTGAGGCAAATTTAATTCTTGGAATAAAAATTACTAAAACATGTGATGGAATATTCCTTGACCAGTCACATTATGTTGAAAAAATATAACTTTCTTGATTGCAAGCATGTTATAACTCCTTTTGATTCAAGTGTTCACTTGTTTCCTGTTCAAAGTGACAATGATGTGATAAATCAAAAGGAATGTGCTAGCTTAATTGGAAGTTTGAGATATGTGACTGATTGCACTAGGCCTGATATTGCGTATGCAGTTGGAGTACTTAGCAGGTTTACAAGCAAGCCAGGTAGTGAACATTGGCATGCCATAACGAGAGTTATGAAATATTTAGTTGGTACAAAAACCTATGCCTTGTTTTATAAAAAAATATCCTGCTGTACTTGAAGGCTTTACTGATGCAGATTGGAACACTTTATCTGGTGATTCCTGTTCTACCACTGGTTATATCTTTACATTGGCAGGTGGTGCTATTTGTTGGAAATCAAAAAAGCAAACTATTATTGCTAACTCTACCATGGAGGCTGAACTAATTGCTTTAGCTTCAGCTACTGAAGAAGCGAATTGGTTAAGAGATTTATTATTTCAAATTCCTTATTTTGAAAAACCAATTCCTCCTATTTTAATTCATTGTGATAGCACCGCTGCAATTGGTAGAGTTCAAAACCATTATTATAACGGTAAATCCAGATCTATAAGGAGAAAACACAGTACTGTGAGATCATATTTGACAAGTGGTACCATTAATGTTAATTATGTCAAATCTTGTGATAATCTTGCAGATCCACTAACCAAGGCCTTGGCAAGAGAAAAGGTCTGGAGCACATCGAGGGGGATGGGATTGAAGCCCATAAATTCATGAGTCGTATATGAGGAAACCCAACCTGGGGACTAGAGATCCTATAACCAGGTTCAATGGGAAAAACGAATCATATGATGACTTGTTGAGAAAAATGCACTATTTTATTTATTCCCTCCCTATGATGTAAGTGCATTATTCTGTAACAATTTGTGGAGGTTGAGTTTATAAACTCTTAATGAAACTCTGTAGCTCGTATGAGTGGGGTGTTAAGTTACAGAAGCACTCTTGACAGATTTCACCTATGTGAGTGTGGAAGTAGGCCGCTTTCTATGAGAATTGGGCTCGTTCTCAAAAGCACTCATGGAAACCGGGATAGCACAAGGCCGTAATGTGCTGGCTATTAAAGCTCATGTCAACATCTGGATTATTATGTGTAAGCAGTAATTCTTTATTTCCCTAAAGCAGTCATAGTTCAAGTCTGAGACCACTACGGCTCTGGAGTAAAGATTATTGTTTTACTAAGTGGAGGTTCAATGCAGAGCACACCTTCATTATGCATATTAATCTACCTTCAGCTGATAAACTCTCTTATGTTAATATTAAAATGAGTGGGGGATTGTTAGGTTTTGAGCATTTTAATATTGCAAATATCTTTCAAATTTTGTCCAAATTCCTCACATGTTTTGTGCCTTGCCATGTAATTTTATTTTCATTTGGGTAGCCACAAAAGTTGACCATATCTTTCACATTTTTTGTGGAAAAAAATGTGAAGACCATGGTAGCCACCATATGAACATGGTAGCCACCATATGAACATATTTGGTCTTAGTTTCACATTGCTTTGTAGTAAAAAAATGTGACAATGTTTTTCACATTTTTTGTTGAACAAGTTTTTCACATTTTCATCCATTATAAAAGGATGAATTATGATTCACCATTTATACATTCAAGAAAAAATAAGTTCAATCCTTAACTTGTGGGTGTAGAGAGGAAAAGTGAGGAAAGTGAAAAATAAAAGAGTTTATTAGTTGAAGGAAGGTGTTCTTTTGGTGGAGCTTTGGACTCAACATCTTGTCCAGAGTTCGTTGAGTTATACGACGTGTTCGGGCTGTTGTATCCTGGAGGGGACAAGTCAGAAAGATTACTGCTGGACCGGTAAATTTGCTGCAGTGGGCTTGAATCTCCTTAAAGAGAGCGAGATATCCGCGCCTCAGCCATAAAAATTTTTATTGCTTCATTGTGATTTTTCAATTGTAATTGTAATTTCACTGCAAGATCACCAACAGAAACTAAAGCATATGTATAATACTGCAATAAATATAATAACATCACAACTTCAAATATGGAATGAAAAGATAATTTTGAGTAGAATCTCATGAAATGCTATGAATTTACCTTATCTGACGCTCAAGAGGAATAAGAAACCAAGGAATGATTTCCAAATTGTTGTAGCATATTATACCAAAATTTCTAAGCCGAATGGTTTGCCTAGTTGATTAGAACTCTTTAAACTGCAGGCTGTTATTTCCGTACCAGTGTCATGCTCTTGAAGTAATATAACAACAAATTATTAATAAGAAACAGTAATGTAACACATTATACTCGAACAATGATTTCTCCTACTTATATGAAAAACTGTTGTCGGACAAAAAGTGTAGAGTTAGAGAGGTAGGCAAAAGATTGATCATTTCTTTTTGCAGCAAAGCCTCTCGATACCTCTATTTATAGGACTAAAATATGAAATACCAAATAATGTCATGGACAAGATTATTAATTATTTAGAGTTTTGATGATAATAAATTATGGATGTAATTGATAACAATAAGTTGTGGGAGTACTTTGATAATAATAAGTTGTGGTATAATGGAAATAAAGACCACTAAGTTTTTACATTAAAGAATATGTATGAATGATTAATTGGCATTTTTATTCTTTGTATAAGAAACAAAGAAATAGGGAAATTGTTAAAAAAAAAAAGGAGAGAGAGAAAAAAAAAAGATAAATAGGATTTTTGGCCGAAGAGAGGTGTCACGTCACTCTTCTTTTGCCTAGTATAGTGTCGTAAGAAAAAAAATGAATCGGAAAAAAAAAAATCTTTTTTTATTGAATTGAACGTGTTCATTCATTTTGACTACTTTAGCATATTTTCTCATATAGATTAGTGTAACTTTCTGCGAGGAGTCATTAAATTTTTTAAAAGTGTTGTAACATGTTTATGTCTTATAATTAATAAATATGAAAGATAATTAATATTTTTCATGATCTTCTAACATCCTATATAGAATTTTCTGTGGAAGAGATTTATAACCATTCCTCATTAGTTATTAAAAAAACTCATTTAATCAATTATACGATGAACTGGAATAGGGAAAAGCAGAAAATTATTTTAAAGAGAAAAGAACAACGTTGCCAATTGTTTCTTCTCCTTCTGATGCCTTTTCATTTGTATTTTGCTTCTGATTTTGAATCGTAGGCACTTATAGTTCCAAGATCCATATTTTCTTGTTTCTTTCAAATAAAATTTTGAAATTATTTTAAAAGATAAGAAAAAAAAAAAAAAGACGGGGACAACGTGATCCATAAAATGGTCCAAATTAAGTTTCTACCAAAAAACAGAAAAAGAATACAGAAAAGGGCCAAATATACCCCTGTACTATCGAAAAAGGTATATATTCCTTGTTATATTTTAGATTCAAATATACTTCTACCATTATACTTTAGACACAAATATAACTCTCTACCATTAAAATTGACCAAAGTTCCACATGACATTAATATTTTAATGAGTTATATACACGTGGCATGCCACCTCACTAATCAAATCCAATTTTACCTCTCATTCCCTATCTTCTTCCAACCACCCCCCTCCACCTCCGCCTCTATTCCACCATTGAACCTTTTTCTTCTGAAAGTAATTTTATTAAAATAATTTTTTTTTGAAGATCGACCTTTTTCTTCTGAAAATATCCAAGCAGAATATTTGTAATTCGTGACATTACCGATTAACTTTCTAAACAGTCCCCCTAAACCTCACCCAAATTCTTGTATTTCCGTGTTTATACCCATTCCGGCCAGCTGCTAGAGCACAATCTCTGGCAACCAAAATCTAAGTTGTTACAATTAATAATGAAGTGCATATCACCCCTCTTCTCAGTTTCGTCTGCCGAGTCTCCAATTTTCAACTTCACTCCTATTTCCCATACACTTTCGGCTCTCAAATTTGTAGCCCTTCCTCCGCAAAATTCGCCAACTTTAGTAGAATTACTGGAAGAAAATTTGAGTTTGTGATTTGTGAAAATGGTTCAGTGGTGGGCAGTAGTAAAAGGGGAGGTGGGGATGGAAGAAGATAGCGAGGGGAGGGGTAAAATTGAGTTTGATTAGTGAGCTGACATGACACATGTATTTAATTTATTAAATATTAAAGTCATGTGGAATCTTGGTCAATTTTAATGGTGAGGGGTATATTTGTGTTCAAAGTATGACGATAGCGGTATATTTGGATCTAAAGTCTAACGAGGGATATATTTGACCCTTTTTCGATAGTACAGGGATATATTTGGCCCTTTTCCGAAAAGAATATCACTGAGATAAAGAATTGTCATCTACTATTCAAGCTTCTATGTCTGCATGTAAACTTAAAAAAATCAGTATCTACAGGGAATTCGCGACTTTTTTAGCACAAAAAAAAAAAAATTGAACTAAATTAATATAAAAAAAAAAATACATTAATAGGTTTCACGCACGAAATTCGCACGTGTGGGCCTTTCACGCACGAATTTCATGCGTGAAGGAGCCTTCGATCAACCCACACTTGATTATTTGAGGATGGGTCATTACATTAACAGAGGTGACTTTAGGTGCAGCATTTCAGATTCCAAGGCCACTATATTGTCTCTCTTCTTTTGTATGTTTCCCTATTTTAAATACACTGCGGCCGGATCCTACCAGCCACATGTTATATTTCAACGAATTAGGATTTAATTCTCTAATTTTGAACCAATTACACTCGAGTTACTTAATTATACGAATGATCACTTAATTTTATCATATAATAATTATATTAAACTATTTAGTATAATAAAATATATTTAACATAATTATTGTCACGACCCAATCGGAATGCCATGACGGGCACTCGGTGCTAATCCACCCGGGCACCTCTTATCGTACATTCATATTCTCATCTAGGTGGGCCACATGGCCTGCTCATGATTTCTATGCATCAATAATAATAATCTCATTGGGTAATGACACATTTATATCATCATCAACAACAATGCCCATATCCATATACACAAGTCGATGAGGCTAAAAAATTAAATACAAAATATGAGTCGACAAGGCAGGCCATGTGGCCCACCTAGATGTGAATATGAATGTACGATAAGAGGTGTCCGGGTGGGTTAGCACCGGGTGCCCGTCATGGCACTCCGATTGGATCGTGACAATAATTATGTTAAATTATATTTTATTATACTAAATAGTTTAATATAATTATTATATAATAAAATAAAATTAAGTGATCATTCGTATAATGGGGAAACATACAAAAGAAGAGAGGCAATATAGTGGCCTTGGAATCTGAAATGCTGCACCTAAAGTCACCTTTGCTGATGTAATGGCCCATCCTCAAATAATCAAGTGGGGGTTGACCGAAGGCTCCTGTTTCGTGCGTGAAAGGCCGCAGCAACATTTTTTTTGCAGTTTAGTCCTTTTACGCATTGAATTTCGTGCGTGAAATTTATTAATGTTTTTTTTTTTATATTAGTTTGGTTCAATTTTTTTTTTTGTGCTAGAAAAGTCGCGGACTCGTATCTACAGCATGCCGGATGGAAATAGATATCAAATGGTTATCACTTAAAACTCACCATGGCAATAAATAAATAAAGCTCAACAAAAGAGTCATCTTTCGAATTTTGTAGAAATATTATCCAATATTTGAGATTTCATAACATGTCAGCGGAAAAAGAATACTCATCATAAACCCGAAAGGTCATCTATTCAACTGCTATATTGTCCCGTACACACAAATTTAGTATTCACAATATGACAATATGCAGAGAAAAAGAAAATATCAAATTGGTGTCAATCAAAATTCTCCATCATCACAAAGTACAAGAAGGAAAAAAAATCATATATATAAGTTCTACATTTGCGTACACTGACCATTCAACTTCCAGAATGCATTGATAGATGCTAAGTGAGAAAAAATGTCCCAACTCCTCATCAGTGGGTGAGAATCAATTTCTAAACATCTTGTTTCATGCTTTGGCTAAGGAAGATTAAAGTTCAAAATAAGGTCATCCCATGGCCAAGGCCTTTCTTGTTACATAGAAAAAATACAACGTAGTGAAGAAAGGAAAAGAAAGGTGCAGTATATAAAACAGCACACAATGGGAGGTTAGACGTAAAAAGTCATAGCCGGCCATAAAGAGGTGTTATTAAACACATTTAACAACGGGGGATTATGGATGTAGAATTTTTAATGCAATAAGTTTCTTATAATTTTTTATTGTCTTTCTTTATGGAGTACAATAATAGACCAAAGAATGAATAAAAAATATTAAAAAGGAGATAAAAGATAAATAGGAATGGTTACTAACAATAAAGAGATGTCACATCACTTTATTTATACCGAACTTTATATTATATGTAGATTCATAAAGGAAAATTGATTTGCGTGAGCTTATTGTAAGAAATATTAAAGACCGAATTTCAAACCTTAAGGGGTCGTTTGGTTTAAGGACTCATTAGTCCCGGGATTATAATCCCGGGACTAATTTATCCCATCTATTGGGATTATTTTATACCATCTAAAAGATGGTATAAAATAATTTCAGTATAAGTGGGTTAAGAAGGTATAAGCTGGGTTATCCCAGCACTAATTTATACCTTATACTAAACATGATATAAAAATTAGTGTTGGGATAACCCAGCTTATACCTTAAACCAAACTACCCCTAAATCTTCAATTGAAACAAAGCTTCAGCCGCTAAATATGTTTTACAGGTGGCTAAGGGGCATAGCGTGGGGGCAGGATGGCTCTTAATGGAATGATAGGGATGAGGCAAGTTCAAGCAAAGTTGAAATGAAAATGAATGGAAAGGTATATAGCTTTAGCATAACATAAAAGACAAATGTAAGTTCATGGGGGTGATACAGGCCGAACTGGGGGCAAATAGATAGAGTCCGGAACCAAAATGCCCCCAAAAAAATCACTTTGAACCAAAATATTCCAACAAAAAAAAAAGTTATCAAAATACCTATAGCGCAGTATTTTACTGCGTTATAGAAACAGTACAAAAAAAAAAATCTATAACGCAGTAAAATACTGCGTTATAGAAAAGAGTACCAAATTTTTTTTTCTATAATGCAGTAAAATACTGCTTTATAGAAACAGTACCAAAAAAAATAATTGGTCAATGATTAGTCGTATGTCAAGACTCCGAAACGTCAATATTTTATAAAGAACCTGATATTTTTTTCTGCGTACAATAATGTAGGCTCAATACATCAAGGATACGTATACATTCGGATCGTCATTTTAGGGGTTGAAAAGGTGCCCGAAGTAAGTTTTGTTTGAAAAAACTTAGTGTTTGACTGTAAGGTTATTTTAGTCAACTTTATATGTCGAGAAAATTAGTCAGCTTTATTTTTAAAAATTGAAACCGCAGAAGTGAAATTGACATTCACAGCTACATTACCCCGAGATTTTTACGTTGAAATCTATTGCGTATCATCATCTTATAAGTAAATAAAACTGAAAATTTCACGCCAATTTGGGGGAAAATTAAAATTAAATGGGATAAAAGGTATTTTTTTAAAAAAAATCGGCTTGGCCAAACGCGTAGATCTCGAAAAAATACGCAAGTTAAAAAAAAATGCGTAAAACGGACGTCCGAGCGCAAAGTTATGACCATCTAAAGTTTGACGACTTTACAACTAGTTTTTCTCCCTATATTTTTTAGAATTATATTTTATTTAAAAAGTTATGTCTTGATTAAAAAATAACACGCTTAAATCAAAATCTTAAAAAATAAAACACCATAAAGTTTCCAAACAAAACTTACTTCGGGTACCTTTTCAACCCCTAAAATGACTATCCGAACATCTATGTATCCTTGATGTATTGGGCCTACATTATTGTACGCAGAAAAAAATATCAGGTTCTATATAAAATATTAATGTTTCGGAGTCTTGACACATGACTAATCGTTGGTCAAAGTATGGAAAAAACACTAAGTTTTTTCAAACAAAACTTACTTCTGACACCTTTTCAACCCCTAAAATGACGATCCGAACGTCTACGTATCCTTGATGTATTGGGCCTACATTATTGTACGCAGAAAAAAATATCAGGTTCTATATAAAATATTGACGTTTCGGAGTCTTGACACACGACTAATCGTTGGTCAAAGTATGAAAAAAACACTAAGTTTTTTCAAACAAAACTTACTTCGGGCACCTTTTCAACCCCTAAAATGACGATCCGAACGTCTACGTATCCTTGATGTATTGGGCCAACATTATTGTACGCAGAAAAAAATATCAGGTTCTATATAAATATTGACGTTTCGGAGTCTTGACACACGACTAATTATTGGTCAAAGTATGAAAAAAAACACTAAGTGTTGCAAAAAATAAAGTTGACCAATTTTTTTTTTTTTTTGGTACTCTTTTCTATAATGCAGTATTTTACTGCGTTATAATTTTTTTTTTTTGGTACTGTTTCTATAACGCAATATTTTACTGCGTTATAGATTTTTTTTTTCTATAACGCAGTAAAATACTGCGCTATAGCACTTAACGGCTTCGTCTCCGTGAAGTGCTATAGCGTAGTATTTTACTACGCTATAGATACTTTGATAACTTTTTTTTTATTGAGATATTTTAATTCAAAGTGATTTTTTTAGGGCATTTTAGTTCCGGACTCAAATTGATAAAGGCCACTAGATAAAAGAAAAAAGTGAATGAAAAGGACATTCACAAATCACAATGATGAAAATTAAAAGGCATTTCGATGAAATGAGGCTCTGCGATTTATAATGCGGAAAAGGTCCAAAAATATCCCTGAACTATTGAAAAAGGCTCATAAATATCCTCCTTCCACCTTTTGGTCTAAAAATACCCTTAAGGTTTGTTTTTGGCTCAAATATACCCCTCAAACTAACAAAGTTAAAGTTAACTCTTTTAAAAAGCCAAATGGCATTTTGTGATTGGACACATATATTATTTAATTTAAAAATTAAAAAATATGAACAAAACTGATTTTTTTTTTGCATTTTGTGAATTAATCAACGAAATATGTTTTTTTTTGCATTTCGTGAATAAAAAAACGAAATAGAAAATTATAATTTTTTTTTGCATTTCGTGTATTGAAAAATGAAATAGGATAAAAAAAAATAATTTTGTTCATATAAAAACAAAATTGGAAAATATATTTTGTCCAATTTTCCAATTTCGTTTTTATATGAACGAAAATAATTTTTTTTTATCCTATTTCGTTTTTTAATACACGAAATGCAAAAAAAAAATTATAATTTCCTATTTCGTTTTTTTATTCACGAAATGCAAAAAAAAACATATTTCGTTGATTAATTCACGAAATGCAAAAAAAAAAAAACAGTTTCGTTCATATTTTTAAATTTTTTAGTTTTTAATTTTTAAGTTTCCACACAATTTTTTTTTTAAAAAAATATGTAAATTACGGAATTTTATTATTGGCAATTTTTTTTTTAAATATGGAATTTTAAATTACTGGAAATTTATTATTGGCAATTTTTTTTTTAAAATTTGGATTTTTTTTTAAATTACGGAATTTTATTATTGACCAATTACAAATTGCCATTTGGCTTTTTAAAAGAGTTAATTTTAACTTGTTAGTTTGAGGGGTATATTTGAGCCAAAAACAAACCTTAAGGGTATTTTTAGACCTAAAAGGTGGATGGAAGGGTATTTTTAGACCAAAAGGTGGAAGGAGGGTATTTATGAGCCTTTTTCAATAGTTCAGGGGTATTTTTGGACCTTTTCCGTTTATAATGAGCAGTGTCAATATGGGCTGGCCCAGCCCAACCCGATCCAACCCTAAAGGGCTAAAGAATTAAATGGGCTAGGACGGGCTGATCCTTTTAATTGAAGGGCCTACAAAATGGCAGTCCAACCCAGCCCTAAGCGGGCCGCGGGTTAGGACGGGCCAACCCTTTAAATTTTTTCGTCTTCCGAAATAACATTTTCTAAGTGATTTTTGGTACAATTTGAACATGAAACTTATGTAATATGAAATAGAATCTTCTACCACACCATTCTTAAGCAAAATCATATCATAGAAGAAAAAAATTTAAGAGAACAAATATAAATTATTATTTTTTATCACTAATTCAGATCACGTTCAAAAGAAATTAAACATAATATAAATTTTAAGACTAAAAAGTATTACTTTATTTTCTAATTTACTATTTAGTAGTAAGTACATTCTTTCTTAATCATTACTTTTATCTTTTTGTTTAATTTACTTATATTTTTTTTTAAAAATTAATTAATTTATTATTCTTTTCTGACCTTAAGGGCTGATCTCAGCCTAACCCTTGAGGCCGGCGGGCCAAGAGAGGCTGGGCTTTTGAGCCTCACTTCTATATGGGCCAAAGAAATCCTAGCTCAACCTTACTTAAATGAAGAGTTGGGTTGGACCGACCTCGCGGGCCAATTCCATATTGACAGCTCTAATAATGAGGAAAAACATTAGATGAAGGTACGAGAAAAGGGCTATGAGAGAAAAGGACACGGTGCATATTGTTAGTTTTGGATCATATTTTATATAATTTTTTTCTAAAAAGTCACGCATAATTAATTAGTTTTACACTTTATATGTGGTGTCTCAGTCTTTATAATGTGAGATTCTATTCGTATAATCAATAATCTTTTCCTCTAACTAATTTTCATGCAGCCCATCACCATCTGGGGAGCCAAATTTGATACTTATGGGTTCTGAACTTGCCAGTGAACTGAACCCTTAACTCAACTTAATTCATAAATAAATATTTTATACATATTTAATAAATTTCCTAATGCGAATACAATATTTAAGCAAACGCTATTAGGTTGTCCGAATCCATGCTAATGATCTAGCTCCGTCTCTCATCACCACGATCCACGACCAATTTTTCAAGATTTACTGTGTCACTTATACAACGGAACATTTATGGCCACTGGAGCCATGAGCTAGCATTTTCTTGTGGGTATGCATCTCCAAGCTACCTTTGGCATGTTAAAGATATTAAATCAAGTACCACATCATCTTCATACTTGTATTATCAAACCATTGATTATAATACGCATAGTTAGGTTAAACCAAATAAAAAATAACATGATATAATATTATTTGCTTTGATCCGAGCCACACAATTTTTCGGAGCAAACCTCACACCGTTAGTTGCACTAATTGATTTGTTGTATTCAAATAAACTTCAAACCGGGAGTTGGAAGGTTGAACCAAATCTTCATTAATTGAAATAATTAGCATGTAATAAATCCATATCACTAATAAGTGAGTAGGTAAATCAGGATTTTTGCCTGAGAAAGGATAAACAATAGGTTGTCATCAGCTAGTTTTGGGGCCATCCAACAAGACACACTTGGCCAGATGACAAGCAGCAACCACCTTGTATTTTAGCCAATTTCCACTCCTTGCTTTCTCCGCTGCTGCTCTTATTTTCCCAACAGAAGAACTACTTCAATTCTTCCGAAAAATAGGGTTTCTTGTCTGAAAATTCCAAGTTCCCAACGATTACTCCCACGCGTCACCTCGTACATTCCCTTTTAGTTGCTGAAATCTAACGCCTGATGTAACTGTATTAGGTCTTAATTTTGAAAGTCATTATCTCTACCAGTTCCTCAGATCACCTCTGTTTTTCCTATAAAACCTCAACAAATGGCTCTTCATGCTACTGCTTTCTGCTTCAGTGGAGTTTCCACTTCTAGAAGCTCTTTGTTCTCAGTTTTCCCTGCTTCTAGAAGATGCACTGTGAAAGCAACAGCTTTTCCTTCCCCGTCTCTGCCCATCTTTCATCGATGCAAACTTCAAGGTCTTTATCTTTTAAATTTAGCACAATTTCAGACTAGATTATTTATATATGTATGCAGAAAGTTTAGTGAATTTTTTTTCAAAAGACAACCACAACAAACCCAATGTAATCCCATACATAGACCTTGAAAGGGGCGTATTTAGAATATAGATTAAGAGGTGCAATCAATGTCTTTAAATTTTGTTTTTCCCTTTTTGGGGTTGTGTTGATAAACCTGCTAACACTGAAACACATTTCAGAATGAACTATAAGAAGGCATGTTCCTTCTGTTCATGGATTTGTAAATATATAATGCTGATAAGTAATATTTGAGCTGTCTTGGATTCTTTTATTGTGGACTATGTCATTACAAGACCAACAGCGTGATCATTTTTTTTTTTTCGTGTTTAGAGTTTGCTTTATACCTTTTTGTATTTATAATTTCTTTTTCAATTATAATTACTCAAGGAAGAGCATTGCCAAGTGACAATGGGCCATTGGAAAAGGATGAAACTTCCCTTGTTGTGTGCTTTGGAGAAATGCTCATTGATTTTGTTCCTACCACAAGTGGGCTTTCATTGGCTGAAGCACCTGCATTTAAAAAGGCTCCTGGTGGTGCACCAGCTAATGTTGCTGTTGGTATTTCCCGTCTTGGTGGTTCATCAGCTTTCGTTGGGAAGGTATAACATTAGATAGCTTTACGAAGTTCAATAAATGTACAGGCAATTATCTTTTCAGTCAAGTATGTGTTGCTTTTAAGTTGGGTTACTTACGTTGACAATTAGCACCAAACAGACTGTAGGAGGAAGCAACTGTTTATTATTCCCTCCGTCCCATTTTAATTGTTGCTTTAGCCCTTTTCACGCTGATTAAGAAAAACAATAAATACAAGGTATAGTTTACTAAGTTACCACTATTTATTAGATGCTTTTCGAGAATTGAGCAGTATTAAAAAGAACTAGTATTTCTTTATGTTAAGCGTATAGTTGGAAACAATTGCCAACTTTAGCCTTGAACTCCTAAAGTGGCAATTATTTTGGGACATTTTTTTTGAGCTAAAGCAACAATTAAAATGGGACGGTGGGAGTATTGTTTACTTGCTTCTATTGGAACATATGTCTGTGTCTGTTTCCCAGAACTATTTCAAGTCACCAAGTGACTTTAGAAGCTCCAAGGTTATTCACAACATTGGAACGATCTTAATGCATGGTTGAAATTTCATTAAATCTAACATAGAGATCTGCTACACTTGCCGAGGAAACGTGAATTGCTCCAAATTACCCCTGGTACCATGCTGATCTGGGATCTAGCGTGGTGCACTTGTCAAATACCTTCTTCTTTAGTATACTAATTTCAATGCTGATATGATATACTCATATACCTTAGCCTATAGCATTAATGAAGAGCAGCTTTGCCCTCATCCAAGAGTCACTATTCCAAACTAATGCATTCAAATTAGGGAACTCAACTTAATATGCATTAGGCTTATCTTCCTTTCTGCCCTGGAGATATTTGATAATTTGATTGTTGTTGAAGAATCATATTCAATCATTTCCTTTGCTGAGTTGTGAAAATTAATTAGAAAAAGACTGTGAAAGTGAAGATAGGCCTTACACATTTATTAAGCCTTTTGTGATATATGCTTATTACTTGTAATCACAAGCATTTAATGCTTTTATTTCAATTTTTTTACACCTCACCGTACTATTTGATATATACTTTCCTTCTAAAGAAAAACTTGTAATCATGAGCAGGTTGGTGAAGACGAATTTGGTTACATGCTTGCTGAGATTTTGAAGGAGAACAACGTCAACAGTGATGGTATGCGCTTTGATCCAGGTGCTCGTACTGCTTTAGCATTTGTAACACTGAGAAAGGATGGAGAACGTGAATTTATGTTCTACCGTAACCCGAGTGCTGATATGTTGCTTCAAGAGGATGAACTTGATTTAGAGTTGATCAGGAAGGTACATGAGGTTCTTTATCCTTGAGATAGAAGTATTTCGAAGTTTCGTTATAGCAAATGAATAAAGAAGGACGAGATGAACAAAAATTAGGATCATAATATGAAAACTGAATTGGTTTTGGTTCTTAAATGGCGTACTTCCAATCATAAGAACTTCTGTATTTGTCCTCTTTGTTACTTCTTTTAAGAGTAACTTATCTTATTTTGATGTGTCCACTTTATATAGTAAAAACCTTTATTCAGTTCATAATTTGGTTCTTAGAGTACCTTGCAATCCAGATCTTCAGATTTTCGGAGACCATCTTATTTGAAAAGTGTCTAAGTATTTCGTATGCTTTCTGGAAAGCATGTCACTCTACAAGTCCGCCAAACTGTTACAGTGTTGCTTTCCTTATTGCACGAGTTTAATCATGGATACATCAGATTTCTTCTTCTATTTCTAGTGTGGACTCCTACTACTATGTTTTATTTGGATTGTCAACTTGATAGTGACACCTGATGATTCCTATACCTTATGACAGGCAAAAGTTTTTCATTATGGTTCCATAAGCCTGATTACGGAGCCATGCAAATCAGCCCATATTGCAGCTGCAAGAGCTGCGAAAGATGCTGGTGTGATCTTGTCATATGATCCCAATTTGAGGCTTCCATTGTGGCCATCTGCAGAAAGTGCTAGAGAAGGAATCCTTAGCATATGGGAAACTGCTGATATAATTAAGGTACTATTTTCCAAGTGTGCTATGTGAAATCTTACTTGTTAATGGCGATATAATTAATCTTGCAAGAGAGTCGGACTGAAAAGTCTGAACTTTCATATGAAATGTTACCTCTGATGTTTCAGCTACTTGTTATCACCAGATAAGTGAAGAAGAGATTTCATTTTTGACACAAGGAGAAGATCCTTATGATGATAATGTTGTTCGGAAGTTATACCATCCAAACCTCAAGTTACTCCTCGTCACAGAAGGCTCAGAAGGTTGCCGATATTACACTAAGGTGAGCTTCTAAGATGTGGAAAATTTCTTGTTATTTAAATTTTTTAACTATGCTGCTTGCCTGTTTGTTCTTTTAGGGAAAATTGCATAATTGCAACTGCATCTCACTCTACACAAATTAATGTGTGTAAGCTAATGATAATGTAACCCTTTATCACGAAGTTAAGAATATGTCTGTATTTGTTCCTTATATCTTAAGATGTAAAATCCATCTTGTTGTTTCATAACTTCTTAAACTATTAAGTATGCTGTTTCCTTTCGTGAATCATGATCAGGAAACAGTATGACTACCGTTTCTTCCAGTTTCTTGAAAAGCTCATTAGAGGTTGTCTGAGTCTTATTGGTCTACTTCAAGCTGGTTCAAATATGTCAGCTCGTTCCTGGTCAAGTAGCGCATAAATTGCATTGTTACAACTTACAAGTTAGAAATATTAATTTTGTGCATCTTTAGGTCAAACTTCTAGGCCAGTCACCAAATTGATATGTGCATACCCAGATTTGCCACCTACCACTATATATGAAAGGAAAAAGAAAATAGTTCTCTGAAGTTGCTTGAATCATGAAAAACAGGATTTCAGTGGACGAGTTAAGGGTTTAAAGGTGGATGCTGTGGACACCACCGGCGCTGGAGATGCTTTTGTAGCTGGAATATTGTCACAGCTAGCATCTGATGTCTCGCTGCTTCAGGTATCGTTTTTTTGTAGTGAATCTAATTATGTTCTGTAGTCGTAGTGTTTTATTATCTTGGCATTATGTTGGCTACTACTTTACATTTTTCATTGTGTATATGGTTTCTAATGTCATGCTATATAATGAGCAAAAAAAAAAAAATACTATTTCTTGTTTGTGCACTAGGTGTGTATCTTCAGTACAAGTACATTAAAGGACCTATATGATTTACTTGTAGTATGGACATTTTACCATGTCATTGAAACCTCTAGTTGGGACCCTAAAAACTTAAACTCGCACATGCAATCCAGTGATATAAGGCAGCTGAAAAATCACAATTTGAATAACTGTCTTCTGCAAGTAAGAACTTGCAGTTAATGAAGCTAGACCACTACTCAAAGTGGGCTGTGTTGATACATCGACTTATCAATTACACTGGGTGAAATTTCTTGCTGTAGCTACTTCTGAAACAAAAACTGAAAGGGCTGAACTGATTGATTTGAATTCTCAAACTTCAACCTGTTTTTCCATTTGGGGTTGCGCTTCCTTTTATGCTTCAACTTAAAGCACATACCTCTTTAATGCTAATTTATGAATCTTAATTCTTTAGGATGAGGGAAAACTTCGAGATGCCCTTAGATTTGCTAATGCTTGCGGTGCATTGACTGTGATGGAGAGAGGAGCAATTCCAGCTTTGCCAACAAAAGAAGTAGTGTTGAATGCCTTGCTCAAGTCAGTTGCATAATATCATCCGACTTATTAATCAGTTGTCATTTAAATGCGCTTGCAAAGTTTTCCATGTGTCTCTTGCATAAATTCTTGTAGGGCAAAAGAATATCATGTATGAGTAGATCTAGAAGAAGAGCGTTGGCACAAACCTGAAAACAGCTCCAAATAATCGTAATAATTTCTGATAAATATGTGGAAGTTCATAACCACATTATTAACCCCGTGTATTTATTTAAGACCAATGTTCAATTCTCGAGGCTAATGCATGGGTTGCTGATTCAGTTACATTCATTCACTTTGAAGTGTTTATATCTGTCAACAGCGCTTGATTAGCATTGACAGTTCGAATATGCATATGAATTGATTTGGTTTAATAAATTGGAGCATGTAGTCTTACTCTTTCTTTTTCTTTTACGATAAGCTAGTCGTGTTCACTCATTTCTAAACAACAGTAAACGGAAGGTAAAAACGCGGACTTGGTCAGCTGGTTTTATATATAGCCTTTACAAATTTGTGTTTTATTATGTCTTTTTTCTAAGACATGTTTACTTATATAGAAATAAGAAATCTGAAAATAACTCACGAGATTTTTGTGGGTTTATTTTCTTCTATTTAAATTGTAAAAGGTTAATGAACTTTATGTCGTGCCAATTGTAAAGGCCCTGGTGAATCTTGTGACCTCAATGCCATTTTTTTTTTCACTTTCGAAATTCTCCTCCCCTTCCTTACAGAGAAGGGATAAGTGACTAGTTCCGTACTCCTCTCATTTAAATGATATATCGAACACACCGAAAATATAATACTGTTGAAGCTGTTGGTTGTTATTTACTGCGGGACAATACCACATATAAGTTGTGACCTATGAATAAATTACGGATCCCATAAAATTGTTAATAAGGATAAGTTTCATATTTGGTAAAATTTTCAAGTATTTTACCCTTTCCCAACTGCACGCAATTTTGAGGTGTCAAAATGTTGTCATCGTCTGTTTTGGAAGTCGCATTTATTTCCTTCCACAAAGAGTAACAGATTGGTTGTTGCAAAATTTGTTAATACCATCAACCCTCAAGAGTTCCTTTCACAAAGCCCGAGTCCTAAGGCTAAGGGTGGCCATACAAGCTAATAGCATACCTCTTTATAACATAAATTCTAACTCATTTTGCGGATCTAATTAAGTTGACAAACTCACAAACAAAACCAACTTTGCCTGCATTACAACCATCATAATAAGAGGGCAAAGAACAAACTAAAGAATGGCTGAAGATCCACAAGACGTAGCTGACCGCGAACGAGTCTTCAAGCGTTTTGATTTAAATGGTGATGGGAAAATTTCTTCAGCAGAACTTGGAGAGACCTTGAAGATGTTAGGCTCTGTAACCTCTGAAGAAGTCCAGTACATGATGGCTGAACTTGACACTGATGGGGATGGCTTTATTTCTTTTGAAGAATTCGAAGAATTTGCTCGTGCCAATAGAGGTTTGATCAAGGATGTTGCTAAAATATTCTAGCTTTCTTGATGCACGCTCTTTACCATTAGAAGCGGATTTTGGGTGGGTTATGCAGGTTCAACTTAATTCATTACTTTCAGCTCGAACTATGTATGCATATACAAAAAAGATTAAAAATGTATATGTTTAATAAGATCATAGTCATTCTGAAGCCGACTGACTCTAGATTCTAGATTCACATTTGCTTATCATGTTTCAGTATTCTTTCTCCATTTTGATATGCATCACTTTCGAATCTGTCTTGGTTTTTCCTTCTTTTTCTTGGTTGCAAAAAACCGTTAAACTGTACCTCTTATTCTTACATCATTGTTGAGGTGGTTTGTATGTATATCTTTTCTTTTGGTTATAAATTATTTGGTTGGTTCTAAGTTGTTTGGTTTAAATAAATTTTATAAATTTAGGCAACGTGGGTTAACAACATTGAACTACTAGTTTGTCTGCCTTGTATTATATTGGGTCATTTGCACCATCACCCTTCAAAGGCACTAGTCTTTAATTTAATTTAATTTAATTTTTGTCACTCAAATTGGTGGTCTTTAATTTTTGTCTTTCACCTAATACCATGAGGTTTGGAGTTCAAATTCCGGTTCAGTAAAAAAAATAAAAAAAAATCGCAAGGCAGAATTTTATAACAAAGTTAGGCCTATTCGGGCCAAAGTTAGGCCTCTCTCTTTTGCATTCAAAATTCTGCCTGCAAAACTCTGCCTTGCAAATCCAAAACTCTGTCTTGCGAAATTCCTTCTTTTTTTTACTGAATTGGGGTTCGAACTCAGAACCTTGAAGTATTAGGCGAAGGACAAAAATTAAAAATCACCAATTTGAGGGACAAAAATTAAAGACCAGTGCTTTTGAAGGGCAATCCGCACAACAAAAAGTATGGGGAATAGATATTTTCATTATTTGGGGTCCTATGTGAGAGTTTTAGCTGTCATTATCTCAACAATCTCAAATAATGTCAAGGTGGCCTAATTTTATTTATTGTTAGTGGCAAAATGGTTGTACTTTCTGAACCATATCTTTCCTTAAATACCTAACCTGAAACAGATCGATTAACTTTAGTTTTATTAATAAAGAAAGAGGTTAAACGTACCATCAATAGGAAAAAAGATATGCCATGAAGAGAATATGTTGTCAATTTCCTATAAATTCAAAAATCCAAAAAGAGTTGTATTCAACAAGAAAGTTTATTAATGTCTCAGACCTTTTAAACAAACAGAATTTACTATTAATAAATTTTAAATTTTGGTGGCCTACTGTAGATTGTCATACACTGCTCCCTTTAATTTACCATTGAGAAATATGGCAACGGTTATTAGTTAGTTACAAGAAAGAGAAAGGTTCGATTAACTACATTATTAATTTGGAGTGAAAGTAGCTAAGAAGTGAAAAATCTCGAAGCAATACAAAAAGGCCTTTCTGTTTAAAGAAGATTGTGTCTGGGGTGCGGAGCGGGGGTCGCTGATGCCTTAAACACAGTGAATTTAGAAACCAATGTCACGGAAAGACGTAAGATCATGCTAGAAAACAATTCACAAACTTATTATGTGCTCTCACAAAACAGAACCTGCCATATTTTCCCCACCAAAATCAGGGACACATATATACAAACAGTGTATTCTTCAATCAGACCACCACTTCTCTATCTATCTACAAGTTAAATGAGCTTATCAGTTGTCACCCTAGAACCTTAGAATGGAGTGAGGGGAACAAGAACAAGGAGAAAAAAAAAATAAGAAACTAATCAAATTAATCGTCTTCATGTCAACGACAACAAAAATCATCACCCTCAAAGTCAGTTACTCCTAACATTGCCAAGGCTAAGTGACTATTCATTTCACTTTTGGTGCGCTGCAACTGGGGATAACACTCAATCATACAATTATTACTGGAAATAGACTTCTTCCTGTTCAATGAACGAACTTCTGTGCCGCTCAATATGGCAATGATCTCATCCATATTGGACCTTCGAGATTCTTCACTGTGTATACATGCAGCTGCTGCTTGAGTCATCCGAGTTATTTGATCTAGGTTCTTTCGAGGAAATTTGAGTCTCGGATCAAGAAACTTTTCAAGAGCTCCTTGCTGCAGCAGTGGCTTTGCCTGAAAAGAACAGAGAATGAGACTATAATTTCCAATCTTGTCAAAAAGAACAATAAATTATCTAATTCGTTAAACAGTCAATCATGGTAATATCACAGGGATTGTACAGGTCACTCAAACATCATTGGCTATAGCAAAAAACTTCTCAATAGTGAAATTTATAAATATGCCACAACTTTGGCAGAAATCATGCTGGATAATATGTATGAGTGCATTACCAGTTACCAATCACTGTAGCCAGACTGATTTAAACATAACTAATAAAGAGAAACGAACACAGCTTAGGCAGAAAGTGAAGCAAGAACCTACCCACAACACCAAGTTCTCTTCTCTTGGTCCTCCTTTCCCTTCAATTGGCTTCCTTCCAGTTAGCAGCTCCAGGAGGACGACTCCAAAGGCATAAACATCGGTTTTATCCGATATTTTACCATGCTGAAAATATTCAGGAGCTAAATACCTGCAAATGTAATTCAAGAGCGTAAATACGGTGATGTTCTCTACAGTCAAGCAAAGTGAGGATTTTATTCATAGCTACCCCTATTTAAGAGTTGTCAAGATAGAAACTATACCCGAATGTTCCTTTAACTGTTTTACAAAGGAAAGGAACAGAAGGTGCAGGAGTCCATGTAGCTAAACCAAAGTCACACAACTGCATAGATCAATATAAGGATTAAAATACAGAAACGGCCAAAAGAACGATAAACAATTTAAGCTGTTAAATATGAATGTTCCTTCCATTACCTTGGGCGTCTTCTTTGATGAGAGAAGAATGTTGGAGGGTTTGATGTCCCTGTGAACAACACACCTCTCAGTGCCATAATGCAAATACCCTATTGAATCTGCAATGCCTACGGCCACTTTATACCGTGTAGACCATGGAAGTGCTGGACCACTTTTCACTCCCCTCTTCTTCTTATCTGTGAGTGAAACTCTATATATATTAGACCCAAATAAATTGTGCAAACTAAAATAACAATGACCTTATTGAGAAAAGAATAAAACCAAGTATTCTCACCGTGCAAATGATGCTCTAAACTTCCGCCAGATACATACTTGTATACCAAAAAGAAACCCTCCTCTGGATCAATGCAAAAACCAACCAGAGGAACAATGTATGGACTATGAAGAGAACTAGCGATCATCAATTCCCTACAAAATGCCTTTGCAGATTCCTTGTCTTCCCTTTCTAACCGCTTAATCGCAACAGTAGTCCTCATAAATCCAACTCTTCCTCTGAAAACATAGCTCAATGCTCCTCTTCCCAAAACTCTACCTACCCAATTCAAGAAAGGAATAATTACATTTTTCGACAGGTCAAAAGATCAATAGCCAGCAAACGCATAGGCTTTGTATATTAACTATTGAAGTATATATAATATACATATTGTACACGATGAAATATACACACATATATATACACATTCAATGTATAGGTTTTATATATTTGCCTAGCGCCCATAATTAATTTCGGCCGACGGGCCAAAAATGAAAAATCCCTTCAAGAAATAACAAATCAACATCACATGAATTTCTCAGTCAAACAGGGGAATGTAATAAAGTTAAGAAATTGAACATAACCAATTGAATACCTTTAGAAAAATTGCGAGTAGCAGAAGCAATCTCAGCATAAGTGAACCTAATTAAAGAATGAGTGACAGGTGAAATACTCCTCTCAAGTGATTGAATTTTCCTCCATTTAAGCTCTCTAGACAAAGGATCAGTCAACCCATTATCCAAATTCACCATCAAAACAGTTGCAGAAGAGCATCTGTTATTCACATTCATAGACTCAAGTTCAACCTGAGAACAAAAACTGAACCTAAAAGAAGAATGAACAGAATGTGGCTCAGCATTAATTAACTCAGTACCACAAGCACCTGACTCAGCAAGTAACCAAGCTTTATTATGTTCCAAACTACTGACACTTTTACCCTTATCATTGTTATCCTTGCCGGACCGTCGCCGGAGTCGGGTCGGGTTAAAACAGGCCAACCCGAAATCCCAAATCATTCTGTAAATTAAAGACTTGATTTTTAACTCATGGTCATCAGTATCAGTGTCTAAAGATTGAGTCTTTAAAGGGTATGAACTGTGAATAGGCTCTATAGAGTTAGTATAACTACTTTAGAAACCCCATTTTGTGAGTGGATCTTGAAAAGCAAAAGAAAACTTACAAACCAAAAAAGCAAGAAAAAAAGAAATCAAGAATCAAGAAAAGTGAACAACTTTGCTTGTAGGGAAGGATAGAGTTACTAAAAGAAGAGTAGTGTTGGAGAATAAGGGATCGAATATGTCTAATGAAAAAGTATGGAAAAGTGTGAAGGGATTTTTGATTATATGCTGAAAAAGGGAGAAGGTGAGAATGAAAGAGAAATAGAGAGAAAGAGAAAGATGGTCCCCAGATGAACTAAAATAAGACCGACCCAGTTTAATTTTTTAGTATAAGGCAGTTAATGGCATTATACTAAGAATGAGAAAAATGTGAATTGAGATAAATGCAAGATTCTTGGTGTTAATGCTTAACCAGACAAGCAGAAACCACAAAAGAGATGCTTCTGTCTTAAAGGGGCTTTTCTTTTATTGGGGATTTTGGATAAGTTTTAAACAAATGGAGGAAGAAATTTATTAGGCAGTTTTTTCAGAGGGATAATAAGGTGTAAATGTGAGAGGGAAAGAGGCAAATTAGGGGTTAGTTAATTTGGTGTTGGTGTATTAATTATAATGCAATAATCAAGTTGGAAAATCAGATAGATGATGGATGTAGTTGTTTGGTGACCTTCTCATCCCCCAACTACCTTTCTTGACAGCAGAGCTGCCCTCTCTCTTGTCATTCTACATATTATTCTTGAATCTTGATTTAACTTATTTATACAATAGAGTAGAAAGTGTATATATATTAATGTAATTTAATTTGTTGAAGCATATTGACTATCTTATCTTTTAGGTAGTTCTGAATATAAAAATTACTCTTGTCGAGTTTATGCTCAAGCCGAAAACTGGATAGATCTCGATGTAAAAATTTTGGTGATCAAAATTTGTAATATAATGATAACAAATTGTGATTGGACAGTGCATTGCTAACTAGTTTGGAACAGACTAACGACTGTTTCGAGGGGCTGTTTCGTTTAATAGTTACGTTTAAACATCAAAGTTGTATCGGTTGTGTAATTGATGTGATCAAAACATGGTAAACGTATTAGATTGTACTAACCATGAAGTTTTCACTAATAGCATTTGAGAATTGTTTTCGTACGATACAGTTTATAACGCTTGCTATTCGTTAGCTTAATGTAAGACTCTGGTGAGTATAACGGCGTCGTTCTCTTAAAAATAATCTTAAGAAACGCATAGGAAAAATATTACTTTTAGAAAATGTAAAAATTAAATAATTTTTTCAAGCTAAAAAAATGGATCATGATCAAAATGTCTGCTTGTGTTACTACTCTTTAACTAGCGTTACGTTTGGGTTCAAAGGTAAGGTTGCAAAAGAGTCTTGGATTGAACTTAGTTATTCTCGATATTCTTTGAGAATACAAGTGAATTAAGAAATTTATGGATTTAACTCCTTCTGGCAATACGTAGAAACCTAAGTTATATCTATGAATTCCTAGGCAAAGGACGACGGACAATCAAGGGAACGAGAGCAGGATGGTCAATTAAAACATCATGTTCTTGAACATTGCTAATGATTTGTCAATTTATTTCGAATAATATCATGAGATCTTTAGGCGGCATACTGCCATAATCATAGTTACTATAGGTTATCTAGGGTCTTAATGATATATCGTCCTCCCATGTCAAAAAATCAAGTAATTAATTAATTATGGAAATATGCAATGGTTGTCATATTGTTGATCAATAATAATCAACATTTATATTTTTATTATTATAAATGTGTATTTAGGTCAATCTGACATATCGATTGTTTTATTGAGTATCTATTGCCTCCCACTAGTACAGGTATCGAATAACTCTAATGCACTACAACGCGGGTAGTTCAAGAGAAAAAATCATCTACTAAATTTATTTATTTTTTTATCTCTGCCGAAATTTGAACATTAATTTCTTATGATTTTCACTAACTTGATACTTCTCCAAACAATTGACTACTGGAACCTTTCTCAGCTAGTACTCAAATTATATTACTTAGCACCAAGAAGAAATAAAAATATTAAGGATCATTGAGTTTAAAAAGACGGCTTTCAACAGAATAACATTATAAATGCTTTACTAAAATAAAAGGAGTTAGGAATGCGTATATCTACTTCCCCGAAAATGAAAAGGAAAGGAAGAGAAGCCGTGCAGAGAAGAGTAAGCTACCTAATTAATGTGTGGATTAAGGCAGTTAAGCTGATACCAGTGGAAAATTCCCCAGATGGCTACCATCAGATACATTTCATTACACAGTTCAGGTTATACAAATAATCCATATCAAGTTGTCACGATCCATTTTGGGGTCACGCGGGCACCTACCCTTCCCACCTCGGTAGGCGAACCCTCTCGTTGATTACACATCAATCAAGTAAAGGCGATTCATTTAAATCAATAGGTACTTAGAAATTCAGCGGAAACTTCATAATATATTCAATAAACTCAAGATTTAATAAAATTACAACGATTTAACACATACAGACTCGATCCACTTCCCATGACTTGGTCTAGACTAATACAAGAGCGACTAATGATTTCAGATTACCACTGCATTCTAAGACTCAATCTCCGTCCCGAAATGAAATGGGAGGAGGCCTTCCAGATAAGCACCGCGTATTTCCGCATATGCTTCGATCAATCACCTGAAACAATCTACACCCCAAAAACGGTGCAGCAAGTGCAATATCAGTAGAAACCACGCGTACTGAGTAAGTATCATAGGCCGATAATGGTTAATAACACATATCAGTAAAAGGATTCACAGATAAACATGACAACAACTCAATCAAGTCATACAGCTATCTACCACACATTGTATATCAATACCTTTCACTCTAATAATTCACTAGTCAATCTCCTAACGATCTCGGAACTCACATATCATTAAATCGATCGTTTCAGTCTAGTAGTCAACTCATCGGTAAGACATCCGGCATCTTACATCACATAGAGACCAAACATATAACTAATCTTACGAACGGTCTATGGGATATCTCAACAAGTTCAATCAATAAATCTAGATCCAAGTACACGTCATTGCCTAAGTAAAGCATCTAATCCAAATGTGCCAAGTCTGAAGAAATCATTCTGAATCCAATCATCACAAGTAAACACCAAATTATCTCAAAATCAAGCCATAATGCAATGCAATGCAAGATGTATGGATGCAATGCCATGCCATGCCAATGAGGTGTACACATGTACTCCGGACGAAAATATCGATGTCTCAGTAGCACAACCCAGTGTGACTCGTGAAGTCTAAGTGCCACCCTTCCCGGATCTTTGTCCAATAGACAGATGGGTCCCTGGCTAATTGCTCACAGAGGGAGTCTCACCGGCACCACTCTGGGGGACCCACGGAGTCCATGCACTAACAACGATTCCGGGATAACATCGGAATCGGCCATACAACAACGATACCCGAACATAACCATCGGACATCGGCCTCCTCACAATCACTCAAAAGAGTTTATCAAAATATCAGTTACACTCAATCAATGATACCGGATCATCACCGGATATCGGCCATGCATTATGAATATGAGGGAATGTATGCACTGCAAATATCAACGATTTCGAAATTGAACCTCGAAATCAGCCTTCTCACAATCACTCAAGTAAAAGAGTTTCTCAAATTTCAGTTTCATAGAATCAACGATTCCAGAATGGATCTTCGGACATCGGCCTTTTTACAATCACTCAAATAAGGATCTTATCAGAATTAGTTACTCAATCAACGATACCGGATCATCACCGGGTATCGGCCATGCATCATGAATATGTGAGAATGTGTGCAATGCGTATATCAAGTATCAACAATCAAGTTTAGTATCACAAGTACCAACAATTGGGTACGCCAACAATGTATCATATCACAATACCAACAGTGGGTATACCAACATACCAATATTACAATACCAACAGTGGGTATGCCAATAATATATCTAATCACAATACCAACCGTGGGTATGTCAACAATATATCAATATCACAAATACCACAGTGGGTATGCCAATAATATATATGAACCAAGACGGATAACGAGGTCTAATCTCTGTCAACAACTCATGGCATCAATCCAACACAGTAGTATTATCAAGCACAACACAACGGGGTAGCTAGTTCCAACACACACAACAAGTCAATTTACATTATTACCACTTCTTTAAATCAACCTATTAGTTTAGAATAAGTAATCTCACCTTACACTTACAATCATTTGTCACAACTCTTTTTAGAACTCAATCACAATTGTTGGTGTATTTTATCCTCCCATTTATCCACTAGATTCACTAGTAATCGCATAACACAATAATCCCATATTACGGGAATTTCTCATCATTAGACACAACAATAGGATTCACCCGCTACTTCCAAGTCACATATATCCACCGATATTAACGAAAACCACATCAAACAACCTAAGGAATCTACAGGCCAAAAGCCCAAACACACAAATCACACAACAATACCATCCTAAGATTCCATCCCAAATCTCCAATTCCTATACATGCATTCTCCGTTCCTTGTAATACATAAATATATGAAACTAACCGGAGTCTACCGAAAAGGAAGCCATAACCTACTTGGCAGTCGAACAGGTGCCACGAACCCACACGTTGCCTTGTCTTTCGAAGCGTCTCCAAATAATCAAACTCTATCATATATGAATTCTATGTAAGAAACCATGAATAATGATACCCATATTGGCTACTTTTTATTCGGGTCAAATTCCAACCCTTAATTTAGGAAAAACGGGACTCAAGGGTAAAACGGGAATTTTATGGTCAAAATACCAAATTCAATATCAAAAGGTCAAAACCCTTTACTATAATCATAGGAATACTCGATTAATTCTCAAAATCATCATTTATATGAAACCCCCAAACTGGGTCTAAGAACCCTAACTTTGATTCATGAATTTCAACTCTAGCTTGGAAGATTATTGGTCAACAATCCTAGATATATCATTATCTAGCATAATTAGCAACATTAACACCGCTTATTCATATTCTAGGAAGCCAATTTGATTTTAGAACTCACCTCAAGAAACTCATTTAAAGACCCATTAGATTCTAGATTATGCTAGATGATTAAGAGAGGTTAATGAAACTATAATAAGGTAGGAATGTTACCTTTGGGAAGAAACCACTTGAAAACCCTCAAATTTGACTCCACAAAGCTCTCAAGTCGGAATAGAAATAATGACTAGGATTTTGGGGTTTTAAACTTATAAAACTGCTCGTCGACCGCTGGAGACACCGCCCTAGTGGTACCGCTCCAGCGATCAAGCAGATCGCCCCAGCGGTCTAGTCACAATTGCTCTTCATCGCTCCAGCAGCACCATCACCGCCCCAGTGGTGCCGCGCCGCTGCAGTGGACACCAGCAGCTCAGACACCAGAATTTTTTTCCAAGTTCCACCATTTGATCCGATTTTCCGACTAGTTCCCGAGGCCATCTGCTCACATACCATACATGTAGGCACACTTAAAAACACGCTACGAACGCGCCCGTGGCCTCGGAATTCCCAACGGAGCTTTCGTTGACCGAGTCAACTTTGGGTCAACTCTTTTTCACTTTAAGCCTATATTTCACAAAAGTTGCCCGAATCCCGGTCTAGACACCTCGAGAAGCGTGCCAACGGTTCCCTCGGGTAAAAAATGAGCTAATCACTGCTCAGAAAAGGGCGAAAATACCAAAAAGGCCATAACGACCAAACGGGTCGTTACACAAGTTTAAGAATTTTGTTCACCAAAATAAATTAATAAAACTTTTGTGGTTTCCGGGAGTCTTTTTTAATTTTATTTATATTTTTATCTATACTTCTTGCACTAATACAACTACATCAGTTAGTTCACCATTAATTCTAATGATAAAAATGAGATAAGGATATGTATTAACTATAGTTAATTGATAATAATTTAAAAATGAGATAATAAAGACACATTTCATTTATGCATTGATTATTATACACCTCATTTGGATAAGCTTTTGCCCTTATTTGATGAGTACATTAAGATGATTTTTGGTATGATAAGTGTACAATAATTCTTTCATGAATGAACATCTTTCTAAACGTATAATTTGATCTTAGAGTTCATATATAAGTTTATGCGAATTAACTAGCAAATATAAGAAAATAGATATATCAAAAGGTAGCAACAATAGTATGATAAAGAATAATCTTAAGATAATTTTAAGTGTCCTTGCATGCCTCACATTGGACATTATGTCCTTTTGTTAAATTAAATTAAAGTATTTCATTGGTTGGAGGGGGTGTACGTGAATAATGATGAAATTGGGTCAGTGCACGTGTAACAAATTCGCTAATCAAATTTGGTACCGGCAGAATATCAACATCAGATCTTTCATTGAATAATTTAAGTGATGTTTTATGGGCAAACAATGGAACACGTAGCATTTTTCTTCTGTATGGGACGAATCAATTAGGTATGAACTCTCAAAAACTTATGGAGTACATCTTATTATTAGTTTTTTTAAGACATTATATAAATTAAATATTCCTAATTCTTGCCAGTTGTTAAGTTGTCGTCGCACTAGCGAATGAGATGGTTTTCATCTTTTAATAACTTTTTTTTTTTGCTTAATCTTTTAATAACTTCCTTTCACTGGTGTGCGTACCTTCTTCGAATGAACTCAAAAGTACAGGTTCCGAAACATCTAAAGTTTTGTTTTAGATTTATACTATGTCGTACATCTGGTTTCTTAAATTTTCGGAATAAAGGGTGTATTTTGGTAGTGAAGATTTTTTTTTATATATATTTTTGTAATGTTTGGTTGGTCAAAATATTTTAAAAATATTTTTTTTAGGAAAACACGTTTCTTAAAATGGTTTCACGCTCGTCGTCACCTCCCCACCTCTAACACCCACCCCACCCCTCATAATTTGCTTAGATTAAATATAAATGCTCTTAGAATACTATAATCTACTTACTTACTTAACACCAGAAATAAAAATATAAATCACTTATTTTCCAGAAACATTTTTCGTTTTTTCCTTCATACCAAATGAACCCAAAAGTAATTAACGTCTTTGAAATTAAACAGAAATATTGTAACTCACTTTTTTATAATAAATTAAAATTTATAAAAACCGTATAAAAGAAAAAAGCTTCCAAAATAATAATAGTGTCATATAAGATAAATATGATTAAGTAATTAGAACTCGTTAACTGTGCATACATTGATATGTCTGCTTATAGGAATTTTTTTTCTTTTTTCGAGAAATATTTTGATAACCAAACATGAAAAAATTGATAAATATTTAAAATGTTTTCCTCCGTAACAAAAATGCCCTCAGAGTATAGAGGTTCAATTAAATTAAAACATGTGGATTTATCTAATCTCATCAAATGAAAGAAGAAAACCAACAAAAATAACAGCAATTACGTTTTGGTCCCAAATAAGGTGGGGGAAAAAAATTAGGCGAGCTATGTCATCAAAAGCCCGTTTGGATTGACTTATAAGTTGCTTATAAACTGTTTTCACATTTTTTGAGTGTTTGACTGGTCATCTTAAAGTCATTTTGTGCATAAAATAAGCCCAAAAAAATAACTGAGCCCGTTTGACTTAACTTATCCAAAGCAGCTTTTCACCTTATAAGCAAAAATAAAATAAAAATTAGCCTCCCCCAACTTATTTTAAATCCATCCAAACAGGCTCCAAATGTGGTCAGCCTAATAAACTTATAATAAACTATAGATATGTGAAATACCCTACATGCAACCACAGGTAGTGGACTAGTGGTTTAGATTTGCAAGAGTTGCCAAATCGAAGTACTCCACTAATTATTTCATAAATTAGATAGATTATGAGGCGATAATAATACTACAATACCATATGTTATGGGTTTTAGTTTACGACAGTCTTTGTTTCGTGAAGTGCTAGCTCACCTAATGACATTACAGTTGTGCTAACATCTACTGTTTTTCAATGAATCCCCCATAGCCCTTCATCTCGAATTTTCTCTTCAGTTGACATTCTTTTTTGTTTTATTAGACACATAATACTAATTACGTACAATTATTTCATTTATTTTAAATTATTACAGAGGAGAGGATTGGGGTCCAAATTGACAATAAGAAAAATCACCATATGATCCTTCTCCCCTTCTTCTTTTGCCCTTTTGGTTTTGAATAAGACAGATAGCGTGGAAGTCTCTTAATACAGCTTGACCCCTCGGATTAAACTATTTTTGATCCAATTGTTTGATAAGTCATTTCAGGTTCTAACACACTAAGTCAATAAATGAAGACAAAGACATGAATTTTGTGCTTGAACTCCATATAGTGTATAAGCTAACTCAAGAAATACAAAAGACAGATTAATCCCGAACCATCATGTAAATTATCAACAACAAATCAAGCATGATATAGACAGCTTAAACTTAAATGGATTACAAAAAAAAAATGAATTAAATTTGTCACCTCTATTAATAAAGGATTAATCCCACTAGCTAGCTCCCCTTACGACATACAATCTCAATCACCACCATGCAAGGGAACCCAGCCCATGTGGGGAGCAAAAATGCATAAATGGGAGGATTGCATCCATCTTCCACCACATGCAAAAAAGATACAACAGGGTACATTGTTAACGGTGCGGCCACGTGACAATCAACATCCTACAAGGTTGAACTTACCTGCAGTATTTGTCATGAGATTTTCTTACTTTTGGATAGTAGAGACTTTATTTCCTGTTTTAGAGAATTAGGAGTAATTAATTAGTAGTGGAATGAAATGGATTTGAATAAAATAAAATAGATAAAGATGATTTTTATAGTTTCTAAATTAATCTATCATTAAGTATGGTTAGTTGATCGGCTAATTGGAACTCGCAGTAGTCTATTTAAATGAATGTACGCAGTGTTGTACAGGGACTTGGAGAATTACAGCATTTGATAACTTCCACCTTTTGTGGAAAATTTGAGAATAATGTTAGTTTGTGCAATAACTTGATACTGATCAGTAATCTTCAACTTTATTCTAGTTTCACGTGAAGAGATTTAACTTGCACTTTCATCAAATTGTAAAGATTAGAGAGCTAAACATGCAGATTAATTTTTAGTTTCCAGAAAAGTTAGACACATTAACAAATAGAGGAAGAGAGAGGGAGAGAAATTACTTGTTGGATGATTAACGGACACTGAAGAGCAGAAATCAGAATCATTTCTCCATAAAAAAATAGAAAATAAGTGTAAGTATTCCTTTTGCTCCCAGAACAAATGGATACCAGAAACAAGGTGGACCATGTGCCCTCTACGTACGTTAAGTATTGACTTTATGAAACCTTTGGACGTAATATTCGGTTAAAATTTGAGTAAACATCATGTGTATTTGTTCTATATCACACAAAATATCCAATAATTTTAGTGCATAGTGTTGGTACTAATTCATAATGTTTCTGACGGGAGACATGACATGAGTCTCCTATTCACATTGAGGCAAATTGTCTACTTGCGTATGCCACATCCTGTATCTTAATTAATTACTTCCTCTTTTTTGTAATTCGTTCTATATGACCTGATCAGCAATTGAAAAAGTACAAACAGCTAATTAACAAAAAGGATTTTCGTGTCTTTTTTTATCAGTATTAACTACTCTTTATATATTGCTCTATATATTACTGGGTACAAAAAATGGAAATTTTGTTATAAAAAATTAGTTACCCACGAACGCTTTGCAACCAGGACTACCCACGTAAGAGACAGTCTAATCATCAACCATTCTGATTTCTGCTAAAACCGATCTAATTTTATCGAGATGATGTGCAAGAAATTAGAATATATGCAGCAAGAATCAGTATATATTCTTGGACCTGGTGCATGTTTTGCGCGGATTGCCCTTCTTTTGGGGTGGTCTTTAATTTTCGTCCTTCGCCTAATATCCCAAGATTCTGGGTTCGAATCACAGCTCAATAAAAAAAAAAAGAATTTCGCAAGGCAGAATTTTGTCTAAAACTCTGCCTGAAGCAGGTAAAATTCTGCCTGCAGCCTAACTTTGGCCCGAATAGGCCTAACTTTGCTACAAAACTCTGCCTTCCGACTTATTTTTATTTTTTTGACTGAGTCGGGATTCAAACCCCAACCTCTTAGTATTAGGCGAAGGGCAAAAATTGAAGACCACCAGTTTGAGGGACAAAAATTAAAGACCACCCCAAAGTAAGGCCATTCCTGCGAATTGCCCCATGCAGGATGAGTGGAATCCAGCCCAATTTAATTTTTGGTCTTAAATTTCTAACATTTTTGTGTGCGGATTGGCCTGCAAAGGCATTGGTCTTTAATTTTTGTCCCTCAAATTGGTAGTCTTTAATTTCTGTCCTTCGCTTAATAGTCCGATGTTCTGGTTCGAACCCCAGCTCAGTAAAAAAAAAAAAGATTTCGCAAGGCAGAGGTTTGTAGCAAAGTTAGGTCTATTCGGGCAAAAGTTAGGCCTTAAGGCAGAGGTTTGTCTTAAGGTAATTTTTTACCCAAAAATAGGCCTATTCGGGCAAAAGTTAGGCCTTAAAGCAAGATGTTTGTAAAATTTCAACGAAGTAAAAAAAAAAATGCCTGAAGGCAAAAATCTACCTTAACTCTATCTGAGGTAGAGTTTTGCATGCCTTGCGAATCCAAATTCTACCTTGCGATTTTTTTTGTTTTTTAAATTTTTGACTGAGCGGGAGTTCAAACCTAAAATTTTAGCGAAGAGCAAAAATTAAAGACCACCAATTTGAGGGACAGAAATTAAAGACCAGTGCCCTTTGAAGGGGAATCGTGCAAATGACCCAATTTCTAATTGAAACATTATACATGAGTATTTCTACTTAGCTATTTTAGTAACAGCGAGCACGTAGTATTATTTATTTAGTACACAGTGGACAGTGTCGAATGTAAACTTTTCCAAATATGAGCTGCGAACGAAATCCCTGATGTTCCGTTCATTCCAGTGGGCGTGCCGGAGTGGTTATCGGGCATGACTAGAAATCATGTGGGCTCTGCCCGCGCAGATCCGAATCCTACCGCTCACGTATGTATTTTGGTTTTGCAATATCTCCTTCCATGAGCAATCCAAAATTCTTTAGTTCGAAAATTAAAGAGAAATAAAAAATGCCGCTGTAACAGCGAGCACGTAGTATTATTTATTTAGTACACAGTGGACAGTGTCGAATGTAAACTTTTCCAAATATGAGCTGCGAACGAAATCCCTGATGTTCCGTTCATTCCAGTGGGCGTGCCGGAGTGGTTATCGGGCATGACTAGAAATCATGTGGGCTCTGCCCGCGCAGATCCGAATCCTACCGCTCACGTATGTATTTTGGTTTTGCAATATCTCCTTCCATGAGCAATCCAAAATTCTTTAGTTCGAAAATTAAAGAGAAATAAAAAATGCCGCTAGAAGGAGGGCTTGAACCTCCGACCTTGTGGTTAACAGCCACACGCTCTAACCAACTGAGCTATTCCAGCTCTTTGTTATTGTTCATCCATTCGTTTAGCCTCGTACTTGTTTAATTGAACTCGTTGATTCCGCGCTGCATCCGATGGTACGTGATACAAAAACCAAAAGGCTGACAGCAATATGTCTATTATAGTACTCCAAAAAGAGTTGACAGAAGGCAGTTTCAGGACTCGTCTGGGGCGGAGCACTGGCAAAACGCCTCGGAGTTCACGTGCGGGGCTTAGTTTCTGTGAGACTAGCGTCCTAAACGCCCGACTGTTCGCCCTAAACACGCTTCGCCTAACAGTTCTCACACAAATTATATGTTAAATTCCTTAGTTAAAATCATTGACCCTTATAATTCTTTAACAAATGAATGATACTTAATATTTTTTCATCTATAGAAATAAGAAGATCGGGTTTAACTCAATTAACAAGTCGTAGTACTGCATATTTACTGTTTGAGAACATCATGAGGGTGAATATTATTTTATATTTCTCTTAAGATACATAACCGAATCATACATTTTCACTTGTCATTGGTCTTTTGGCGAATGTATCAAAATTATCATATTTTATTATTTCGCTATTTGAAAGTAATTTTATTTTTATTCATAAAGGAGTTACATTTTAATTATAATACTGATAAAGTTTATTGATTACTTGCTTATAGGGAGAAAAAATGAATAGTATGATAGTAATATTGTTTTGAGAAATTGTAATTTTTCATTGTTTGAAAGTTAAGATGTTAGGGTTGATTTGAATTTCATAATAGCTTTTATTTCATTGTATTATTTATTCTCATAAAGTTATGTTATATATAATTACAAGTTGTACGTAGCGTATAATGGATTGCTTTGATACAATAAATATATATATATATATATATCATTTATTTACAATTTTCTTTTATTTTTTTAAAATGTAACTTTACCTATTTAAAAATATTTATTGTAATTGTATCATTTTATGAAATACTAAAAGTTAAATATTCATGGGGCTTACGCCTCACCTAGGCATATGTAAAACACCTCGCCTCACGCCCCCGCCTTTTAAGACACTGATTATAGTAATACCTTCGCAATTAATGGCATACCGCAATCATTGTCCGAGCTAGCATTGGATAATTTGGAGACGCTTGATGAGCAGAGAAGCAAGAAAAAAGAGAAAATCAACAAAAAAACTTGTATCTTAAAATCATATTCTAATTCATTTTCTTAAGTTGATTGACATGAAAGCAAGTATTGGTTGGTAGCTGAAAAGAATATACTCTAAACTTTTTAAAATTGGTTGAGATGAAAACAAGTATCAATTGGTTGCAGCGGAAGATAGATAAAATTAACACTAATGTTCATCTATAAGATGCAAGTAAATGAAAATTACTAATACGTGAAAATCAACTTGGAGTTTTAATTTTACATACTAACAACTCAAAGATTTTCCTAGTATCGATGTAATCTTTACCTATTAAAATATGTTATTGACTTTTCTTTCTAAGTTATCACATTAAATTTACACTATCAATAAATATTCAACTTATGTAATTGTTTAGACGCACCGTGAATTCAACGTAAATTTTAATGGCCAACTTTAGGATAAACGGGCGCAATCATGCTCGCAAGTTTTCAAAGTTAAAAATTATAATCTAACTCAAATTCATATTCAATAAATGCGACTTATAAATCACATTTGACAAGTGCACTTTGGAAAGGCGTCAAACTCGGTTGACATTCGCCAAACACAATTTATAAATGGGTTAATCAATTGCGACTTATAAACTATATTGAGAAAATGATAAATGGTCCTTAATGTATGGGGTTGGACTATTTTAGTATTTCATATATACCACGTGATTGAAATAGTCCTTAATGTATGGGAAAAGTGATTATTTTAGTCCTTTATATATATTACGTAACCGATAGCCTTTAATGTATGAAAAAAATGATCAGTTTAGTCCTTCGTATATACCATGTAATCGAGATAGTCCTTAATGTATAGAAAAAATGATCCATTTAGTCCTAAACCTTAAAAGTAACAGTACAGGTAAAAAGCGGTTAAGTTTAACCAGCAACATAACTGATGTGAGAGAAGAAAAACCTGCCCTTTCCCTCTTACTACCACTGTGTGCGCCTGCAACAATGGAGTATACATTTTTTTTTGCTTTCCTTGAAACACAGTTTTATTTTTATAGAGCTCACGTGAGCTTCACTCTGATTATTGGTATGAGAGTTTCAATTGAAGGTAACAAAAATAGACCATTCTTCTCATCATATAAGATTCGATTATGGCCAACAGGTATTGCTCCCATTTTTTATGTTTTCTACAGGTCACGTGAATTACGTTTTTGGTTAAACTTAATAAAAAAAATTCACGTGAATTAAACTTGAATGATCACGTTTTTCATACATTAAGGATTATTTGGATATATATGAAGGAGTGAATTGATCACTTTTTTCATACATTAAGAACTATTCGTTACGTGATATATATGAGGGACTATAGTAATCACTTTTTCCATACATAAGGACTATTTCGATCACGTGGTCTATATCAAGGACTAAAAAACAGTCCAACCCCTGTAGCCATTTTGATCATTTTCTAAAACTATATCCCATCTGGCAAATGGAACTGATGCATTCAAATCCAAATTACAAATCCCATTTGGCAAATGGAACTGATGCATTCAAATCCAAATTACAAATCCCATCTGGCAAATGGAACTGATACATTCAAATACAAATTACAAATCCCATCTGGCAAATGGAACTGATGCATTCAAATCCAAATTACAAATCCCATCTGGCAAATGGCAAATGGAACTCATGCATTCAAATCCAAATTACTTACCCTTCCCAATGATTACATGCATCCAAAATCCCAATTTGGAGTCTACTGAATACAAATCAGCAAAGTAACAGACACAACAATGAGAAGCAGAAAAAACGTGAATTGTTGCTATATATATTTCAGTGGGCATCTTCATTTTCATTTACTTAACCCTAAACAACTCAGGAAACACCGAAATCTACTCAACCATGTCGATCAATTCTGCGACTCAAAGCTCTGCACAGCACAACAGAATGGTTGAAGATCTGACAAATCAATGTAAGTTTTTTTAATTTTCTGTTTTGTTGACAAGTGCTGGTAAAGATAACATCTTTTGTTATGGTTTAGCTGTTTGGTCTCTGTATCTGTAGTAAAACCTACCAACCTAGAAATTATTAATTGTTTTTTCTAACTTGGGAGGTGATAAAAATTGAGCTTTTGTGATACCTCATTTTTGCAACTATACAGGATCACTTGTGTGTCTGTAGTTTGTTAAGTGTGGATGTTCTTCAAGAGTTGCATTAAAACAATGAGATCTTTTTGTTCCCAATTCTTACCTTAAGGGGAAAAAATACTTTTGATAAGCAGTAGAGAAGCAACCATCACCATCGATCTTTGCTCTGGTATCTGGTGTTAAGAATTCACTGATGCTACTAATCCAAATTCGTGTAGGTTAGGCCCACTTAGGGGGTGGAGCTCTTCCTACCGATATGTTCTCACTTCCTAGGGGTCGAACCCCAAACCACTAGGCGACAGTAAAGGTATTCCAACCATCACACCATATCCCTTGAATGGGTTACAAAGGAAATGAACTGATTAGAAGCCTAGGGTGCTGAATAAGTAGGATGACGCATCCTAACCTCTACTCCCTGGAAGGTTTTTGCTGTTTTCCGCTAAAGAATTATTTGAAGAATTAGCGCATTATTTATTTGTTTTTTACTCACGTATATAGGTGTGTGCTAGTGTATATATCATGAAGTATGTAGTAGGTTTCCAAATAAGTTCTCTCTTTTCAGAAAGTTAATTATGCACATGTTTTGAATGGAAAGGACCGTTCAAATCTTGTTGTTTCGCCTTTTTTTATACTTAAAAGACAGCAGACAACAAATGCTTTTGGTTAACTTGTTTGAAACTCTTGGAGCATAATGTGTTTATGATACTAACTCTGACTTATTACTTGTCATTTCTTGTTGTAGATGTTTATGAGCCCCACATGCTAAAGAATCGCCTACAAGAGTATACCCAACGATCATCCCTAGATTTTCCTGTTTATCAGACTTTTAATTTAGGCTCACCCAACAATCATCCCTAGATTTTCCTATTTATCAGACTTTCAATTTAGGCTCTCCGCATGCACCCCTCTTTAGATCAAGTGTTTTCGTTGATGGGCCTTGGTATACCTCTCCTGGCACATTTTCACATCTAAAGACTACAGAGAAGGAAGCTGCGAGAGTTGCCTTGATTAGCATGAAAGAGAAGATGAAACGTGACAGATGACCTCTCATTCCTGAGGTATGTTGTATTATCGCAAAATAATATATTTATAACGTTTAGTTTTATAAGCGTCTAAATAACTTATATCTTTGTAGTGAGGTGTTTTCTCATTCCTGGTTCATCGTTTGTATATTTCTCAAAATCTAAATCTTAGGCTCCAAAGATCAGTTAATCAAAGTCTGTTTCTCTCTTTTCTCATATTACTAATACTGTTTTTACCTGGTGTACTTTGTCTAGGATACTGTGTTTTGCAAGTCCATCATGAATGAGTGTGCCGTCAAAATGAACCTAAAGAAACCTACTTATCAGACTGTTCAATTTGGGGTGGTGCCTGCTGTTTTCAAATCTATATCGGTCTTCAACGGTATTCATTATAGGGGAGAAACTGGGAAAAACAAGAAAGAAGCTGAACAGCTGGCAGCTCGAGCAGCGGTTATGTCTATCTTAGGTCAACAACCTTCTCCCATAACCCCTTCTGGAAAAGGAAGGGGATCTCAATATCTAATTTTCACGTGTTTGTTTGTAGCATAGTGTTAACTTTTCATCACTTCTTTTGCAGACTCTAATTCTGGAACCGTGATGTTGGACATCATCAAGTCTAAGCGCAAGCTTTACGCTGCACTAGGTAAAGTTCAGGATACAGGTGATGTTAATGCTGGTTTCATGCCTACAGAACTTGGCCGTCCAGTTCATTTGGAGAAAAGGAAAGAAGTTGAAGTTATCGAAGGTGCTAGGGAAAATTCTAACGCTGGACTTTTAGCATATCATTTGGACAACCTATTGAGGCACCAAATCAGTTTCATGCATTTAAAATACCAAAATCAGGATCTTCACCAGTGGAAGTGGCCCCTCGCATAGGATTTGTGCCCCCGGTCCTGGATCCATCTTTGCTTTGGTCGACTTCTGAACAGAAAAAGGGAAACAAGAAAAGAGTATGGAAAGATGTGCAAGCTGACCCTCAGTAAGTTTTCAAACTTGTTAGAATGTATCTATATTTGTTATACATGTCCAGGTAATTGTATAATAAGTAAACATAGAATGCTTTTAAAGGTTGTGCCTTTTTTAGGAAACAGTTTTGTTTCATGGAACTTAAAGTCCTGTATAAGATGTCCGTTCTACGTTCACAACGAATTAAATAAGTGCTCTATTCATTTTTTTTCTTTTCAGTCTATATCCCTCCCTTTCCCTTCATGGGTTACTAAACCTATGTGTTTGCCTCCCAGTATTACATTCTCCCATGCCCTTTGGTCATTATAATTTCTTCTCAACTCTAGCAAATTGGTTTTGATCAAACATACCTTATCAAGTCGTAAGTCTATTAGTAGACCATATTATAAATATCTTATCGAGATGAACACAACAATAAAAATCTTGTCCTCAGATTCTTGCAAACACACGATAGTGCATTTGTTCCTTCCTGCACCATCAATCATGTATGGTTGATGTAAACTAATTTCTCAATTTAGCTATCTATGTTAGTTGACCTGTTTAGCAGTCTACATTAAGTTAGCAATTATGTCAGCCAA
The DNA here is from genome assembly GCF_019175385.1 of Lycium barbarum. Taxonomy (NCBI): domain Eukaryota; kingdom Viridiplantae; phylum Streptophyta; class Magnoliopsida; order Solanales; family Solanaceae; genus Lycium; species Lycium barbarum. Next base: position 95,113,817 of record NC_083348.1, on the reverse strand, counting down.
CCTTTCTAATTAGTTGTCCATGTAGTCTATGACACATTAAAGCAGCGTATTGTTCATGTAGCAGTACGCACCACACATTCCAGTACTTAGTGCCCAAGCATGTAATCATGTCTTCTATAATAATAATGTTAGTATCTGGAAAATATGGTAGTTGGTTCTATGTATTATTCCGATTTTTTTTTTTTTTGCAGTCTAATTTGTTAAATTTACTCTGAGATTCCTGAATCCAATATATGTATGACAAGTTTAGAACATAATTATATTATTTCTATAACTATGCTGCTTGCACGCAGTTTGGCTATTCTACCGGGTACTTGCTACCTTCCACTTATACATGTACCGGATAATTCTGTCCACTAGGGCATAGGCAGACGGGAAGAAGTTACCTAGTGTTTTGACCACTAGGCCACACATCCTTGAGTGCAGTTCCAGACTTACTTATGCACGGAGTGGTAGAATGTGTTTAGATTTGTTATATATTTTTTGTTAATATGATAGATTCTTCGCTCATGTTGTTTCATATGGTATTCGTCTGAACATGGGGTTTATTATGTTAATTTTCTTTGTTAATGACAGTGAAAAAATATCAAAATAATAATTGGAAAATTATTTAGATATAGAAAACATCTCTTCAAAGTTTTGAATTTAAATAGTATAATGAATTTGATTCCTTAAAAGTAGTGAAAGTAGTATAGAAATGGAATGGTTTCAGATATTATACAGCATGCCAAATTGGAAAGAATATAAATAATTGGAACAGCGAGAGTACTATAAGGGAATATTTATAGTACTCTCAAATTTCCTTATCAAAAGAGTACTATAAGGGAATATTCTCAACTTTCATGCTATAACTAATAATTCTACAAATTAGAGAACTTCTCTTATTTTATGTAGTCTAAAGTCCTATATAAGGAAGCCTTCCTATCTCTTGTTTTAATGAAAATATAATTAGTGGTTTCTCTCTTTTGTTCTCTTGTTTCACATTTATTTAGATGCATGGAACAAATTTCTCGTGCATGTGATGTTTTCATGTGCTCCCATGCTTTGTTTACAGCAGGAACCAATTTTAATACATGCTTTTACGTAGTAATGCCAATTAACAAGCAAGTCTTTTACCTAGTACTGGATGGCTTCTTGGCCTTGTTCATGTGGTTCTGGTGTTTTTTTTTGTCTACCTTTTGCGCATTATTAGTCACTATTATGATACTTATCTATTTTTTGCTGCCCACAACTGTTTTTTTTTCCTTCTATACGGAAGTTTCTCTTCTGCAGTTTTTAGTACTTTTAATATTTTCCTATACAAGAACTACTACAAGGCCCTCTTTTATGTTTAAATAATCAATTTTTTCAAAAGGTTAATGCAATAAAAAATTTAACTTCTTGCTTGAAATTATGCCCAGTCGAGGAGGGCACAAGAAGTTGGTAATTAGTACAAATGTTAATTTGCTTAAAGCTCGGATCACGTTTTCCTTGGAACTAAATTCTAGTCACTTGTCGCACTTAATTTGCAATTTTTTGGATAAATATATTGCATTTTTAAGCTTAAGGTTGCTACTTGAGAGTTTCTGCTTGTTATGAGGTTTTCAGCTTTGACTTCTTCATGGAATATATTTAGTGCTTTGCTTCTTGTCTTCAAGAGAACCTACTGTCATCAGTGACAATATACACTGTAGCAGGGACTACAATATTCTGAACTCAGAGATCTCTATCAACTGATTTATCTGTGTGGCTAATTCACTCTCTCCATCTCTCACTACACACTGATTAAACTACTGAATCATATAAATCTCACTCCTAGATAGCAAACGATATTATGAGTTTTTCTGTAAATGATAGTCCTAGCACTTCATTTATATTTAGCAACCCAAGTATTCTTCAAGTTGTCTTCGTGTTCACAATCACCACATGTTTTTTTTCTAGCAACTCTCTGTATGGTTTCATTTGCTTAATCAACAGATTCTCTTACGTATGCAGGGTGCCTGCTGCTACTTTGCCATGGGCTCAAGTTACTCCCTACTCCATGGAGCAGTGAGTTTCTTAGGCAGTCATTTTGTCAAAGGTAAAGGAACTTCATGAACCTTGTTTAAATTCTGTTAAAACCATGAAAGCCAATTATGTTAGCTTTGATTAATGCATCTGTTTGAATACCTTGCAGGTTTCAAGCTGCTGCAATCACATGAATTGAGTCCTGTGTTTGTTATCATAAAGGCATAAATGTTTGTTATCTTATATAAGTTGTTGCTTCTTGTAGTAAGTTGGAATGGACAGCGTCTGTCTTGTTAAAGACATTGCAACTTTTGCTATAGTTGTGGATAGTTTCTTTATGGTTTAGTAAAATACTCGTGACTTTCCAGTTTTTGGTATACTTGTTACTTCCTATGGCATTTTCTTGCGCTATTGGCTCTAATGCTAAAACGTGAAAATGGATTTTACAAATGCAAGGAAGTAGCTCATTTAGTAGAGTGAAGACTATTGAGATTTTTTTGGTAATAAACTGTAAAATATTACCATAAGTAACAAAAAGATTACACCTAAAGAGCACTTGAGAAAATAATGCCACCTTCCAGGAAGGGCGCATCATTTCCTAAGCCTCCAGAAGAGAAAAACCAACTAATTATAAAATCTTTGCAGAAAGAAACTACATCTAATTACTCTCTTCGAGCCTCTCACGTGATCTAGCCTGCCCTTTATCTCTTTTTTAATCTGCGCAGCAACCAACTCATTATTTACACATGTTTCCTTGAAAACCTTCCAGTTTCTTGCCTTTGAAGTATGGTAAATCAAAGCTCCCCGTACAGCTGCCAATATTTCCTTTTTGAATTGCTTCCAATGCCTTTCTTTGATCCACTTTAGACATTGAATCACTCCCTTCTCTGATCTGCAGCTTAATACCTGTCCAGGTTTCCAGCTTATTCTTTAGCTCTGCAGTCCATCTACACTCAAAGAACAAATGGTCCTGAGTTTCCTCCTTATCATCATCGCATAGACAGCACACAGTAGAATCAGTTGGAATATTATAAGCAATGTTGACGACATCAATACAATCAGAGGATCAGTGTTTCTTACCTCTAGTGCGTGTTTGTGATGCCATAGAGTTGCACCATGTCTTTGTTTACTCTTCAAGTTTGTGATTTCACGTTGCAACTAAAGATTATCTTCATGTTGTTTTCCTGATAACTTTCCTGCATTCATGTATTTTTTGCTAAAAAATAGATTCTATGATTAAGGTAACTAATTCTCTAACGGTGTTTAAATGTATCATTTGCATAGTATGAAGCTGCAAATAATAAGTTTAAGTTTCCAACTTCTAACTATCTATAAATTTCTTTGAACATTCTAGCATATCTTTTGTGCTTTGTTATTTTTTTATTGTACAACATGTCCATGCGACCTTCTATGCAGTGTTTCATGGGGGTATGTTTACTATGCTGCATTTGGATTACATATTATCTTCTTTGTTCTTTTGTTCCTTTGTTGCAGTGGTGTAATGAAATGTAGTAGTCAAGAGTGAAAGAAAAGAAGAAACTATGCCAAAAAGGGACATCTTTTCATACATGATGCAAGCCAATATTCATCAAGACCTTGCATACAAAGAGTTCAAAGGTCTTTCATCAAGTCTATATTTTGAATGCTTAGAGGGTGCATGGAATGAAAGCTTGAAGCCCAAAAACATGCTAAAATAGAAGGACAAGACTCCACTTAGCAGAATACTTGGAGGAGAAAGAGGCCATTCTTAAAACACAAGCCATCATGCCTAACGAACTAAGAAGACCCTTATTTAATCAAGGGTAGTTTTGTACTAATAATTATTAGTCCTCTTAGCCTTCACCTAAGTCTAGTTTAAATACTACACTTATCATTTCATTAGGGTTAGATTATTTTGATGAACTTTGAGTTTACTCTTGTGAGAGAGTTGGGTCTATGGCATTTATTGTTAAACAATTTGATGAGATTGCTTGCTTGGGGAATCATTTCTCTTGAGGATTAGCTAAAGAGATTACTTGCTTGAGAGTTTTCTAAGAGAATAGGTGCCTTTTTGGATTATTATTTTTTTGAAAATGTTTTTTCATTATGTATTATTCAAATCAAACGCAAATAAATCGGTAATGAGTGACAGAGGAGAAGTATTCCACTCCATCGAACCAGACATAGAAGTAGATGCTCTAGCAAGACATTGAGCAACTTGATTGCTGATTTCTTAACAGACGACAAAGAGAAAAACGGCAACTCTATGAGAAAAGTTTTACAATAAAAAACTAAAGCATCAAAATAAGAGTAGTTCACCAAATCTCCTTCCACAGCTTGCCTCACGAGTAGATTATAAGTTTTCACAATAAGTCTCGTTGTACTGAATCACTACTTAACCAAGAGCCTCGTACACTCCTATGATCTCACGGCCGAGGGAATATTGTTTTCCAGCGATGAACCCAAGTGATCACGTAACTCTATGCCTACCCCCGCCAAGCCTGTATGGATATTGTAAGAGACATCGCTATTACATTTGATTGTGGAAAGCGGAGGCAATTCCCATTTAGTAGTCATAGTATTCACTGTAATAGTAGCCATCTCGTCCCGCAAATTGGAATTCCTCCATACCTCCAATTCGGTACAAAATAGTAGTGGGCACACTTTTCTTATTATTCCAGCATAGATTATTTCTCACTTCCCACAAGCTCCACAAAATCATGACAGCTTCGTCCATTCCTGTTTTATCATTCCTCATTCTCAGCTCCTCAAACCACTCCATAAAGTTCCTTTTGATTGAATCCAACATTGCTTTGCAAAATGATATTCTACCAAGCAATGTTTTACGGTCTCTGGTACTTGCAAACATCGATGGCAGATTGAACACATTTCTTCTTCAAAAGGCTCTCACATGTAGAAAAAAAATTCTCAAGGCTCTCCAAATAAAGTTAAGCACTTTAGGAGGTAATGAAAGGCTCCCAACGAACTTCCAAAGTTGTTGGTGCTGTTGGTTCGGTGCAATATTTTTTACTATAATAGAGACGATATCCACTCTTCACGGAATATAATCCTTTGCTATCCCATCTCCACATCCATGTATCTCCTCGGGGCCTACTTGTCACGACCCATCTAGGGGCCGCGACGGGTACCCGGGGCTAACCACCGAGCACCGCTCGTTCTATCTCTCACCATGCTCATTTAGCTCTTTTATCACATTTATACTCAAATTGTAGTAAAATCATATTTCATATGGAAACGTAAATAGTTTTATATACATATGCCTCTCGGCCATCAAAATAATATATATAATAACCTCTCGTGAGACCATCTAACCCACACTGCGTATCTACGAGCCTCTACTGGAGTGCTAAACATTAGGACGGGACAAGACCCCGTCATGCCCCAAAATACATATACACGAATATACACAAAAGAATCATCATAAGCACCTCCGAACAATAGAGTGCTCTCAATCAGCTACTAGCTTCTACGAATCAGGATCAAGCTCTCCTCCCTACGGGCATGAACACAGCGTCCAAAGAAAACGGACGTCAGTACGAGCATTGTACTGAGTATAAGAGGCATAAACAATAAAATAAGACAATGGTATAAAGGAAATGTCAATATGAAACATTTGTGTCTGACTGTCAAATATAAAAGGAATAATGCATACTGTCTTGCTCATACTCATCGTCATATCATATATGCATAAAAGTATAAGTTGCTCATCCATATAGGTACGGTGTGATACTATATAAGCTGCCCGTCCATATCGGATCGGTGTGATAATTATAACATTAGCCTGCGTCCAGGCCTCCCGCGTCCGGGGTATCATCTCATGCTGCCCACTAGTGGTGTCTGCCCATGCCATCTGGCCATGGTGTATACGCAGCCCGCCTTAGCGGTGACTGCCCGGCCATATAGGCGCGGTGTTATATCATCATCATACATGCTCATCATAATATGCTTATCATAATATACTTATCATAGTATATGCATAGGGCTCAAGAACAACTACACTTTTTCGGGGTGACGTAAGGTCGTGATCCCCCGATTTCATTATGGAGTATTCTTTGACATTCTGCCTCACCTTGAAGGAACTAACATATAAGGTGAGTGTGAGCAATAAATGACATCATTATCATTATAGGATCATCATATCATACATTTTAGAATCTTTATACTTTAACTCATCACCATCATTATAGGGCTCATAACATGTCTCTTATCTTATATAGCTATTCATAGACGTAGGCTTTTAACTTTCTGGAATATAGGAACTCATGAAGAGGAAAGAGAGTCATGCTATAGGATTCATGCCATTAGAAAGAAAGGACTAGCCTCACATACCTTTGACGTTTAACCAAGCTATCACTTGCTTGTTCTCCTTTGATATCACATTTCTACCTTCAAGAGAGAATTCGCGCTAACGTTAGTTAATCGTCTATAAGAACGCGCAACCATTCTAGGGAAAAATTGGGCAACATTTCCTTTGTTTATACTATTTTTCCCATATTCTATATCAACTCCCAAACGCTCATATCACATTCACAATATGATAGACAACACTCATCATTCATTTACAATATCCGTATTTCACAATTTGTCTTCAATTTCTCCATAATCATGGCCATGGTTCATTGTTGCATTTTCTCACATAGGATACTTATTCCATGTTCTAAATGTCACTCATAACATTTTTATAATCACAAATTATCAATGATCATGGCTTAATTCAAACCTTTACTCAACAATGCTACTATTCACACTTTCATGACGCATTTCTTACATCTTTCTATAATCCAAGTGTTTCAACTCTTCCATATCCTAAATAACATGTAAATGCCATAAAACTTACCTTAGATGTTGTAGGAACAAGCCTCGAGTGGTATTACTCTTCTTGCACCAAAACCCTAGTTTACTTCTCTTGAAATTTCTTAACTTGGATGAACTTTGATGAGTTTCATACACTTGATTCACTTGGATTCTTGATATTGATCTTTGATTTCCTTTGTTTTCTTGTAGATGAAGAGTGGAGAATATTCTAGAGGTTTCTAGGGAGAAGTATCGTGGAAATGAAATGAATTAATGAGCTTGGGTCTCCTTTTTAATGACTTAAAATCTAATCCGAAATGAACAGTAGTTGAAGTGCACAGTGGTCGTAAACCCAGTTTACGGTCCGTATTCTGCGAGCGTATTTAAGCATAACAGAACCAAAAAGTCAGGCTGAGGATGTTATACCCTATTTTAACCGGGGTCAAAATAGTTTACAACATCCGGGTAATTTCGGGGTTATTTAAAGTTAGGAGTCGCCACCTAATTATTTAAGGTGAATTAGAACACCTAAAGTTAATTAAAGTTATTTATCTAAAGTCAACTCTATTTTAAAGTCTACGAAACCAAATGATTCTAGGTACGGGTTCAACTAACCTAGAGGGAAGGTATTAAGCATCCTTTAAATTCCATTAATAATGGTTAACCGACCAAACTCAAATTTAATTAGGTCTAAGAATGTAGATGTAATATTTTATAATATTTAAGAAGATATTTTTATAAGCATTGCTAAGGTTATAATAGAAATATAAACATGCTATTTTAAATAAAATTTGTAGAAAATAATGATGTGCATAAAAAAAAACTTAATTATAAATAAACCAAAAGAAGCGGGATGTGTAACGTTTACGTGTATTTGGAGAAAGTAGGTTATGCCGACTAACAAATTTAAAAGCGTTATTGTAAGATTAATATCGATAAAGTTTAAAGTTTTTATAGAAAGACTATTAGTTCAATATAAGGGTTGTTTTAACAAATACATGTTTTAAGTGTTAAAAGAGCTAAAGTGAAGAAATTATCCACAAAACTAGTTTGTCTTTTTATTTCTCAAATAAGTTAACGTTTGTATAAAAATTTGTAATGTTCTAAATTTCTAAAATAGTAAGAGTGAATCTTGATTCTTTTAACTCAAAATATGTAATCATGCTATTTTGAAAATCAATTGTTCTAATAAGAAATAAATGTTATAGATACTATGAATAATTTAACATAAAAAGGGAATGAGACTTATGAACTAATTGTTAGTTTCTCTTTTAAATTAACTACCCATCATACCAACCCCCTAATTCCACTAAAATTCATTCTAACTAAGAAAAACAAACCAAGTAAAGTATTAGTTGTACAATATAACTTAAATGCACGAAATAAGGATCAAGTAAAATTAAATGGGCTCAGCCCGTTTTCTGGAACTGCTGCGGTCCGTTTACTGTTAGGCTTCAGCCCCGTGATTTTTAGACTGCTGCGGGCAGAACTGGACAGAGAAGATAGATTGCGTTGGGCTTTTAGCCCAACACCAAATACGGGAGAAGAGTGAATCCCTGTGACTCGTATGCGGTGGTCATGCAAAAGGAAAAGAAAAGGAATTAGTGCGATGGTATAATTTCTATGATATACATAATCATCATATATGGGAAACTTAAAGATGATTAACATGTACAAAAGACATATTCAGCCCCAAAACAAAGCTCACTGCCGAACTGATGACATATGTGCATGTGTAGAAAAATAGATTTTGAAAAAAAAAAAAAATATATATATATATATATAGATGAAGAAAATTAACAATACACTTTTTCAGAGTGGGCTCTTCACTTCTTTTCGCAAAAAAAATTAAATTGAAAACGATACATTAATTTTCATAAACTAATTACTGTTCTGCATAAGATAAAAAAGTAACACTACTACCAATCCAATGGGCAGTAAGGCACAATACCAACAAAACAATTAGAGGAAAACCAGTACAGAGCCAAAATCATGTCCAAGCAACCAAAAGAAACAAATAAAAGCAGAGCAGTTTCAGTTTCCAACATAAATGACTCGTGTATATACCGGGTATACTCTCATGTATACATCCTAATGTATGCATGATGTTTCCCATTCGTATAGTAAGCAACTGCCAGTTCTTATCATACCGATACAGATCAAAAGAAAAGGTTTATCAGAAAGTAAGGAGATTTACAGTTTTGGGAAAATGCTAATATTACGTTTGTCATAGACAAGAAAGCTACACAACTAAGCAAACACATAATTCATAAAAGAAGTTTTAAACCACTTTTAGATATAGCAAGACCAAGGCATAGTCTTTGTTTGTTATGGTCTGTTTAGTTTCCAGTATAATAGGCATAAGGAATTTAGAGGGTATCCAATGTAAACACATTCATGAAAATATGACAATGTACAATATAGGTAGATCAAAAACCAGCATAAGAAGGATACTAGACTGCTTCTTACATGAGAACAAGAAGACAAGAGTTGGAATGTTATCAAATACTTAACTCTCTAATCCGAACCGAAAGCATCGAGTAATTCTTATTAATTTATAACTAAACTAAATCTCAAAGCAAACAAACCAAACTTGATCAGAGTACGTGAAAGGAGACTACTGTCTATTCTAAGTTCGAAATCGCACTCGTAATCTCAATTAACAAACTCACTCTATAACTGAAACTTTGCCTCTTCCTCAAACAGAATCTCAGAACAAAAAAGAACCAAATCGATATTCAACTTAGAATTCTCTAAACTCTTGATAGTTATCAATCTTAATCGAGCATCTCTAAGTCTAAATCAAAACCAAGACGCATGGCTAAACAACTTAGATTAAGGTTAACTTAAATTAATGAATCAAAACTTTCAAACCTAAAGCCGAAAATCAGCCCAACCAACATGCCATAATAAAGATGTCATAACAGCAACTCAATCACATTTTTTAGTCGTGATTTCAACCAAACTAGTAAATAACACATATTTCATTCGGAATTTCAACCGTATAAAACAACAAAAATAAGAACGACCATTTTTAGGCTAATAACAGTAAAAAAAAAAAAAATCAAGGGAAAATGAGAAGTGATTTTACACTAGAAAAGATCTGATTCATGATTTTATCTCAAACAGCAAATTCATTACACTAACAGTATCAGAAACAGAGAAAAGATTGAAGCTTCAAGTTTACCGACCTTTTGTAGGTGCAGTGAACGGGGTGTCGACGTCTCCGATCTACACTCGACTCCAAAGTAACAGTCGAATTGATAAGAGTGAATCACTTAATATATCAAAAATGTTCTGAGATATAGTGACTAAAATGTATAAAAAATGGGGGTTTAGGCGGCTAAAAAGAACTCCCCTTTTCCTCTGTTTTCAAGATGTATTTATAGTAGATCAGTGCTAGGGCGTGAAGAGAGAGGGAGAGGAGACGAGAGGAAGAGAGTGTGCACGAGAATGGGGTGGCAAAGTGTGTCATGGTGAAAGGGGGTGGATCAGTCATCCATAAGTGGAAGGGAAAGAGGAGAGAGGCGGAGGAAAAGAGAAAGAGAGAGAACGGCGTTGTTGCTGAAGAGATTAGGTATTAGAGTGAAGTTGATGAAATGAAATGAAGTGGACCGGGTCGGGTAAGGTATTGGGCTGGACTGGGCTGGTCGGGTAACAAATGGTAATGGGCTGGTCTGTTGGGTTGATTTGTTTCAATAGATAATGGACTGGTTATTTGGGATCAAATGTTAAAATATGGGTTCTTCTTTCTTTATTTTAATTATTTTTGGGCTTCTAATTTAACAACTAGCACAATATATATTATGTGAAGACAAATAATAATTAGTATGTAGAAAGTAAAGGATTTAATAAAGTAAAATTAATTTAACGAGTACAAATCCTAAAATGAAACAATGACGAACCATTTAAAATTTGTGATAGAGTAATAATAGTAACGTTGATAGTAAAAAAGTGAAAGTGAAAATAACGATATTAATAGTAGTAGAAAATAAAAAATAGTGGTGAAAATAAAGTATTTAGTTCGTTAATAATTTTAGAAGCCCAAGGAAATAAATTGAAAAGGAGGGACGAAATTGGGTGTCAACAGAGGACATGGTGGTTTACGACTCAGTTTACGGGCCGTATTTCAAGTCGTTTTTAACCATTCAAGTCTTTGGCAGAAAGTTGAAGTTTTGTAAGTTGAAATACGACATGGCAGTTTACGGCCCGTAAACTACTTTACGGTCCGTATTTCATTTTACGATCAACTAGGCCGAAGTGCAAATCTGCAACTTTCACGTCTTCAGAACCTATAATTAGTCATTGTGGAGTATAACCTATCTCTTATTCCCATTGCCTTTGAAATCTTACTTAGGGTCATCAAACGTCATTCCCTCCTGATTAAAACATCGTATACTCGTATTCTTCGTTAGTCTATTCGCTGTACGAGATTGGAAATTTCCGAGATGTCACACTACTATTCAAGGAAATTTGTCTAACCACCTCTATCTCGGAGGCATTAAAAAGGGTATGAAGCAAATTCCAGTTCCATTCTCGTACATCTTGTCTCATCAGATCGGCTACAAGCAAATTGTTGCTCCCAAGAAAACTAAAGCTTTCAACATAACTTGAATCATCTTTAGGCTGCCATGGGTCAATATAGACCCTCATTGCCTTCCCATCACCAATACGTTGAAGACATCCTTGGTTAAGAATTTGTTTCCCTTCACACAAACCTCGCCATACAAAACTAGGTTTGGAACCTAGCCCCGCATGGAGAAAAGTTGATTTATTAGGTTGGTCAAGAACATTTATTGCCAATAAATTTCATCCTTGTGTCTATCTTCTATCTTTACCCTCTTGTTCTTAGATTTAGGTTTCTTTCCATTTTATATTGCCTCAATTGATACCGATATCGTATCAATACATCAGCGACATCTCTCCACCAAGGAAGTGGATAATGCAATTACTTGAACTTTATCCAATTGAAAATATTAATGGATATGTGTTTTTCATTTATTATTCTCTCAATAAGATGTAAGATATACATATGCTATTCTCTTGCATATAAAGGAAAAATGACATTGAAAGACGCAAAGTTGGGAGCACGGGCAATCTCCATCTAGAACTTAATAGTAGAAGGCATCTCTTTGGTTCAAGAGCAAAATTTTCAATCAATTTTTTATGGGAAAATTGTAAATTGATACTATTAAAGTTAGACATATACAAGGTGATATAATGTAACACTCTGTACATTCGGATTAGGTGTGAATATGTTAAATGAGTATTAATGTGACATTTTAGACATGTGATATACTATCGGGTTGAGTTTGGGTGAAAAGTAGTTGTTACGAAATCAAGACGAATAGTGAGGTGCTTAAGGTTCGGTTGAATCAGCTAAGTTTAATACAGGTATTCCTTACATCCAGATTTTGTGAAAATACGTTGAGAAATTGAGAAAACTTAAAACATGAAAGTTATAGACTTTTAAAATACCTTTCCAACGGTATATTGTGGAGCCCAAAAGAATTTCTGTACAAAAAGTTACGTCCATTTTACTGAACGTTGTCGGCAAAGTAGAAAAACGTGAAATTTTGACTAAGTGTAAAATAGACCTAGGAGCTCGCTGAGCTCAACTCAAAGCACAACATAGTCATGCTATAGGCTAAGCTCAGCGAGCTAGGGGATTCTAAATGCCTCATCCTATAAATTCAACACTTAACTCGAAAATTCGTTTGTCAGACATTCCAACTACGTAGAAAACCCCTCAAGGACGATTTTCTCTCCTCTCAAACCCCCACATCAAGGTAAGAACATCTCTACGATTTCTAATCAATCCTAACACTAAATACATGATTCTTAAACAAAAACATAGGATTTCCTACATAATCCTTCCCAAAAGAAAGAAACGAAAAAAGGAGGCCGGACCACAAGGGAAAGAAACAAAAAAAAAAAAAGAACAGACAAAGTAGCGTTGGAAAAAATACAAGAATGAAGAATGAAAAAAGGAAAATATATATATATATAAAAGGAAGTACCTAATTGTAATTCAATTGACACACACTGCGAATTGCTTTTGCCATTTGTTTCTTTTTTCCGTTTCCTATTTTTGTTTCTGTTTTCTTTACATTTCATTTCATATTTTCTTTTATAAGAAAAGAAGAAAATTTTGGATATTTAAGGAAAGGGAAAATAATTATAATAAAATATTAAATTGTTATTTCTTCATTCTAAGAATTATTTTTTGTAAACATATGTTGGAAATAATAATTCAAAATTGTAGGAAATCAAATTTGATTAGGAATTGGTATTTTAATCCATGTCTAGTTAGGATTTATAGTCAAATTAGTATAGGAATAAGTTTTCCTGTTTTGAGTTAAAGCAGATTTCTTACTAATATAAATAGAAGTGCTACAAGCTATTTTCATAACAAGAGAAAACAAGAGAGAAAAAGAGAACAAGAGAAAACAAGAAAGATTGTAGAGAGCGTTTAGAGATTCATAGAGTTTATCAATAAAATATTTTCCTTTAAATTGGTATCAGAACTTCTGCGATTTTGATAAAGAATCAAATAGGTTCCGCTGATGGCAGGCGGCTATAACCATATATGCCGCCCGTCTGGCCAATGAATATGTTGGCAAACGTCGGGCCAATGATATATGCATGAACAATAATCATGCTGAGAATGATTGGAAAACAATATTGCAGGTTTCAAGAGGTGCAAACAAATTTGCACAAGAGGAAGGAACAAACTTCTCTAGAATTGGAAAAGTGGGTTAAAAAAAAGGGTTGGTGACAAGTGCACCAACGGGGTTAGAGATAACTGCTTCAACAAAAATTTGGTATTGGTGACAAGTGCATCAACGGGGTTGAAGGCAAGTGCTTCAATGAAATTTAGTGTTGGTGACAAGTGCATCAACAGGGTTGGAGACAAGTGCTTCAACAAAAATTGAAGGTTGGTGACAAGTGCATTAACGGGATTGGTGACAAGTGCATCAACGGGTTTGGAGACAAGTACTTCAACAAAAATTTGTGTTGTTGACAAGTGCATCAACGGGGTTGAAGACAAGTGCTTCAACAAAAATTTGGTGTTAGTGACAATTACATCAACGGGATTGGCGACAAGTGTATCAACGGGATTAGAGAGAAGTGTTTCAACAAAATTTGGTGTTGGTGACAAGTGCATCAATGGGGTTGAAGACAAGTGCTTCAATAATTGGAAGATGGTGAGTGGCGGTTGACGAGAAAGTGCTTCAACAATTAATGGGTTGGAAACAACTACCTCAACAACTTGAAGATGGTGACAAATAGATCAAGAATTAGATATACAATTTTGAATTTCAGGAGAATGTTGGAATAATAATTCAAAATTGTAGAAAACCAAATTTGATTAGATTTTGGTACCTTAATTCATGTCTAGTTAGGATTTATAGTCAAATTAGTATAAAAATAGGTTTTCCTATTTTGAGTTAGAGTACGTTTATTGCTATTATAAATAGGAGTGCTACTAGCTATTTTCATAATAAGAGAGAAAAAGAGAACAAGAGAAAACAAGAAAGATTGTAAAAAATGTTTAGAGATACATATAGTTTATTAATAAAATATTATCCTTCAATATATAGCTGATAAACTTATTGTTTTAATCTCAATTGAATTCATAAAAATAAAATAAAAAATTATCGATGTATCCACGAAAGCATCATGAATTTTACCGTGAGTTTCAATGGCCAACTTTGGGATACAAGGGCGCAAGGTGCTCACAACTCACAAGTTATCCAAGTTAAAACTCAAATTCTAACTTAGGTTTTTAAATTAGTTAAATGCAACTTACAAATGATATCCAACAAAAATAACACAAATACTACAATTTATAAATCTCATCAAAAGGCCACAGATATATTTTTTTTTTTTCAAAAACTAATAAACCCTATACAACTTAGGAAATACCAAAGTGTCTATTCATCATCTTTAACCATGGCACAAGTGAGTTCTGGGACTCAAAGCTCTGTAGTACAGTCCAACGAAATGGCTGAAACTGTGCCAAATCAAAACCCTCTGCCAAACATTCCTCAAAATGAAGCTGAAAAAGGAGGCCAAAAAAGTAAGTTCTTGGTCTCGTTGTCCAGTTTTTTTTTTTTTTTTTTGCTGACAAGTGCTGGTAGAGATAGCATTTTTGTTTTAGCTGTTTGGTCTGTGGGTCTGTAAAACCCAACAGCCTAGAAAGTATTAATTGTTTTATTTAACTTGATAGGTGATAAATTTTGAGCTTTTGTATACCTCATTTTTTTTGTGGTTCTGTATGTCGAGTTGGTCTGCTTTTTGTTCTTTTAATTTTGGGAGCATCACTTGTGTGTCTTTAGTTTGTTATGTATGGATGCTCTTCAAAAAACTTAAATACAAAAAGAGATTTCGTTGTTCCTAATTCTTTCCTTAAGGGTAAAAAAAACACTTTTTGTAAGCAGTAGAGAAGCAATCATGGTAGTACTGGGAGTTTTTTTTTTTTAATTTTTTTATTTGGGTATCTGATGTTAAGAACTCACTGGTGCGACTAATCCAAATTTGTGTGGGGTAGGGTCCCTTAGGGGGTAGAGCTCTTCCTACCGATAGGTTCTCCCTTCCTAGGGGTCGAACCCCAAACGACTAGTTGACGGTAGAGGGATTCCAACCATCACACCTTATCCCTTGCTCCGGTAATGGGAGGTTTCCTTGAATGGGTTACAAAGGAAATGAACTGATTTAGAAGCCTAGGGTGCTGAATAAATAGGATGATGCAGCCTAACTGCTACTCCTTGGAAGGTTTTTGTTGTTTTTCGTTAAAGAATTATTTGAAGAATCAGGGGTCTGACTTATTTGGTTATGTCTGCTAGTGTATATATCATGAAGTATGTAGTAGGTTTCCAAATTAGTTCTCTGTTTTCAGAAAGATAATTGTGTATATGTTTTGAATGGAGACCGACCATTCAGATCTTGCTGTTTAGTCCTTTTTTTTTTTTATAGAAGACGGACAAAAAATATTTTTGGTTAACATGTTTGAAACTCTTGGAACGTAATGTGTTTATGATACTAGCTCCACTTTGACTTGTTACTTGTCATTTCTTGTTGTAGATATTCAGGAGGAAAACATGCACAAGAATCGCCTGCAAGAGTTTACCCAACGATCATCTCTAGATCGTCCTGTTTATCACACTCACAATTTAGGCACTCAGCATGCACCCCTCTTTAGATCCAGTGTTTTGGTTGATGGATTTTGGTATACCTCTCCTGGCGCATATTCACATCTAAAGGCTGCAGAGCAGGAAGCTGCGAAAGTTGCCTTGATTAGTGCGAAAGAGAAGGAGAAAGAGAAGATGAAACATGACGGATGCCCTCTTGTTCGTGAGGTATGTTGTATTATCACAATATTTATGGCATTTAGTTTTATAAGAGTCTAAATGACTTCTATCTTAGTTGCGAGGTGGTTTTCTCAAAGGAACACTTTTCTTTAAGGCACGTTTGATTTTTAAGTGACGTTCACTTTTAGAAATGGACTTTGAATATTATTATTTCTTTGGGCAGTGTCATTAGGGTTGGATATTTGGAGGTTAACAAGGTTGATTCATGATCATCCTGAATTATGGCACTGTTACAACAACAACAAGCCCAGTATAATCCCACCATGTGGGGTCTGGGGAGGGTAGAGCGTACGCAGACCTAACCCCCACCTTGAAAGGTAGGGCCGCTGTTTCCGAAAGACCCCCGGCTCAAGAGAGGAGAACAAGAGAGGAAAAACAAGACAAAAGGTCAGATAGGACCAAGCATATCGAAAACAATATGAAAACAAGGAATAACAAAAGCGAGAAAGTCATGGTAGAACAATCCGGAAAGAAAGAAGCATTAACTACTATAGATAAATAAGATAATCAAAGTACAACGGTCCAACAAATATAAGCAGCAATCAAATGCAGAAATCAAATAACAATAAACAAATGAGCAGAACTCCAACTACTATGGTGAAAGGATAAGCCACTTAGCCTTCTATCCTAATTTGAGTCCTCCACAACCTCCTATCTAAGGTCATGTCCTCGGTGAGCTGAAATTGTGTCATATCCTGTCTAATCACCTCTCCCCAATACTTCTTCGGCCTCCCTTTGCCTCACCTGAAATCGTTCATAGCCAACCTCTCACACCTCCGCACTGGGGCATCTGTGTCTCTCCTCTTCACATGCCCAAACCATCTCAGCCTCGCTTCCCGCATCTTGTCCTCCACCGATGCCACTCCCACCTTGTCTCGGATATCTTCATTCCTAATTCTATCCCTCCTAGTGTGCCCACACATCCACCGCAATATTCGTATTTCCGCGACTTTCATCTTCTGAACGTGAAATTTCTTGGCTGGCCAACACTTCGCCCCGTACAATAAAGTCGGTCTAACCACCACTTTGTAGAACTTGCCTTTAAGTTTTGGTGGCACTTTCTTATCACATAGCACTCCGGAGGCGAGCCTCCATTTCATCCACCCTGCACCAATACGATGTGAAACATCGTCGTCGATATCCCCATCTCCCTGTATAATAGACCCAAGATACTTGAAACTTCCTTTCTTTTGAATGGCCTGGGTACCAAGCCTCACTTCCTCGTCAGCCTCACGCGGTAGGCCACTGAACCTGCACTCCAAGTATTTTGTCTTGGTCCTACTCAATTTAAATCCTTTAGACTCCAACGTCTGTCTCCAGCCCTCCAGCTTATCGTTAACTCCGTTGCGAGTCTCGTCAATCAGGACTATGTCATCCGCGAACAACATACACCAAGGCACCTCACCTTGTATTTGTCGCGTCAATTCATCCATCACCAGGGCGAATAGAAACGGGCTAAGAGTTAATCCCTGATGCAACCCCATCATAACAGGGAAGTGCTCCGAGTCTCCTCCTACCGTCCTTACCCTGGTCTTAGCTCCATCATACATGTCCTTTATCGCTCTAATGTACACCACAGGTACACCTTTAGCCTCCAAGCATCTCCATAGGACCTCTCTTGGCACTTTGTCGTAGGCCTTTTCTAGGTCAATGAATACCATGTGCAAGTCCCTCTTCCGCTCCCTATACTGCTCCACCAATCTCCTTACAATATGAATGGCTTCTGTAGTCGAGTGCCCCGGCATGAATCCAAACTGGTTCTCTGAAATAGACACATCTCTCCTCACCCTCATTTCCACCACCCTTTCCCACACTTTCATAGTGTGACTTAGCAGTTTGATACCTCTATAGTTGTTGCAGCTTTGAATGTCTCCCTTGTTCTTGTACACGGGAATCATTGTACTCCACCTCCATTCTTCCGGCATCTTCGCTGTCTTGAAAATGACATTAAACAACCCAGTCAGCCACTCCAAGCCTACCCTGCCTGCATTCTTCCAAAATTCCCCAGGAATCTCGTCAGGTCCGATCGCTCTTCCCCTGCGCATCCTACGAACATCTCCCTTAACCTCCTCAACCTTTATACTCCTACAATATCCAAAGTTGCGACGCCTATCCGAGTGCTCCAAGTCTCCCAACACAAAGTCTCTGTCCCCTCCTTCGTTCAAGAGTTCATGAAAGTATGACTGCCATCTCTGTCTAATGCGAGATTCCTGTACCAACACTTGGCCATCCTCGTCCTTGATGCACTTCACTTGATCCAAGTCGCTTGCCTTCCTCTCTCTCGCCTTGGCGAGCTTAAATAGCTTCTTATCCCCACCTCTGTCCTCTAGTTCTGCATAAAGTCGTTTAAAGGCTGCCGTTCTGAATTATGGCACTGATAATGTTGTAATATGGGATGAAAGTCTCTTCTTTCTCCAACTGAACAGGTCAATAGACGAAAAGCATGAAAGTTATAAAATGAATAAAAAACATACTCATGCCCTTCATATAAGTAGGTGTGTACCAAGACATTACGGTGTTGTATTCATTTTGTAGCTCTATGACTAATCAGAAATTCATTTTTGATCTATCCTTGATCAGTTTAACATGTGAATATTGAGGAAGGATTCTGAAATATTTTTCTTTATCAAGATCTTAAAGAGTACGATGATATGCAGGTTTCTGTCCCAAATCTTATCTCAGAGTATAAACAGTCTCCAAAGTACAGGCTAATAATTACCAACCAAGTACAAGTTCTTCCAAAGAAGATTTTTTTACTCTCTACATGTTTACTCTCGGTTTCTTTGTCTACTTTAACACATTCAAATGTGTGTGTATTATTTGTGAAAGGTTTTTTGATTTTTGATTTCAACTATAAATTCCTATAATTTCACAGTAAAATCATTTATACTAGATTTTTCACTAGAAACCCAGAGCTATGTTGCTCGGACCCTTCACTTTTGCCGCCGTACCCGTGTCCGACACGACACGACACGGGTTTGGGTACGGAATTCGTGTCGGATCTGGTCAATAGAGATCGGATACTTTGACCGAAATTCATGACCAAATTAAAGAAAAATTTTGAGATTATGATTTCTCAAGATAACAAAAAGTAGAGATTTGAAGACATGAGATGGCATACCTTCAATATTATGTAGAAAATTTAACTAGTTTCTCGGAGCACGCAGTCTAGCACCTAGTAGAATGGAAGATTGAATCACATGTCTGGTACAAACTACATGTAGGTGTTTCCACAAAAAGCTCTCATAATCTAGGCATATTCTTGTAGCTATATTATTAGAATTTTGAATTATTTTTGCCGAATCCCCGCACCCGGATCCGTACCCACGAATCTTAAAATTTAGATCATGCCGAGTCCGACCTCTAGATCCATACCCGAGTCCGAGCAACATAGACCCAGAGAGAGAGAGAGAAGAAGGGGGGGGGGGGGGGGGGGGGGCGGTACCAAGAGAAGTGATAGACTATTTTTCTCTAGCTGTCCTGCATTGTGACTTTGGACATTTATGGTCACTTTTAAGATGTCATGGATGTATAGGGCACATTCTAATTTAAAAAGTTGGTTTATTTTTTATGGATTGTTGAAGAGCCAGAGAAAAAGACTTAATGGAAAAGCTTTCAGTTAGAGCTGTTGTACTAGTATGGTGTTTGGATCTTAGATGGGCACATTCTGATTCAAAAAGTAGGTTGATTTATTCATGAAGTGTTAAAAGAGGCAGAGAATGAGACTAATGGAAGAGCTTTCAGTACTAATGTGACGTTTAGATCTTAGGTCTAGCATGACTGGTTCATCGTTTGTATAGTGACTGAAAATCTAAAACTTTTGCTCCAAAGATCAGTTAATCCAAATCTGTTTCAACTGTAGGTTAAATCAACCCTATTAAAGTTTTTTAGATCCATTTACACCAAAGCTGGAACTGCAAGGTGTTCTCTGACAGTCTGAATTATATATCTCCTTTATATTACTAATACTGATTTTACCTTGTGTACTTTGTCTAGGATACTGTGTTTTGCAAGTCTATCATGAATGAGTATGCTGTTAAAATGAACCTGGAGAAACCTACTTATCAGACAGTTCAATCTGTGGCTATGCTTCCTGTATTCAAGTCTACAGCGGTCTTCAATGGTGCTTGTTATACAGGAGAAACTGGGAAAAACAAGAAAGAAGCTGAACAGTTGGCAGCTCGAGCAGCGGTTTTGTCTATCTTAGGTTAACCGCCAAACCCCTTTTGGAAAAAGGAAGGGGATCTCAATATCCAATCTTTCAGGTGTTTGCTTGTAACGAAGTGTTAACGTTTCTTCACTTCTTTTGCAGAGACTGATTCTGACACTGTGATGTTGGAGATCATCAAGTCTAAGCGCAAGCTTTATGCTGTACTAGGTAAAGTTCAGGATACAGGTGATGTTAATGCTGGCGTCATGCCAACGGAACTTGTTCATCCAGTTCATGTGGATAAAAGGAAAGAAGCTGAAATTATTGAAGGTTCTGGGGAAAGGACTAATACTGGTCTTTTGGCATATAGTTTGGGACAACCTAGTGATGTTCAGGCACCAAATCAGCTTCATGTATTTAAAAAACCAAAATCAGCATCTTCACCAGTGGAAGTGGCCCCTCCCTTAGTATTTGTGGCCCCTGTCCTGGATCCATCTTTGGTTTGCTCGACTTCCAGAAAGAAACGGCGAAACAAGAAGAAAGCAAAGAAAGATGTGCAAGCTGACCCTCAGTAAGTTTACAAACTTGTTAGAATGTATCTATATTTGTTATACATGTCCAGGTAATTGTATAGTAAGTAAACATAGAATGCTTTTAAAGGTTGTGCCATAATTAGGTTTGCTATTAATTAGGAACGTTTTTGTTTCATGGAACTTAAAGTCCTGTATAAGATGTCTGTTCTATGTTCACAACCAACTAAATGACTGCTCTGTTCATTTTTTTTCTTTTCAGTCTATATCCCTCCTTTTTCCCTTCATGGTTGACTAAACCTATCTGTTTGCCTCCCAGTATTACATTCTCCCACGTCATTTGGTCGTTACAATTTCTTCTCGACTCTAGCAAGTTGATTTCTGGTCAAACATACCTTATCAAGTCGTAAGTCTATTAGTAGACCACATTATAAATATCTTATCGAGAGGACCACAATAGTAAAAATCTTTTTTTTTTTGGATGAAGTAAGAGGTTGTATTGAAGAGGCATCAAGAAGATGCAAGAGAGTTACAAAGAAAATAGATGATAACTCCAGAATTGCAAAAAAAACAAATGAGATCTGGGAGTTAAAACCTATAGCAAAAACTCAAAGCTGTTAAGCTATTGAGAGGGAGCTAATGAAATCTACTAGGGAAATCACATCAGTTACAGGGAAATATTTGGTCCAACTAAAAAGATTCATCAGACTTTTAGATTTCAAGGAGCAGTTAGGAGTTGAAGTCCCATCAAAGCATCTGTCGTTTCTTTTCCATCCATATACACCAAAATATACAAGCTGGTATCATTTGCCAGATACTGTTAATGAATCTATTCACTTTCCATAAGCTCCAACTTTCAACTGCTTCCCTCCGAGTGGAGGGTGTTGACCAGCTAATGCCAAAAACTGCAAGATACATGGACCAAATTCCTACTGCCACAGGGCAGTGTAAAAACAGATGGTTCACTGTCTCTTCTTTAAGATGGCACATGAAGCATTTGTTCGCTATTTGAAAGCCCCTCTTCTTGAGATTGTCTTGAGTGAGAGTGCCATATAGGAGAGCTGTCCAGAGGAAACACTTGATCTTTTGGGAGGAGTTTGGTTTTCCAGACCAGTTGCCATGGCCAATAATCGGTTAAGCATTTGGGATATTGAGTCTACTGTAGCCTGCCTTGACAGAGAAAATTCCTTTTCTTGAACCATTCCATTTGAGAGTGTCTAGGACTTGAGGATTTACTGATGAACCTTCCAGAAGATTGAATAAATCAAACAGCACCCAATTCCCAGTCTTGCAAGTTTCTTCCGAAGTGTATGTCCCAAATGTTGCCATCCCTGTTTCTTGCAACTGTTGAATCCTGATCTGTAGCAATTAAGAAGAGCCTATGATGATACTCTTTCAAAGGAAGATTGTGCAACCACCTGTCTTTCCAGAATTTGACACTAGTACCATTCCCAACCCTGAAAGACACCTCTTGGAAGAATTCATCCTTCAGGTTGTTAATATGTTTCCAAGGTCCCACTCCATGCGGAGCTCTGGTCTTCTTGGTGCACCAGTTGTCTTGTCTCCCACATTTAGCAATAACCACCTCCTTCCAAAAGGCCAGTGGTCCTTGGCCGAATCTCAAAGGAAGATTGTGCAACCACCTGTCTTTCCAGAATTTGACATTAGTACCATTCCCAACCCTGAAAGACACCTCTTGGAAGAATTCATCCTCCAGGTTGTTAATATGTTTCCAAGGTCCCACTCCATGCGGAGCTCTGGTCTTCTTGGTGCACCAGTTGTCTTGTCTCCCACATTTAGCAACAACCACCTCCTTCCAAAAGGCCAGTGGTCCTTGGCCGAATCTCCACCACCATTTCAATAGCAAACTCTTGTTATGTTTGCTTAAGTCTCTCTTATGCCTAGTCCTCCTTGATCCTTAGGCAGTAGAACTTTTTCCCATTTCACTAAATGGAATTTATGCTCCTCACCATTCCCTTCCCAAAGAAAGGATCTTCTCAGTTTGTCCGGTTTGCTCAGCACCTCAATAGGCATAGGGATAAGGGAGATAAGGGACATAATGGATCCAAAACACTGTCGATGAGTGTTAGCCTTCCTCCCATGGACAGGTACTGCACTTTCCAGTTCCCTAACCTTTTCTCCACCTTTTTATCACTCCATTCCACACTTCTTCTGCTTTAGGCAAACCTAGATAGGTTGCTGGAAAAGAGCCTATTTCACAAGCCATTATCTCTGCATTCAATTTGGGCACTGTATTCACTAGATAAATCTTGCCCTGAGATGATTTCAAAGAGCATAATGGTCAGATTTAGGAATTGCACTTGAAGCTTTTCTGCCCCACAAAATATTAAAGTGTCATCTGCATAGAGCAGGTGAGAGACACTGACAGAGTGCTTTGGCCTGCTTTCCACTTTGAATCCCTCAATCCAGTGATTGAGAACTGCTTTGTCCAGCATCTTGCTCAGATCCTCCATGGCTAGTAGGGATAGAAAGGGGAGAGAGGGTCCCCATGTCTAATTCCTTTCCGGGGAGAGAAAAAGCCAATAGGTGCTCTATTTACCAAAATAGAGTACTCGACAGTGGTGAGGCTGTATTTAATCCATTTGATCCATCTGCTCCCAAATCCATTTTGACTCAGCATAGAGAGTAAGTAAGACCAGTTGACCTTATCAAATGCCTTCTCCACATCCAACTTACACATAATCCCAGGGATACCACTTTTGAGTCTTCCATCAAGCATTTCATTGGCAATTAGTGAAGCATTAGTGATCTGACTATTCTTCAAAAAAGCATTTTGTTCTCCTGCTTCCAAATCACTGCTTTTAATCTTTTAGCTAAAACTTTAGCAAGTATCTTGTAGACACTGCCAATGAGACTAATGAGCCTGAAATCTCTGATATTCTGAGCTCCCTTCTTCTTAGGAATCAGAGCAATGAAAGAGGCATTGCTTGATTTTACCATGTGGCAATGCTGATGAAAAATGATTAAGAGCTCCCTTAACATCTGCTTTAATAAAATCCAAGCACTATGGTAGAAGGCCATTGTATAACCATCTGGGCCTGGGCTTTTATCTGGGGCACAAGAGAAGATTGCAGCTTTAACCTCTTCTTCTTCAAAATTTCTCTTCGGCAATGTTTTTTCAGCACGAGACAACCTATAAGACTATCAAATCTTACTTCAGGCCTCCATTGTTCTTCCTCTGTGTACAATGCTTGATAGAATCTTAGAATTTCAGCTTTGATTTCATCTTTGTTTTTACAAACATCATCTCCAATCAGTAGCTTATGAATGTGGTTAATCCTTTTTTGAGAGTTAGCTACTCTGTAAGAATTTTGTATTCACGTCCCCTTCTTTGAGCCACAAACATCTGGACCTTTTCCTCCATGAGATGTCCTCTATTTTAGCTATTTTCCGTAGCCCTAGTTTTAATTGAACTGATCTGTCTTTCTCAATTTGTGTCATGAGTCTTCCTTCTGCTGATTGTTCCAGGATTGATAAGTCATCTAGTATCTTGCCTTTTTGAACTTCCAGCTTCCCAAAATTATCTCTGTTCCAACCAGTAATATCCTTCTTCAGGTTCCTGAGTTTTTGCATCAGGATGAAATCTGGACTGCCTCTAACGGAATAACTTTGCCACCACTCTTTGATCTTTTCAGGGATGCCTTCTACTTTAAGCCACATGTTCTCAAACTTGAAGTAAGAAGGGTCTGAATCCCAATCTCCGCATTCCAGCATAAAAGGTCTATGATCTGATAATACCCTAGGAATAACTGCTTTATGGCTCAAAAGTTAGTCCTACCACCTCTTTTATTTTTAGCAACCAAGTTTGGTAATCAACAGATCCTCTTTGCAGGGTGCCTGGTGGTATGTTGCCAGTGGATCAAGTTCCTCCCTGCTCGATGGAACAGTAAGTTTCTTAGGCGATCAATTTGTTCAGAGGTAAAGGGAACTTCATGAACCTTGTTTAAATTCTGTTAATTTGCAGGGTGCCTGGTGCTATGTTGCCAGTGGATCAAGTTCCTCCCTGCTCGATGGAACAGTAAGTTTCTTAGGCGATCAATTTGTTCAGAGGTAAAGGAACTTCATGAACCTTGTTTAAATTCTGTTAAAACCATGAAACACCAATTATGTTAGCTGTGATTAATTCATCTGTTGGAATATGTTGCAGGTTTCAAGTTTTGTTGCAGTTGCAGTAATCAAGTCCTATGTCTGTTACCATAACAAGGCATGAATGTATGTAAACTTACATAAGTAGTTAGTCCTTGTAGTAAGTTGGTGCGGCCAGTGTCCGACTTGTTCAAAACATGCTACTTTTGCTGTCGTTGTGGATAGTTTCTTTATGGTTTGGTAAAGTACCTGTGACTTCCCAATTTTTGGTATACTTTACTTCCTATGGCGTTTTCTTGCATTGTTAGCCCTAATGCTAATTGTTAGCTCAAGAGGTGAGGGTTATCCAAGACCGTATAAGCAGGACTAAATCCATGTCCCACAACCGATGACATAACACCCTCTACACGCTCGGACGTGCCAACTGAAGTCTGAACAACATAAGATGGGGGTTCAACATTGGGTAAACCAAGAACTGGGATGGGTCTTGTTTTGATACTATGTTAAGAAATGGACCTTGGGGTTTGATTCAACCTCAAAAGCTAGCTCATGAGGTGAGTATGCTCAAGACCATATAAAGTCAAGAGACTAAAAATCCACATCCCACAACTTATGTGTGATATTAGCTTGGGTCTGACTTCTGAGCATGCATTTTGAGGATAATGTGCTAGCTTCTTCTTCTGCTCTGTGTCTTTCTATAAATTTTGTATTTTGAGCTGTAGGTTGTTTCTATCCTGATACTATGCCCCAGAATTAAACGAAGAACGAGAAAGCATACTGTAGATACCAAATTTTCCCAACGTATTTTGTTCTTCCTCTATGATTAAAAGCCCCCTAACTTTAGGCTCCTAAATAGTCCATTCATTGGAATAGCAACAAAATGGAATAAAGGATCCATATCTAGTGCTCGTTTACGTAAAGGTGAAAATGTTAAATCGTTAGAAAAAGACTGGCCCTGCTGCATTTGGTTTTCAACAGATTAAATACGTATTATGAGCTTTTTCTTTTTGTTTGACAAGATTCGTCTCTCATTGATTACTCAAAAAGTATGTGATAAGAAGAAACACCCTTGTGTGCATTGGCACGCTATATGGATCTGATGCATAGGAGCAAGCAGTGATGAATTTTCTGTTACAATACAAAAATCAAGGAATTTATGTGCTGGAGAAAGTTATTTACTTTCGTGTAGGTGTGTTCATGGTTTGGTAAAATACGATCCAAACCGGAAACTGAACCAGACTGATTAAATAAATCGATATTTATTTGGGTTGGGTTTGATTTTAAGTTTGTAAAAACCGATAGTATTTGGTTTAGTTTTGATTTAACTACAAGCAAACCGCAGAAAAAATCGAACCGAACCGATAAATTTTATACATACATTTTATTATTATATATATACATATTAATTTTTATAAATACTTTTAAATTTGTATACTTTTTAAGCAGAATTTTATTTATCTCTAATAGGCTAATGAACTTTATACCTTAAGCTCATTTTAAAAGAAGAAATTCAGGAATTCAAACTCATTTATTCAAAGAAATAATTAGTATGAGATTTATTTTTTATATTTCTTATAAACTTTATTCACTTAATTAAAACTTATAAATCCTAAGATGTTTTCTCCATAATCCAAGAAAACTACCACAATAAAAGGGTGATAACGAATTATAAGTTGGAAAATGATAGAAAGTTCTATCGTAATTGTAGGAAAAAAAAACGAAAGAGAGAAATACAGTTTAATTTTTCTTACGAACCGAAAAACCGAATCAATCCGAACCACTGCAACCAAACCGATGAATGTAGTATTATATTTGGTTTGGTTTTGTTTTAATAGTTCTAAAAACCGACTAGGTTGGTTTGGTTTTTGTTTCATTTTTTTGTGCGGATTGCCCTTCGAAGGCACTGGCCTTTAAATTTTGCCCCTCAAATTGGTGCTCTTTAATTTTTTCTTTTCGCCTAATACCCCAGGGTTTTGGGTTCGAGCCCCAGCTCAGTAAAAAAAAAAAAAAAACAGAGGTTTGTGGCAAAGTTAGGCCTATTCGGGCAAAAGTTAGACCTTAAGGCAGATTTGTCTTAAGGCAAACTTTTACCCAAAATTAAGCTTATTCGAGCAAAAGATAGGACTTAGGGCAGAGATTTGTAAAATTTCAACTAAGTAAAAAAAAAAAATTGCCTTAAGGCAGAGTTTTGCCTTATGCCTTAAGCCATTTTGCCTTCTGGTGAAGGCAAAACTCTACCTTAAGGTAGAATTTGAAACTTTGCCTAAGGTAGCAAAACTCTGCCTTATGAATCTAAACTCTACCTTGTGATTTTTTTTTTAAACAATAATTTGACTGAGTGGGGATTCGAACCCGAAATCAAGAAATTTTTAGTGCAGGAAAAAAAATTAAGGGGAAAGATCACGGATGCAGCCTCAAACAAAAAAAGTTACCCCCCATACCGCCATAACTTTTGTTTCCTCAGAAAAAATTAAAAATATTTACCCAAGATGCCCCCAGTTATAATACCAAAATGGTATATAAATATACTGAGATGGTATCATGGAAGATGCTTCAGTCCTTCTCTTAGTCCTCCGTGATACCATCTTGGTATATAAATATACTGAGACGCAATTATGGATTATCATGTTGGTATACCGTGATGGTATCATGAAGAATTGCTTTAGTCCTTCAATAAAAAACTCCTTTTATGATACCATCGTCTTATATACATATATCGTGATGGTATCATGAAGAACTGCTTTAGTCCTTCAATGAGACACTTTTGAGGACCATGATACCATCATGGTATATAAATATACTGAGATGGAATCATGAAGGACTGTTTCAGTCCTTCTCTTAGTCCTCCATGATACCATCATGATATATAAATATACTGCGATGGTATCACGAAGAGGAAGGGGTTTGGCCGAGCGGTATGTCGGGTAAATACTTTCAGCCGGTGGGGTAGAAGCGAAATAGTTGGGGATGGGGCATGGGCGTGAATATATTTTGTATTTTGGGGGCAATTAGTGATGTTTTCCTAAAAATTAAAGACCACCAATTTGAGGGACAAAAATTAAAAACCAATGCCTTTGAAGGGCAATCGTGCAAATAACCCTTTTGGTTTTAACCAGAAAACGACCCAAACCGGCCCATGAACACCTCCTACTCTCGGGTAGTTATTTAGACTCTTGACTTTTAATGTACGAAAATTTACAGCCCATAACTACCTCTAAGACTTATTTATTAGTAATAGCTACCTTTTTTTTTAATTATATTTGGTAGCTTAATTATTTATCAAATTACCATTTATAACTTGTTTTTGTAACTGTGGTGTATTTCCCTAAAAATAAGGTACCTCTCTTCCACTTATCCACAATCTTTTTTTTTCCAAATATTTTTCTTTTACCTATCAAATCTATTTTCTCCCTCACCCCTCTTTCACTCTCTGTTCCATCTCCTAGTCTTTTAAATTGATTTTCTCTCACCTAGCAAATTTATTTTCTCCGTCACCCCTCTTTCTCTCTCTGTTCCATCACCTACCCTAGATCTCATTTTCTCTTACAAATCAGAAGAATCCTACAGTAGTAGCAGCAGCCATGGTTGACAACGGAGTGAAGCTTTATTAAAAAAAAGCCACGGTCGACGACGGAGTGAAGCCATAGTCAACGACGGAGTGAAAAAAAGAGCTCTAACAACGGCGAAGGACGACGGAGTGAAGCTTTATTAACTAGTCCAATTGAAAGTTTTTATCTCCGAATAACGTCCTTTTTGTAGCAATCTGAGACGACTCGCTTCTTTCCCATGAGAACACCATTGATGAGAATTGTGGAGCTTCATGCCCACCAAGTATTTGATAAAATGTTTCAGTATATTTCAGCGTATTAACAAACATTATATTTAATTTTCAGTATATTTCAGTACATTATTTCGCTGTATTTCAATGTATTTATATTTTTTTGGTGTAAATATAGTGAATGTTTCAAATATAGAGCCTATATTTACTACATTTTGTTTTCACGGCTTTTATATTTCACTGTATTTCAATGTATTTCTGCATTTTATATTTCTAATTTATGAAACCGTTTATGATATATTTCATTGTATTCCATTGTATATACGCATATTACAACTTTATATTTCTTAAATAATTAATCATATTTCACTATATTTCAGTGTATATTTTTTTGTATTTGGAAGTTTTTAGATCTTTTGTGTTTTTAAATTTAAAAAGTTTTAATTGTGATAAAAGTTGAGAGAGATTCGTAAGCTTTTATGGAAGAACAACCGTTATGCGTGATTTATGAAAAGTTTTAAATTGAATCTCATAATTTTATTTTTTTTAAAACTGTTCCATAAATAGGGATATTCTTCAGTGATTTGTGTGAAATATAGTTGATTTAATTTCACTTACTATTTTAAAAGGAAAAAAAATATTATGTTCCAAAAATATAGCCTATTTTTTCTCTCAGAATTTTAAAAAAAAATATGTTCCAAAAATAGAGCCTAAATTTACTCTAACGTGTTTTGTATTTCTCTGTATTTCGCTATATTTCACTGTATTTTAAAAAGGCAAGATACAACTGAAATACAGCCAAAAGCAGCTACGAATTATAAATCTCCAACTTATAGCTATAACTAGTTAGAAACTATTAAAAAGTAGCTATTTGTGTAAATTTTACTTTAATGTATGCCAATGTTTACACTCTCAGGTTAAAAAGACAACCCATAATAAGTGAAAGTACCTATATGAAAAAACTTTAGGTAACAACCAGGTTAAGTTGTACTGATAGAGACATAGAGTGAGAACTTTTTTACACCGCGTGTAATTAAATTATTTTATAAACTCGGGTACTTCCAGTTCCACTGTCATAATGCGAATAATAATCATCTTATTCATAGTAACACTAGCTTCCTTCCCAAATTAGTACTTCTATAATGACCGTTCATCTACAGTTCTACACCATGTGGAAATGACATGACATGAATTGAATATGGCAGAAAATTAAAATAAATTCGACTAAACTAGTTTAATCCGTTTTCATATAGACAGTTAATTATCCGTTTACTTATTTGTTAAACTAACAACAATTTCAATTTAAAAGATGTCACTGTCCATGTGCTGACACGTAGTAGCAACCCATGTTAAAAGAGCAGGATTAAAGGGATCCAGACTTAATCGAATTCATTAAATGTTAGCCAAAGGCCAATCTAATCTCAGTTATGTAATTTATTGAGGCTTAATTAGCTGTCTATTAGAAAATGATATTTGTACATACATATTATCTGCCCCAGATAAGATGCATTCAGGAGCTTAAAAATGAAGATGGTGTTGTATTCTAATTTCTAAAAGGCGTGGTACATGGTGTAAGCACAATACTACTTATTGCATCCCGCTATTCACTTTTATTTATCACGTTTCGCTTCTTAAGAGTCAATTGGACTAATCTTCAAAGTAAATTGAATTAGATTAATTATATTTGATATGTTAAAATTAAAATTTAGATGTTAAAAAATTATAAATCAATTAATATGATGGAAAAAAATCTTAAAATATTAATCAAATTCATATAGCTTGATTTTTAAAAAATGAAACGTAACAAGTAAAAGTAAAAATAAGAGTAGTAGGACATGTTACTGCCTTAAATTAAATGCAAATAAGTAAAACAAAACATAATCTCCTTGAGACAAGGAATTCTGCCCATCTCCGAATGCCAGCTTTGATTTTCACATTCCCCATTTCGTCTTGTCTCTGACAAAACACATAAACATGTGGATGACTATCTTCATCGGGTTTGACAAACATAATTAAACAAATTGCTTAATTTATTAGTAATATCCTTTTTAATGACTAACCAAAATAAAACAATACTATCGGCAATCTCTTAGTTCTCGCACATTAATTTCTCGATCGAGAAATGTCGACATTTCTAACTTACCTTAAGAATAATTTAACACTATCCAATCTATTTTACTTGTCATATTTAATTTTTGAACGCCTCATAAGAAAATATTAATCAAAAGATAATTTGACTAAATTATCCTTATTTATTCTTTGATCTCAATTTAATAATACTTGTTTTCAGCACATTAATCTATCTCCACATTTATTGAGTAGAGGTGAAGGTGGAAACTAATAATTAATTGTATATTTATTTTTTTAAATGACAATTATTTTGAACATCTATTTTTAATAAAGACGACAAGTGAAATCGACGGCAAGGAGTATTACCACAATCTCGTGTTCATGGGTTTTACACATTCCTTTGTTCACTTTTATTAGTCTCTTATACTAAAGAGAACCCATTTTCAAATGAAGAAGATGTATCAGAAAAAGGAAAAGTATTCCGCATAGTAATAGGAAAAAAATGATCTTCGCCTGTTCATTTCGTCTTGCCCTAAATAATTATAAGGAAGAAATTGTTCCCTAAGAGCTTGTCCAGTCCAAATCTTTCAATATTATCTTATTATCAAATAACTATATAAAGTAATAGTAATCAAATTTAGTTTTAAATCATATACGGGTAATATAATAATGCTTAATAAATGATATCTTAAAAGGAGTGTTAAGTTAATACTCTCTCCATTCCATATTAAATAACCTTTTAGGCTTTTTATTTTGTTTCAAAATAAGTGACGTTTTAGGATTTTAAGAATATTTTGGACAGATTCTTCCAAAATTACTCTTGTTTAAATAATCAAGATTCACTAATTACATTTTTTTTTCTAGGCATTTAATTATATAAGCACAATATTTTATGTCAAATGAAATGGTGTTCACATTATATTATACGTAGTATCATGCTAGCATAACTCTTCTCCTACATCAAAACGAGTAGTAGTCACTCCATGAAAATAAATTTTGAAGAGTCAGGTTGTTCTCCACCAACATACTCACTCTCAGATTCAAAAGGAATGTTCAGATCAATTTGAAGTGAAGACCTTTGGTTATTTTCTGTTGTAGCCACATTTACTCAGCAATTAGTTTTAGTTTCACGTGAAGAACTTCAAACCTTCTTTTATAGAATAATTTTGGTGGGAAATGTCAAAAAGTTGGCTCCAATTTTAAAGTTTCATTGAGAATCTAGAATTACAATTGAATTTTTTACATCTTGTGATTTTTGTTCTAAAGTTTCATCTATTAACTATACATACTCCAAAAGATTCATTGAAGTCATTAAGTTTTGTTAGTTGAAGGTTTAATGATACCCCTCATTAATTGTTCATTCAACAAAATTTTTAATAACCTACTACAGTATTACTCAATACTCAATGTTAACTTAAAATATAATTAGGGGTTGGTAAAAACACTCCTAATTTTTTAGGAATGAGCAATTTCTTAAGGAGTGCACATGAGCTAAAAGAGTCACTTATTATGGAATGGAAGGAGAAGAAAGACAAAAAAAAAAAAAGGGGGGGGGGGGGGGTGGGGGGAAGGGAGGGAGTAATGGTTACTTAATCAGTTAGTACTTTAATTTACCAAGTCGTGTAATGCGAAAAAAAAAAAAACCTACTATATTCTGAAAGAACTAAAATGTGTTCCTGAAGGATGGGGTTAAACCCCGACCATTCCGTTTCTTTCTATAATTTCCCAAAAGTAAAAAGATTTCAAGTTTTATATAAACACTGATGAGGTAAAAAAAACTATAATAATCACGTTAATCAATGAATATACTAAAACGTCAAAGTAAAACATAAAAGTTCTTCTGTACTGTGCATAATAATGAATTCGTCAAGATAAGTACCTTACTATACATAGTAGTTTTATGAGAGAGGTATTTAGAAGTAGAAGCAACACAGTGCCACCGTTAGTCAGCAAAACGGGAAGTTGTCTCCATATTAATTAAGGCAAAACGTACCTTTCCTGCAAGCAGGCCAATTATTGGAAAGGAATTCCATGCAACCACTTGATGACTTGAATATTGATCGTCAACTCGGTGCTGCATGCTATTAACAATAATACTACTTGACTGATCCAAATTGTACAGATGTTTATTCTCAGTGCAACCATAAATTTTCTACTCTAATCTTAAGATTGATGTAAAAGCCTATCGTACGTGTTGCATGCCCTCACGATAAGATGGTAAGCAGGGGCGGAGCTACAGTGTTAAAGGGGGGTTAAGGCGAACCCAGTAGCTTTTGCGTATACCCTATATTTGTACTAAAAAAATTTAGTAAAAATAGAGATATTTACTTGCGAACCCATATGCATGCATAAATAAATAGATGGTTTAGTGATAAGGTAGAGGCTAGTGAAGTTCTCTTTTGGGGTGAGAGATGTGGGTTCGAAACCCAATAGTATCAATGTTTTTTGGTTTTGTTGCTATTATAAGCAAGATTCTCTTTTAATTCTTTTAAAATTCCGAACCCCCAAACATCAAATTCTGACTACGCCTCTGAATTGGTAAGATTTCATTTGTTTCAAAGTCAAAGTAAAAGAGGAATGATCAATATTTACATTATAGTTTAACTTTTATACACTGATAATATAAAATATTTTTTACGCTATCAAATCATTTAAGAGATAATTACAAGTAACTTGTAAAATGGCAAGATACCTGAATATAATAGGTGATGACATAATTAAATAAGTGTTCTCTCTCTAACAACTGAAACTGTTAAATGAGATGATCATGTACATCAACATGGTATCAGAGAGATAGAGATCTTGGATTCGAGTCTTACCGTAATTACCCATTATTAAAAAAAATTACATGCTTAGCTCATGCAAATAATTAAATAGATGGTGTATAACGTAAAAATTAAAACTCTTATTAATATTCATTGACAGTGTTTATAAGCTGAGAACATAAGTAAGTTAAAAAATACACTGATCAGACAAAAAAAATCCAAGTGAATCAGGCACCATGTTAAGTATATCTCAATCAAACACAAAGAAATCCTAGAAGAATTTCCAAACCAATCTAGGCTGGAGAAAGTATGTAATATCCATCACTAGCACTTCATTAGCTGGCTAGCTTACACACCTCCATGGAATGTAATATATTAATTAAAATTTAGAGATCCACGTGCTCTAGCTTGGCTTCTCAAGTTTGAAGGAAAGTTGGTACGAAAGAACCCTTCAAGAAAACAAAGTCCATTTTCCAGAAATTGAGACTTATTAATTAACAAGGTATTAATTTGGAATCTGAGACGTGGGTTTTGCGAAAGAAACGCCGAAGGTCTTGCTGATTTCTCCAATTTTTATTTTAACATTAATCACTTATTTCATTCAATTCTAGTCACCTTCTGCCAGCTAATTAATTACTATCAATCTCAAACTATTTTAATCAATATATTGCCATCTATATATACTCTATATCTTAGTCTTACAATTATTCAAATAAGGACAATTGGACCTTTTTACTCGTACACAGAAAAAGCCAAAAAGACAAACAAATTTAGAGTTAGCTATAGCTAGCTATCTTTCTTGTATCCTGTTCTTTGGTCTATACAATTCTTTTATAATATGTCCATGGCACTAGCCAAAGAACATGTTATGAGTGACACAAAAAGGGGCTTGGTGGACAATTATGATCAATATTATGAAGGTGAATTTGGGATCAATGATCATTCTTCCCCAGAGTTATATGGGATGAATGAAGAACCTCCAAAGTCAATTTTTGAAGATGATGAAAATACAGAGAAAGAAAGTCCAAATGTAGCCAAGAATTTTGCTTTAAGCAGTTCTTCTTCACTCTCTACTAGCCCAAGCAGTTCCAATTCTAATGGCCATTCTGTTATTAACTTCAAAGGGGGTTATGGTAATTTTATGCATTCAGCAAATGGATCTTTGTTGAGTTTTGAGCAAAGTGAAAGATTTTGCCCAAATCCAAGAATGAGTGGCAATCAAGTGGAATGCTCAGTTTGGGAAGATAATAATTTGCAGTACCAGAATTTTCTTACTCCTAAGGGAAGTAGCAACGCTAGTCCTCGAGTGATTAATGAGAATTCCAAGAATATTCAACAATCCAACAGCTATGGTTCCAATAACAATGGAATACCATTTGGATGGTTAAATTCTGAAGCCAATGCAAGCACCACTACTCATGTCGAGGAATCAAGTTTCAATAAGCGCCCCTCTACGGTAATTTCATATCTAACCTTATGTCGAAATGTATGATCATCTTATCTTATTCTTTTTCATAGTTCAAACACATGAAAATATTTTTATTTTTTTAGTTGACGGTGAGATTTAAATTTAGTCAAGAGTTTTTGCATGTTCTCACCACATGTTTATGATGAAATTTTACTGCAAAGTCTCGTCGAGGATCCAAAATAGGTTCTCAGGATTCAGTAAAATAAGTTGTTCAAGACCGGACAAAATTAGAAGTACATTTTAATTTGAATTCACTCTGTCAACTCAAAACTCATTATTCTAAATTTTGGATCCATTATTGAATTAGTTATACCCGCTCTAATGTACGTACCTTGAAATCTCTAATTCACCATGATTATGATGCCATACGGTAACAACTATAGTAGTATTATATACAAAATGTTGACTTAAAGAGACGATTAATGCAGGAAGAGAGCATGCAAACAAATAAGAAGCAATGCGCTGCGGCTTCAAAGAAGGGGAAACCAAATAATTCTGTTGCTACAAAGGATCCACAGAGTATTGCAGCCAAGGTTTGCCTAGCTCCTTTTTGTAGTAATTTGCGAAATGCTTGCATTTACTGAAATTGCGTGTTTATTAAGAACAAAAGGTATGTTTGTTTGCAGAATCGCAGAGAACGGATCAGTGAGCGACTTAAGATACTACAAGAACTTGTTCCCAATGGTTCCAAGGTACATGGTTAAATCCTTTACTTCTTTATTACTCCTACAATTTTGTATGTTAATATTAAGGAAAATTCTTAATCCTTGGTTCATGTATATTAATGCAGGTTGATTTGGTCACCATGTTAGAGAAAGCAATCAGTTACGTCAAGTTTCTTCAATTGCAAGTGAAGGTGAATATTTATAAACCTTGTTAGCATTTTTGTGCTTCTGTTTGATTTTTATTCTCTTGAGTTAAGCTCCAATCTTAGTTTCTACTACCACTGCTTTTATTACGATCTAACTTAGTGTAATGAAATTTTATACTATCAATGTAATTTAACTTGTTTTAGAAAATTACTTATTTTATTTTTAAGATTACTTATTTCACCAGATAAGAATATTTACTTATGATTACCTTTCAATTTATTTTATAGTGTAAAAGAATTTTAGTTAAACTCTTGTGAGTATGATTACAGGTGTTGGCAACAGATGAATTTTGGCCGACACAGGGTGGAAAAGCTCCAGATATTTCTCAAGTAAAAGAGGCCATTGATGCCATCCTTGCCACTCAACGAGACAGAAACTCAACCTCCAAGTGATTATATAGTACCTAGCTAGATTAATCTGTTGAAGAAAATGAAGGAATTAAAAGGGTTTCACAAATAATTGAAGTAGCGCAGCAATGGCTTCAAAGGAAATAGAGTTCCCTTTGGAGGACTAATATGGTGGTGAAAATTTAGCCTTAATTTGTGCATTCCGAGCCATACTACTACTTATCAGAGTTTTTTCTTTGATTAACCATGTATTAGAAGTCATCTAAAAGCTAAAAAAAGAAGAAATTTTCTTTGTTTTAGTTCGTCTTTTTTGTCATGCACTCATGCTTTATCAGTTTGTAATATAGGGATTTTTTATTTTTTGTAATATAGTGATGGAATTTAGGTTATGGAAGATGCTGGCTATTATCGTTACAGTGTTTTTTCCCCTCCAATTACGTCTTTCAAAATTCAATTTTTAGCTCTCTCATATTTGGAGTGAAGAAATTCCTAGGAGTAACTAGGAAATATGAGAATACAAGGCGATAATTGACTTATTGGGACAAAACCAAGATTTATACAAATCCAAGACAACGAAGAATCTTACTCTCAAGTCTCAACCAAAATACGACGGGTCATTTGCACAATTGTCCTTCAAACGCACTCGTCTTTAATTTTTGCCTCTCAAATTGGTGGTCTATAATTTTGACCCTTGCTAAAAATTCCTTGATTTCGAGTTCGAACTCCCGTTCAGTCAAAAAAACAATTAAAAAAAATGCAAGGTAGAGTTTGAATTCGCAAACAAAATTTTGCCTTAGAGGTTTGCCTTCAGGCAATTTTTTTTTAAAAAAAATTAGTTAAAATTTTACAAACCTCTGTCTTAAGGCTTAACTTTGCCCGAATAGGCCTAATTTTGGGCAAAAGTTAGAACTTAAGGCAGAGATTTGCCTTAAGGCATAATTTTGAGTAAAAGTTTGTCTTAAGGCCTAACTTTGTTACAAACTTCTGCCTTGTGAAATTCCATTTTTTTTTTTACTGAGCTGGAGTTTGAACCCTAAACTTTGGTATTAGGCGAAAGGCAAAAATTAAAGACCACCAATTTGAGGGACAAAAATTAAAGACTAGTGCTTTGAAGAGGAGTGGGCTACTTAAATGACCCATGTTTGGGGCATTGGAACAAAAGTAACCACCAAAAACAAAAAGTAACAATAGTACTTTTGCGCACAAATTTTGTGCACAATAGGATTTAACTGTGACGGTCATTAAGTCCTATTGCGCACAAATTTTGTGCACAATAAGGTTTAGTTTTATTTTTCCCACACTTTGTACAATTTCAAAGTTTTGAAATTCACGTTTTTTCATGTTTTGACCAAAGATTAGTCATGTCTTAAAACTTCAAAATATCAATATTTTATATAAAACTTGATATCTTTTTCTGCGAACAATAATGTAGCTCAATACATCAAGTATACCGAAACGTTTGAATCGTCATTTTAGGGGTTGTAAGGTGCCCGGAAGTAAGTTTTGTTTGGAAACTTGTTATCGTTAGGTTTAAGTGTTTTATTTTATAAGGTTTTGATTCAAGCGTTTTATTATTTAGTCAAGGTATTACTTTATTTCGAATATGTCGATATTTTTTTCATCATTAATTTAGGAAGTTGCACGAGTTATTAATAAACGATAATAAAGACTAAGATAACTAA
This sequence comes from Lycium barbarum, assembly GCF_019175385.1. NCBI lineage: Eukaryota > Viridiplantae > Streptophyta > Magnoliopsida > Solanales > Solanaceae > Lycium > Lycium barbarum. Next base: position 95,075,894 of record NC_083348.1, on the reverse strand, counting down.
GAGCCCGTTTGGATTGGCTTATAGCTTAAAGCTGTTTGCAGCTTATAAGCTGCTTTAGATAAACTAAGTTAAATTGGTCCAATTATTTTTTTGAGCTTATTTTAAGCATAAAATGACTTTAAGCTGGTCAGCCAAACACTCAAAAAAGCTGAAAACAGCTTATAAGCCAACTTATAAGCCAATCCAAACGGGCTCTAATTATCATTAAGAAAATAATACCATAAAAATATAACATTAACATAATTCGTTACTATAAAATATATAATATTATGTTTATATAGAATATATAATATTAACATAAAAAGACTAACAAATAATTTTAGTTTTAGTCATTAGAAAAATTTACTACTATTAAGAAGCACCGGTTGGTGCTCCTTTTTCGTCGCCCGTTGTGGACCCCCCCCCCCAATAAAATAATTTTGGGCCCCATATTAAACAGGCTCATGAAAAAAAATTGTAAAAAAAAATTATGGGCCCCATATATATTAAACAACAACTAATATTAAAAAAAAAATGTGGGCCGCATATTAAACACCATCCAGTATTAAAAAAAAAAAGCGGAACCCACCACATCCAAACTCACGAGAAAAAAAAAGTGGACCACATATTAACAAAATCAAGCAATATTGAAAAAAAAGGCGAATCCCATATTTAAAAAACAAACAATGTTAAAAAAAATGTGGGCCCCATATTAAACACCATGCGTATTCGTAGCAAGCACTAATATAATAAAGTTTTAAATACGGAGCACAAACTACAATGTTATATTAATCGTGTTTTGAACATAGTATCCCATATTGACAAAATCAAGCAATATATAAAAAAAAAATGAATCCCATATTAAAAAAAAAAAAAAACAATGTAAAAAAAAAAGGTGTAGACTTTGTATTCTTAGCAAACACTAATATAATAAAGTTTTAGATACGGAGCACAAATTACAATGTAATATCAGTCGTGTTTTGAATATAGTATATATATAAAAAAAAAAAAAAAAAAATGGTCCCCATATTAACAGGCCCATAAAATAACAAAATTGTAAAAAAAAATTGTGGGCCCCATATATATTAAAAAATAATTAATATTAAAAAAAATTGTGAGCCCCATATTAAACACCATCCAGTATTAAAAAAAAATGGAACCCACCACATCCAAACTCACGAGAAAAAAAAAGTGAACCCCATATTAACAAAATCAAGTAATATTAAAAAAAAAAGTGAATCTCATATTAAAAAAACAAACAATGTTAAAAAAAAAATTGTGGGCCCCATATTAAACACCGTGCGTATTCGTAGCAAACACTAATATAATAAAGTTTTAAATACGGAGCACAAACTACAATATTATATTAATCGTGTTTTGAACATAGTATCCCATATTGACAAAATCAAGCAATATATATATAAAAAAAAAACGAATCCCATATTAAAAAAATAAACAATGTCAAAAAAAAAGTGCAGACTTTGTATTCTTAGCAAACACTAATATAATAAAGTTTTAGATACGGAGCACAAATTACAATGTTATATCAATCGTGTTTTGAACATAGTATATATATATATATATATATATATATATAATATACATAAAAATAATACAAACTAATAATGTCCAAAAGGATGGGCCCCATACTAAATAACACCAAGCAATATAAAAAATAAAAAATAAAAAAAGAAGTAACTATATAAAGCATGGGTTTAGACCCATGCTTTATCGTCCGTTGTCCCTTAAAAAATAGGGTGGGCTCCATACTAAATAACACCAAACAATAAAAAAAAATAAAAAATAAAAAAAGTGGAACTCGCCACATCCAAACTCACGGGAAAAAAAAAGTGGACCCCATATTAACAGAATCAATCAATATTAAAAAATAAAGTGAATCTCATATTAATAAAACAAACAAGACAACATGACAAGTAAAATGAGTTAAACCGAGGATATTTACCAAAAATTAAAAAATAGCATTTCTTCATTTAAATATAAAATTAATTTCTACTTTGTTTCGTTTCAAACATGTAAAATTAATTTAATAATTAGAATTAGAATTATCCAAATCAAAATTTGATCAAAAATAATAAGTATTTTACACTTTTAAATTAATCGAATTAAAATTGAAAGTATCAACTGATGCTTAAATATTGCTATTATTTTATCTGAAAGAGAGAAAAATAGTTTTCTTTTAAACAAATCTTCTCTTTTAAAAAGTATTCATAAATTTTCGTAGCAAACACGAATAAAATAAAGTTTTAGATACGGAGCACAAACTACAATGTTATATTAATCGTATTTTGAACATAATATATATATATATATATATATATATGTATATATATATAGTTGTGTTTAGATACACTATAATCCGAAGTGTTGGGCCCGTGCGCAGCACGGGCATAGGCCATCTAATATAATATATAAACGTGAATTTGTGCGCAATATAAAATAGTAAGTTTTGGATCAAACATTCAATCTTTTTCTATTTGCTTTAAGAAAGAATGATGTTTCCTTTTGATATTATTTTCTTAAACATAATTAGTTATCTTAGTTTTTATTATCGTTTATGAATAACTCATGTGACGTCCTAAATTAATTATGAAAAAAATCTCACTATATTCGAAATAAAGTAATGCCTAGACTAAATAATAAAACGCTTGAATCAAAACCTTATAAAATAAAACACTTAAACTTAATGATAACAAGTTTCCAAACAAAACTTACTTTCGGGCACTTTACAACCCCTAAAACGACGATCCAAATGTTTAGGTATACTTGATGTATTAAGCCTACATTATTGTTCGCAGAAAAGGATATCATATTCTATATAAAATATTGATATTTCGGAGTTTTAACACATGACTAATCTTTGGTCAAAATATGAAAAAAATGTGAATTTCAAAACTTTAAAATTATACAAAGTGTTGGAAAATAAAACTGACCTCTAGTGCGCATAAAATTTGTGCCCAAAAGGTACTTATTACTTTTTATTTTTGGTGGTTACTTTTATTCCAATGCCCCCCAAACATGGGTCATTTAAGTTTCCCACTCTTTGAAGAGCAAACCGCACAAAAAAGTCCGATCAAAGTTAAGCTAAGTTAAAGTTCCTCCTTTTCTTTTTGGCCCTTGACAAAAGGGTAATTTAAATAAATGCATGTCAATAAAGAAGCTAAGTGCCTGCTAAGAAGCAATATAATTTTTAGAAGGTTAAGTGGTACCTATGTATTCAATTTAACAAACTTGGTAAATTACTGAGGTTCTATTCAAAAGATAAAACTTTTGGACACAATCAATTACCAATCCAATATTTTAATTTACACTTTTCCGAGCCTTTCTTTAACTTGTTTTTATCCATATTTATTTATTTATGTCGTTTGATTTACAATCAAGGTAGTAGAATTTCGAAGATTTAGACATAATAATATGAGAATATTGAAAAAGTGACTCATAAACTGTGGCAAACAAGCCATAAAAAATTCAAAACACCTATATCAATATGATTGAGAACAACTAGTAGCACTATACTATTATACTGTTGATGACTAAATATGGTAATAGTTACTTATTTACTAATAATACCTTAACAAAAGACCTTTATATTCAGAAACTTCATTAATTTTCAATGTGACGGCGAGATAGTTGCTAGCAACTGTGAGAAAGCATGAATGAACTAATTAATAATAGTCTATGCGATCAAAATTTTGTTCAAGATCTAAAAGTTATTTCACATGATGATTGACGGGAATATATCAAATAGGTCTTTAATCTAACCAATCGATCCTATAATATGAGTGCATAAGAGAGTAATGAATTTATGTAATAAAATTCAAAATGTTTTGTCAATTTTCACATCTCCAGAATTTAGGTCAATTGGTCGTTCCAAATGTGTGTCGTGGAATAATCAAGGATTTTGAGAACTATATAGTCATTAAAATTCACCTTTCTGGCTTCGCGTGCATGCAATATTAACATTAACTTATGGTAGTAAGATATGTACCATTAATTTACTATATTACTAATTATTGCATGCTTATTTTAAATATCATACCATCCAAAAAAACAAAAACAAGAGAAAGATCCAAATTAAGCACAATATATTTAAACTCTACAATGAATAAACTGGTATGAGCAAACATGAACCAATGAAAAAAATATAAAGAAAAAAAAAAAAAAACTGCATGATCCATCCCGATACGAAGCTCTCTTATGTGATTGTGCGAGTAAAAGTGAGACAAGAAATGGCATGTGTGGCTTTAAATAAGGTTCACATGGTTGATCACATGTCAATCCCACAAAAAATGGTAAACACATTCCCAACGATACATCGAACTCAAGATTAAATGAACCAAAATAACCTTAAGACTTCTTTTATGCAATTGATTTACTTGTCTTAAATCAAGATTCTCCAAAAGAAATGGATCGATCAGCTCATGCCTGTAATATTGAAATTTTACGAACATGCATAAAGCATCAAAATGATCTAGCATGGAATACGCCTGTCTAGTGGATTTCTAAACAGAGTTCCTTGAATTGGTGCTATTCCCTCAGAAATTCCATGTACGAATTTCAACCCTATTAATTTGGACGACACGTTCTTTTCAGCACTCCTAATATATGCTCCTTTTTTATACACATGCTTAAACTAATCCGCCAATCTTTTTTTAAAAAAAAAATCATGTCTACCTTTTATAATTGTTTCTTTTTAGAAACAGAGAAGCCAAGAAATCACATTAATGTTCAAAGAAGGTTTTGTTATTTCAAGTTAACACATGCATTAGAATATATAGCAGTCGCTATTTTCGGCTGAAAATAAAAAGAAGAGATCAAGGAGAGGGAACTAGACGAGCACTTTGTTGAAGTATAAAGTAGTTAGAGGGGCCAGTTTGTATATACTGAAAGTTAGAGGTGTAATGTTATGTATTGATTAGTTTTATCAGATATTAGTTAGTCGGTTAGTTGCTTTAAGTATCTTGTACACAGTAGCTGTTTTAGCTAATTGATTCAATACACAGATAATTTCAATTTCGGACTAACTGAGTTCTCTCCCCAAAATCTTGATCACTACCAAACTTCCATGAAGTAGAACGATGAACTTGGTAACATGAGCATAATGCACATTAATGGAGAAGAAATTTTGTTTTTGATACCCTATCCCCTTTTGTATTGAACTATTTTGCACTAGACTTAAAAGAGACAAATTAATTTCAATAAAGGTGTCGTCCCTGGGTGTAATTTTATCTTTTGTAGCAAAAAGGAAAAAAAAAATGATATCCTTAATACTTATCCTCTAATCCTTCCATACTACTTACTGATAATAGGTACTCTCGGAGGGATAATTTGGAATTAAGAGTAGCTGTTAAGCATGTTAAAGCACATGAGTGAGATTGTACTTTGGTTGTCCCTCATCATTAGAGAATGCCAGATCAGGATTCTTTTTAATTTTGATATTCTGTTTAGTATTCTTCTTGGTTAATACAATTATGGCTTAATACCAGCCTTAAACTTGACATGTTTTGTAAGATAAGCATATAAACTTATAAGGTGACCAGATAGACACTTAAACTTACTCAAAGTGTATTTTTCAAGTTTTTCAGTTGTTTTGAAAACAAAAACTATATTTTTCAAACACTCACAATTTTCATGGCCAAACAAGCCCTAAATATATCACAAAATATTTTTTTTAAAATGCAAAAATAAGGCAAACGCATATACATGAGACTATAAATGTGCACTTAAACCAATAAATACTCGCTAATCGCAATTTTGCAGCTTTCAATTAACTCGGTTTTTTTTTACACTTGAATAATTAAAAAACAATAACTTTAACCAATAAAAATCCTTAAAAAAAGAAATTTCAAATTAAGAAATTTCTTTTTTTTAAGGATTTTCTTCTCGGCTTTACAGTTTTCTTAATTTGAAATTTCTTTTACACTTGAAATGCTGAACTTAGAAATTTCTTAATTTGAAATTTCTTTTTTTAAGGATTTTTATTGGTTAAAGTTATTGTTTTTTAATTATTCAAGTGTAAAAAAAAAATCCGAGTTAATTGAAAGCTGCAAAATTGCGATTAGCGAGTATTTATTGGTTTAAGTGCACATTTACAGTCTCATGTATATGCGTTTGCCTTATTTTTGCATTTTAAAAAAAATATTTTGTGATATATTTAGGGCTTGTTTGGCCATGAAAATTGTGAGTGTTTGAAAAATATAGTTTTTGTTTTCAAAACAACTGAAAAACTTGAAAAATACACTTTGAGTAAGTTTAAGTGTCTATCTGGTCACCTTATAAGTTTATATGCCTATCTTACAAAACATGTCAAGTTTAAGGGTCCATCTAGGTATTAAGCCATACAATTATTGTATAGCAGGACTTCATCGGAGTAATTTATTAGTATCTACACGTGCAAGATCAATTTAAATGTAGAGTACTAAATATGTAAGTACGTTGTCATTATTGAAGAAATTAATAGAGGATGATATATATATACACACACATATATATAGGGGAGAGAAAGGAAGCAAGTATAGAGTATTTAATTGAATTATTATCATCATTTTAGGGATCTTTTAATGCATTCCCAAGTTGGGAACAGATTGGTATGGGCAACTAATTAACCGACTTAAAAAGCTGGATTTCAAACTCGTTTGCTGATCTGCACAGATTCAGTATTAATACTTCGTGCAGATAGTAGAATGTAATGTAGGTTGAGTTTAGAGCTTTTGTTCATTGGAAGTACTTTCTCAAATGGCTCTTAAATAACAAACATGAATTTTAAGGTTATTGATTTATGATCTTACATCCATTGATAACTTAAATAAATTTTTATACTTTATATATCGGTGCAATTATTTAACTTACTAAAAATGTTACTCGTACTTAATTGTTCTATTTACAATATCCGTGTATACGGAGGACAAGAGAGAGAGTTGAAGAGCTAAAGGCAAAGAAGGTTGCATGATCTTTATTACATATCCCGTAATTGGAGGAACTTGGAATAAACTCATGTCCACTTAGTCAACAACAGAGTTGAGTTTTCATGTGGCATTCATATTATGATAGAAATTACATATATACACTATGTATTGCAGCATGTGTGTGTCGATTTTATATATGGAGCAAGTGAAGTTGGAAAAGGCATACTTCACCTGTTAGCAAAGTTGTCTTCCAAGTGAGTCATGATGGGCGGCATGCATTTGGTTGACATCCACTTATATCTAACATGTTACTTTACATATCACTAGCTGTTGAATGAATCTCTTAATAATATTCTATTCAAGTATTCGTACACTTGACCACCCTTTATTCTACTAATAACTAAATACTAGTATATCTCTCAATAAGTGATCTTTTTTTTTTTTTTTTAATATGATCAACAATCCGTCGGAAATCGACTCTTTGTGCCAACCGCAGTCTTCTGATACTCGAGAATGATGGGCTTGTCCCTCTATCTTTGGTGTAGGGCTCGAACCTATGACCTAAAATGCAAGTTTCTCAACCCTTTTTAATTGAGTCAACTCTTGAGGATTTTTTTTTTCTCTCAACCGCATCATATTCATATCTCAGTTTTTTTGTATATGCCATATTCGTTTTGTACCTTAATTTTAAATGCTACAAGGTAGTTTATTTTGTTCAAAAAATAATTAACATAGAAAACTAAAAGACCTAAAAAAGAAACAAGATTCCGGTGCTTGTACCCATTATGCGGTGCTTTACTTGTCAAAAGTTCAACCGAATAGGGTGATAAGTTCCAATTGAAAAGGAAAAAGAGAATGTTTTGCCTTTAGTGAGTCCTACTTGGTGCGAATATGAATTAATCAGTCAAATAAATTTCGATTAGCAGACAATCAGACAAAAAAAAATGAGAAGGAGAGAAATGTATTGTTTTTTGTTTCAAACAAAATTGTTTCCTATTTTTCATTTCTCCTTCAAACCAGATGGGCCTCACAGCAATTGGGCCTATTGATGCAGACTTGGCTCATTCAGGAATCTTAGCTTGCGGGGAGAATCAGAGTCCGTGGTCACACACGAGTTGCTATGGTTTTTTTGAGCGGATTGTCCTTCTTTTGGGGTGGTCTTTAAATTTTGTACCTCAAATTGATGGTCTTTAAGTTTTGCTATTCACTTGAAAATGTGGCCAAAAATATTGAAGTTCTGGGTTCGAACCCCCGCTAAGGCATAAAAATAAAAATAATTTCGCAAGGTAAAGCTTTGAGAAAAGTCTGCTTATGCGGCATAGGTTGCCTTAAGGCATAACTAAAGTTCTGTCGGATCCGGCATAAGTTGCCTTAAGGCATAACTAAAAGGTTGCGTTATAAGGCAACCTATGTTGGATCCGACATAACTTTAATTATGCCTTAAGACAACCTATTTTGTCTCTGGCAGAGATTGTCTTAAGGCATAACTAAAAGTCTGTCTTATAAGGCAACCTCTATCGAATCTGGCAGAACTTTAGTCATGCCTTAAGGTAACCTATGCCGCATAAGGCATACTTTTCCAAAAGCCTTGCCTTGCGATTTTTTTTTAATTTTTATGCCTGAGCCGGGGTTCGAACCCAGAACCTCACGTTATTCTAGGTGAAGGGCGAGAATTAAAGACCAGCAATTTGAGGGGGGGGGGGGGGGGGGGAATTAAAGACCACCACAAATAAGGGGCATTCCTGCGTTTTTTTTTTCTTTTGGCGTGGGTTGGCCCTTCATTTGGGGTGGTCCCTCAAATTGGGAGTCTTTAATTTTTGTCCCTCGCCTAATATCCCAAGGTTCTGAGTTCGAACCCTAGCTCAGTAAAAAAAAAAGGAATTTTACAAGGCAGAGGTTTGGATTCACAAGGCAGAATTTTGCCTTCAAAAACTCTGCCTTAAGGTAGAGTTTGAAACTCTGCCTGAAGCATGCAAACTGTCTTGGGAATCCAAATCTGCCTTGCGAATTATTTTTTTAATTTTTTACTGAACGGGGATTCAAACCCGAAACCAAAGAATTTTTAGCAAAGAATAAAAATTAAAGACCACCAATTTGAGGGCCAAAAATTAAAGACCACCCCAGCGAAAGCCAATCCTACAAATTTTGACATTGTAATTTGTAGGATCTTTCTTTTTTGAATTTCGTGTCGATTCAAGAATCGTCGTATGGTAATAACAATATAACAGTATAGTAGCAATTATTTTACATAAAATTCTGGGGGTGCGAGGTATTAGCACCGCAGAGGCCTATACAACTTGAAATTTTATTTTGCGAGAAGACAAGGAAGCAATGAACATGCAAGTTGGAAGAAGCGAGACGAAAATCAGAGAGCTACTATTACTTTTTCATATTTGATTGATACTACTAGCAGTCTTACAACATGCAGTAGGGCAATTGGTCTCCATAATGGAAAGTCTAGTCTTAATCTGATGATAACGACCATGCATTAATCAACGCTTCGATTTAATTGCTTAATAAATATCCTGCCAATTATAAGCATCCAAATCAAGATTAGGATCCCACATTTGAAAAATGAACTATCAAGCATTTGAATGATATTGATTTTTATCAACCTATCATTAAGTGATACTGTAGGGACATTTCTATTTACACTTTTTATAGAGAAAAGCAAAAAGATCGAATATATTCCATTTCTTGAGAATATTCGAAATTTCCGGATTTGTGCAAAGTCGATATTACATATTTATTATACGATTCAGGAACATATATAACTCTAGAATACAACATTGGAACAGGAAAATGACCGAATCTTAATTTAATTGGTGATGTATTTTCACCATATTTAGAGTTATTAATTTTTAAGGCTACGACTAACAAATTTGGGAAAGTTTACGTACTTGTAGGGATTTTTACATGAGATCACACAATTTAACTTCAGCAGTTACAAATTGAAATGAGAATGCACAGTATTTACTATGGTGTATAAATACCAAAGAATTATATTATTCTAGTTACAACCAAATCATATCTACTAATTAAAGTCCTATAAATCCTTTTTCTATTTTAAACGATAAATCGACTAAGCTGAAAACTAGATATAAAATATATCTTGTTTAAATTAGGATTATTTAATCCACATAATATTAACATTTTCTTGTATTATCTTATTACCTTACCAAAGGATAGATTCTGCATTTCTACATTTGTCGTTGAAGGCAATTGCTTAATTAGAATAATACTCATAACAAAAAGGCGTGCCTAAATTATAGTACAACTTTATCTTTCCGTCCAAAATATAAATTGTAATTAACAAGACTTAAAAATTAATTAAGAAAAGAAAGAACGTGAAAAAACATCATATATATATATATATATGTAGATTGTAAAAGCTTTGGGGAGTATGATCAATGCTTTACACGCTTTTATATCAAGAGGAAATTAGTTAGGAGGAAGGTAGAAACTTAGCTTAATAAATAATCACTTGAAACCCAAGAAAGGAATATAATATCATACACTTTTTTCTTTCATTCTTTTTTTTTTCCCTCTTTTTCATGGGGGTGCATAATTTTTAGGTTTAGATGCCTTATACAAAACGTGTAGTCTACGAATACGCCAGACACACATGGCAAATTAGGATTACAAACCCTTTCAGCTTATCTACTTCCCACCAATAATGCAATGAGTTCAATTACTTGAATCGCATGTTTCTTGTTATTATAACTTGAATCGCATTAATCAGCAAATAATCATGTCAAAGGGCCTACTTATTAATGTAGTGCTACTAATTCCCACCAATAATAATGTGAGTTCAATCACTTGAATCGCATTGAATGGTTGATAAAAAATAGTCAAATTAAAGGGCCTACTCAATATACTTAAGTAAAACTTACACAAATATCTACCTTTTAATAGCTTCTAACAAATTATAGCTACAAGTTGAAGATTTACAATTTGTAACTGCTTTTGGCTGTATTTCAGTTGAATTTCGCGTTTTTAAAATACAGCGAAATACAGGGCGGCTGTTGAGTAAAAAACGGCTATATTTATGGCAACAAAAATCTTTTTCAAATTATATGGTAATTTATATTAATGGTTCCATGATTCACGCAAACCTCATGAGGTTCCATTATAGCTAACGTCTGTCAATCAAAATCACTCCATTCAAAAGTTTTTGAATTCAAAAAAACTCAGCATCTTCTCTTTCCAAAAATACAGTAAAATTTTCTTTCATCTTTGAAATTTTTTCAACAATCTGATTCGAGCTAATACACTCTGTAATTCACGAACGATTGATTTTACATTGTCGTAGTGAAGAACAGTTGAAAAATTGGATTATCAACAAGGTAATTTTGATTTCATTCTATTTTTTTTTTTTTAAATACAGTGAAATACACAGACATACAAAATAGGGTTGAGTAAAAATAGGCTATATTTTTGGAACAAATTCTTCTTTTTCTTTTTATATGGTAAGTCAAATTAAATCAACCATATTTCACACATAACGACTGTGTTTCAATAACAACTCACGTCTTTCTCTCCCCCTATTACTCCATTCCAAATAGAAATACGCTGAAATATATTGAAATGCACATAATCAATGGCAAAAATAATACACTGAAAATATACTGAAATTAGATAAAACACAGTGAAATACACATAATCAATGGCAAAAATAATTAATTATAAACATAAATACACTGAAATATATTGAAATACACATAATCAATGGCAAAAATAATACACTGAAATATACTGAAAATTAAATATACTATTTGTTAATACACAGAAATACACTAAGATATACTGAAACATTTTATCAAACACTTGGTGGGCATGAAGCTCCACAACTCTCATCAGTGGTGTTTCTACACCAACAACCTATTCTCTTGCTCCTAGATGATGCTACAATATCATATTACTATAATCAATATTATTCTTCATCACTCATAAGATAAACAACACCAGGTGATCAGCAAACATAAGAAGGATTTTCCTCTTCTTTTGGCCCATCCATGGAGGTTTAACAGACGAATTGTTATGACTGAGCTTCGGCCATTGGCTGGAGATCCTCCACTGCTTTCCTTGTTGCCACTTCCTCCACCACCAACAACAATCACGACAACCACGTTTCTATCTCCAAATTACTCAATTCCAAACTTTTAGAAATACTTCCAAATACATAAAAATATACACTGGAATACAATGAAATATGGTTGATTGTTTAAGAAATATAAAATTGTAGTATGCGTATATACAATGGAGTACAATGAAATATATCATAAACTGTATCATAAATTAGAAATATATTGAAATACAACGAAATATACTGAAACAGTACACTGAAATATATTGAAATATACTAAAATATTTTATCAAACACTTGGTGGTAATGAAGTTCCACAACTCTCATCGGAGGTAGAGTATGCGTTGGATTCATACCGGAGGAGTGTTAGAATAGTGTCGTTATCAGTGAGAGAAGGGAATTAGTAATATTTTACAAAATCATCATCGCCTCTTTCAAGCCACCGATTATACTCACCAGGCACCAGCACCACTTCCACCAACTCCACCGGCAGCATTCAATGCTCAGGCGGAAGCATTAAAAAAATAAAAATAAAACCCTTTGAATGATATGTAACAACAATGAAGAAATTGCACGGATTGCCCTTCAAAAGGAGCTGAACTTTAATTTTTGCATTTCAAATGCCAAATAAGTTGTTTATAATACTCCCTCTGTTAAAACAGATTTGGGAGTGAGATAGGTAACGGAGAGAGAGAAAGAGAAGGGTGAAAGAGATAAAGAGAGGGGTGAGATCTCATGGACCGTGTATTTAGGGATAGAATAGCTAATGGACCGTTTATTTAGGAGATAAGGAAACACAGTAATTGAAATATAGTTGGGTAGCTATGAAATGTAATTTTAGAATAATATAGCTGCGAAAATTAAATATTAAATAAGGTAGTTATTATTCATAATTAAGTCTTAGGGGTAGTTATGGCAAGCAAATTCCTACTAAAGTTCAGTCTGCATCATGACCATGACCATTGGGCTATGCAAATATGGTTTAGTTATGGTTCTACATGCCGTTAATTAGAAGTAAATTAATTACAAGAACAATTATGCGCGCGTTATTTTTTTTAAGCTTAATTTCTTCTTTTGCCCGGCAATGTACATAGCAAAAATACATTGTGTCCGCTCTCCGTCAAGATTTTAAGTGAGTAAATTTGTTTAGTCTCAATTTATATGTAAATCCAGATAAGTATTCTTAGTATGCTACATGATTTAGCTAAATGGACATTGAATTGTTATATTTCTAAAAATTGCAAAACATGTGATAATTTTCCTATACTTGCAAAAGTTTTCGTATGTGTAAAAGTTATAGTATGATAATTGAAAAGTACTCATAACTTTAATAGACCAAATAAACTATTAATGCATATGAGAAAATGTATTGGCTAAGAGGGACTCTAAAAACTGTTGAATGGATACTGGATAGGCAAAGAAAAGTTGTAAGCTAGGAGCCTAGTTTAGTCAAACGGCTGCCAATAACGTTTTAAACAACATAACGTACCCAACTAGATAAGAACTATTGGCCGTTGGGTTCTTTCTTTCCTTTATTTTTGTTATACAAGTCATTGGGATCTCTAATATTTTGTAGTCCGTTGCAAATATAATTTTACTTAATATAGAGAAAAATCGTTAAAAATAATATAAGAGAAATTATAGTGGATATAAAAGATGTTTTCGTTCCGATAAAAACACGATGCACAAAATTATTAATACGTTAAACCGACGAAAACAATTTGCCACAATGTAACGGGCATCTTAATTCTGACGGCCCGACCCACAGTCTATAATTTGCTATTATGGACCCCTACCTCTCTCAGCCCCTCGTCGGCAATTACCGCCTGCCAATAAAACCAACTCGGCTTTAATTTTCTAACACCTTTTAAGTATGACATCCTCTTAAAAAGAGTTAGTAGTAATAAGGATGATTTTATATAGTAATTAGGAAATTTTTTATCTCATTGAACTTGCGACTAATCCTTTTTCATAGTCAAATATTAAAACAAAAAAGGCAAATTCTTTGTAAAAATAAGAAATGTTGAGAATATTCCAACTTCAAATTAATATTAAAATAATAAAAGGCAGATTCTCATAAAAATTAAAAATATTGAGAATATTCCGCCTTAAAATTAGATAATTAGCACAGTCACATATTCAAGTACCTCTAATAAATGATGTACTTGTATTATTCTTTTATTAATTTTTTTTATCTTCTATATATCCTCTGTAAAAAAATTCCTTGACATATATTTGTATACATTAAGAGTATGGACTATTCAACTTCGCAGCATAAACCATACGCCTTCAACAAATTGAAGAAATGGTCTTTGTGTATTAGTTAAAAGATAAGAGATTAAATTAATACTAAAAATAAACAAATATATAAAGTAAAAAAAAAAATGGATTAAAGCATTACTTTTGTAGGTATACGATGCTGAATTCCTCACTGAGCAAACATGTAACAATCATCTTGTCTACTATTCCTAATTAAAATTATTCATAAATATCAAGCAATCTCACTCGTATTGTGCACAACAAACTTCTTAAAGCCATAAAATAGTGTCGAGTCTTCTTTTCAGAATTATAGCCAATGTTTGTTCTGCATTGTAACACATTCCTTGAACTTTCTTTTAACTCTCAAGTCACTACTCTTTTGTCTAGATATAAACACGTTGAAAAATCAATTGGTAAATCTTGCACATGTAATTGAATCCAATGCATGTGACACCGTTACCGTATTATTCAAATATTTATTAAAGCATCAAATAAAAACTCTTTCTCTGGTGAAATATGAATATAGCGATCAACGCATACAGTCTAGATATAAACAGTTTAGATTGCACTGCGTGGTACAATCTTAAACCAAGTACAGGGTACTCTGTGGTACAATTTACAGAGTTTTCATCTATAGAGTTCAAATATAAACGACTTTTGAGTTGGTTTAAGAGGGAGGAAAAGATGAAATCCCCCAAAACTTTAAAAGAAATGATATATGATATATATGGTTAGATGGTATTGTATGTCTTTAGATATATGATTCAACTCTACAGATTATGTGGATAAGCATCATCACACGTTATTCACATATCTTTCATAAGCATGATTAATATTCAAGAAAAAAAATTAAAATATACTAAATACAAAATACAGAACAAATTAGTCATTGTATTAAGGAATCATATATAACGTGTCAATCACCACATTACAAATCTGATTTTTTGTATGCAACTCGAGACTGGACGGTAATAACTAACATTTTTTTCCCTTTTCAGTTTTCATATAAAAATTGTAGCAAATAAGTTAAACCTTTTCTTTTTCCTAATTCTACACATAATAATAAAAGTTTTGTGTTATTACTGAATAATAAGGTTCAGATCAAGCTTAAAATAAAAAATGGGTCATCTAAAATAATACCTTCATAGGGATTTTATTGCGTCAAAAAAATAAACTTTTTTCAAGAGATTTTAAGATTATTAATCAAACATATTCATCGAACTAAAAAAGAATCGCTAAACTTTCTTCGGTATTGTCTTTATAAAAACCACCATTATCACTCTATCATCCGCACCTTGATCTAACCAATTCAATTGAAGTGATTAAATGCACAATAGTCACATTCTCATTCATTTCTCACTATAGGCTACCAGAAAAGTTACAATTAATGACTTGCCATACACTTAACGACTTGCCGTAAGAATGACTACTGGAATGACTATATAATGCATGAACTAAAAAGTAAACAACATTTTTCATGAAATAACGTGATAATAATAAAAATAACTTATGATCATAGATATAAGCCTAATAATACAATATTCAATCCATTTACAGCAAAAAGCGTGTATCTCAGCTTTTAGAAAAAGGTTCTCTACTATATCTTACTCTCATCTCGCCACTAGTCAAATCTCCATTTTTACTCATCTATTTTTTTATTTTTTTTTTGATAAATTCTCATGGTTCTGCAAAATCAAGAAATAATAAAAAAACATTTTCTTTTCCTTGATTAGTTCCTCTTCTCATTACTATATATAAAAAAAGTTGTATAGAAAAAGAAAATACTCGAATGACACCATATACACACCATAGGATGTTTAAAGAAAACGCATAACCATATCCATGAATGGAAAGCCCGAATACTGTTAACAATCAACACACAAACTAATACTTAGGTTAACTAAAGAGCAAGAAACTTTGTATTGAGATATAAGTAAATGCCAAGGGAAATGACAGCGTGATAGACCAAATGAAATCTTCAATATTGGAAGTAATAGACAATAAAATGGATAAATATGAAATTGAAGTGATGGACAATGGAAATTAATGAATATGAAAGTAACCATGTTTAATGACATTAAATGGAGAAGAAAAAAGGAACGTGTGAATAGGAACTAATGGAGATTAATTCATAACTACTCAGGAAAGAGAAAAGCAGAATTAAATGGAGAAGGCACAACGGTTGAAAACCTGTGCACAACTATTTCCGAACAGACATATCAAAATATTTATTTCACTAATTAATTCATTCAATTAAAATACAAAATAAATAGAGTTTCTGGTCTAGGAGAGTGTCACGTCAGCGAGCCTATGTCCTGCTTTTATATATATATATATATATATATATATATATATATTCTATTTTCACTCACATACCCCAAAACTTTCTTTTTGTGTGCAATTGGAACGAAGTATTATGAAGTTGATTATGGAAGGGAAAACCAGAAAAAAAAAAATATTACTAACAAAGAATAATATGGACATGTGAAAATATATTTGGAAAAGAGAGAGATATACTATATGGCTATCTTGGAAGTGTAACTAGGATAACGAGCGCACTATAGATGTTTCTTTTAAATTTCTGTGTGTTTTTGTCACAGTTGTTTTCTTCTTTCTGTTTTGTGCTTTATGACGACCTAACGAGGTACATCAAAGAGTTCATATGGCGCACGAGCAATTAGAAAAAGTGAAAATTATTTCCATATGACTACTGCCTCTAAAATTGAAAAAGTGAAAATCATTATTATATGACTATTACGACTATTTTGTCGGTTGCAGGCGTTGTGAAAATAATTAGTTGGGACTAGCCTTTATATTTTATTGTAGTATATATACTTTATCTGTACGTTCTTCCTCCTATGATATTTATTTAAGAGAAAAAAGAAAAGAAAAGTTGAACTTGCACTAAATTCGCACTTGGGCCTATTCCTTCCACGTCTGAAGATGCTTTTGGGATATTTAACAACGTTGTCGACCAAATTATCGAATAGTATCATACTTCTTAAATATTTCATGCTTTATTTTTTTCAAAGAAGAAAACCTCAAAAAGTTAGGGGCAACCTTTTGGATTGAAAGCTCCCCTCATACCACACCCTCGACTAACGACCATGTGATAAGTTTGAATTTTGATAGAATTTGGAATAACTAGAGTATTTAGGAGAGGTAACTAAAGCTCGATAGTAGGGATGTATATGAACTGGGTTGGTTTAGATTTTTTAAATATCAAATTAAATCAATTGCGTCGGGTTTTTAAATTTATAAACCAAACCAAACTAATAAAATTTGGGTTTTTCAACTTCAGATTTTCTCAGGTTATTCGATTTTTCCCCCGAAAAAGTCTTCATACAAAACATGACTTTTACTTCAAATATTTCTTTAGTCCTAGTAAGATACAACTATATAACTAAGGTGTTTCTTAAGAAAATAACATAAAATGTGAGATGGGTGATAACATCGTATTAAAATGTTCAACAAAAAAGATAATAAAATCGGTTTAAATAAGTATTGTTAATTAATAAGCCATAAAGAAAATGACTTTAATCTAAATATTAAGTTATGCTAAAATAAGTACGGCTATTAAGTATTAATTACATGACAAAGAAAAAATTAAGTTTTGTATTTTTTACGCTCTAAAATAATTATGCAAAACTAAACAATAGATATCCAACATTACTGTCATTCCTAGTGTTAGAATTGAATTTCTTTTGTTAGCATTAGTGTTGAGTTGGTTTTGATTTGGACTTTATTTGAGTTACTAACATGGAATATAAAACTTATTGACATTCAAAGTTCTAAGTTCAAGCTTAAAATAATATGATAAAAGACAAAAAACTATGAAAAAATTACGAAATATTTACAAATAAATATTTTTATGTATAAAATATTTTAAAAATCGAATACACGTAATGTCGGGTCGGTTTGGTTCGGTTTGACTTTTTTTAGCTAAAACCAAATCAAACCAATTATAGTCGGGTTTTTTTTTCCAACACCAAACCACTAATCGGGTTATTTTCTCGGTTTGACTCAGTTTATCAATTTTGTGCAGTTTGTCGGTTTGCTTTGTACACCCCTACTCGATAGTATATATATAGCTGGAATCCTCAAAAAAGTTATTGTAAAAATGTATATGACCCTCTTCTCTGGCCATTTGAACTTAACATTTTGGTATTATGAAAGCATGGGCAGATTTCATGGGTCAGCAATAAGTTTGTCGGAACTCAATAATTTTGATTTAAATTTTTTATATATATTAAAAAATTCACTAAATAAATATAATTAACTTATTTTAAATTTAGTAAATCAAGTACTTATGTTGATGAATATCAAAATCAAACCCATAAAATTCAAAACTCGAATTCGCACTTGTCGAGTCTATAAGCTTACCTTTAGACAGAGTTGAACCAAAATTTTCTTTCCACTTAGGAGTATACAACTTGTATCCTCAAAGCTAGTTTCTAGAAATGTCCAAGTACCCTTCTTATTCATTGTGTTTTCTTGTTTCAATCTTCGGAATGAAAGCAAGCTTGTAAATAAAATACTACTATGATAGAAGAAGATTTGGGAGGAAAGTATTAAATTTTAGATTATAAGTGAGTAAAAAACTTCCTTGTGAATGTATTAAAAGTTTTACTGAATAAATACAAACAATAAATTGTGATAGGATCTAAAATTCAAACACGTAATTAAAAATGAAAATGAGGATAATTTCGTTTTCGCATGTGACGCAAAAGGGAATTATAACAATAAAACCCCCCTCTAAATCATTGCAAGGGAGAATAAGAAAAAGTGGAGCCGTGGTGTGGAGACTTTAATGGTTGAGTAATTTTTCCTTCATATGGATAAAGATTAAAAGTTGCCAAAAGCATACTCTAAATAACCGAACCATCTTTGGTAAAAAGAATATCAAAGACCAAACAACTACCAAAAGCCGTTGAAAAAAAAAAGAAAAAAAAAGCACCCTCTGTCCCCACGAGTCGGGTGCAGGTGGTGACTTTTTATTTCTCATCCCATTTTCAATATTGACTTTGAGATTTGATTAATTCATATTACATACTTATAAAATTTCATTTTAAAAATATTTATGCAATATTTTATCAAATATTTTTATTTTGATAGCTCGAATACAATCTCTAATTAACAATGAACATTACTTTATAATAAGGTCTATTCGAAACATTGTCTCTATCGATCCACTAAATAGGGATAAGATTTGCAAACACTATATTCGTCCGTACCTTTACCTGGTGGGATTACATTGAATATGTTGTTGTTATTGTTGCACTTTATGGTAAGCAAAAATTGCATTCGATGTTTATATCAAATCGATAAATACATAACACGTGTCTTCGCACATACCATTATCGCTATATCGTAAAATTTATACATATTTTTAACTTAATTATATAAATCAATATAATAAATTTTAATTTACCTAATACCCAAACATACCCTTTGGGCTTTGGTAGTGAGGTGGTGGGTTCTTATAACTGTTGCTTAACGCCACGGCACCCCCCTTTTGCCTTTAAAAATCTCAACCTTACGTTTCTTTTTCTCTTTTTTTCCGTCTCAAAACTCAACAATATTAACCATACCATATTTCTATATTACAATAACAAAATTGGCCCTTTCCTTATAACCTCTTTCTATAAGCTCTCTCTAGTCTCCCCTGAGCTGAGATATTTATTTTCTCTCCATATTACTTGTCCCAATAGTAATAATTAATATGGAGTCGGAGGGGGAGAATTGTGTGCAGCTTAACAGTCCGTCAAGTGTTACCGACGGTGATATAATTCGTGTAACGGCGTCGTCTTCGGCAGTTCAACAGACACTTTTTCTTATTCATTCGGATGACGTGAGTTTGAAAGTACAGGCGGCTAAGGAGATCCGCCGTTTAACAAAGACTTCACAACGTTACCGACGTCATTTTTGTAACGCCGTTAAACCCCTTGTTGATATGCTCCGTTCTGATTCTTTTGAATCTAATGAAGCTGCTCTTCTTGCCCTCCTTAATCTTGCTGTTAAAGACGAAGGGTACGTTTAATTTTGTTTATTGGATTGACTAGTGCTAATTCTGATTTCAATTTCAGTCTTTGGTTTTTGAGTTTTCGGGCTAGTTTTGATTTTCTTGATATTGTTTTTGGAATTTTCAGTTTCGCATCACTTTCTTGCTTTGTATTGGCTTAATTAAGTGTTTGTAAATTCTGCTGCAGAATTTGATTTGTGCTAATCCTGATTACAACTCAATTTTTGTGCTTGCTAGTTTTGATTTTCTTTGAAGTATGTTTTGTTGATTTATTTTTGGAATTTTCTGTTTTTCTGTCTCTTTCTTGCTTTTGGTTTCTATTTGTATATACATCTTTTTCCTTGGAATCAGTGTATCATTAGAGGGACGTTGATACTTTTCTTTCTTCTGTTGTTGCCTTTTTCATCTTTATTTTTCGTTATGTTTACTGTTTTCTTTTCTCCGCAAAAAGATGGTCCTTTTTTTTATTCAGGGTTATGGAAATATGTGACCTTGCAATTGGTGGTTATTGTTTTTATAAAGAATTCAACTTTCAGTAATAAAGATTGAAATTTTAATTTTTGAGTGCTAAGCTTTCTTGTGGGGCTTCATTGAGATTCTTTTTTTTTTTTTTTTGGAATGAGTGATCAGACTGAACTCGTGATGCAATTTACTTCTGGATCCAATTCTTGAAGCATCAAAATGTGCAAGAATAAGAATTACCTTCCTCCATTTGTGTGGATAAACTGAGCAAAGTAACTGCAGTAGTTTTAGATTTTTGATTGGTTCATTAAAAAGATTATAATACTGTAGTTGCCTCTATCTGAAGATTTATTAAAGTTAATAAAAGTCAGAGGCATATGCTTTTCGATCGATCCCTTGGCATGGGATGCCTAAATTTGCAGGTGGGGCTGTTCTTTTATGATTTATCCACATGCTTTCTTTTATTTTCTTCTTTTAAATTCTTTACCCCATCTGCTTGTCTCCCTTTTTTCTTTTCTTTTACTATCTTGTTTATGAAGCTATCACATGGATTGGATTCTTTTCTCTGATAAATAAATTCTGCTCTTAATTAAAGTATTCTATTGTACGATGGTTGTTGCTATTTTACTAGCAATAATGCATTGATGAATATAGATTTGCAGATCACTCAAAGGGATTGGTTTTTCCCATAAATCTGTATGGGAAATATTAAAATTTAATATTAAAGTGGAATGACCCTTATAGGATTACTACTTCGAGATACTGTAAACTATGTTAGATTTCAGTGGTTGCTTTGTACTGTTAACACTCTTACTCGTATTTGTTCATAGTTCCTAAGTGTCAAATGATTTGCATTCAACTCTCGCCAGGATGTACCCTATTTGACATTTCAATTAGTACTGTTGTGAACAAAACTGGCCCTCCTTTCCCGTTCCTTTCTACAGTTAATAATTTGGCTACTCAAATCCATTCTAGTATCATTTTAAAGAGGATAAAAAAACTACAATTTTATTTGATGAGGAAATAAGTTCGACAGAACCATAAACCTAATGAAAATGAGATCCAGGTTTGGTTCCTATATGTGAATGATGCTGGACTGCTTGCTTTTCATCAGACAGGAAAGTATATTTTACCATCTCTGAGATCTAAGCTAACAAAATATTGAAATGTGGATTCTGCCAACTTCAAACATATTGTAGTGTGCAAATATTAATCTTTGGAGCTTCAAGCTTAGTTGTTTAACTAATTTATTTCCTTTTTCATCTCCAGAAACAAGATAAATATCATAGATGCTGGTGCTCTGGAACCCATCATTGGCTTTCTTCAATCAGACAATGCAACTCTCCAGGATCATGCTACTGCCTCTTTACTCACATTATCTGCTTCTCCTGCCACTAAACCTATAATTAGTGCTTCTGGTGTTTTCCCTCTACTAGTGGAAATCATAAGGCACGGCAGTTCACAAGCCAAGGCTGATGCCGTGATGGCTCTTTCTAATCTGTCGACTTATCAAGACAATCTACTGTTGATCCTGCGGGCACAACCAGTTCCATCTACAGTTTCTCTGCTTAAATCCTGTAAAAAGTCTTCAAAAACTACTGAAAGATGCACCGCTCTTATAGAATCTTTAATGTCTTATGAAGAGGGTAGGAATTCATTGATATCTGAAGATGGGGGAGTACTTGCAGTGGTGGAAGTACTTGAAAGTGGATCTCCTCAAAGCCGAGAACATGCTGTAGGAGCTCTCCTAACAATGTGTCAGAGCGACCGCTCTAAATACCGAGAACCAATTCTCAGAGAAGGTGTAATTCCTGGGCTCCTAGAGCTGACTGTTCAAGGAACAGCCAAGTCTCGGACCAAAGCACAAACACTTTTGAGGTTGCTGAGAGAAACTCCTTACCCGAGGTCTGAGCTTGAGCCTGACACATTAGAGAACATCGTCTCCAATCTCATATCTCAGATAGATTGCGAGGAGCAATCAGGAAAAGCAAAGGAGATGCTCGCCGAGATGGTACAAGTTAGCATGGAACAAAGTTTGAGACATTTACAACAAAGGGCGATGGTATGCACCCCAGCCGATCTGTCTGTTCCTAGTTGTGTCTCCAAAATTACCTCGAAATGATAGATTTTTTTTCCCTTTGTTTGTTTCTTCCTGTATCCCTTTTCCTCTTGAAACAGGGGCTTGTGTGAGATCGATTCTCTGTATTTGGAAAAGCTGGATAGATACTGAAAATTGGCAGTCCGGGCCCTTAGATAGGTCATAGGTGCCAGGTGACTGTTTAGTGATCAATAAGGTGGAAAATTATATGAGGTCTTAGAAGTATAGTTTATGAACTTGGTCTTTGTAACAACCATGCAGTTTATACAGCCAGCGAAAGTTTCCTTCTTCAACCATGGTTTTCATGATTGTAATTATGTGATAGAGCGACATGCTTGAAACTACAATTCTGTACAGGAAATTTCAGCTATTTAATCACTTCTCTATATGTGAATTTAGGTGTTATCTTTAGCTATTTTCAGAATTATACACTTTGAAGTGATTCTGGTGAGTGTAGCTAAGCAGCGGGCTTTAATGTTGAATTCAATCTTTATATAGTGCTGATATAATTGTTGCTAATTTGTGCTTATAATTAAAAGTTCTATAGCTTTCTTGATTTCAACCTCTCCGTTTTGCTTTTATTGGATGGTGACAGTTTGTTTGTATGTGTATTATAAATGAAGCTTGTTTGGCTCTGTGTCGAAATCTATTTGGAGTTGATAAATATTTTACAGGTGTTACTTAACCCGGCTTCTTTAACACCAGGTATGATTTCATGAGTATTAGAAAACTATATTCTACCGAACACTAACTTTTGTTACCTACTTTGCGTAGTGTAGTGGGGATGAGGTAGTTTGTTGGGGCTTTGATGGAACAACAGCCCAAAAGTTTGATTTCTTAAAAACACATCCTGCCTGCAATATCTATGAAATTTTGAGGATTAAATTCGGTTTCTGTCTGCAAATTGAAGAACATAAAAACTTTATTTGCATATAATGGAAGTAACCTTTTAATAGTACTTGGACGTTGTGAACAGTGGCAGATCCAGGATTTTTATTCAGGGTGTTTAGAAAAAAAAAAAAACTAAATATACACTGTAATTTTTTACCGAGGGTGTTTAAAAGTTAATATATGCACATAAACACAGAAAATTTATCCTATATATACACTGTAATTTTTTGTCAAGGTAGATTCGCCCCTGGGGGTTTTCCCTTTTTTTATTTTTTTATTTTTTTGTGGCCACCATTTGTTGGTTTGCAGGTTTCAGAACAAGACACAGAATGTGCTATCAGGGACTGGAAACGTGGCAAATAATAAGTGAAACATGACAAATATGTTGGCTTCATTTGCCTCAAAATCGAATTACCAAACAAAATTGCTCACACAACTTATGTACATGCAAAAAAATATTTCTTATGTGCCGTTTCTTTGCTACCAGACCATATTTCACAATCATAGTCACACAAGCAGACACAGCTGGGAAGAGTCCGGCAACGTTGAACCGTTGAGAGCCTAAAAAACTATCTTCAAATACTGCCAAAATAGAATCTTAACGTGTAAAGAGTGATGTAAACATCATTTTCCTGACAAATAATTAGAACCAAGAAAACCAAACTCATATTGTGCGGACAACATCTTATCATTTTAAATTTGGGAATTAGAGAGGCCTTTTTCAAACTGTTCCCTTTCCGAGCAAAAGAAAATGCTGCTACTTTGAGAAATTATGCAAATTGACGAGTTAACACCGAGTTGCACCGGATATTTACACCCGATTATATGAATTTACTATCGTTAAGTGATTAATGCTGTAAAAGTATATCTATATCTATATATTATTAAAAAGAGGATAGTTTGCAATAGGATTGTGACAAGTGGCGTCATAGGAGTATGACAAGTGGTAGTTTTAGGACCACAATTAGTTAATAATTAGTTATTGTTTTTTAATTTAAAAATAAATAAATATCTATTTTCTAAAAGTAACATATACATCTATATGTTGATTTAATTTAAATTAAGATAAAGAATTTAGGTTAGAACATAAATTATCTGGAATTGTTTTGAAAAATAAACACATTTTTTTATGAACTAGAATTACTTCCCTATTTTATCGTTACACTTACTTTTATTTTTATCTTTAAAAAAGAAAAAGAAAAACAACAAAGATAAGAAAACAAAATGATAATAAGACCCAAAAAAGAAGAAGAATAAACTAAGTAAAAACTAATCCAAGTGCACGTCACTTGCCCCATTTACCCAACTACCTCACAAACACACATGCACGGTTAAAACTTCTAAAAATTTCAAAAAAATGAAAACACGTTTTTTGAATCTTTTTTATTGCAAACTTTATTTTCAGAAAAATATAAGCAATAAACTAACACGTTCCTTACCCAATTACCCCACTAACTCCCAAACACATTTATACAGAGGGGTGGGGGTGGGGTGGGGGTGGGGGTGGGGGGCAGGGGAATGTGCTCCTTATAAATTTGAATTTGATTTGAAAAATAACACATTTATTAAAGAATAAGAATTACTACACTATTTTATCTTTGCAATTTATTTTATTTCTATCTTTAAAAATAAAATAAAAAAGACACAAAAACAGATAAAAAGTCTATATACTATTATTAAATGGAGAGGAAAAAGCTCTCTCCTTAGTAAACATTTACAGATTTCTAATCAACTATGGTATTTCTTTTCCATTTTATCTCACGTCCCAATACATTCTAAATTAGTAAAAATATAAGATAATTTCAGGGGGGAAAACTACCGAGAATTACTACACTATTTTATTCTTGCAATTTTTTTTAAATTTTTATCTTTAAAAATTAAAAACAAAAAGACACAAAAATAGATAAAAAGATTATTTTTAAAGAAGACTAAATTGATTAAAACTAATCTATGCACGTTCTTTACCTCAATTTCCCCACTAACTCACAAACACATTTATACCGGGGGGGGGGGGGGGGGGGGGATGTGCTCCTTATTTGTAGCAACTAAACGCAAGATTTTGTCTCATTTTTTTTACTTTATTTTTAAAAATTGTATCTATCCAAATCAATATCCTAATCAGCTTAAGTTTTTGAATTTTACATATAACTGTTCTTCGCAGTTAAAATTCATCATTATAGTAATCGTCCGTCTTAACCGCACCATAACGTTTCCTTCTTTGCCTCTTCTTTTTTTTGCCAGTGTAAATCTTTATTTCTTCCTTCTCTTTTTCCCAATTGCCCAAGTAAATCAGTTTTCCTTTGTTTCAGGTTTCTTCTCTCTTTCCTGTTTTGTCTACGCTTTTTTTTCTTTTAACATTTTTCTCTCTCGAATATGTATCTCATGGCAATTCCGTAATGGTAACAACACAGATTCTGCCACCCATGGTGATGGATTATGAGATTGCCCCCTTCAGATTAAGCAAGATTCTCACTTAGAAGAGAATCAACAGCCACTCAACAAAAGGGGCTTGCTCTGGGATGATTTTATTCATCTCTTCATGTTTGATTCATGTTTTATTTATCTCTTTCATGTTTGGTTCCTGTTTTATTTATCTCTTTCATGTTTGGTTCCTGTTTTATCTATCTTTATGTTTAGTATTCTTTTTTGCTACTTGAATTCTATTTCTCTTTCACTTTTGGGATTTGTTTGTTCTATTTTAAATATGTCACAGCGGGAACAAGCACGAACAGAGTCCTAATAAGAATAAAGGTGAGAACTATCTTTTTAATTCACAGAGCTTCGTCCTGTTGACTTTCAACTCTTTTTTTTTTAACTGTGTTACGTTGTTCGCGGTGTATGATGTTTGTTGCTTGTGATCAATTTTTTCATACTCTATAGGTAGACCTTATGCCGTTTTACTTTTTTTTTTTCCGGAGAAATTGAAACTCACGGCCAAAGAGTTCTAATTGAAGTCATATTGCTGTCTTATCCTATCTATAGTAAAATATATACGTTTTGAGTTTCAAATAAACTGCAACATGAATAGATGTTGAATAATTTATCATTCTGTTATATCTATCCTAACATAATTGACTCTGATTAATTTAAGATTGGGAGCATAATGCAGTTAAATATAAAAGCTTGCAGGTTTTTTTAAAGGTGGACATTTGCTATTTGTAAGTCCCCGTATATCTTTCTTTTGGATTTAAAAGCTTTTTTACCGATCATCTTTCTCAAAGTCAATCTTTCTTGAAAATTCGCCAAGGCTCACACAATGCCAAAACGCACGCAACATGTACGATGTTCTATATTTTGTCTCACAATCATTTAGTCACATTATATGCCGCTGCAATAAATATAAATACTTTATAGAATAAATCAAGATTGTAAGTTAAAGAAGAAAATAAAAATGGTAAGTTTTATTCCAAAAATCATTGGCATGTGGGGTGACCATAGATTTCTTTGATGTTTGAGTATCTCTTTAGTCTAAATTTTTTATTACACTTTATCAATAGAAATCGCACATTTGACAGAGTAATGTAATTATTGCAGAGAATTTTGTCGCCTTATTATTTCAATAATAATTTGGGGATGCATATTGAAAGACCTCTACATTTAGTATGATTGATAAAATATGAAGATCAGTTTATACTTAACCAAGGTTTATAGGTGAGTGTTTCTTATTTCTTCATATTTGATTGAGTTGTATTAATAGTTTGGTTTAGCTTTTTGTATTTTCAAGTGCTATTGGAAATTCTCTGATATTGGAACGCCTATTATCCAAACAATTCAAATATGGTGTACTATTATATCACTATATTGTGGCCTACGAATGTAAAAGTCTTCCCTATTTTGGTGATTCTTTCAGCTGTTACTAAAAATTTCATCGACAAATTGTGCATGTCCCTTGCTCGATAATTTTTAGCAATTAATTGTTTGTTTGATATATTTCCAATTCTATAATGAGTTTGTAGAATTATGTCCAACAGAGTATCAGGAATTGAAGTGAAGACACAAGTAACTCAGATTTTCAAAATAATATATGTGGGATGTATGTATTCAATATGAATTGAAAAGAATGAAAGAGTATTAATTTGAGCAGAAGAGCATGAGTGTGGGAAAAATAGCAAAGAAGATAGCCTACATATGTAATGTTAGAGCTTCACAACGTATTAGAACTTCCCTTCAAAATCAAAGATTCTAAGCATAAAGTATATCTTAGAGCTCTAGATATATGGTAATGTATTATGTAAGACTGAACTAAGATGTGTTAGCTTAGCTAAAAAAAATTTAAAGATTCTATTGGTAATTATTAAAAAGTTGGTTACCAAAAAAAACTGAATTTTGAAGATGAGTATATATAAAATTTTCTACTTATAGTCCACGAGACTACTGGTATTGACTATTATATTTTTATCTTTTTTTTTTGGCATATACATAAAGCTACAATAAAGCAATCGATGGAACTTATGAAATTTGATTTTGAATGAAAAATTCAGGTGGTGATCCATACTATTGGTGAATTTTCATAATTTGTTCATTTGCAATGCTCTAATGGTTATTTGACTAATGTTGGCTGAGTAGTATTTCAATAAACAAAAATAATGTTAACTTTCGTTTTTCTTTACACTTCTTTAATCAACTAAGTATTATCTAATTTAGGGTGCAAACCAATTTTTTCAGTAATACATAGAACAGTCGTAGACTGTTTTGCAGATACGACAAGCATCGCAAGTTATATGCTTAGAATGTTAGAATACAAAATTGAACAGTCCTTTTAGATAAACATTGTTTCTTTATCGATCTTTAATGGGAAAAACGGAATTCGAGGAAGGGAGTTCTTAAGTGATCGAAAAATTCTCTGTTCTCTATGAATTTTCATGATAGGTTAATTATGTTGAGTTTTTGATCTTATATATTGTTTGGTGGTTATTTCATTTGCTTTTAATTTTTTTAATATTGTCTTTTTAATTTCTTATTTGGATTATTATGTATTAAAAAAAGTATTTAGTTTTGTGCTATTAAAAGGAAATTGGCGACCCATGCGATTTCCTCACTAACTGCTACATTAAAAAAAAAGATGTAGTTGTGATTTACTTTTCAAATTTAAAATGAGACTTGGTTGTCCCAGGCTTCCAAAAACATACTGAAGGTTCTCCTAACCTTAACGTACAAACTAAAATCTAAATTTATCATATAAGAATTAGAATCTCTAAAAGCATGACACAACTTCAACAAAAATAACAATTTCTAGAACCTTAATAATAAAACACTGTGAGATAATGGTGAAGTATAAAGTATGATCATATGCACTTCTTCTTTTTTGTCTACTATTTATAGATTAAACACTAAATGAAAAAATTAAATAAAATATCATAGTTCGGGAAATAATATAGAAGAGGGGGATAGAGATAATGCAACAGAGAGAAAATTTATTTGCTTAACATATAATACAAAAACAAAAATATTGAAGATTCTAGATCTTCTAACAAAAATAATAGAAGGCTTATCTCTTCGTAATTTTTATGGATTTAAAATAACAATTTAGTAATGAATTTTACATTTTTTTAATTATAATTAAACTAATAATAAAATAAATTAAGTAAAGCCCCTTAAAAATATTAATGATAGGTTTTAAAAATTCAAGAATTTTGAATAATAGATCACAAGAATAAAAAACTATTGTAGAAATAATAAAATATATAAGGTTATATTAAAGGGAAAGTAATGCCTAAGTTAGTAGCAAGTTAATAAGAAAAATCATACTAGCAATGTAAAAATAATTTAATTTAATAAAGAAAAATATGAGCAAACAAGCTAGCGATGACTATGTGATGGTATCCTGTAATTTCATAAAACAATTGTTGTTGGGCGTGTTGCATTAAAAAAAAAATAAGATAGCAATTGAAATTTGTCAAAATAAAATATGATTTAATGGGCTCAAACAAATTGTATCATATATTGACAAGATTAATATTTTTAATAATACCGCGCATCGCGCGGGTACGTATAGAAGAACCATCAAGAACTAGGGACTTATGACTCCTTCAATCTATAGAAACTCATTCAAACATATTGATTAGCTAGTTTTTTAAGTGAATAAGCTTACTATGTGTTGTTGCAGCCCATCTAGCATCTATTCATGTGCAGCTACGTGCAATATTACTGTGTTCTCGTGGCTCTTTTACTGATAACAGTTTGCTGACATTAGATAGAAGTTATATTCCATTTGTGGGAAGAACACTTATTATCTATGGTAAACCCGATTGAAAATAATGATAGTATATATTTAATGTATTTATGAAAAGATTGAAGTAGTAAATGTGTCAGATTGCAATGCTATACAGGATATTTCCAAAGAGTGTACAGTTATAATGAATAATGTTGCTGTTATAGGTAGAATGTTGTTATAGAGAAGTAAAATATAAGGTTGATTTATGTATATAAGAGGTTAAAACGTTGAATCTTTAAATTATGAAGGTACGAAACACGTACAGATAGAGATAACGTGAGGATATTTCTACATTTGAATCATTTTAAAAATAAAATAGAATAATTAAATAGTATTACTTATAATTTTAGACAATTTGCAAAAAATAATATGAAAAGTAAATAAAAGATAATTAAGGCAAAAGGTTTTATTTATTTATGTGATATTAAAAGTAGTGTAGTAGACAAGAATATTAATTCAAGTGATAAGTTACATTATTCGCGCATTTTTACTCGAAGTTCTTAGTGTTTCTTAATATATAGCTTTGAGCTTGAGAGGTCTATGGCTGTAATGGTGTTGTTGTTTTTAATGTATTTCTTTCCTCATGCTTGAGGTTCATCCAATAAAATGAAGACTTCTGATTGTGAATAAAATATGCTAACACTTCTCCGTTAATTTATATATTTGTATAAAATTGAGTTAGGCTTTTGAACATTTCATAATAATTGTTTAAACATTTATGTTACAATTTATTTGTTGTAGCAAATATTGCTTAAAAAGTGCTCTTTGGTTTTGTAAAATAGTTTGGGCATAATACATAATGCGACTTTTTTCTTTTGTTGTTCTCCGCGCATCGCGCGGGTACTTATACTAGTATTATTAAAAAGAGGATAGTTTGCCATAGGATTTTGACAAGTGTCGGCGTAGGATCATGACATGTGGTAGTTTTAGGACAAGAAATAATTAGTTATTGTTTTTAATTTAGAAATAAAATTAATTAATGGTATACATCTATACATTCTATTTTAAATTGGTAACAAAAACTTGCCAGATCAAGACTTTTCCACGTTCAAGTTTTAAGAAATTGTTATTCATTTCTTCTAAATTTTACTTGAGAAAAATGAAAAATGAAGGGGAAAAAGAAAAGAAAACAGTGAAGGTGGTTTACAAAGGAAATAAGAAAGAAAGAAAGTGGACAACAAAGATGGAACCGGTGCCACACAATTTTAGGACATTGCTAATAAACATTGTAAATAATTGAAATGAGATATAGAATTCTCAATTTGTTTTGAAAGAGTAAAAGTTCTAATTGAGATAATTAAAAAAAAAAAAAAAAACTAACCTAAATGTACATATATATAAATCATAAAAATCACACGATGCACATCCCTTACCACATTTTCCCCCACTAATTCACAAACACACGCATGCACGCATTAAAACTTTAAAAATTTCTAAAACACGTTTTTTTGGATCTTTTTTGTCACAAATTTATTTTCAGAAATATAGGCATAAAAAACACGTTCTTGGGAAGTTACCAAGTAAAGTTATAACTGCAAAAATGTCTAATTTTTGTATTTTAAAATTGGGAAGTTACCAACCGGTAAAATTTTAACTGCAAAAAGAGAAATAAAATAAAATATAAGTAACAAATGCAGGGACAATTTGGTTCCACGAAATCCGGATAATGGTCCGGAACTTCCAAACCATTACTTATTCTTTATTTTTTTGGGGGAAAGCCGAGGCCAGAAGAGGTTGCTTTTAACTTTTGGCTATTTGCATTCATGTTTTTCGTCTCCTTTCTTAATCGTACTTGCGTTGTGGACAGGCAGTGAATCAAATTGTGGGTGTTCCTTAAAAGATTTAAATTTTGAGAATGTATGTTGAGTGTTTTTATTAATATAGTACTAATAGTAATTGATTTATTATGATAGTCTGTCTGGGATTTATGCTTCACTGATCTCTCTTATTGTGATAGTCTGTCTGGGTGTTCAAATAGCTTTTTCACATAACATTGTTGGTAGTCCTTTTTTTGTTCATTCCAAGTATAAGGGAATGTTGGTGTAAGATTCCTACGTAATCTTGTGATGCAGATAATATCCGGTCCATGGCTTGCTTGGTCATTTGAGGAAGCAGTGGAGGAATACAATGGAGATTCATTTGGGAAAGTCAAGCAGTCCTTTAAAGATCGATCCAAGGTATAAAAATGTATCCGTGTGCACCAACAAACGTCTGCTATGAATCTACTATTTAGTGGGCATTTTATTAAATGAATGGATGTCAATATTTATTATTGTGTATGGTTTCTTAAGTTTCTATCTAATTTATCCTTAATTCGTTATTTATGTGCTGCCTCATTCGATGAATGGTCAAGAAGACGCTGTTGGATAGGAGGCACTTTGTACTGGAGCAGATCTACCATTTGGGAGAAGATTCTCTCCCGTAAGGCTTATTTCTAAATTTATTTGGCGGAAGTACGCAAGCAAGTTTTTGAATTCAAGAGTAAGTTAATATCCTCTTTGATTTTTTTAGAGAAGGTAATAAGTACTATCATTCAGTGATCAACACTTAGTGATGCTAAAATTACTGTACAAGGAAAAAAAATTGTATCCCTCTTCTAAACTTGATAGGACTTATTGAAACCAAAAAAAAAAAAAAAAAAAAAAAGGATTTTGATCATTGTGTGATATCTTAACTATGGATACTACTCTGCTTCTTAGATCTAAGTGGAATATACCAGGATGTTGTAACATGAAGCAATCTGAATATTAAATTTATTTTGCTCTCAATATTAAAATGCGTTCTTTAAAGTTTTTATGTTGCGGGTGTTTTGTTGTAGTGTTTTGGGATCATTGTATGTGCATATGCAAATATAGGATTTGAATGTCTCAAATCTGTGCATATGCAGATATAAGATTTGAATGTCTCAAATCTGTTTTTCTTGAGGTTGTTATTTATTTAGTTTTTTTTTTTTTCTAAACTGTCCACCCAGACTTTCAACTCTTTATTTAGTTCATTTGAACCTAAGATATTATAAGTTGTGTGACTATTTTTTCCATCTTTTCTATCAGGTTGGTCTAAACCAATATGTATAGATGGACATGATTTTGAAAATCAATACCGGCAACTGAATGTTATTCAAGGAGTTGAAAAACTCAAAGTGATAATGCTAAGGAGTTGAAAAACTCAAAGTGATAATGCTAAGTGCAAGCCCAACATGCTGAGTTTTGAGACAATTTTTGTCACAATCTTTTATGTACTACTAATAGCTAACTACACTTAGCCAAAGGCTTTAGTACTAACACAACGGAAAAAGACATTTCCATATACATGTGGATATTCACAATTTAAAGGTCGATTCTATTTGCAGGTGGAGGTTAAATTCTGAATCTCTCTGAAAATAGTACTTCTAATTCTATTTTTCTTAGAGATTACTGATTTAGATATCTTTATCTCTATGAATTTGAACTTTTCGTTTGATGAATGATCATATATTTTCTTCTTACCCAAAAGTTCACTTTAAGAGATCTAATCTCCATGAGGATAGATGTTCTAATTAAACATATGCGTTACTGCATATCGTTTGGTGGCATATATTTAGTGTGTGCATCTCACAAACTATAGTCATGTCTGTGTAGCCCGAGGCAAGGCATCAAACATCGGTACTTCTGATTAGCTGAATCACAAACCAAACGAATTTCACTAATATATATTTTTCGAGCTCCTCCATTTCAATCTTTTATTTATTGATATATACTTGCCTTTTGCAGGTTTTCATCCTAAACTTCTCCAAATATTGCGGTTTATGGAATGGTAAAAGTTGCCTACTAAGCTGATGACTACAACTCCTACGACATAGGAAATGCTGAGTTCGAATGAGCTTATGATGATAATTTTGGGTGCTATGCATAATTAAGATGCTTGTGTGTTTTGCACATACTGTAGTATAAAAGATGTCTGTTATATATGAATCATAATGATGTACACAAAGTTTTTTAAAAGTGTTTTTGTGATGGGTACCTATTTCGCACGTGTATATGGCAATGCCGTGTTAGTACCAAGGCCTTTGGCTAAGTGTACCTAGCGGTTGTAGTACAAAAAAAGATTGGGACTTAATTAGGACTTCTTTCCTCTCTTTTTCTTTTCAATGGTAGAGTTTGAGAATTGTCCGCCTACGACTACAAGACATAGGAAATGTAAAGCGTATTCGTTATAGACATTCAATACTCAAAGTGTTTAAACTAGAAATGTACGTATTATATTTGATTTTATTTAAATCTGTATTGTGGGTAAATTCTCATATATTATGGATTTCTTAGTCGTTTAGAAGATTAGGAAGAAAATGAGGTATAGTGGCTAATACTTACAAGAAACTGGATACAGAAGCACTAACTGGGTTATTTTCTAATGAAGAATAATACACACACTTGGAACTTCTTTGATCTCATCTATCTTCTAATCTTCAACCATGCATCAATAGTGTTACTTGGAGTAAGCGATGTACTCTTTCTTTGATAATCAAATATTTGATTAAACCAAGCCTCTGCAAGTTTAGAATCTTTCTAACACAGAGAAATTGTATCTGTATTGAGGGGCTACTAAACTTGAATAAGAAGCGAAAGCATTATATGTATTTTTTATAACTTCACACTTCTTTTTATGTTGTTTGACTGTTGATTGTTTTACATATCAGTAGAGTTTTTCTCCCCGGTCATCATTAGTTAATTCGTTAAAGACATCAATATTGTCTACTAAATTTTTATTTTTCCTTTAGTGTTGCCTTATTAATTACTCCAATTATATCAACGTAACATTATTGTCATGCCAAGTGTGTCTTAAAGTTATGCTGATGGGATGGACAAAGAGTTACCAAGGGTACACACATTGTAAAATTTTGAAAAAAAAATGTTTAATCCTTTAATGTTTTAAAATCCTTAAGTTAATTTTTTGTTAGTATATAAATTTGGTTAGGATGTTGAGGGCTTGATTTAGTATATGCAGCTATACTGCTAGAGTTGATCTGCGGAAAATTAGATTTCGATGACTTCAATGACCCGTCAGATACATTAGAAAATACTTGAAGTCGTCTGTGATTCTAAAGAATATATTTAGTTAAATGTCAAATTTTTATTTTATTTCTAGAAATTATTTTTGTCACAAACAAGATATTTTTCGAACTGTCTGTATTTCTGGTGTAAAACAGTTCTATTTCTATTTTATAGGTATAAGTGCTTGAAACCAAACAATTTGAAATCTTGAATATTATAAACAAATTTATTTCAAATTGTGTAGATGTGAAAACCTCATGATAATCGTGATATTAGGAAAATTAGAAAATTGAATCGTTGGCATCACTATGATTTTTAAGATGAATTCAATTTTTTTGTGGTTCAACTTTTTACATGTTATTAACATATTGTGTTACAGTTTAAGTATAAATTCTTAATGTTAGCAATTTTCAAGATGATTAGAACTTAAAGTCTAAATTGTTACAATTATCTATCTACGCTCTTTTTTCCCTTGAAACTATCCGTGCATCGCGCGGGTACGTATACTAGTATTAATTAATTATAGTTAAGTGTTTTTTTAGTTTTATTTTATTTTAACAAAGTGTCTCACTATTTTAGTTAAGTGCTAAAAGTCTATATACAAATGAAAAATTGACATATGAAAAATAAAAGTAAAAAGGCGACTGATTCACTCCAATCTTATAAGTAAACCTGATTCTTGCGAAAAAGCTGGAAATCCAGGAAAGCTCCTTTATACGTCATTTAACTTGTGAATTGCAATTAGCCACGTGAAGGTGATATCTTTCTAGTTTCAACCTTTATTTAAGGCACCTTAAACGCTCAATTGTCCCATAAAGAGCTAACTTCCCCCAAGATTTTTGTAATTTCCATTTGGGATTTACACTGGTATATATTAATTTACCTGCTTATGCGATAAAATAAATGGACAACATATATATTTATTAACTTAAAGTGATAAAAGTTTGTGTACAAATATATATCATCCCCATTTATCAGTTTGGACGCAAGTGTCGGGTAAGATAAGCTTTTTAATTTTTTTTTACGTTCCTTTCCTCATTAGCCTTAGGATTTTAAGTCTTTTTATCTTTGAAATTGGCCATAGGTAAATTACATATGTTATTTACTTCTTTATCTTGAAATGTGAATAAGAAAAAGTAAACATAATCATGAACAAATTGAGATATTCACGGATTACTGATTCAAAGTTTGAAACCTATCCACGTTTTCCCCGATCCTAATAAACCGTAAAAATCCTAGTATATCTTTTTTACCTTTTCATCATTTTAGATAAGTTTGCAAAGAGAAGTGAGTACGTAGAGTGGAGGCGGCCTTTTGATAGATAGTGCAGAATGGAGTTTCAATATTAAGCTGCAAACTCCAATCCCTAATAATTCTCTTTTGAATTTGCACTATCTATCATAGATTACTGGATTTGTCAGCATTTAATTTGTTAAACTCCAGCCTCCAACACTCTCCGACTAATATCTTATCCTTATCAACTTAGCAAACTAGAGAAAAACAAGCCTCCTGTCCTATCATATATAAGTATATTTTAATTAACTAACCTTATATTATCCTACTATCAACCCTTTTAAAACTAAAACAAAAAAATGGCAGGAAAGAAGGAAGAAGAAATCACCCATATGGAAGAAGGCAATATCCATACAGCCTCCGATTCCAATGTTGGATTTTGTTCATCACCTTCGGTCACAGTCATCGCTCAGAAGGTACAAATTAAACAATTGCAATACTATGATTATGTAGTTATTTGATGAATTGGATTGTGATGGGCTAATTTTGCAGTTGATTGCGGAGGTCATAGGGACGTACTTTGTAATATTTGCGGGGTGTGGATCTGTTGTAGTGAACAAGATTTATGGGAGTGTTACATTTCCAGGGATATGTGTGACATGGGGACTAATTGTGATGGTGATGGTTTATACTGTGGGACATATATCAGGAGCACATTTTAATCCTGCTGTCACTATTACATTCAGCATCTTCGGTCGCTTCCCATGGAAACAAGTACGTACCTAAAATTTGTTCTTAAAATGTATAGTCATTTTTTCACAATTAAATTAATCTTTATACAATAGTAATTTTATGGATTTACTTTGGGAGCGTATAGCATAGCATTGAAATTACACTACTGAGTAATTTGCACGGAAAAGAGAGAATTTTTGGATTTACAGTGTGTATTTTGTAAGATCCATAAACAGCAGACTCTATTTATCCAACCCTCAACTTTCAATTTCACTAGGTCCTAGAAATGTACGTTTGGTTTGGATAATATATATTATGCATGAGGAGAGGTAACAATTTCTTTTTAAATATATTGTTCATACATACAGAGGCGGAGTCAGGATTCGAAGTTTGTGGGTTTGAGATTCTAATTCTTCTGAGTGACTGGGTTCTAAATTAATATTGTACATATTTGATAAAAAATTTAATACAAATATATGATTCGGACCAAAGCTACTGGGATCGGCTGAACCCACTCCCGAAGGGCTAGCTCCCCCCTGCAAACATAATAGAGGAAGTAGATCTCGAGGAAGAAAAGAAACTAAAAACGAGTGTAAAAGAGGATTTTGTGTGGATCAAGTTCACATTATTCGAAATTTAATTTTGTTTCTCTCTTTTTCTTTTTTTATACTTTTTGGATTGTGGAATTATAAAGCTCAAAGTTCATCCAGTAAACATTTGTTCTGAACTTTCTCACATTGGGTCCCCATTTCAAATTAGTAATAAGTAGATATGACCGGTATATTTTCTTATTATAAGATTTTGTTTCTTAATCGTGATTATCAAGAAGTTTATTCCATATATTGCAGGCACCTTTGTACATCATAGCTCAACTAATGGGTTCGATTCTGGCCAGTGGAACTCTGGCTCTAATGTTTGACGTAACTCCGCAAGCTTATTTTGGTACAGTTCCAGTTGGATCTAATGGCCAATCACTTGCTATCGAAATCATCATATCTTTCCTTCTCATGTTTGTCATCTCTGGCGTTGCTACAGATGACAGAGCGGTACGCACCTACCTTTTTATTTATTTACGAGTCATAAATTTATTACTTCCTTCGACTTAGTTTTGTTTGTCATAGTTTCACTCTAAATGAAAGATTAAAATAAAAACATTTTTTAGAAAACGTGTGGTCTAAAATATGTCATAACATCTGTATAGTTATAATACTCCAGTTTTGAATCTGATTTTAATGTCATTAATATTTATGTGATTATAAAAGTTTTTCATTAAAAAAAATATAGAAATGAATCATTATTTTTGGATGGACTTACATAAACATAATGCAAATAACATAAACAGAGGGAGTATCTTTCTTTCTGAAATTTGGTACTGAGTCAATGTTTATTTTGTTCCAACTCTCCAGTAGTCTAATGATTTTCTTTTTCTTTTTTTCACATACAGTAGTAGCATATTACCAGCTAATGCGTTAATTATTTATATTTGCGTTGTGTTTTAATTGCAGATTGGACAAGTTGCTGGAATAGCTGTAGGAATGACCATAACCTTGAACGTTTTTGTAGCAGGGTATGCTAATTAGTTGTTTCACTTAGTAGATTTTTAAACCATTCTTTGTCTAAATCTTAATAGAATTAAAATGCAGGCCAATTTCAGGAGCATCGATGAATCCAGCAAGAAGCATTGGTCCAGCAGTAGTGAAGCATGTTTATAAAGGTCTTTGGGTATATGTGGTTGGTCCAATCATCGGAACTCTAGCCGGAGCATTCGTTTACAATTTAATTCGATCCACAGATAAACCACTGAGCGAGTTGGCCAAAAGCGCATCGTCTCTTCGTAGTTAAAGAGCAAATCAAATACATTTAGCCGAACTTTTAGACCATGCTACTCTTTGTCATCCCAATTTTGTTGGATGCCACAAGGGACATTTTTAGGGCATGCCACGAACAAAAGAATTGGCATTTTTGCAACATTTTTTTTTTTAAATCACCTTCTCTCCCTACTTTGCTACTTTTTCATCACCTATCTTTCATTACATTTCCTTGAAAAGTAAACCAGAGGGTTGATAGGTAGATCTGATAGGATTGGCGGATGTTGAAAAGTGCGTGTATATATATTTTTAATTGTCGTAGAAGAATAAGTGTAGGATGTGTGAGATCACACTGAATATGTTATTGTTTTAAAGAATAAGTGTAGTATTTGTTATTTCTAGTTTAATATTTCAACTTGACAAAGGCTATTTTAGACTATATAATATATATGTGCTCTTAATTCTCTCTTCGAAATATTGTGTTTTGTAATGCTATTCATCTCCCATTAAGAAGCTGGCATGTATGTCAATAGGATGCCCAATTGACGCAATCTAGTTCCCATCTATTTTAAGTCCTGGGCAAGTACCTAATAATTCCTCTAGTTAAAGAAAAAAGAAAAAGTAAAACCATTGCAGTTTGATGTTTCATAATATTTTCAGACTGTTAAAGGAACTAAAAAGATTTCCAATAAATTGTGTACATCATGCAATACAGCCATGTAAAAACACACACACAAACACACACGAGAAAATAAATGGAAAGTTCAAAGAACCTTATTCTCCAGTTATTCAGAGGATTTTTTTTTTCATCTTCCCAATCTAAAATGATCCTTGAGCTTGGAAATACTATTTTGCATTATTTTGTCTTAGTTGTATTAATATTTTGTGGAACGCGACATAACTTGAACCTTCGACGTACGTAAATGGTATATAAGTAATTCAAAGCTAACACACAGGTTTCTGCTAAACTTTGGGGGAAATAATCTCTCATGTTCACTTACAATTTGAATATAAAAAAATAATCCTACAAAAATTTCTTGTATTTCCTGTAAAAAAAAAAAGTTACATAACTTAAATAATATTTGTAATGAACTACCAAACCTTTCAAAAATCTGCTACTATCCACTTCAAGTATGATGATAATACTTACAAAGGGTTTCAAAGTCTTAGGTGGCCCCTTCAAGAAAAAATATGCGGACAATTTTAAAGGCTAGCTTATGACTTTAGCCTGGTTTTCAATTTCCAATGGAAGGTGTTGGTCAAACTCTTTTTATTCAAATCCCCTGCCCCACCCTTGCAATCGTTTTTTTTTTTTTTTTTTTTACAACGTAAAAAGAAAAAAAGGTACTTAAAGTTATTCACGTGCTAGACGTAGCTAACAGATAAAAGTATTTGTCCTAGTAGGCATAGCATGAGAGGTCTACTTGACAAATCTTAAACAAGTTTAAAGGGGTTATATAGGTATTTCGCCTTAAAAATGGGAGAGATTACACAGGACCCTTTTACAAGACTCACCTCTATCAAGAAAATATGCTTAAATGGTCACTAGCAAAATCAAGAGGTGTCCACTTGTAAATGGGAAGAGATTACACTGGGACCCCTTATCATTCTGGCTCTTGATAATCCAGTACTAAGTATACAGACACTCACGAGATTAGCCCACGTGAAAAAAGAAAAAAAAAAGTACGGGGACATTTTCGTAATTAGATGTCATCTGTACAAAAGCAATGGAGAAATGAATGCGACGAATGACTGAAGGAAAATCAGTTGTCAGCACCAATTCAACTCCGCACTCCCCATCGATCTTCAAGAACATCCTTCTTTCTCGCCGGAATATTCTGGAAATTAGGGTTTCGAAATGGGGGATTCGCTATCCGATGGAGCCTTGGGAACGGAATTGAAGGAGGAATTGTGTATGGATATAGATCCTCCATTCAAAGACAATCTCGCTACCGCTGAAGATTGGCGTAAGGCGCTTGATAAGGTGGTTCCCGCCGTCGTTGTTCTCCGTACCAATGCTTGCCGTGCATTTGACACCGAAGCTGCTGGTGCTAGTTATGCTACGGGCTTCGTCGTTGACAAACGTCGTGGAATTATACTTACAAATCGACATGTTGTTAAACCTGGTATTACAACCATTCTTTTAGTTCAATCGTTTTTGTATAAAGTTGTTTTTAGTAAAGATAATGTTCAAAAACACACCTGAACTATTCTTTACCAAAAAAAAAAAAAAAAAAAAACACACCTGAACTATTACCTTTATGCGAGTCTCATATCCAACTATCAGTTTTTCCCTTTTCTTTACCTGAACTATTTCCATCTATGTATTGAGGGAATGGTTGATAGTTGGCCTAATCAACTTCGAGGTGTGTTTTGATACCTAGATGGTGATGGTTCAGAAAGTGAACAAGACTTTGATTTGGCATTATGTTTAAGAATGTAAAGAAGACTTTTGAATCTTGTGATTTTAAAATTAAAGATATGTAGGTTTTCTTTAATCTTGTGGTCTTAAATTAAAGATATGTAGATGCTCTTTAATCTTGTAATCTTAAACATGCCACGTGGAAAGTTGGAATTAGAAAGTTGCCAAAAAAAGGAAAGAGACATTCGTTTTGAAACAGATTAAAAAGGAAAGTAAGACAAACACATTGAAACAGAGGGAGTATATCTTTTCAAGTTCAATTTTTGGTCTGATGGAAGCGTTGATTGTTGTTTTTGCTTTGCAGGACCTGTGGTGGCTGAAGCTATGTTTGTGAACCGTGAAGAGATACCAGTCTATCCGATATATAGAGATCCTGTGAGTTCATCTTCAAGCTCGTCTTTTGTATAGCACTCCAGTTTTATATTCCTCGTCACAATATATAATGCACTCTTTTCATTTTGAGACGTTTTTCGATCATTTAACTTATTTAAATAATAATGGTTTTAAGGAACATTGTTATCTGAAAATGAGGTATTTTTAAACCATTCTAAGTAAAAAGGGCAGCCTGGTGCACTAAGCTCCCGCTATGCGCGGGGTCCGAGGAAGGGCCGGACCACAAGGGTCTATTGTACGCAGCCTTACCTTGCATTTCTGCAAGAGGCTGTTTCCACGGCTCGAACCCGTGACCTCCTGGTCACATGGCAGCAACTTTACCAGTTACGCCAAGGTTAAACCATTCTGAGTAATTGTCTATATATATTTTTAGTTGTATCCAAGCTCCCGCACCCTTACTCTTATTCGTGTCCTTGAATTTGAAATGAAAGAGATCACGGTCAGACACGTAATTCGTGCCAATTTCAGGTACTCACAAGTCACAACCGTATCCATATCAATGTAAGAAAGGATAAGTCACAAGTCCTCCTTCCACCACCCGAGCCATTAGTGTACTTAGGCCCCCATCACAAACAGAAACACTAAATGATACTCCGGCCATTTCATTTTATAAGGCTATATATGGCTGGACACAGAAAAAAGAAAAGCTTTTACCACCTACCCAAGTCATCGTTAGAACTTAGAACTTGTGATCTTTAACATGCCTTGGAATTTCTATGGATATAAGAGCATGTCATTAAGGATAAAATGAAAAGTTTAAAAGTTAAAAGAGTTTCCAAATATAAAATGTTTCATCTTTATGAAATAGATTAAAAAGGATAGTGTACCATACAAAATGAAGCAAAGGAAGAATGTCTGTGTTGGATTTCAATGTGATGTTATGCATAGGTTTATAGGGACAATGGGAATTGCCGAAGAATACTTGATAATCATATTCCACACTTTTTAGTTTTACTCATGAATTAAGCTTATTGATCATCTTCTAGGTTCATGACTTCGGATTCTTCCGTTATGATCCTGCTGCAATACAATTTTTGAGCTACGAAGAGATTCCTCTTGCTCCGGAGGATGCTTGTGTAGGACTAGAAATCAGGGTTGTTGGTAATGACAGTGGAGAGAAGGTATGTGGAAGAGATTTTATTCTGTTGCCTTACTTTGCTTTGTAAATGATGCATCCAGGTGGAATGCTTCTTTACATGAAACTTGTTACTCAGTCATGTTATGACCAATGTCCTATAGTTGATCAGAAGGGAATGAAATGATATTTTTCCTACTCGTTATAGCATCTTCAAAGAATCAGTAAATGGGTTAAAACTTTCTGGAACGAGTGTTCCAACTCTTAGTAACTTTGCTGGAGGTGTCATACCTGTCGAAAGATGCTCATGATAGAGGCATTATGACTTGGGAAAAACTTTGGAGGCCTGATATCACTTAAAACGTGTAGAGTGCATGACTCTTAACGTGTAATCTACTTGTAAACTTTGCATGTGATTGTTGAATGCTGACATAATGTCTTGGTCTTCAACGTCAAGCATTAGAATACGTGTGTAGGCTGTTCACATTGACCTATATGTTGCTGTAGACTGGAAGCATCAATAAATGTGTTTTTTCGACCCAACCACTGAAGA
The DNA here is from genome assembly GCF_019175385.1 of Lycium barbarum. NCBI lineage: Eukaryota > Viridiplantae > Streptophyta > Magnoliopsida > Solanales > Solanaceae > Lycium > Lycium barbarum. The sequence goes on along the minus strand of NC_083348.1, from coordinate 95,032,717 downwards.
CAAGCTAACTGTCATGAGTCTTTACCTTTATTAACCGCACTCCTACTTACACGTGAGCTGGCGTGAGTATTCAAGGTTGCTTCTTAAGTACAAAGATTATGGTGATGTTTATGGCTGACACATTTATGCTGTTTTGGAGTGGGTGTGAGACCACATTTAATCGTTTGAGACTATGGACGTTTGGATTAAGGGGTATGTTGCATCGCTAAGACCATCCAAGTGGATACGTGTGTTACTAATATTTATCTGATCAAATAGCACTGTATTTTAGAATTACTTATTTACCTGACCAAATAGCACTGTATTTTAGAATTACTCGATCTATAGTTGTTCTGAGGTTTTCTAGTCATTTTGATGGGTGTTGGGTGGCTAGTCTTTCCATTAGAGTAATTTGAAATATGGGATTCTTGAGGTCTTTTAAGAGTTAGCTGCCACTATTACTGAGTTATCCGTTATTTTTTTTTTCTGTTTCTAACATTGTCTTGCAAACTATAGCTTACTATTTCTCTTGTATGGTTCTCAGATTTGTTGTGTTACCTGGCCTTTCTCTTTTAGACTCTCTTTTTCCTTTATGAACGTAGTCGTGCAACTAGCTTACTAGTTGTCTTGTATGTTTCTCAGGTTTGTTGTGTTACATGACATTTCCTTAGGTTCTGTCTTTCCTTTGCTTGCATCCTTTTGATTGTTTTTTGAGGGGCTATATTTTCTATAGAAATTTTCATATCCTATTCCTTATTTTGCTTTAATCTGGATTATGCAGGTGTCTATTTTAGCTGGAACGCTTGCTCGTCTGGACAGAGATGCTCCGCATTATAAAAAGTATGTGATGGTCTACCTAAAATGTTCATTCACCACTGGAGATTTCATGTATTCCCCTAAATGATATGGGCCGTAAGAATCTCATTAAGTGCTTAACATTCCTTCAAAATTTCTTTTGTAAAGTTTCAGCCAAAAAAAAAATTAAAAATTAAACATGCTTCTGTAAACATACTGTGCTTTTTTTTTTTTGGGTGGTGTTGGCGGGCTACTATCTCTTTCATTAGAGTGGGTTTTGCTTTGTGCAGCCAGTTGAAATTTTTTGCCTATTATGAGTTTTTTAGTTTTGATGCACGATGACGCTGATTATTAGCATTAGATTCTTGCATGATTGAGTACTAAGCACAAATTGTAGGCTTCTGTTGTTTTAAGGTTTTATTTTTCCTCTGATTGGTTTTGGGTGCAATGATTATGTCACATCAGCATTGCTTGCCTCAAAATCAATGTAGTATGATTGTTGCTTGCGTTATTGCACGTCAAGGACTTCCTTATTGTCCAAATACAATGAGCAAATTAAATCTTTACGATGCTAAAATGGTCTTGCTTTATTAAATAACTTAATTATGAAACTTACCATTTGAGTAGAGTGTCATTTGTCATGTTATGGTGATGTCGTCTATATGATTTTCTAGTGCCTGTAATGTTTGTGCCGCAATTTGTTTTTCGTATTGCAAATGTGGTAGTACAACATATTCGTTCTGATAACTCCAATTTTTGGTGCAGGGATGGATACAATGACTTCAACACTTTCTACATGCAAGTAAGCAGAACAATGTTGATCTCAAGTTATTTGAGCCTGTAATAGAAATTTGGGCTTTTTAGCATGGTCCAAAAGTACAAAATTAGCTCCTTAACTTTAAAATAGACCTTTTCTAATAAAACTATCATTGTTTTTTTTTTTTGTACTTATCTTATCTGCTACTATTTTCATCCTTTTAATGCCTTTATGAAAATTCACTTCATCAAAAAAAGAAAGAAAGAAGAAGATATGTTTAATCACGTGGATGGGGGCTAGAGAGGTGATTTTAACAACTGAAACTCCAAGTACATGTTAGTTGGTGCATCATCGGCAAAAGAAAGGTGGAACTTGTAAAAACCGTATTGTCAGGTCATTAGTTGTCTATGTTGGAAGTTGGATAATTTAAACTGGTCTGGAATATAGTGTTCAATGCAAAGCAGTGAGTGATGTGATACATAGCTGAGCTTTGAGAAGAGAGGATAAGGGGTAGCAAATACGATGTGGCTCCTTTGGCTCTTTTATGGTTATTTCTGCGGAAGGGATGTAAAAGTGTTAAGGGAATATTAATGATCTTGCCCAACTTTGCTAATATAACGTTTTTAGTTGATTTTTGGTTAAAACATAAAGTGCTTGTTAGCATAGGTATGTCTTTCATAAAAGACTAAACTTTTGTCCATGTTTTCTGCTTTTTATGTTCCACTTATATACAGCGAATATATTCCCACATCAATAAAATATTACTTTACCAAGAAAGATATCTGTATGGTTCTGAGTCCAGGGATGAGATGGTAGTGAACTTATTCAGTACTTATGCAATCCAAGAGACATTTCATTGCCTTACTGAAGTCAAGAGGCTTTGGGTGGTTGGTCCAGATTATAGTATTTAGATCTGGTGGTTGCTGTACAGTTAAATGATTCTTCTTGTGCCTACATTTGGTATTTTGAAGTGAACCTATGAGAGAAGATTACTGATAAGTAGGTTTGGCATTTCAATTGTTGTCCACGTACAAAATTTTCATGTGTTTGATCCAAGGAAAAAGAATTAGGTTAAGAGGTTAGGGGCTTGTTGCATTCCAAAATAGATAAACAAAGATATTCCTTCAACTGTGTGAACCACCTCATTTAATAGTTAAAAGCTGTTATGGAGGGGAATAGAAGTTAATTTATTTTAGGTCATCAACATACTTCTACCCCAACTTTCAGGACTATAGTTGTTGATTTACTTTTGTGTTCTTTGCCAACAGGCTGCTTCTGGGACTAAAGGTGGTTCAAGTGGCTCCCCTGTAATAAATTGGCAAGGGAGAGCTGTCGCCTTGAATGCTGGGAGCAAGTCATCAAGTGCTTCTGCATTTTTCTTGCCATTAGAACGAGTTTGTACTCATTCTTATATCTTCTCTTTGTTAAAGACCTCTCTGTGCTCTATTTCTGATCTGTGGAAAGTGTGCATCTGACAGTTGACTCTAGATAAACTAGGAATTTTTTAATTTAACTATTGAGAAGTATTATCAATGACTGTTGCTTTCGAACAACGCTATGCATTGCAAAGGTCTTTATTGACTTCTTGAATGGGCAAACAGTAAACATTTTATACTTCTCTGGAAATGGTTGTTTGCATTTTGCTTTCTCTTCTGCCTGTTTTAAATCTTTTATTATATCGGAAACCATATCTTTCATTTCATCGGCTTTCTTTCCTTTTCTTTTTCCTGGGTTTTCTGTTGTCAAATGTGCGCTAGTCCCTGATATGCAGGGTGGCAAGTATGTATCTCCATCATTATAATTGTCTCTTTGTACTCCATGGGCTATAGGATCCAAATTCTTTATTTCCTTGAAACCACTGAATTTTATTTCTTCTTGTTATTTGGTCTTTTCCTGTTATTATTCATGCGTCATCCTTGAAATAGGTTGATATCTGTGAGGGGATTTGAAATCTAAAAGTTCCTTTTCTGATGGCTTCCGCTCTATTTTATTTTCCTAGTTAACAGTTTATGTTAAGTTGTGTCTTACCTTCTCATTTCTTTAACTGCCTAGATGAGGCATGTTGGTTCCTTATTTGGTGGCATTGCCTTTTTTCTGTTTCCCAGACCCCCCCCCCCCCCCCCCCCCCCCAACCCCAAAACACACACACACACACACCCACAATTATTGCTGGTTAAGGTCTGAACTTTCTCTCTTATTAAGTATATCAATTGTTAGTTTACGGACATAAACACTTATATATTTATTTTTTTGTTTATAGGTTGTCAGGGCACTGAAATTCTTACAGGAAGGAAGGGATCTTTGTACAAATAAATGGGAGGCTGTTACTATTCCTCGTGGTACGCTTCAGGTTTGTTAGTTCGGTTCTTCTGGAACTTATTCCCCCCAACCTTCTGCACCTTCTTTTAAACTTTATTTCTTTCTCAAATGATTGCTCCTGTGAATGGTAGCTCTCTCAATTTTGTTTTTAGCTTTAGGCTTATGAAGAAGTAACTTAATGCATAAATATGAATCTGTCTTCTGATTTTCATGTTTCACTAAACTGGATACGATAAATGTCATATTGCCTTGAAAAAAACATTATAATAGGGGTTGGGTTTGCCCACAGATTCAAGTGGCAAAGGTTCAGGGACTTGTTACTTTCTTTTTTGATAAGTTAAAGTTTTATTGAGGGACTTGTAACTTAGGTCACAAGTTCGATCCCTGCGCCATACGAAGTAAGACTGGTATTTATGTGGAGAAAGGTGGAGGGGCGGGTCCATTATGCTCGAGTTTCGAAGGTTTGGGTTGGTCCCAGATAGATTTCTCGATCATCAAAAAAGAATCTCTAGATTGGGTTTTTCATTTTCATAACATGATGAAACGGATCCTTTTAGTAAAGCGAGATCAGAGTACATGTACTAAAAAGATGCATTTCCAGTACCAAATGTATCTACTCTTGCATCTGCCCACTTTATAACAGATAAATGATTTTTTACAAACCATGGGTGCCGTAATTTCAATCTTTGATGTTGTCTATCTTATGTGGCATGGGCATGGCCCGACATTTCCTTGATTTGTACTTCAAATAAACCGATCATTCATGTTTGATCATCCTTGATATGAGTAAAACTCCATAGATATCTGCTATAATTGGAGTTATCTGTTAACTTTTGGTCTATCCGAGAATTTGTTTTTGTGTTTGACCTCTTCTTCCATGATACAACAACAACAACAACAACAACAGCCCAGTGAAATCCCACATCTTGGGGTCTGGGGAGGGTATAATGTACGCAGACCTTACTCCTACCAAGGTAGGATGGCTATTTCCGAGAGACCCTCGGCTCATCTTCTTCCATGATAATTGTTGCTATATTCTAATTGAAGTTTCTCGAGGAGAAATCCGTCTCCAAATATGTCCTACTTCCAACATGCTTGTCCAACAAGGCTCTCCTTCCCATTAAGGGAAATTTAGGAGCCGTTTGGAATTAGAAACTAAACATTATTTGGTATACATTGGACTGTTTTTTGGTTAGTTTTTGAAGATGAGTTTTTCAAGTTTTTAAGTGGAGAATCTTTTTGCCATCTACAAACCTTCAACCTTTTTTCAAGTGAAATGCCTGTCCAAACACAACTTCTACTTCCAAAAACCAATTTTCCCTACTTATTTCTCTTTACCTTTTAGCGATGGTCAAGTGATGAGCAATTTTCAGAATTCAGAGACTGTTAAACTTGTTTTCAAGCTGGTGCCTTCATGTTTGGTGGATGATGGCCTGCCCATCTCTACCCTTCTTCACTTAAATACCAGGCTTTTGTCTGCGGTAGAGTTTAAACCCGTGATGTGCACCTAACCCACACATCACAAGCTGCACTCTTACCACTAGACCAAAGCCGTGGGGCCAAATATAATGACCCTTTAGAATGTTTTACTTCAGTCTGACAGCTTAATGTGGTATAGATCGTAATATCTCTTGATATGCTTCTTTTGCCACTGGACCAATGCTTGATGGGTCTCAAGTTTTTGAACCTCATCTGGAGCTACTTCTTAGTTGCATATTTATATGGCTTCCTCGGTACATAATTCCTTGTTCCAAAGTTGCAAGAGCTCTTCCACACCATCAGGATCAAGTAATCCTGAAATGTATTCTAATAGGCTAATAGCCTCCTTTAACGAAGTGTATTCTCCCCAACATATGGATTATGGAAGGCATATCCTAGTTTTATTCTCCTACCTGTATATTTCTTTACCTTACATTATAGAAAAATGCTGCATATTTAGAGGAGAATCTTAGTTCTCATCTTCAGCAGATCAGATAGTCATGGTTATAGTGGATGGTAGTACATTACATGGTGTTTGTATGTTTGCTTGCTAAACTGTACATGAGTCCTTTGAGATGATTTTAAATGGGTGGATCCTTCACTGTTGTGCTATATTATTTTATCTGCATGAGTTGGCTTTTAACAGTCCTTGCCAGCATTTATTCTGTAAAGGTTCATGAACCCTTTTTGATTTAGTCTTCTCTTCGGCTGACCGCTATTCTGCATATGCATCTATGTGACATGTAGTTTACTCGAACATAAAAGTACAGTAGTTTTTAAGGCACAGAAGGTCTAGGAGAGATGGGGAACTTCTCTCTTCTCTCGTATATATTTTCTTTGAACGGGCTTCTTTAATCCCCGAAAACAGACTTCAATTTCGTGTTGTACCATCTGAAATCAAAGAGAAGACAGGGTAGGTCAAGTGAGGCAACCATAATCTTCATAAACAGAGTTGGTTAATTGCATATATGTTTCTGATATAGGTAACTTTTATCCACAAAGGATATGATGAAACTCGTCGGCTTGGCCTCCTTAGTGCAACAGAGCAGGTAAGCACCAAAATATTTTTTTTTGCAAGCTCTATTACTAATATGACCATACAGTAACCTTTGAAATATTACTGAATAGTTGGTGCGCAATTCCACTCCACCCACTGAAACTGGAATGCTCGTCGTTGATTCTGTGGTAAGTGCACTTCTTTCGAGTGTCCTGACACAGTATTGTTCTGTGTATCAACACTTATTTTTTCTCTGGGTTGTCACAGGTGCCCGGTGGCCCAGCTCATAATCATTTGGAGCCTGGTGATGTGCTTGTTCGTATGAATGGGGAGGTTAGTCTGGCTTGTTGTTGTAAGACATCTTATATTGACGGTTTTGCTGTCCTTATTGTGCTCTGATTCTATGCATAATTTATTAAAACTTTGATTAAAATACATCTACTCGGCTGATACCCCAGGGTCGTTGTCCACTGTCTTTTTTCTCTGTCACTGCATCTAGATTCTGCAGAGCTACTTCAATTGTCACGGACCAACCATTTAACCAGATTGAATGAGGGACCTAACTTAACAAAGTCATGCATCTTGTCAATCCTTCTCCTTGACTGTGTGCTACATGGGAAAAAAATAGTTCTAGTTCTCCGATTTCTTTTCTCTCTGACCAAGATGAATACAGAAATTTTACATTGTTGGCAATTGCTTCTTTAGACAGTTGGAAAATCATTCATATTATGGTTCATAATACTAATTTTCCTCCTGTAAGCTTCATTCAGGTGATTACTCAGTTCCTGAAGTTGGAGACTTTACTTGATGACAGTGTTGGGCAGAAAGTTGAGCTTCAAATTGAAAGGGGTGGAACTCCTTTGACAGTGGAACTGTTGGTGAGTGTTTTCTTTGATTTCTGTAGTTGCAAAGTTATGTACTGTACATCATAGTTATCAAATGACTAGGATTTTGGTTCATGTCGGTTAACCTTTGGGTTTGGTCCAAGCATGACTTGTTAATTCATCAGGTGCCAATATACTTCTGCGATGCTAAATGTAGGAGATATCTCATTCAACTATTATGATAGGTATTGCGTATCGAAATGGCCAATCACATTACCAATCCTTGATAATACACGACAGATTATTATAAAATATGCATGGATAAGCGCGCAAGCTGGCCCGGACACCACGATTATAAAAAAAAAACGCATGGATGATGTCTGCTAATTGACTGAGCATTCCCATCCATATCTCACTAAAAATATGCTAGAATCCATTTTTTCTGGACAGTGTGGATAAATGAATTAAGAATAGCTCAGAACAGCAATAACAGCAATAACAGAAAGAACAATGAAAATAAACTTGTAGATTTTGAAGTAAAGTTATCATCTCTCCAATATCTATAGGTATTGTTTCTTATTTTGTTTATCTTTATACATTTGTTATTTGTCATATTCTAACTGGGTCCTTGCATTTCTGTTTGCCATGTACTTTGTGCACAATAATGTTGAACACCTGGGTCATGGTGTGTAATTATGTAAGAGTAAGATTGTTTTAAAAGTACTATGTTAGCCTTTGCATATATGGCTACCAGCACAGTCTGTGCTGATGAATATACTGAACCTTTGTATGAAAAAAGACTTTATTTGACCACAATAGGAAAGCACTAGTAAATAGCAATGATAAATGAAGAAGATACGGAAGCTTACCTACTCTGGTGACCAGATAATTGATGTGTTCCTGCTTAACCTCCTACTAACAGCAACTTTTCGCTATGGCAATTCAGCTTTATCACAAAATTCAGTTGCAAAAGTGGTCTTTTATATTTTAGCTATGGTGGTTGAACTTATATGTCATTCCAAAACGTTCTCTTTTTGAGAGCTCTAAGGCTGTTTTTTAAAAGTAACATAATTCTATTGGCAGAAAGGGACAAACAGCCAATGTGACTCATCTGCTTATGTTTCCTTCAGGTTGAGGATTTACATTCAATTACTCCTGATCGCTTCTTGGAAGTCAGTGGTGCAGTTATTCATCCCCTTTCTTATCAACAGGTTTGTGAGATTCTGCCGCTAGTGCCTCACAATCTTTAATGTGTCTCTACTCTAGCAACATTTATCTGTTACGTGTAATTGAAGCTCACGTTTCTTCTTTGTTCTATCTCTTCCCTCTTTTAATGCAGGCTCGAAACTTCCGCTTTCACTGTGGTCTTGTCTACGTGGCAGAAACAGGGTCTGTACATATTTATTTCCATGTTTAGATGATTGCTATGATGCAGTTATTGGCTTAAGTTATTTTGCTTTACTTAACAGTTCATACTCGAAAGTGTTTCTGGTTTAAGTTTAAAATTCTGTTGATGCAATCTTTAAGAGTATTTTACTTGGAAAAATAATTTCTGACAGTTATACTACTTTGCTATTGTAGATATATGCTATTCAGAGCAGGAGTTCCTCGCCATGCCATCATAAAAAAATTTGCAGGAGAAGATATATCAACCCTTGAAGACTTAATTTCTGCTTTATCTAAGTTGTCTAGGAGTGCAAGAGTACCATTGGAGTATATAAGCTACAATGATCGTCACCGGAAAAAGGTATTAGTAGTGACTCTTTGCTTATGTTGATTTCCTAATACTTGTGCTTTGCTATCTTTCAGAAAACAATCACTGCCTCTTTTTTTTTTTCCACCTGCATCTGTAATTCCTGCCCACTACTGCCATTTCCTTCTGTTTCTTGGCAAAGCGTGATAATTTGTTTATCTACTTTTGGTATGCAGAGTCACAAATACCGATCTCTGTTGGTTTTATTATTTCTGCTTTAACCAAAAACTATGGATCCAAGTGGGTCTACAGTCGGCTACCACTGATGTCAGAAAGGTGTTAATCTTGATTTGAGAGCGTCAATCAAAAGGGAAAAGAAAATTAATAGGATGTCAAACTGTATTGTCACCCACAATTTCCGGATCATGGCAAGAAAATGTGAATATGTGCATCAATTATATTATTTTGTCTAAATGGTTATTTGAACCCCCGAAAACATCAGTAGAATTGTATACTGTCCTTTTAGATGGTTTAGGTGTTGTGGAGGTGGATGACATAGATGATTAACCTGCAGGTAAACATTGTCAGTCTTGTGGTTTAGTCTAGTGTTAACCATTTGATCATCAAGCCTAGTAAGGCGTTGAGTTGCTGAGTTGTGAAGGTGTAGTTGTCTGAAACATATATTCAGAAAAAGATCCCCCCGAAGAAAAAAAAAATTACTGTCTGGTTTTGTTCCTCTAAAGAATGAAAATTCCATGTTGCTTTCGCAGATAACTCTCTTTAACAACTTTAAATCAATTACAGATGCTAATTTAGTTCCTGTTGGTAGATGTAGAATAGTCCCTCTGGCGCTTTTATCATCTCGTTGTACGAAGGCCTTCTCATAGAAACTTCTTTTTGCTGCAGTCTGTTCTGGTCACTGTTGACCGCCATGAATGGTATGCACCTCCTCAGATATATAAACGTGATGACAGCTCTGGTTTGTGGACTGTGAAACTTGCCTTGCCACCTGAGTCCCCACTTCTATTCTCTGGCATCCAGCCAGGCAAACAAGATTTGTCAAATCATAGTGTTTCTTCTTGTGCTACTGAGGTTAGTGCAATTGATCTTAGGCCGAAACAAGTCAGCCAAGAATCAATGGACGGAGTTACCAATATGGAAACTAGTTGTGACAATCTTACAGAGGGAGTAAACAGTCAGGACGATTCTGATGCTGGAACTAAGAAACGGAGGGTGGAAGAAAACTTATCTGCAGATGGCAGTGTAATAATTGACCGCTCTTTAAATGGACATAGAGAGGAAAGGTTTGATGACTCTGGGGCCGTGAAGGATGCAGCTCTGAGAGATTATCAAGGTGCTGCACCTGTGGCTAATAATGCCTCTGTTGCTGAGCGTGCGATAGAGCCTACTCTTGTGATGTTCGAGGTAATTTTAGTTCTCTCCTATGCTTGTTTCTTGTGTTACTTGTATTACTGGAGTTGGGTTTTACTCCCTAAGCAGTTTTAACATAATGAGCATTGGTCTTAGATTTAAACGTGTATATGCATTGTCATTTCTCATCCATATTCTAATAATGATGAATCAAACATCTGAAACCAAATAAAGAATTCACTAATTCACTATATTGTATAACATCTCTATATTGCAATGTATGTATAACTTGTCTGCAAACCAAACACCTCCTCCTTTTCTCTTTGTGGTTCATGGGAGGTGGATTTTGTCATCTAAGTACTTACAAAAAAAGTTTTTATCATCTAAGCAGAATACCTGTAGGATATATAAGTATAGAATATTTAGTTACTTTATTAACATAGTGATTGACCACCTACCGTATTGTATGCAGTCTAAGGCCTCATTTGTTTGCACTTAATGAAGATCTGAATCTTAATCATTAGGATTTCAGTCATTTAAGTGTGTTTGTTTCTTAGGTCCAAATCTTAATCATTCATTTTTTTTCCTTTACACTGTTGTATAATGTAGAAGATGCTGACTAAAGTTACTAACTCCTGGTTTTCTCTTGGTAACTACTGGTTAAGATTGTTATACGTTCTCCTAGTAAATATGTAATATGAAAAATCAATACTAATATGCTGCAGCTAGTTTTAAGGTATGTCTAGACATGTATGGTTCTGTGGTTATTCCTATCTCCATCATCTAGGTTCTAAGTGCCTCTCATGAATTGCAGGTCCATGTACCATCATTATGCATGCTTGACGGAGTTCACTCACAGCATTTTTTTGGAACTGGTGTTATCATATACCATTCCCAAAACATGGGCTTGGTTGCAGTTGACAAAAACACCGTTGCAGTATCAGTTTCTGATATAATGCTATCTTTTGCTGCTTTTCCTATTGAGATTCCTGGAGAGGTAAAACCTATTTTTGTCTTCACTCCTACCTGCTATATTGACATTTTTTTATTGATTAGGTCTGTAATATTTTCAGGTAGTTTTCCTCCATCCTGTCCATAATTTTGCTCTGGTTGCATATGATCCTTCTGCTCTAGGAGCTGCTGCTGCTTCTGCTGTTCGTGCTGCTGAACTTCTTCCTGGTAAGTGGAAGCTTCCTCTCTTGATCCTTTATGCTTGCCTTTCTGATACTTCACCCAAAAAAACATGCTCTTCTTTTTATTGTTGTTATTCTAACGGGTTGGTGGAAGTGATTTGTCTCTGCAAACAATAGAGAACACCTCTCAGTGACTTGATTTAACAATGTACAAGAAGTGTTTTTTTATATAGGAGTCTTAGGCTATGTATAATCTTATATAAAATATAATTTATTCTTAATTTATTTCATGTTATGATATAGATATTAAAACTTGTCATGTTAATATCTACCAAACTAAAGCTCTAAAGTAACGCAAATTCAATTTTTATTTATTATTTTTAAAACTTATCTCGTACCCCTGTCTCAGTCATGCTGTTACTTTATTTTGCTAATGGACTTGTCGTAAAAACAATGAAATTGAACTACATATGGTAGAAAACCGTGTGAATCATCAATACATTGTATTCATGATTCACACGGTTTTCTACCATATGTAGTTCAATTTCATTGTTTTTACTTAACTTAAGAGTTAAGAGAAGAAATAGGTAATCAGTTCCTATACTAATAAGGTGAATATTCTATAATTACATATAGAATGAATCCATATATCACATTCATTATTCACTTGATATATGAACAGGCCCCCTCAAACTCAAAGTAGGGAAACTAACTGGAGTTTGTGTAGTTTGAAAACATAGAAAGCTGAAACCCAAAATCTCATTGGAATAGTTCACAATCACCAAATCGGAAAGCAGTCCAGGAATTCTTTCCTTCGGAAGTCGTTGGTAACTGCACAATGGAAGAAAGTGCTTCTTGCATTATACCCGGAACAGAATCTATTCTCAATCATCAAAATGATATTTGGTACTGCAAAGCTCCAAAACATTGTCAATGTAACTTGAATAGGTAGTACAATGAGAAGAAATCCAAAGTTTAGAGGAGGGAGTCGGTCGTCGATTGCCGCTCGCTGGAAATATGAATAATGCTTGAATGACCTTAAAGAGAGGAACGACGCCTGAATGATCGTTCAGAGAAGGGGCACCGGTTTTCCGGTGAGGAGCATTGTCAAGCACCAAAAGAAAGAATAAAAGAAGAAACATTGACCCAGCGGGCTAAACGTATTGGCCAGTGCCGCCTGCAGTAGCAGAAGCTATTTGAGTCTCTACCAAGATCTTAGAGGCTCGGACACCATGTGAAAATCTCTCTTTGACTTGATGGCTATCCATTACAATGAATCTGCACATGTTTGAATATAGATACTTTTTCACTTGATATTCTATCAGTCTTCATTCCAATTGCTTCTCGTGCACTTTAGATGTACTTCGAGAATTTAGAAAAGCGCCTAGTCATTGAATGGCGTTTTGGACATCCAGCTCTGACCATAATATGCTTTTGGTGTTTCAGAATATAATCCAGCCTTAGCACCATCTTTCTTCTCCTCTTTTTCATAATATTGTATTAGAAAACTGTGGTCTCCTTACTCATTGGTATTCTTGTGCCAAAAGGGATCTGGGAATTTTTATAAACTTAGTGGACTGAACGAACAATATATATATATATATATTAAAAAGAAGCCTCTTCTCCAATGTAATTGGGATTTTATGCTGAATGGGATAATATTTTCAAAAAAAAAATGCTGAGTGGGATCTTTGAATTATCATTGTGGTAAGTGGAGCCCATATAAGTCCCTTTTAACTTGCTCTAGTTATCATGTACTCCAGAAAATGGCCATCTTCTCCATTACTTTTTTCGCTAATGTTTGTTTAAATTTTAATATATTCTGTTGCCAACAGATCCTGCTCTTCGTCGTGGGGATTCAGTATATCTTGTGGGATTGAGCAGAAGTCTACAGGCAACTTCCAGGAAATCGGTTGTGACAAACCCATCTGCTGCTGTGAATATTGGTTCTGCTGATTGTCCACGTTACAGAGCAACAAACTTGGAAGTGATTGAGCTTGACACAGGTTACCTGTGCCACTTCTGTCATCCTGATTCTCTAATCATATAGTATCTTTGCATTTGTTTGGGGCATTTCTTTGACGCCATTATGTTTCTCATTTCAGATTTTGGAAGTACGTTTTCTGGTGCGCTGACTGATGAGCGTGGCAGGGTTCAAGCTTTATGGGGAAGCTTTTCAACACAGGTTTGTACTCCCAACTGATGCTTCTCTCTTGTTAATTGGATGTAACTAGTTTTAGAACTTTTTTGATAATTAATTGGTTTTGCTTCATCCATTTTTTCAGCTCAAGTATGGTTGTAGTTCGTCAGAAGATCACCAATTTGTCCGGGGTATTCCAATTTATACCATAAGCCAAGTCCTTGGCAAGATTATTTCTGGTTCAGACGGACCTCCTCGTCTTATAAATGGTTTGCAAAGGCCTATGCCACGATTAAGAATATTAGAAGTTGAACTTTACCCAACTTTGCTTTCCAAAGCTCGAAGTTTTGGACTCAATGATACTTGGATCCAGGTACACTTCTACTTCTGGAGATATCTGTTTGGTTTGTTATTTTTTGTGCTTGCTTTTCCTTTTATCCATATGTTACCCCGGGTGTTTTTTTCTTTTCGTCGACTTTAATTTAAAAAGGTCTAGCCAAGATACATGTAGGAAAAAGATGTATTTCTATTAATTTTTTTTCTAACATGTTTCGCGCCTTTAAAGCTTTAGTCTCAATCCTCAAGTAGTAAAGAACTAGACGATAATTATTTGATGGTGACAGGTATATTCTAGATGTGTATGTTTAGATAATGATATGAAGATGTTTGACATGGGTGCACCATAAGTGTGGGATGTAAGCAGTTTCTTAACACCTGTCATACTTTCTAGGCCCTTGTAAAGAAGGATCCCATGAGACGCCAAGTTTTGCGGGTTAAAGGTTGCTTTGCTGGATCAAAAGCTGAAAAATTATTGGAACAAGGGGATATGGTCTTAGCAATTAATAAAGAGCCAGTTACATGCTTCCGTGACATCGAAGACGCATGCCAATCATTAGACAGGTCTAATGACAGCGATGGAAGACTTAACTTGACAATCTTTCGTCAGGTAAGCCTCTGGCAATTCGTTTCCATTTCCTTCCCCATTTTTTCTTTTATAGGACCAAAAGACTTCACTACTGTCTTGATCCAAAAAAAGAAAAGAAAAGAAAAGAACTTCACTGCTATCGTATGTCCTGCTTGAGTCAGTTCTTCATTCTCTTATATTCTTTTAAGTGATTTAATGAATTCTCAGGGCCATGAAATTGAACTACTTGTGGGAACGGATGTGAGGGATGGAAATGGAACAACTCGTGCAATAAATTGGTGTGGTTGTATTGTCCAAGATCCTCATCCAGCTGTACGTGCACTTGGATTTCTTCCCGAGGAAGGCCATGGAGTATATGTAGCAAGGTTAGTAGTTGCTATACTGGAAAGCTTTGTTTAGATGTTAAGAAAGTTGGAAGAATGTTTCTTGAGAAAATTGCAGCAAAATAAAGGAAACAGGAAATAAGTTTCTTGTATGCATTTGTTTTAAAAGGAAGAATAAAATCCAAATTGAGACAAAAGGAATTATCCAAATTGAGAAAAAAAGAATCTTTCAAGTTTACTTCACCTTTTTCAAGACCTGATTTGAAAGAAGTATTCTTGTGGGAATCTTTTACCGCTTTCATCATAATTTATTAACTGAAAGAAAAAAGAGTTGTTATAATTATTCCTTGTTATCATTAAGAGAGAGAGAGAGAGACAGACAGACAGAGATAGTGAAGAATAATTGTTGCTAGTTAGTATATTTCATTAGATGTGCTGAAAATATCTGTTAAGCAAGGTAATCACTGATCAGCAGGTAGCGATTTTTTTTTTTTTTGGTTTCTGATGAAGGGCTGATTGAGCCTTTTAAATTTTCATGATGCATTTGTTAATGCATCTAATGTAAAAGAAAGAGAGGGCAGTTGCATATCTTTTGTTGAGTTAGCTATTAGCTATTTGTCACTATTATTAATGCCCAAAGTAATTCTCAGGTGGTGTCATGGAAGTCCAGTACATCGATATGGTCTTTATGCTCTTCAATGGATAGTTGAAGTCAATGGAAAACAAACTCCCACTTTGGATGCTTTTGTTGACGTCACAAAGGTATGACTGTTTATTCTGAGATGTTTTGTATACATTATGTGTTTGGAAAGATATTAATATCAGCATAAATGGAGATACTTTTCTCGTTTAAACGTGGTTTTTGCAAGGCTTGTCAATGAGTAGATCCTTACTGATCCCCTCTCCGTATGGGTATTTAATTCCTGCTCACTAGGATTTTTGGAGAAAAGAATGATAATGTATTTAATCTCAAACACAGTTGTATATTCTTGCTTAGTTTTTGGTGCAATATGGTTACGAGAAATGTTGTAGAGACTGAAACCATGCTTGACTTTCAACTTTCATTACAATCCCTGTAATGTTCTCATACATTTTGGATGAACTCTTTGCTGAGCTTTTAGCTTGCACACATGAATAATATTGCCTTACAAAAATGATCCTTACTGAACTTAAAGTTTTCGACTGATATCTTGTTACTGTCTTGTTCTTATGCCAAATTAACTTTTCACAGACAATAGAGCATGGAGAGTTTGTCCGGGTACGAACCGTC
The DNA here is from genome assembly GCF_019175385.1 of Lycium barbarum. Taxonomy (NCBI): domain Eukaryota; kingdom Viridiplantae; phylum Streptophyta; class Magnoliopsida; order Solanales; family Solanaceae; genus Lycium; species Lycium barbarum. The sequence goes on along the minus strand of NC_083348.1, from coordinate 95,016,712 downwards.
CACCTGAATGGGAAACCTCGAGTACTTACATTGAAGCAGGATTTACACTACTGGCCAACATGGGAGTTGAGGTTTGATCTGGAAACTGCTATGTGGCGACGTAAAACAATCAAAGCTTTGGACTCGGGTGTTTTGTGAACTGACTCGGCTGATTAGGCTTTACTGCAGGAGTGCAAAATTGAGGAGCATGTTGAAAGTTCATCGGATTCGTTGGTAGTTAGTCCAACTTATTGGAATTGAAAGTCGCCATACATCAATATATGCAAAATCATATAAAGCAGGTTTATTGCCTATATGTTGTAAATGACCATTTATCCGATGAAATAATAAATCGTAGTATTTTAGACGAGTTATAGGTTCTAGTGTTATACATGTCTTTGTGAATTTGAAGATGTAAACCATGAACTAGGGGTTACTTTTAGCCACCAGATTCGTGGTGATCCCCCCTTTTAGCCCTGTAGGCTCAAAGCATTTTTTCTTCTGAAATTATTGTGTCGATTTAGCTGGCCGTGTTAGATCCTATATATGCCAGTGCATGATATAGAGTTGTATTGCTTTTTTCTGACCTCCAGAATTTTGGTCAGTTGTGGGGCACAGATATTTGAATCCCCATCGACCTCCATGTTTATTGCTTGTGTATGATTACGCGCTTAGCTTGTATGCATTTATAGATGTAGCAGCTAGTGCATTCATGAAACACTTAAAATAAGAGGCAAGAAGGTAAAGGAATGAAAAGGGAGGGAGGTTGGGTTTGGCAAAAATCTGCCGATGCTTCACAAAATCTTCTCCCCGGAACCATCTGTCAGGTTTTTTGGTTTATGAGGAGTTTAAGTTCTATGTACTTGCGTTGTAAGAGGTATCTACAGTCAGGTTACTTATAGGGTAATTCAATGTTAATAATACTTGGAATGGATGGTAAGAACTAGCTATAACATGTTAATTTCACTGTCGGTGTAACAAAAGAGTTGGCCGTGATAGTGTAGTGATTCTATCCCTCCCCTACGTTTTCTTTTCCCTTCCACCCCCAAAAAGCGAAAGGCGGGAATTAATTACTAGTTAATAGATTCAGCCCTACAATAGTTTGGCAAAACAAGATGTTGCAGAGACAGGATTTGAACCCGTGACCTCAAGGTTATGAGCCTTGCGAGCTACCAAACTGCTCTACCCCGCGCCAAAGATAAGAACTGAAAACTAATAGATAAACAAGGATTAAATGCGCCCCTCCACCCTATCAAACTATATATACACAGATCTTTCTGATGATTGGAAAATTGGGACTGTTGGCTATTATCTTGGCAAAAGAAATGTTTGGTAGTGTGGAGCTATCAGAGACTTGAATTAAGGCTACTGAATAATCATTGAACTAGTGAAGGCAGCTATTGGCCCTTGTTGCAGAACTAATTTAAGTGATTGTAGCCTACACTAGTTACTTCATAGTATACTAGTATACTATGGCAGATGAAAAATAAAACTAGTACATTATGTCTAACGTACTAACTTGATGCAGTAAACCCTTGAACCCGAGAGAGAACAAATTTGTAGGGAAGAGCACAGAAGAAAGGAGATGCTTTTTCTTTCAACCTGCTCCTTCCAAAAATAATTTAAACAGGATAGTAATTGATACTTGCCACTTGTGCTGTTGCCCTCTGAGAAGAATAAGATAAAAGAATACCCGGAAAATTTCATATTTGTACCATATTGTACTGCACATGTACTTGCTTAGTGAAAGCCAAATGCTGAAAAATATTGATGCAAAATCTTGCCACCTTCTTTTGGTGCATCACTGACACCAAATAAGGAGAAGAAGTGCAGCTTGCATCAATAACTTGCTCTTCATCTGCTTGATTGTCACATAATGACTTGCAGCCGAAGAGTAAGCAGATGGTGGTGGTGGTGGATTCTTGTAGTAAAATGGGAGGTAAGGGAAAATTGGATTAGGAGGTGGAGGGCCATACACATACACTGGTGGAGGGAGAGAGTATCCATCTGGCGGCAAATAATACCCCAATGGTGGTGGGTAGTTGACTGGCCCCGAAGGTGGCTTTGAAGGAGTAGTTGGAGTTGGTTGCTGCAGTGAAGGTGGCGGTGGTGGGCAGTCGGTAGGGGTGGGTGGAGGAAGACAAGAATAGGGACATCCATTTGGTGGTGGTGGAGAAGCATAGAGAACAGCTTCATTAGAACTTGTTATCTCAGACGCTTGAGCATTTCCAGAAGAACTAAAAGTTAATATTGTTAGGATCAATATTGGAAGAAAGAAGCAGAATTTTGTGGCCATGGTGTTTTCAGAAATGGAGTAATGGAGAACACTTGGGAATTCATATATATACACATAAAGGAGAAGGAATCATGCGAGCTGATGGTGGCCTCGCTAATGGAATATTAGGAAAAGGTACCCTTTTTCGTCAGCGATATAATTGGTTTATTGGTTAAGACTTAAGAGTAAGTGAATTATTATTGGAAACTTTGAAAGCTACCTTGAATAAACATTTGGATGAATCCCTTACTTTTGAAGCATCTTACGTGAAAATGCTTTCAATTCGTTTTGATTTTTTACCTTTCTGACTTGAAATCTTATGCGTTGTCGATGGAAGGTCATTCATAAGGTACTAATTGATAACCCGATAATAATGTAAGTATGCTACTACAGATTACAATATTGATGGTGTAAAAGATCCTTATCCTTTCTATAGCGGTTTCCCCCCCCCCCCCCCCCCCCCCCCCCCTTCGATGATACATGAGTTGCAAGGGAAACCGCTACAGGTACACTGTTACATTTATGAGTGCAACCGCTACAGGTTGCACTCATAAATGTAACAGCGTACCTATCCATGAGTTGCAAGGGAAAATGTTGCTCTAGCGAATAGCGACCACTTGTTACTATGTCCGAAAGTATGATTGACCACTTGTTACTATGTCCGAAAGTATGATTAACTGTATTGATCGAAATGAAAACACTTTTTCTCCACACCTTTTATTCCGAAGTCAAAAAACACGATTTATTTCATTTAAATGATACCGAACGGTGAAAATTTATATATACCACTAATGTACTATATTTGAAATCTTCTTAATACCATGAAATTGAAGTTACTTGTACATTCTATTCATAAATCTATTCATAAATTTATATCAAGGGGAATGACATAGTGGTTTCAAAAAATTTATTCAAAAACAAAAGAAAGCAACGAAGGAATAACATATAAAGTTCATGAGCATCAATGCTAGCTTGGGTGCATGTGGCTCAAAAAAGTGCTTAGGATTTGTGTGCATTAGTCTGCATTTGGAATCCAAGGCAACAATGATTGAATCTTTATGAGTTCATTTTGAGAAGGGACATACTGAAAGTATTAATATGTCTTTTATTCCATGAAAATTAGTGTTGATCAATCTTGTTACCGAAATAAAGGAGGAATTATTGACTCAATTAGTTGTCACTTGAAACCGCAAAACTCCCTTAACCAGATTGCCTCATGTATGGGGTCCATCTCTTTAGTTTTATGCATCAGTAATCTTCATATATACTTTGAATGTCTCAAGTTGGCCTAATATTATAGTAATTGTACGCATGCAGGTAAAAAATTCACGAGAATCGAATCTAGCTTTATATGGACCTTTAGGTGAAAGGTCAAATTATGTATAAAGTAGAAACTATATTCATTCCATCATCCTCATCTATACTTCTATTGTTCTACAGTATATCATATATGAGTTGATTAAATTCTCGTTTTGAAAGTGTAATATCTTTTTTGAAAGGGGCGCTTTAAGAGTTTGTGTTGTAGCAAGAAAAACAAGTACTCTTTTTTTTTTTTTTTAAATCTAGTAAGTCAATATATAACATAAATGAAGGCTAAAAAGAAGGGGGGAACAGAAGAGGTCACGGTCAAGTAGTGTACAATAATTTGTTTGTGAAAAGAGTTTATGAGAATTGCAGTAGTTGTAAAAGAAAACATATACAATAAATACTCCAACCATCTTTCATTACATCCTGGAATAGCCTCTGTGGTCTTCATATTGCTCCATGAATTCATCGTTGAACTTTTTGAAACTTTCCATAATTGCAGCCATGTCCTCTTCGGCTGGCAAGATGGTTGTCCTTAGGTGGAACACCCCTTCCTTTTGACCAAAACCTGAACCAGGGACAGTCGAGATGCCAGTAGCTTCCAACAGCCTCAGACAGTAGAAAATGTCGGGAACTTTCCCAAGCTTCTTTGCAGCCTCAATTGCTCTAGGAGGCAATCGTATTTGCGGGAAGGAATACATTGCACCTTCTGTGAAATTACAAACAACATTTCTGCAGCTGTTGAAACCATCAGTCATCATGCGTGCCCTCTTCCTTAATGACTCGAGGATACCCTTACTCTCTCTAACAAATTGGTCATATGAGATATCTCCAGGTTTAGGTGGGTTCACCATGAGCCCCATAAAAATCTGTCCAGGTACATTTGGACTGAGTGATATCGAAGCAACCTTGTATATTTCTTCAACAGCCCTTGGATGAATGTTGGTCATCTCAAAGTATCCTCCACGCTGTCCACATTCACCCCAATATCCTTTGGAGACAGTGTGAAACGAAACAAGCTGAAGCTCCTTGCTTATGGGTGGGCCCATATCCAATAAAACCTTTCTTGCACTTATGAAGGGGCGCTCATCTTGGTAAATGTTTTGCTGATACACTTCGTCTCCAAGTAATAGTAAATTTTCGTGGTGACAGTATTGAATTATTTGCTTAATATTTGCTACACTAAGACATTGTCCAGTGGGATTCCCAGGGTTTATAATCACCATAGCTCGTACAGTTATTCCCTTGTATCGTGCCTGTTCAACTGATTGGCGAAGGTCATTGATATCAAGACCCCAGTTTGCAGTCTCTTCAAGGTAGTAAGGAACAAGAGAACCCCCTAATAATTGTATTGAAGCAGAGTATAGTGGATACTGGGGAACAGGGACCAATATCCCATCACTTGGGCCACGAATGACACTGTTCAAGATCTGCATCACTCCTTTGCTAGCACCATCTGTGAGAAATATGAGCTCTGGATCACTTGGATATCCATCACGTCTCTCAATGAATTCTGCAACTAGCTTCCTTACACCAGGAATTCCACGGGAATCACTATAAGCACCTAGACCTCCAGAAGTCATTGCAAGCAACTGTTTAGCCCTTGCAATTGCATCAGCGGGGAATATGAGTCCCACATTTGGATCATCCAGTAAAAATGGAGCTTGACATAGAGCAATGACTGTTAAAGCTAGTTAATGATTGAAGCTAGCTAAGTTGGTGTGAATGAGAAATGGAGGGAAAAAAAAAAAGATAATGGAAGGAAAATGAAGTTCAAAGCAAAGTTCTGTTGAAAAGGAGTCTTGTACCACATTGGTGGTAGAAAGGGAAAGTTATGTGCTTATATTAGAAAGCACTTCCTCTAGCTCTTAAAGGGTCAAGAAGAGGGACTCCCCTTGCGCCGTCGTCGTCGCTCGGCTCAGATTCGGATTCAAATGATTTGATTGATAATCTTTTTGGACCAAATTTATTTAAATTCAATCTTCATTTTCTGAAATTATTTTGTTATTTCCCAACGTTCTTATTTTTTCGGAAAAGGCATGACCTTTCCGAACAGCCACCAAGCCTAATCTGAAGAGGCATGTTCAAGGCTATATAAACTGAGGCAATGCCTCAATTTTCGACTACTGAATTTTTCACTGCATCTGCATTCTTTCACAAAAATAAATTATCGAGTCTTTGTGTGTTTTCGTTGCCATATTTGAGTTCGCCGAAGTCGTAGGCGTTTGAGGTACCGCCACTCCTGCGACAGGTACATCCGTTTTATCCTGGGAGGAAATAATCCGCAACCTCGGGTACAGTGAGGGGGTTAAATTCCTTAAGGACACACAGTGTATTCTGTGGTCTCGGATGTTTCTACATTATTATTTTTTTCCCAACAGTTTCTGTTGTTTTCGAAGTTTCTGTTGTTTTCGAAGTTTCTGTTTTTTCCAGTTTCTGTTTTTCCAGTTTCTGTTTTTTTTTATACTGGTTTTGAACACGGGAGATAACAAACTTAAGGAATTTAATACATTATTTATGTGTTCATTAGTTGTTGTTTACCGATTACAGAACGTTATACGGGAAAGGAAAAAAAAATTGTTTCTTTAACATAAAACAGTGCTGTGCACAAAATAAAATAAACATGTTTCTTTCTTGTTTGCATGTAACGAACTTGTATGTTGTTTGGAGACTAAAATCTTCGGATTTCTACTCCGCTTGAGATTAAAGTTTCAGAACTTTCTACTCATTTGGATACTTGATATGAAGATATAAAAACTTCATCAAGTGTACAACATACAGTTTTCTACATTCTGTTTGAACTTTTAAAATAAAAAATAAAAAATTACTGTTTTGTGTAAACTTGATTCGGTTTGAAGAAATCAAATCTTCACCGTTGTGTATTATGTTTGTTGCTGTCAAAACAGATTCAGTTTTAAGTATTTGTTTTTTTCAGTAAACTGGTGTTTATTAAATTCTTCTGTTGTTCCTGCGACAGAAATGGGAGAACAAACTCCAAATTTGAATGCTACTGCTACTGCTACTGTCACACCAGCCCCCGTGGTTGGTTCTACGAGCAATGCTGCGTCCTCCAGTCGTACTGCACCAGTACCGGCTCCGGCAGAGAAGCCCGGAAAATTCACCGGGATTGATTTCAAACGATGGCAACAAAAGATGTTCTTCTATTTAACTACTTTAAGCCTTCAAAAGTTTATTAAGGAGGACGTTCCGGTTCTGCCGGAATCAACACCTGAGAATGAACGTTTTGTTGTAACTGAGGCATGGAAGCACTCAGATTTTTTATGTAAGAATTATATTCTTAGCGGACTGGAGGATGATCTTTACAATGTCTATAGCAATGTGGCAACATCAAAAGAGCTATGGGATGCGTTGGAAAAGAAATATAAAACAGAAGATGCAGGACTAAAGAAGTTTATCGCTGCCAAGTTTCTGGATTACAAAATGGTAGATGGCAAGTCTGTTGTTACTCAAATTCAAGAGTTGCAGGTTATCATCCACGATCTCCTCGCTGAAGGTATAAATCTGCTTAATACCTGTATCGAAAGTATTCAGTACACTATTACTTACATATTGTTTGGTGTAGGTTTGGTAATTAGTAGGGCGTTTCAAGTTGCGGCAGTGATAGAGAAGTTGCCTCCTTCATGGAAGGACTTCAAAAATTACTTGAAACACAAGCGAAAGGAGATGACACTGGAAGATCTCATCGTCCGGTTGAGAATCGAGGAAGATAACAAGGTAGCGGAGAAGAAGGCAAATGGGAGATCAACCATAGGGGGAGCACATATTGTTGAAACTGCCTCAACTAATCTGAAAAAGAGGAAAAAGGCATCGGGACCAAGGAACTATCCCAACAAGAAGAAATTCAAGGGAAACTGCCACAATTGTGGAAAAATCGGACACAAAGCTGTAGATTGTCGTGCTCCAAAGAAGGAAAAGAAGAAGGGTCAGGCTAATATGGTTGAAACAAACAATGAAGTTGATGACTTGTGCGCTATGTTGTCTGAGTGCAACCTAGTGGGAAATTCGAAGGAGTGGTGGATTGACTCTGGCGCCACTCGCCACATTTGTGCTGTTAGAGAAGCCTTTGCTTCATATGCTCCCGCCGGGCCCGACGAGACCATTTACATGGGAAATTCTGCAACAGCCAAGATTGAAGGTTATGGAAAGATCCTGTTGAAGATGACCTCTGGCAAGGTGGTTACTCTCAACAACGTCTGTCATGTTCCTGAAATTAGGAAAAATCTAGTATCTACCGGACTTCTAGTGAAGAATGGTTTTAAGTGTGTTTATGTTTCTGACAAGGTTGTAATAAGTAAGAACGAGATGTACATAGGAAAAGGTTACCTTACAGAGGGCCTTTTCAAACTGAATGTAATGGTTGTTGCTAATAATAATAAAGTTTCTGCTTCGTCTTACTTGATTGAGTCAAATGATTTATGGCATTCACGTTTAGGACATGTCAATTATAAAACCTTGCGAAAAATGATTAGTTTGGAAGTATTGCCTAAGTTTGAATGCAATCAATCAAAATGTCAAACTGTGTTGAATCTAAGTATGTTAAACATCCTTATAAGTCAATTGAAAGGAATTCAAGTCCTTTAGACTTAATCCATACAGATATTTGTGACATGAAGTCAATCCCATCTCGCGGTGGAAAGAAGTACTTCATAACTTTTATTGACGATAGTACGCAGTATTGCTACGTCTATTTACTTAATAGTAAAGATGAAGCAATTGAAGCATTCAGGCAGTACAAAACTGAAGTTGAGACTCAACTTAACAAAAAGATTAAAATGATAAGGAGTGATAGGGGCGGTGAATATGAATCTCCTTTTGAACAAATATGTTTGGAATATGGTATTATTCATCAAACGACTGCCCCTTATTCGCCACAATCAAATGGAATTGCAGAAAGAAAGAATAGAACACTAAAGGAAATGATGAATGCCTTGCTAATAAGTTCTGGGTTACCCCAGAACTTGTGGGGGGAAGCTATTCTAACAGCTAGCCGAATACTCAATCGAGTGCCCCATAGCAAAACAAAATCAATTCCATACGAAAAGTGGAAAGGAAGGAAGCCCAATTTGGAATACTTCAAAGTGTGGGGGTGTTTGGCCAAGGTGCAAGTTCCTAAACCCAAAAGGGTAAAAATAGGACCTAAAACCGTTGATTGTGTTTTTATAGGATATGCCACAAATAGTAAGGCATATCGGTTTCTGGTTCACAAATCTGAAAATCCCGACATTCAGGTGAATACAGTAATTGAATCAGATAATGTTGACTTGTTTGAAACCATATATCCGTATAAAAAGGAATGTGAGTCGTCTAGCAAAGAATCTAAATGACCTCGGGAAGAAACAAAGGAAAATATTCCTGATAAGGAAAATCCAAGACGCAGCAAACGTCAAAGGACGTCTACTTCCTTTGGACCAGAGTTTCTAACATTTTTGTTGGAAAATGAGCCTCGATCTTTCAATGAAGCTATGTCTTCATCGGAAGCTCAATTTTGGAAAGAGGCAATCAATAGTGAGATAGAATCCATATTGGACAATCATACTTGGGAATTGGTTGATCTTCCTCCAGGGAATAAACCTTTAGGTTCCAAATGGATTTTCAAGCGGAAAATGAGAGCTGATGGTAGTTTTGATAAATATAAGGCAAGACTAGTTGTTAAAGGTTTTAGACAACGAGAAGGTCTTGATTACTTTGATACATACTCGCCGGTAACGAGGATTACATCTATTCGGGTGTTAGTAGCGTTAGCCGCCGTGTACGGTCTTGAAATCCATCAAATGGATGTGAAAACAGCCTTCCTAAATGGAGAGTTAGAGGAAGAAATTTACATGGAACAACCTGAAGGGTTTGTAGTTCCAGGGAAAGAGAAGAAGGTGTGTCGACTTGTTAAGTCTCTTTACGGACTTAAACAAGCACCTAAACAGTGGCATGCAAAATTTGACCATATGATGCTGTCAAATGGATTCAAGATAAATGAATGTGATAAATGTGTTTACATTAAAAACACTCCGAACCACGTCGTCATTGTTTGTTTGTACGTGGATGATATGCTGATAATGAGTAGCGACATTGCTAACATAAATGCTACTAAACGCATGCTTGCTAGTAAGTTTGATATGAAAGACTTAGGAGTTGCCGATTTAATTTTGGGAATTAAAATCCATAAGACTCCTCAAGGTCTAGCACTGTCTCAATCTCATTATCTTGAAAAGGTACTTGAAAAGTTCAAGTACTTGGACTTTAAAGTTGCAAAAACACCAATTGATATGAACCTTGCTCTTGCAAAGAATAAAGGTGAAAGTCACTCTCAATTGGATTATGCCAGAGTGTTGGGATGTTTGATGTATATCATGAATTGTACGCGACCTGATATTGCGTGTGCTATAAGTAAACTAAGTCGCTACACTAATAATCCCGACCAAACACATTGGTTGGCAATGAAACGAGTTTTGGGGTATTTGAAACATACTCAAAACTTTACTTTGCATTATAATAGGTATCCTGCAGTTATTGAAGGATACAGTGATGCAAATTGGATCACCGGTTCAACTGAAACTAAATCCTCAAGTGGATATGTTTTTACCATAGGTGGAGGAGCAGTGTCTTGGAAGTCATCCAAACAGACATGTATCGCCCGCTCTACAATGGAATCTGAGTTCATAGCTTTAGACAAAGCCGGTGAAGAAGCTGAATGGCTCCGGAATTTCTTAGAAGATATTCCATTTTGGCCCAAACCGTTGGCTCCTATATGCATACATTGTGATAGTCAAGCGGCAATAGGAAGAGCCGGGAGCGCGATGTACAACGGAAAGTCTCGTCACATACGACGAAGACATAATACCGTTAGACAACTACTCTCTAGTGGAATTATCACAATTGACTATGTTAAGTCAAGAGATAATGTGTCGGATCCGCTAACTAAAGGCCTAACTAGAGAGGTGGTTGAAATATCATCGAGGGGAATGGGACTTTGGCCGAGGACAAGTCATCGTGGCGGTAACTCTACCTAGAAGACTGGAGATCCCAAGATCTAGGTTCAAAGAGATCAAACAAAGTCATTGATGACGGTTCAACGTTGTCACAATAACTTTTGTGGTCCATTCTCGTGATGAGACAATGTTCAGTACCAGGATAAAGCATTACGACTTTTTAATGGTTTCCAAGTTTGATACGGGGTATATCAAATAGTGTATCTACGGGATGACACATTTGGGAATCACCTATGTAAGTGTAAAGTGTAAGCCGCTTCAAGGAGAATTCTGTGAGGCCAATTCTCTACGCACTTATGAACCAGGAGTGTTCATGGCTGAAACGAACAAAACAATGAGAACCAAAGATGGTTAAAGGGTTAATTGTGTGACATGTGGTTGTCTAGGTATACACCAAAGCTCGACGGTTCAAAGATATCAAATCTACCGATTGACCGAGTATATCCGACATATGTTCACTACGGAAAGTTCAAAGAGAAATCTACTTATCCAGATGCGATTAATTCTTGCTTACGAATCACACAGTATTTTTTGTCATGCATGTTTTTCCATCATATAGCCATTCCCCATTCATGTGGGGGATTGTTAAAGCTAGTTAATGATTGAAGCTAGCTAAGTTGGTGTGAATGAGAAATGGAGGGAAAAAAAAAAGATAATGGAAGGAAAATGAAGTTCAAAGCAAAGTTCTGTTGAAAAGGAGCCTTGTACCACATTGGTGGTAGAAAGGGAAAGTTATGTGCTTAGATTAGAAAGCACTTCCTTTAGCTCTTAAAGGGTCAAGAAGAGGGACTCCCCTCGCGCCGTCGTCGTCGCTCGGCTCGGCTTCGGATTTGGATTTGGTCAAATGATCTGATTGATTGATAATCTTTTTGGACCAAATTTATTTAAATTCAATCTTCATTTTCTGAAATTATTTTGTTATTTCCGCCGTAAAATAATTAATAAATAATTAAATTTTCGCGGAATAAAAATTTTTTAAGGAAAAATTAAATTTCCCAACGTTCTTATTTTTTCGGAAAAGGCATGACCTTTCCGAACAGCCACCAAGCCTAATCTGAAGAGGCATGTTCAAGGCTATATAAACTGAGGCAATGCCTCAATTTTCGACTACTGAATTTTTCACTGCATCTGCATTCTTTCACAAAAATAAATTATCGAGTCTTTGTGTGTTTTCGTTGCCATATTTGAGTTCGCCGAAGTCGTAGGCGTTTGAGGTACCGCCACTCCTGCGACAGGTACATCCGTTTTATCCTGGGAGGAAATAATCCGCAACCTCGGGTACAGTGAGGGGGTTAAATTCCTTAAGGACACACAGTGTATTCTGTGGTCTCGGATGTTTCTACATTATTATTTTTTTCCCAACAGTTTCTGTTGTTTTCGAAGTTTCTGTTGTTTTCGAAGTTTCTGTTTTTTCCAGTTTCTGTTTTTCCAGTTTCTGTTTTTTTTTATACTGGTTTTGAACACGGGAGATAACAAACTTAAGGAATTTAATACATTATTTATGTGTTCATTAGTTGTTGTTTACCGATTACAGAACGTTATACGGGAAAGGAAAAAAAAATTGTTTCTTTAACATAAAACAGTGCTGTGCACAAAATAAAATAAACATGTTTCTTTCTTGTTTGCATGTAACGAACTTGTATGTTGTTTGGAGACTAAAATCTTCGGATTTCTACTCCGCTTGAGATTAAAGTTTCAGAACTTTCTACTCATTTGGATACTTGATGCCCGTACTCGCAGTCTAGCTGCTTGGCTCAAAATAGTTAGAGCCAAGTGTTGTGTGAGCCCTTGTTCAGAACTCAGAACTCAGAAGTCAGTCTGGTGGCGTGAAAATAAGAAGTGCAATTCTTTTTTTTTATGTGTGAGGCAAATGGGGGATAATTATATATTATTATTTGTGTCTATGTGGCCAGGCGTCAAGACATAAATTCCGAGGTGAAACCACAGCCACAGAACAATTGGTAGATTGGATTATCTGAACATTAGATTTTTCGCAACTTATTGAATCACAAGTTTGGAGATAAAGCAAATCGTGGTGCTGCTTCAAACTTTAGAGTTGTGGTTTTGGTTCTTGATATATACATATCGCCCTCATTTTTCAGGGAAAAAAAACAAGTACTCTTTGTTTACCCCGAATTTGGTAAATCAATTGAATTTATACGCGGGTATAGGATATGTGTTTGAATCTCGATATATTTGATGGATACAAGATTCGTATGGTTAAGATGTGAAGAAAACGATGATGCTTAGAGGACCACTGTGGATTTATACATCTACTAACATATAAATATTATTTGTTTGAACAAGTAATAGAGATGAACACAATGATTCCGGACCAAAATCTAATATTGAGAGAGAGATTTGTATATATCTTCTACTACAAAAATGTTGATGATCCCAGGGAGCCAGCCCCTACAAAGGAGAGGGATGTGCTCTATTTATAGTGTGACCTCCATGGGTCTCATATGATGTGAGCTAATAAAATAATATCAACAAGGACAGCTCTGCACGGATTTGGTGGGATTAGACTGACGGCGCCGTCTGACACACGCATAATTGGTAGCCGACCATGATGTGACACCACTGATGCGCTTCAGCAACGGTCATAACGGACCAACGGATACACGGGCAAACGGCTGTCCGGATCAACGGTGATGAACCCTCGGGAAGAGTCCCCGAACCATCGGTGGCATAGAGACCGGGCCAAAACGGACTAACGGCCAGGATTTCCCGGACTAACGGCTACGATTTCCCGGACCAACGGCCACAATCAGTTCGGACCAACGGCCACAATCAGTTCGGACCAACGGCCACGATCAATTCGGCTATGGAGGAACCGGACCAGATGACGATATTCCCTCTTTTCCTTCAATCTCTGGTCTTACCGGTTCTAACATATGTCCGATTTTTACCGTATACAGATAGCCCCCACACTTTCCGGGTCGTAGTTTTATCGGAGTACGGGAAGTGGATGAATCACGGCTTCATTTCATTCTTCCTCCATTTTATTTTCTTCACTTCACTTTATTTTCTCTTCATTTCGTCACCTCTAATCATCTTCCATCTCAGGTTTGTTGCTGATTTAACCGTTTATCCCCTTTGGTTCATCGTTTGTATTATGAACGGTGGATGTCTCGGAGGGTCACCCTTGAGCAAGCCGGGCATGGTTTCGCGGATCTTCCGGCCCTGATACTTGAGGCTAAGAGGGTCGAGGAAGAAGCTAAGAGAGCCCTCGAGACTGACTCCCGCGACTCCGAGCGGACAATGTCCGAACACTCCGGATTCATCCATATCGGATAGACCAGGGGCTGTACTTAGCCTTTTGTTTTTTGCTTTTGTAGGGGTTTCCGGTGTAAAGACCTTCGCATAAATGGAACACGCATTTTTCTTGATTTTCTTTATTCTTTTGCTTGAATATCTGTTATAACCTTCGCCCGAGTTGTCGGTCCGATTTAAGGGCAAGTAGACTCGGAGTCATTATTCCGCGCTGTGCCTGAATATTGGCTTTTCTCTTCATCCGGTATGTTTTGTCCGGAAATTTGATGGAGTTTTTACCCGTGGGACTTATCTTATGCTTTGTGAATTCAGACGTCTTCGAATCACGACAGGCATTTTTAGGGCCGGTATTTTTTGGACACCTGAATCTCAGCCTTAACTAAATTTCGATGTAATAGTCCCCGTTTGAGGGGTTAACGATTTTGGCTCGGTTCACTATGACCTTGTTGCCTTTGTCGAATTTCGACCGTAGTGCCCGGAATAGGGTATATACGAATGAAGTAATGTCGAAATACGGCGATAATCATCGGGGTAGAGTATTTTAACAAGAAGACACTCGAGATATTGTTATACCAGCTTTTGCGTTTGCAAAATGTTTGTACATATGAGAATTTTAATTCCTTCTGCCTTGTTGTAGTAAATGAAGAATGGGACACGATTCATTATGATCGTTTGGTCCTTACATCGGAGGCTGTGGCCGGTGGCCGGGCCTTAGTTTTGCCGTAGCAAATGTTGAATGGGACACGATTCGTTATGATCGTTTGGTCCTTACGTCGAAGGCTATGGCCGGTGGCCGGGCCTTAGTTTTGCCGTAGCAAATGTTGAATGGGACACGATTTATTATGATCGTTTGGTCCTTACGTCGAAGGCTATGGCCGGTGGCCGGGCCTTAGTTTTGCCGTAGCAAATGTTGAATGGGACACGATTCATTATGATCGTTTGGTCCGGTCTTGACTTGTTGAGCCCCTCCGTTTTCCACTAACCGGGGTAAACCTCGATGTGGGTATAAGTCCCCTAGTATTTATCCGAGCTGCGAGGTCGGGTGAGTGCTATCAAGCCCCCACTTCGGAGGGTGTGACCTCGAGTTTCCGGGTGCTGGTCCCTTATCTTTGTTGAGTAACACGTTGTACTTGTTGCCTCATTAAAAACCTAGTCGGAAAACCCATTTTGGGACAAAACCGTACTAAGGAAAAGAGTGCAACACGTGTTTTCAGACCTAGATTCTAACTTTATCCGGTACTTGACTTCTTGCAAAAAAAAAAAAAAAGAGGTCAATAGAAAAACACGAGGAGTCCATACCTTAGTCCGACCTGAAGCTTGGTTTCTCCGGATGAGAATATGGCTGGTACCTCTCCCTCGACGATCTGGCCTCTGGTTCGTAATTCTTCCTTGGTCTCTCCAGACTTTTGTTCATATTTACGGGCACCGGGGGAAGCTCAAGTTGGTCATCCTCCACCCGAATCTTCGACTCGTACCGGTTATGGACATCTGCCCATGTCACAGCCTCGTATTCCACCAAGCTTTCCTTTAATTTGAACGAAGCCGTCGAGCTCCGAACATTGAGCCCTTTTGTGAAAGCTTGTGCAGCCCATTCCTCCGGAACCGGGGGAAGCTCCATTCGTTCCCTTTGGAACCGGCTGACAAATTCACGCAGTAACTCATCGTTTCTTTGGGCAATTCGGAAAATATCCGCCTTCCGAGCCTGCACCTTTTTGGCTCCGGCGTGTGCTTTTATGAAGGCATCGGCGAGCTTTTCAAAAGAAGTGATTGAATGCTCGGGCAGATGATCGTACCAAGTCAATGCTCCTTTTGCCAGAGTTTCCCCGAATTTTTTCAGCAACACGGATTCGATTTCATCCTCTTCCATATCATTGCCTTTTATAGCACAGGTGTATGAGGTCACGTGTTCGCAAGGGTCCGTTGTGCCGTCATATTTTTGGATATCCGGCATTTTGAACCTCTTCGGGATCAATTTCGGGGCCGCACTCGGAGGAAAAGGCCTTTGAATGTACCTTTTCGAGTTTGGCCCTTTTAGCAAAGGTGGAGCCCCCGGTATTTGATCCACCCGGGAGTTATACGTCTCGACCCTCTTTTCGGTCGAGTCTACCCGTTTTGCCAAAGTTTCGAGCATCTTTAGAACCTCGGTGGAGGAACCGGCTCCGGAACCGTTACTCTCGACCATCCGTGGCTCGTTTCTTCCGATTTCGACAACACCCTTCGTCTTCCCCGGGGTCGCTTCATCTCCTCCGTTTTGCAACCGGGCTATTGCGATTCCCTGTTCAGCAATCGCCGCTCTCTGTTCCTTCAACATTTCAAAAATTAAACGCAAGTCAATATTATCATTCGGGGTACCCGGTTCTTTCCGGACTTGTGTCTTGGACAAAGTAATCGAATTGTTAGTATTTAAAGGGTTAGTGGGGTTTGGCAATCCTCGTGGCCCGCTGCCTTCATTTTCGGCCACGATCTCGTTGTTGTTGGCGTGACCAGATTGCCCACTGTTAGCCATTTGGCCCGTTTTTTCAGAGACGAACAGTAGATGTTTCTGATTTTGATGGGTAAGATAAAGATCAAGATCAAAAACCACTATTATCCTAGCCCCACGGTGGGCGCCAAACTGTTTACCCCGAATTTGGTAAATCAATTGAATTTATACGCGGCTATAGGATATGTATTTGAATCTCGATATATTTGATGGATACAAGATTCGTATGGTTAAGATGTGAAGAAAACGATGATGCTTAGAGGACCACTGTGGATTTATACATCTACTAACATATAAATATTATTTGTTTGAACAAGTAATAGAGATGAACATAATGATTCCGGACCAAAATCTAATATTGAGAGAGAGATTTGTATATATCTTCTAGTACAAAAATGTTGATGATCCCAGGGAGCCAGCCCCTACAAAGGAGAGGGATGTGCTCTATTTATAGTGTGACCTCCATGGGTCTCATATGATGTGAGCTAATAAAATAATATCAACAAGGACAGCTCTGCACGGATTTGGTGGGATTAGACTGACGGCACCGTCTGACACACGCATAGTTGGTAGCCGACCATGATGTGACACCACTGATGCGCTTCAGCAACGGTCATAACGGACCAACGGATACACGGGCAAACGGCTGTCCGGATCAACGGTGATGAACCCTCGGGAAGAGTCCCCGAACCATCGGTGGCATAGAGACCGGGCCAAAACGGACTAACGGCCAGGATTTCCCGGACTAACGGCCACGATTTCCCGGACCAACGGCCACAATCAGTTCGGACCAACGGCCACGATCAATTCGGCTATGGAGAAACCGGACCAGATGACGATATTCCCTCTTTTCCTTCAATCTCTGGTCTTACCGGTTCTAACATATGTCCGATTTTTACCGTATACACTCTTTTTAAGTGTAGTAACTAGGAAATGAAGAAGTACTACTAGCTTGTAGAGATTTGAACACACTTTTTGTAGAGCTTTTGCATTTATTTTGGGTCTAAGATTATAGTTTCCATTTTAAACATCCGATGCTCCTTATCAAATTAAATGTACATGTAATTCAGCCTAGTCTTGTAAACGCGGGGGAGGGGGATGTTGAGGAGCCACTATACTACTGGCGGCGGGTTCGGCCGAACTCAGAAACTTTTATCCAAATTCTGGCTCCGCCTGCGGGGGATGGGGATGGAAAAGAAAGAAAATAGGCTTAACATTACATACCAATATTATGAAAGCAATACGCGAGAGTTCAAAAGTGAGAATTTCACGGCGGGATACCTTTATTTCCGACTTGTGGTATGAATAACTTGGAAATTTTGACCTATCTTTTATACTTGAGCCCGACCAATTTAACTAATTTCCATGGTCAAACTAGTTTAGTTTAGCTAAAAATGGAGAAATAAGTTGAGCAATCCCGTCTTTTCATTTTATCTCCTCTTTTTATATTTCTTAGGACGATATTAGATGTTCTAAATGGGCATGAAAGCCTTTTAGATAACAGAAAAAACATCTGTTTGAGAACCATGCACCCATATTTCTCCAATTCCGTATAATTTTTTGCCGGAATATATACCAGTTGTTCATTACGTCTCAATATAAATGGCATTATCGGGGAAAATTATATATTCTATTTGACTAAATAAATGTAAAACTTGACGTGATATTTTTTTATTAATTTCGTGTACAAAAATTAAATAATTATCACTAAAATGTTGGAACTTAGAAGAAACAAGTAAAACGAAGAAAATATTCCTCCGTCTATTTTTACTTGTCCACTTGTAACTTCGCACGCTCCTTAAGAATTAATAAATGAATTATGTATTTTATTATAATTTTCATATTAATTGGTATATAGTCTCATGGACTTAGAGAATGATTTGAAAATGAGAAACTAATGTTAAGGATAAAATAAAAAAAAAAATCTTAATATATTAAAATGAACAAGTAAAAATGAAATTTACTTTTAATACAGTGATCAAGTAAAAATAAGAGATCGAGTAATCACCGAGTAAGAAAACTAACTTCCAACTCCTCGATTTTGGGTATGATAATATTGTTCTATTCCCGTATGGACACGTGTCGGTATGCAACAGTTGATTAACACGTCTCTTCTATCACCACCTTCATAAACCAACACGTGTCCAATTCCACGTTTAAATAAACATCATCACCGCCATTCATCACTTTGCGAACAATCCTATTAATAGCCCGGTTTTCAACTTGTCGATTCATGCTTCTTTTAGCAAAATTTGTGTGTAACATTACAAAAATTGCAGCTTTCTTCTTCTTCCTATTTCTTCGAGCTGGTTCTCTGACTGTGTATTTGGCAAATACCACAACTGCGTAGTAAGGAGAAAGAATGGGTGGTATTGGAGTTCCAATTTGTGTGCAGTGTGGCAATGCTAGCAACCCTTGTAGGTCAGTATTATTTGCGTTTGACTCGAATTATGCGTCAATTGATTGCAAAAAAAGAAAATGTACTACTCGCGCTCAGGTTCAAAAAGAGTGTTCGCTTAATTTTTTTTTTTTTCAAAAAGATTCTTTATTAAGTGTTAAGTGACTAAATTTCAATACTTGTTTAGTTAGGGGTAGTTTAATTAAATTTTATTGCGTTTATTCTGAATTGACAGGTGCAAGGTGGTTGGTCCAACACTTGGTTTCTTGGCTTTTGCTGCGGCAGCAATTGTAGAATGGCCCGTTGGTGCACTGGTTTATGTGTTCCGTCACTCTAAGGGCCGTCGGATCATGGGCCATCCAGCCACCGTGATTTATCCTTCAGTCACCAACTCTATTCCTATATAACTTTTTTTTTTTTTTTTTTTTTTTAACTTTTAATAATAATGTAAGGAATGTTGCTTGCAAGTTCCATCTTACTATAAACGTATGTCAGTTTTAATTACTGGACCTAGTAAGTAAAGGATGATGTGGTTTTGTTTGTAGCACGATAATAATGTATGTGCATTTGTAATGCACTAAGATGTATAAGCATTATGGTGGTTTTGTGTATTTGGATTACGAATAGTTTGTTGTGGTTAAATTCTTAATATCGTACTTGTTATAAACCTGTATTCGAAAATAAAGATAAAAAGATTCCTGGAATATTTCAAAAAATAGTATCTAAAAGTTACGTGAGAATTAAATCGAGCCTACGAAATTCACAATGTGTTCTTATAGAAATAATTTTTCTCAGTGTATCCGAGGTGTTGGAACATATCCTTTCGGGGGATAGAATGATGATTTACTCACTGTTGTAGTTGTACAGTAAACTCCGGTGACAACAAACTCACTTAACAGCGGTAAATCACACGAATTTTTTATAACGTACAAGAAGTAGAAGAGAAAGAAAGTCAGAAAATTCGTAAATAATATCTTATAGATTAGCAGGATATATATAGCCATAGAAGCGTTGGTTCATAAAGGTGCAACTCAAAGGTTACACCCTTTCAGATAAATTGTGTTCTAATATATGGAGGGGAATAATTTAAATTATTCCGAGAAGGAAAACAGACCAGCGGGTCAGAATCGGATCGAGAAAAACTGGTCATATTTTGAGTTTTAAAAGATTAATCAATCAATCAATCACTTGACCAAATTCAGGGCCAAGCGAGCGACAACGACGCAGAGGCTTATCTTCTTCTCAACCCTTTAGGAACTTTAGGAACTAGAAGGAGTGCATCTATATTTAAGCACAAAAATTTTTCTTTTAACAGAAGCCGGCTGAAAGGGTAGGCAGATAAGGCAATGACCTAGCGCCCCCACCTCTCTGGGGGCCCTACTTTAACACCCTACATATATATATTTACCCATATATTTACTACTTTTTTATAAAAAAAAAAAAGTGTACGTTAAATTGAAAGTTTGAAGAGATACTGGGAAGAAGTACTAACAGTTATTTCTTCCTTTTATTATGGGAAGTGGGGTCCGCATTGGAGATTTTGTTTGGGGGAGAGAATGGTAACTTCTTCCTTTCATCATTATTGTACTCTTATTATTATTGAAAATTCTTAGCTCCTAAACACCTAAACATCCTACTAAAAAACTTAGTTTTACGAAAGATCAAGATTTACTTTATGGCTTCTTCTTCAAATTATCAAGCATTGCAACAAGCAATCATTATATTGAAGCAGCGCAACACTATTTCAATATCATTATATCAACTCATCAAATTCTTGAACCAGGTTTTATTGTTCTAACTTTATCTTATATTTCATTGAAAATTTGTCATTGTTGATATTCTTATCATAAGTAAATATTTTTGTTTTAGTTATTATTAGAACTTATTCAATTTAAATATGTCAATTAGGAAATATGAATCCGGTTATGCAAAAAGAGAGATTGAATGAATTAGCTATATTATCAATTGAAAAAGAATTATTAGAACAAATAGATTATAACACAATAATTAATGAGTTCGCATCTAAAAAAGCTAGAAAAGTAGACTTTAAATAAAAATATATATGATGATTTTTTTATTATTATTATTTTTAAATTAAGGTCTCTTTATGAAGTTTGGTCTGAGTCAGTCAATCTTGTTGAGAGTTGAGACGGCCCTATTTCCACAACCGATGTGGGAGAAATGCTTTATCAAAAAAGCAAAAAAACAATTCAAAATTTTCATTTTCCCTCCACATTTCCCCCCTCCATTTTCCGTTCATTTATCACAATAAAACTCAACAGTACTTGCATATCTGGCCAAAGAGGACTAAACTAATATTATTAATAAAGTTTAACAACATTCTACTGTGTTATCCATTAAGAATAATCAAGAATTTTGTAGAGTGATGTTGTGGGCATGATAGGGAATTTCGGATTTTGGTTAATTCAATTCCTCTGTTCTTTACTTGGGGCTTTGATATGAACTTTTGTCGGGCCAGTTTTGACCAATATAGTCAATTTGGGTACTGATTGAAAATCAGTGATCGTTTCAAAACTTGGCGTAAAGAACCCAGACATTTGAGTACATATGTGCATAAACCTGTTAACCGGTTTGAACCGGACCGGACCGGTAACCAGTTAACAAACCGGCCGGTTTTCGGTTAAAAAACCGGAACCGGCCACCGGTTCCGGTTTATCAGTTAAAAACCCGAAATCGGAACCGGTCCGGTTCAAACACGTCCAAAACCTCTTTTTTGTTTTTGTTTTTTGTATAGTATATATATATATAGTATTTATTAGTATATTGTAGGTATATTTACATATGTTATATAAGTTTATAAGTAAAGTTTATATATTTACTGACTAACAGGCTAACAGCAAGTCAGCAATACAGCATATACGTGTATATATATATATATATATATATATATATATATATATATATATATATATATATATATATATGTTTAAGTATACTATATATAGCATCCCAACGGCTACAATTTTAAAAATAAAAAAAAAAATTCGACCGATTTTACCGATTTAACTGGTTCCGGTTCCAAAAAAATAGAAACCGGTTCCGGTTCCGATTTTACCGGTCCGGTTACCGATTTGAACCAATTGACGGGTTTATATGTGCATTACGTTTTTCCACGTTTGGGATGACCAAACTTGTGACGTCCTGAATAAAAATTCAAACTAGAAAGGAAATTAAAATGTTGAATCAAACGGGAGCTACGTATTGTATGGGGAGTATAGCTTTTTCATTATGTTGTGTGAAATTATAATTGGTAAGGGGCTTTTTTTTTTAATTTTTTTTAAATGTGGATTCAATTGATACATTTCTAAAATTGAGTGCAAATTAAAATCGAATCAAATAATCTCATGAAGGCAACAATCTCAAATTTCATTCAATAGAAAGCATAAATCCCAAATATTCATATAGTATCATTTATCTCTGTCTTTTAGTGAGGAATTAAGTATGTGAACTTAAAAGCTTAGAACTATTAGCGGAAAAAATACACTAAGAAACATGCAGAGTTAAGAGTTCCAATATCTTATAAGTCCGTTTAAGTATCTTTGTAATGGCTTTTTCATCCTATAACGAACAGTATCTAACACAACATATATATATGAGCACACACGTACATATACATGTATATTTAAAAGTGAAACAACAAACTTTTTAAAGGACGGGGCAAAACTAAAATAGCAGGATCAATTTGAAAACTTTAAAAAAGGTATGGTAAACTAGTACCCCAATAAAGATCTGTTTGTTATGAAATATATAGTATGGATGTCCATTACACAAATATAATGCCTCTTTCATTATCTTTCACCATCTTAATAGTTCTTCCATTATCTTCCACCATCATAATGGTTCTTCCATTATCTTCCACTATTATAATGGTTCTTCCATTATCTCATATATTGAATGCATATGTAGCACTATAAATAGAGGCATAAGTTTTCACATGGGATGAACTTGGAACACATTTTGGAAGAATAATAAAATCTCTCCTCTCTTGTCTATCTATTTCTATTGTTTTCATCCTTTACTATTATTACTCTTTAAGCTTCATTTTATAACACGTTATCAGCACGAGACTCTACCGTCTCAAGGAATTTTTGAAGGTTAAGGTAATATTTTTATTCTCTCTATTTTATGGCTAACCTTACAAAACTCGAGTTCGTTGCCCTTGATATTTCAGACAAGAACTACCTATCATGGGTGCTAGATGCTGAAATCCATCTTGATGCTATGGGTCTTGGAGATACCATTAAAGAAAATAATAAAGCATTCAACCAAGAAAATGCCAAGGCTATGATATTCTTGCGTCATCATCTTGATGAGGACCTGAAAATTGAATATCTTACTATTAAGAATCAACTCGTTTTATGGAAAAACTTGAAAGAAAGGTATGACCACCTGAAGATGATCTTCCTCCCAAAAGCACGACATGAATGGATCAATCTAAGGCTACAAGATTTCAAATCAGTTATGAAGTATAACTCTGAGATGTTCAGAATTAATTCTATATTGACACTATGTAGAGAAAAGATTAGTGATTCTGATAAGCTGGAAAAGACGTTCTCCACTTTTCATGCCTCGAATGTGCTCCTGCAGCAGCAATATCGAGAGAAAGGTTTCACAAAGTATTGTGATTTGATTGCTCATCTTCTTGTGGCTGAACAAAATAATGATTTGCTGATGAAAAATCACGAGAATCGACCTACTGGCGCTGCACCACTCCCCGAAGTGAATGAGGTGTATGCCCACTACTCCAGGCGTGGAAAAGGTCGTGGCCCCGGTCGTGGTCATGATAATAGTCGTGGTCGTGGTGGCTATAATGGTCAAAGAAGAAATTATTTTCCTGGTGTTAATCACTCTTCAAAGAAAAATCACCACCAAAAGGGTAAAAAGAAGGATGATAGGCATGAAGTGCCGGAAGCACATCGCTCAGAAAACAAATGCTATCGATGTGGTGGAAGTGGACACTGATCACGTACCTGTCGTACGGCAAAGCACTTGGTTGAGCTTTATCAGGCATCAATTAAAAGAAAAGAGAAAAATCCCGAAGCTAATTTTATCTCTGAAAATCAAATTGACATCACACACTTGGATGTAGCAGATTTCTTTGAGCACCTTGAACGAAAGATAGATCACTTGATTGGTGATGGTTTTGTGGTTAGAGATGATTGAGTTGTTTATTTTAATTTTTACTAGTCGTAATAGTTGATGAATAAAAGACCATGTGACAGTAGTTGTTTACATAAGTACTATTTTTAATTAATCTAGATTTAGTAAGTTTGTTATAGTCAGTTATTAATAAAAAATTTAAATCTGGTTTGTCTTGATTAAATAATATTTTAATATTGGTATTAGTATCCTCTGCTTACTAATTATAGAGGCTCAGTGAGTATTTTGGGAGATTTATAAACTTATGACACCAATTCAATGGAGTTTGAATTATCTATATCTTGTTACTTCTTCTATTCCTCTGGCCGACAAGATTTTTCATTTTATCTACACTTTGCATTCTTTTAATCACTACACTTTATACTTGAAATATAATAGAATTAATATACTACTAAAGAGTGAACTGGAAAGATGGGAATTGGTTTATCAAATCTAGTGGTATAAATTGCAGTGTTATGCTATTTCATTTTTACAGTTACATATTTAATTCATATCTCTTAGTACTTTTATTCTATATCTTGTTAGCATAGATTGAGATGTGTATAACGTGGCTATACCCTATTAAGTTTCTAATTGGAGGGATGTGGTAACAAGTCACATGGATGATAGCTTGTCAACTTGTTTTTTGCACGAGTCATGGTAATGAATATATCAGTACTTCATTTTACCGGATAAAATACGTAAAACTATTTTTATCTAACCTCCTTGACTTTATATGTGTAGAAGTGTTAATATTTAATGGGTATTCATTTAATTTTATGTATGTAATTTCACTTGAAGATATGGATTATTCTCAAAGCAAGTTTGGATTAAAATCCAATTATGAAGACATTTGTTTGATTGATTCTGCTACTACACACACGATATTCAAAGACAAATATTTTACTCATTTACTTATGGGTAAGGCAAAAGTTAATACCATATCTGGTAGTACTAGTTTGATTGAAGGCTCCGGAAGAGCCACCATAATTTTACCTAAGGGAAATAAACTCATTATAAGCAATGTCATGTTCTCTCCTAAGTCCAGAAGGAACTTATTAAGTTTTAAAGATATCCGTCAAAATGGATACCATATTAAAACAATGGATGAGATGAATCTTGAATATATTGATATCACCAAGGATGTCTCTGGCCAGAAAGTTGTTATAGAAAAGTTTCCTGCTTTGTCTTCTGGCTTATATTGGACAAAAAATGGTGTAATTGAGGCACACTCTGTCGTAAACCAGAAGTTTACTGACTCCAATACGTTTGTACTTTGGCATGATCAATTGGGACACACTGGATCTATAATGATGAGACGAATTATAGAAAATTCAAATGGGCACCCATTAAAGAACCTGAAGATTCTTTTAAACAGTGAATTTTCTTGCCCTTCTTGTTATCAAGGCAAGTTAATTATTAGGCCATCACCTACAAAAGTTGAGTTTGAATCCCCTGAATTTTGGAACGTATACATGGGGATTTTTGTGGACAAATTCACCCCCCTAGTAGGTCATTTAGATATTTTATGGTCCTAATAGATGCTTCTTCTAGATGGTCTCATGTGTGCCTACTGTCATCTCGCAACCTGGCGTTTGCGAAATTATTGGCACAAATAATTCGATTACGGGCACAATTTCCTGATAATCCGATAAAGTCTATTCGCCTTGATAATGCTGCAGAGTTTTCATTCCAAACATTTAATGATTATTGTTTATCAATTGGGATAAGAGTTGAACATCCTGTAG
The DNA here is from genome assembly GCF_019175385.1 of Lycium barbarum. Lineage (NCBI taxonomy): Eukaryota > Viridiplantae > Streptophyta > Magnoliopsida > Solanales > Solanaceae > Lycium > Lycium barbarum. The sequence goes on along the minus strand of NC_083348.1, from coordinate 94,991,085 downwards.
CTCATGTTCACACTCAAAATGGCCTTGCAGAGTCATTAATTAAACGTCTGCAGTTGATAGCAAGACCATTACTCATGAAAACGAGGTTGCCCACGGCTGTTTGGGGTCACGCTATTTTGCATGCAGCAACACTTGTTCGTCTCAGACCGACAAACTATCATAAATTTTCTCCGTTGCAATTGGTTTTGGGTCGAGAACCTAATATATCCCATCTAAGAATTTTTGGATGTGTCGTATATGTGCCTGTAGCACCACCACATCTGTAACACCTCGTAGCTTCGGGCGAAAGTTTGACTCATAAGATGATAACATAATGGAACCAATATAAGGGTTATAGGAAGTGTTTTGAAAACCAATTAAGTCATAAGAAATGTCTTTAGGCAAAGAAAAGTTGGAAGCCACTCTACGGGGCATGTTTGCAAGTGAGTTTATAGAAGGTCTTACTTCCAACGACCATAACCCCTCTATTAATTTGGAATTTGGGAAAACTTCCTTGATGAAAGTTGTAGCCCTTTTAAATAGCTTTCCAACGGTATATTGTGGGTCTTGAACAGAGCTGTGTATAAAAGGTTATGCCCATTTTACTAAACAGTGTTCTGTCAGTTTACGGTGGAAACATACGAACCGTAAAAATTATACGGTGGAACATACGGACCGTAAAAATTATACGGGCCGTATATTCCAGCCGTATAATTGGTCCAGAATGTCCAAATCACTGGAATGATTATACGGAATGATATACGGTCCGTACAAATTGTACGGGACGTAAAAATGGGCGTAGAATTGCCCGACGGATCAGATTTTAAGATGTTAATAAGAGACCCAAGCTCATTTTTTTTCATTCCTATTTCTCCTCCACGACTCAAGGGTTCTCTAGAGCCATCCAAACACTTCATATGCAAGAATCCAAGTGAAACTAAAGATCCACTTCATCAATCCACAAAACTAAGTGTGGGAAACACATCAAATCCATTCAAGTCAAGAAATTCCATGGAAGGTGGAATTAGGGTTTTGTTCAAGTGAAGTATTTCAACTCAAGGCTTATTCCTACAATAACTAAGGTAAGTTTTATGATGTTTCATGATGATTAAAGTGTTGATAAGTTCTTGGGAGAATAGTAAATGGGTTTGATAAAGAGAATTATATGAACTATGCTAGGGTTTTTGGATTGTTGACTTGGGATTGTTGTATTCATATGGGTGATGAAGAATGATGTTAATCACATCTAATTAAGATTGTAGAATCACCTAGAAGTAATAGAATGGGAATTAGGTGAAGAAATCACCATTAATGGAGACTGTGGAGCTTCAAGCCCATTAAGTGTTTGATAAAATGCTTAGATGACCAAAGCATGAATATTATTGCTAATATAGAATCCCTTTGACTTGTATTGATATAGATCAAAGTTGAAAGGGTTGACGAACATTGTATTACGCTCAAAGGCTGGAATTAAGGTATGTGAGGCTAACTATCTACGTTAGGGAATGTTCATGATTCTCCCTACGCCTCATTCTTCATACTTGTCAGTAATTCGACTCAAAGTAGAGTTTAGCCCTAGTTTTATGATATGTTGTAGAACTGTTATCTTCTAGGTTTGCAGTTACAGAATTCGTTCATGGTTATCAATTTGAATATCATGAACTTAGCACGTAATCTTTATAGACTTATGTATTGTTACCACATGAGTCTCAGTCTAGAAATTCAGTATGCTCAGAAACAGTCAGTGTTTTCAATTCAGTCCAGCATGTCTATTTCAGTTCAGAATTGTTCATTGTTGTTATGGTCTCAGTCCTTATTAATTAACCATAATTATACATATGTGATTTTTCCCGAGGGCACAGCACAGTCTTGTGTATACGTATACATGGCCGAGGCCATTGACTGACGCACTACTAGGTCGAGGCCATAGCGTGCATTTATTATTGGGCCGAGGCCCCACATATACAAACACAGATAATACAGATGATTCAGATACAGAGCAGGGAGCATTCACATATTTACTTCTTTGCTATTACAGTTACAGTTATCAGTTTCAGTATTTTATTGCTTCAGTTGTTTTACATACCAGTACAATTCAAATGTGCTGATGTCCCTTTTTATTGCTTGGGGGCCTGCATCTCGCGATGCAGGCAACGATATATAGGTTGACGACTCAGCTATTTAGGAGTTCACGTATCAGCTACTGGTGAGCCCCAAATTCCTTCGGGACGTTGTCAGCTATCTAGTTAATTCAGTTTATAGACAGTTATATTATTCAGTACTCTTAGAGGCTTCATAGACACAGTTCAGACAGTCGGATATTTGTTATGTTAGCCTTGTAGACAGTTATACTCAGTCGTTCAGTTGTTTTGGTTTAGCCATGTTGGCTACTTTCAGATATATTTCAGATTGTCTAAGTATTTCCGCATTATGATTTCAGTCAGACCTTTAGTATATCAGCATGTGTTTAATTGTTTCCACATTCAGTTATGTTTTGATATCACATGTTGATTCAGTCAGCCAGTTGGTTCGCTCGGTCACATGCAGTCAGGCACCGGGTGCCGTGTTACGTCCAGGCCCAGGTTCGGGGCGTGACAACATCGCACCAAGATGGGTCCCCAAAGAAGATTAGGAATATATGTTGGGTTTGAATCGCCCTCCATTATTCGCTACCTTGAACCATTAACCGGAGATTTGTTCACTGCTCGATTTGCAGATTGTCAATTTGATGAGACAATTTTTCCAAAATTAGGGGGAGAGAACAATGAAATAAAAAGGGAAATTTTGTGGAATAATTCATCATTGTCTCATCTTGATCCACGTACTTCTATTTGTGAGCAAGAGGTTCAAAAGATTATTCACTTGCAGAAAATAGCAAATCAAATGCCAGACGCATTTACAGATTTAAAAAGGATTACCAAATCACATATCCCTGCAGAGAATGTCCCGATTCGGATTGATGTCCCTGTAGGACCATCTACTAGTGTCATAGCAAACGAGTCCAAAGCACACCAGAAGCGTGGTAGACCACTGGGTTCTAAGGATCGAAATCCTAGAAAAATAAAAATAAATGGTCAAGATGACACTACGAAAGAACCTCATAAAGAAATTCGAGATTTGAGCAATAGTGATATTCTTGAAGAATTCAATGAGCCTGGGACTCAAGAAAATGAGGAAATATCAATTAATCCAATTAATGTTGGGACTAATTTGAATCGATTGGAAATAAATGTGGATTATGTCTTTGCCTATAATGTTGCAACAAGAATTATGCAAGATAGTGAGGATCTTGAACCCCAATCTGTTAAAGAATGCCAAGAAAGACGTGATTGGCTAAAGTGGCGAGAGGCAATTCAATCAGAGTTAAACTCACTTACCAAATGGGAAGTTTTTGGACCTGTAGTCCAAACACCTAATGGCATTAAACCTGTTGGTTATAAATGGGTTTTTGTGCGAAAAAGAAATGAGAAAAATGAGATACAAAGATATAAGGCACGCCTTGTTGCACAAGGATTTTCACAAAGGCCTGGTGTTGATTATGAAGAGACATACTCCCCTGTTATGGATGCAATAACATTACGTTATCTCATTAGTTTCGTTGTCCATGAGAGACTTGAGATGCATTTGATGGATGTGGTTACAGCATATCTATATGGATCACTTGAAAATGAAATATACATGAAAATCCCTGAAGGATTTAAGATGCCTGAAGCATGTAGTTCAAAGTCTCGGGAAATCTATTCAATCAGATTACAAAGATCATTGTATGGTTTGAAGCAATCCGGGCGCATGTGGTATAACCGCCTTAGTGAATATTTGTTAAAGGAAGGCTATACAAATGATGCAATTTGCCCATGTGTTTTTATAAAGAAAGTAATATCGGAGTTTGTTGTACTTGATGTATATGTTGACGACATAAACCTTATTGGAACTCCTGCAGAGCTCAAAAAGGCAATTGATTATTTAAAGAAGGAATTTGAGATGAAAGATCTTGGAAAGACAAAATTATGCCTTGGTTTGCAAATTGAACATTTGACAAATGACATTTTTGTCCATCAATCTGCCTATACAGAGAAAGTGTTGAAACGATTTTATATAGATGAAGCACATCCATTAAGTACTCCGATGGTTGTTCAATCACTTGATGCGAATAAAGATCCGTTCCAACCTCAAGAAAAGAATGAGGAAATTCTTGGTCCAGAAGTACCATATCTTAGTGCAATTGGTGCACTAATGTATCTTGCCAATACCACAAGGCCTGACATAGCATTTTCAGTTAATGTGTTAGCGAGACATAGTTGTGCTCCTACAAGGAGACACTGGAACGTAATTAAACACATATTGAGGTATCTAAAGGGGACTATCGATTTGGGCTCATTTTATTCTAGCAATTGCAGTCCCGATCTTGTTGGTTATGCCGATGCAGGGTATTTATCTGACCCACATAAAGCTAGATCTCAAACAGGCTATGTAGTTATTTGTGGGGGTGCTGCCATATCTTGGCGATCTACAAAGCAGTCTATTGTGGCTACCTCATCAAATCATGCTGAGATAATAGCTATTCATGAAGCGAGCCGTGAAGTCGTGTGGCTGAGGTCAATGATACATCTCATTCGAGAAAAGTGTGGTTTTAACTGTGATAAAATACCCACAATCTTATATGAAGATAATGCAACATGCATTGCCCAATTGAAAGGAGGTTTCATAAAAGGAGATAGAACGAAGCACATATCACCAAAGTTATTCTTCACACATGATCTCCAGAAGAATGGTGATATTAATGTGCAACAAATCCGTTCAAGTGAGAATCCTGCAGATTTGTTCACCAAATCTTTACCAACTTCAACTCTTGAGAAGATGATATTCAAGATTGGAATGCGAAGACTCCGACATCTGAATTTTGGTCTTCGTCAGGGGGAGTGAAATACGTGTTGTACTCTTTTTCCCTTAACCAAGGTTTTGTCCCATTGGGTTTTTCTTGGTAAGGTTTTTAATGAGGCAGCTCTCAAAGCGTATTACTAGATATGTGTACTCTTTTTCCTTCATTGAGGCTTTTTCCCACAGGGTTTTTCCTAATAAGGTTTTTAACGATACACATCATCTATGGACATCCAAGGGGGAGTGTTATGAAATATATAGTATGGATGTCCATTACACAAATATAATGCCTCTTTCATTATCTTCCACCATCTTAATGGTTCTTCCATTATCTTCCACCATCATAATGGTTCTTCCATTATCTCATATATTGAATGCATATATAGCACTATAAATAGAGGCATAAGTTTTCATATGGGATGAACTTGGAACACATTTTGGAAGAATAATAAAATCTCTCCTCTCTTGTCTATCTATTTCTATTGTTTTCATCCTTTACTATTGTTACTCTTTAAGCTTCATTTTATAACACTGTTAAATTTTTTATATGCAATTTCTGTTAGGCCTATTATATAACTCAACGTTGCACATGATATGTTGGCCATTGGCTATCTTTCGTCATTTTGCGTTCAAAATTTGGGTGGTCAAAATTTTATTTTGAATGCACAAAAATGTTTCTAGTGTTTATCTTTGTTTAGAGACGACTCAAGTCCGCGAGTCAAGTCAACACATCAACACTTTGCACACGCCAAGCTTACATCTAGTCATTGAGAGTAATCCCAGTCATTGGTCAATTTTCAGCCATTCCTACTTTATGCAATGACCAAATTGGATTGTTAGAGGAACAACAAATTTTGACCAACAGTTTGCTAGAAATTACCTTGTATAGGTGAAAAGGCTCAAGGAGCTATCCAATACTATGAAATGTGACCCTTTGAGAATGCAAAAGACAAATTAACTAAAATGCTTAATTTTTTGTGAAGGGAAAGATCGGCTTAATTAGTAATTAGACACTTTCACTTCTAATCTATAACATTATTGATTTCGGAACAAGAATGGGATAAAAATTAACCAACATCGTTTACACCAAATCATATACATTTGAATAGACACACATATTAATTAAATATGACAAATTCATGTGTATTTTACTTTATTAACATTTGAAATTGGTTTGATTTAAACATAGAGTGTGTGAGTATTTAAATACTAATGAATGGGAAACCAAAAAGAAAGCAAAATGCTTACTAACCACCTTGATAGAATTTCCCTGAATGTTCAACTAGTAAAAGGAGAGACTATGACTTTTCTTCGTCATAGTTTAAACGAGTAATTCTACTACTGCCTACTTAATAGTATAAAACCATAACCATAGGCACAAACCATCCATAGCTAACTCTAATTTGCTTTCTTTCCTTTGATCACCTTTCATCATCTTTTATTCTTCCTCTTTCTTTGTTTGTCATAAACTTTCTTTTCTTTTTGATCATTTTGCTAGCTATAATCTTGCTTAGATTATCCATGATGGCCTTTTTATGTGGAGGTGGCTTTCACAAGAGTGAAAGGAAGAAGAACAAGAGTGTGCAATTAGGGGGTAAAAAGCCAGTGGAAAGGCTAGAAAGTAGCATAAGTAGTAAAGCTCTATTGATGGTAAAAATGATATCTTGGAGGAAAAAAGTGGAACATGGTGATGATGATCAAGAAGATTGGGAAGATGAAGATGCACTGTGGAAGAGAACTATTATTAAAGGAGAAAAGTGTCGTCCTTTGGATTTTTCAGGCAAGATTTCTTATGATACTGATGGGAATCTTGTGCTAGACTGATCAATCCTTCAGTACTTCTGCCTTCTTTTTATTCTGTTTCTTTTCTTTTCTTTTTTTCCCTTTGGGTGGTGAGTGTGAATACTGGGATTTCTATGTTAGTCATGATTGTTCTAACAGTCACTTTCTGTTCTTATGTTTGATGGTTGTAATTATACTAGGATTTAAGGTATATAAACTATGCAAACAAAGGGAAGGAAGTGAAGAAAAAAAGTACTTACTCAAATTTGGGCAGAGGGTTAATTAGAGGAAACAGAATAATACAGTATACTATATTCTTAAAGCTTACAGTTGCAGAGCAATTTCGTAAATTTCGGTATTCTTCATCAAATTCAGTTCCATTTGATGTATACATAAGATGCTTGTGCCCTGGAAATATAAGCTAACAGAGGGCTTCAAAGTCCTGCTCCTGAAAAAACCTTATCGAATAAGCTTAGTTGCCTGAAATTTAGGGCTGGGTGTTTGGATCGAACCGAATTAATTCGGTTTTTCAGTTTCGTTTTTTTTGGTTTTTCGGTTCGGTTTCAGTTTTTTTTATAACAAATTCAGTGTTTCGGTTTGGTGTTTGGTTCCGGGTCAACGGTTCATCGGTATTTCGGTTTAACCGATTTTTTTTTTTTTTTAAAGATTTACTACATGAATACAATTTTTTTTGGGGGAAAAAAACATAAGTAGACAATAATATTATAATATTTACATACTCTTAGCAACTAAATGTTATTAAACATTACATGGCAGGTTAAGTGTTTTATAGTAAATCAAATTACTATATATAAGGAAACCGTTCAGACGTGAATAACTCCAATACCTATTTGTTGTTCATAGTATAACTGCTTTTATACAATTTCATACTTCCTCCTTATTCTGCAAGATTTTTTTCCAACGTTTTTTCTTACCTTTTCTACTTCCTCCTTATTCTCAACTTCTTTCATAGTTCCATAAAAAATAAAATCTCAGTTTTCATTTAACACTACAGGATATTAAACACAAGTATAATAATAATTTGAGTGTTGATTTTTATTATATATAGTATAATAAAAATGTTATACATAGAATAATATTCATATAATTTATTTCACCTATTATAATAAATTAGATATAACTCACATAATTTGATTATACACTATATAAAACTTTATATACCTTGTATGATTTTATTATACGTTGTATAATACATTATATTTTGTATATAGAAGATATTATCTTGTATGTGTGGATGATCACTATGGTTGGATTCTAAAGTCATCAAACCTTCAAACATTTAGTCTAGCGTAAACCTCTGTAACTTGAAGCAATCAAGAAGGAAAAATGGAAATAAATGGAGAGATGTGTAATTGCTAAAAAAAAAACCGAAACCGAACCGAACTGAACTTTAAAAAATCGAACCGAACCAAACTAATTTGGTGTCCACTTTCAAAAAATCGAAACCGAAAAACCATATTGAACTTTGAAAAAATCGAATCGAAAAACGAACGCCCACCCCTAACCTGAATAGGCACGAACCAAAGAAAGCATAGCCAAAAAGGCTTATAAATACCCTCCTTCCACTTTTTGGTCTAAAAATACCCTTAAAGTTTATTTTTGGCTCAAATATACCCCTTAAACTAACAAAGTTAAAATTAACTCTTTTAAAAAGCCAAATGGCATTTTGTGATTGGACACATATATTATTTAATTTAAAAATTAAAAAATATGAACAAAACTGATTTTGTTTTTTGCATTTCGTGAATTAATCAACGAAATATGTTTTTTTTATTATTTTTTTTTGCATTTCGTGAATAAAAAAACGAAATAGGAAATTATAAAAAAAAATTGCATTTCGTGTATTAAAAAACGAAATAGGATTAAAAAAATTAATTTTGTTCATATAAAAACGAAATTAGAAAATATATTTTGTCCAATTTTCCAATTTCGTTTTTATATGAACGAAAATATTTTTTTTATCCTATTTCGTTTTTTAATACACGCAATGCAAAAAAAAAATATATAATTTCCTATTTCGTTTTTTTATTCACGAAATGCAAAAAAAAAAAAAAACAAATTTCGTTGATTAATTCACGAAATGCAAAAAAAAAAAAAATAGTTTCGTTCATATTTTTAAATTTTTAATTTTTAATTCGTTAAAAAAAATTTAATTTTTAAGTTTCCACACAATTTTTTAAAAAAAAATATGTAAATTACGAAATTTTATTATTGGCAATTTTTTTTTAAATTACGGAATTTTATTATTGATCAATTACAAAATGTCATTTGGCTTTTTAAAAGAGTTAATTTTAACTTGTTAGTTTGAGGGGTATATTTGAGCCAAAAACAAACCTTAAGGATATTTTTAGACCTAAAAAGTGGATGGAAGGGTATTTTTAGACCAAAAAGTAGAATGAGGGTATTTATGAGCCTTTTCCGTATATTGATACCTTTTTATTACATAAAAAAAGAATCATATGCTAGTAGTAACATTTTTGCCAACTTTTGAGACAAATATCGCATGCTAGTAGTAACATATTCAAGCTTCCTTTTCCTGATGGGAAAAGTCTATTTCAAACAATATGAATAAACAAATTATTGATAAAAAGCCTTTGTTATTTCTATAGCTAGTGCATCTGTGATTCTATGACTAGTGGTTTGAATTCTTTTCATAATAATATCTGGTAATTGCAGCTATTTCATCAGAACGCAGTTGTGATGAGTCAAACGCAATTTCAAAAGTTAGTCATATTGAACAATTGGAGTGTGAATAACATAACATGTGAGCTAGCCATGAAAGAAGAATTGCCCTAACACTATATAGAAAGCTCACAACTCATTCCCTCAATCGATGTGAGACTTGAATATAAAGTTTTGGTATTATTGTTTTGGATGAAACCGAAAAGTTGGTTATTTTCTTCATCTTATTGAAAAATAACCAGAAATAAGTGACAAAATAGGAAAATCCCTACTTGTTTCATCTTGATGGGGATAGGTTGGCCACTTTTGGCCCAGTCAAGCAAATAATCGTTAGTGCCTCACTACCTTTGTGCCCACCAAAATCTTATCTTCTAATTCATCTCTTCCTTTACTTTCTCAACTTCACTTTAATTTCGGTCTTGACCTTAACACAATGCACAAAGTTCCTATCAAAATTTAAAACTCTCCTCTAATTTTCTAATGGTGTTTGGTTAAAAAAGAATTTCAGAAAAATTGAAAAACTTTTTTGAAAGAACAAACACCAGCTAAAAATCAAACGTTCTAAAGTCGGACAACACAAACCTTTTCTCTTTTATTATAATCAGTCTTAAGAAAGTTATTCACTATGTCCTAAGTAGTTTGTTGCTATAATTTAATTGAACATGGAGTTCTTTATAAAAATAAAAATAAAAGAACTTTTGACACAGAATAGATATGAATAAAAAGTGACCTTTACCAAATATGGCTTGTCTTGGCATACAGTAGATTCTAACAAATTATGTTAACGGCAAAACCCAAAACCAAATTAACTAGTATTTTTTAAATATAAAAAACTATCTTTTTCTTAAACAAACAAAAGAATTAATGGTAACAAATAAATTGGAAAACCAAAATAGAAGTGGTACGTATGAGGTCTATATCCACTACTAAGATTCTAAGAACAACATAGTCGTCATCTTTGACGAATGGTCTCAAATGATCCCAATCCTCAGGCCTCAACCAAACCATCAAACTCAGACAATCTTATTTTCCTAATTTACACTTAATCCTCTTGTTAAAAGAGAAAAAGAACGTTCAAAACAAAATAAAAAACGAAAAAAGTTAACAAGAAGATCAATATATAACAACACTACCAGAAAATAAACAGATTGTTATGTAAAACAAAAATAGAAAAGCAAGCAGAAAGTCCTGTAAAACTATATGCAATTCTTTGAACTAAATTCTTAACCCTATCATCTGTACTTCACAAGTCACAACCAAACATAAAAAGAAAAAAGTTAAAGAACCTTAAACCAAGCAAAAACTAACTGACATAACTGGAATTGGGCATACAAAGATCCATAATTTTCTCAGCAACTTCTCTTTCATCTCTGCTTTCTTCAATCAGCTTCAACACTACATCTCTTGGCAGCTTCATCTTCAGCTGAACAGCAGCTCCATTATTCGTCTTCGAAATCGCCATATCAGAAGCCGATCTTCTGCTCAACATAAGGCACTCTAGCCGATCCTTTGCACTCATCTGAACAGCAGATTTCACCCTTCTAGTAACCTTACTAGTAATCTCCTCTTTAGGAAACATAGGCAATTCAACAAGGAAATATATTTTGTTTGGCTTCAGTTCTTGTTGTGGCTCTAATGGTTTAGCTCTAATTCCAAATTTCTTCACTTGGTCTGGTTCCAATAAAACATGACCTGGGTAGTCTTTAACTACGTCCGAGGTTGTTATTGGTGTGTTGAGTTTCAAGATTTCGCCGTTAATCTTCATCACCTTTGTTTTCTTCTTGTTTCCTCCTATGTTGTTCCCCATTGTTTCTCTTTTTTCTTAAGAGAATCTTGATTCTTTTCGTATTATGGTTCCTCCACTTATATTTTGGTAGTATATAATTATATGGACAAGGAACTAACTTTTTTGTTAGTGCGTGTGCGTGTGCGTGTGCGTGTGAATTTGTGGAAATGTACTGGAAAAGGTTTTATTTAATGGCTGATGTAGTGTAAAGTTAACAGGTTAAACTGAAATCAATATATATCAAAATTTTAAAAACAATCAGTGATAAGAATTTAAAGGTTGAATACTGGACTAAAAATTTCGCCCAACATATTCAAGGGTGTTTAGGATTTTAAAATATATGTATAAAAAGTAATATTAAACTTATATGTACAATGTAATTTCGGCAAAGATGTTCACCTCTTAAAATTAATTCATCAAATATAAATCTGGACCCGCTGCGGATTATTTTATGTTTCCACTAAAACAGTGATAAGACTTTTGTATAATACTAAAAGTGCTTTCACAAGTATTGTACCATATGTGTGATGATTGTACCTTATTATGGCAAGATTAATTTGAAGACGAAGTAGAAAGGGGGTTATTCAATTCGATTACGACAAAATTCTATCTGGATCTGAATAGAAAGCAAGAAACGAAATAAGAAAATTAGCCGACTTTTGTTTTAAAATATTCAACATTGGAGTAGCAATGGGGAGTTGGGCTTTCTTGGGTTTGTGGTAATCTAAGGCTGGTGGGACTATGCTTTTTTGGCGTGGTCTGGATAAGAAGGCATGGGTCCGTATGGGAGGATAAAATATCAAACATATGGAATTTAAGTCTAAGTTAGTTACTTGTAAAATTGGCAACTGTATATTAGCAAACGTTATTTGATCACTTAAAATAGAGGTCGATGTAGGATTTAATCTCTAGGGGTTCAATCTTTTAAATATTTTAGTATTGAACCATTATATTTCTAATGTTATGAATTCATCTCTACTATTTATTGTAATTTTAATAAATTTTTATACATAAATTTATACCCCGTATCAAAAGTTTGGGGTTCAATTGAACCCCAAGTTATAATGCTCCATCCTCCTCTGACTTAAAACATAATAGAAGTAAACAACATGTTATGCTAACATGTTAAATTGTTTGTATACATGACTTAAATATAAACGGCACAAAGTCCTAACCAAATTGCTATCTGGATGTTGACAGCAAAGCGTTTCCATATTCAAAGTCATAATCCTCCTTTTTGTGTGTTGATTAAATGTTTGCTTCTGTCACTAAGGAATTAAAATTTTAGTATGTTCTGTTTTCATAGAAAAGGTCGAAGGAGGATAAGATCTTTCGGTTAGACTTGCAGTTGCTATTTAAATGAAAGTATTATACTTGATGTTAGTTATAAGGTGAGGCCAAAAGAGAAAAGGGCAAATAAACCTCTCACAATTACTGCATTCAGGTGGACGAGTTTCCAACTGCTTTTTGACCTTGGATTATGATGGATAACAAAAAAGTGGTGGCTTAAGAATCAGAAATTCTGCTAAAAATGTTTCTAAAAGTAATTTTGAACTATATACTCACAGTAAATTTTTGGCAAATGGTGTTTAACTGACCGCTCTTCGTAATATGAGGGTTTTGCAATTGGTTACCTTCTCTTTAGAAATGTCCACACGCCAAAAAAAAAATTAAAAAAATTGCTATAATCTCGGTAAATTATAGCTCGAAAGAAAAGAACCAAATTTCTTTTCAACAATACCTAGTTTTGGAACTTTGACTATGATAAGCTCTTTAAATAAGGCCAATGGCCATGTTCCACTCCACTTTATTAATCTTTGAAAAAAGAGTTAATACGATCTTAGTCTAAAGATATATGCTGACGTTTGTGGTGATGTTAGGAAATTCTTATATGCTTTAGAGTATTCAAGATCAGAATGAGCTTGGCCGGAAAATGTGACGCTCATTGAAAACATTTAAGTCCTTTTCACTGAAGCCTAGCTAATGCTTCTTATTTTATGTTATTATCTTTTTCTATGATGTTAGTGTTCAAATGAGCTTACGCACGTCTCGATTAATTTTATGAACCACTTCCTATTTTGGTATGTTAACTAAAGACTCAGAGAGCATTCTGTCACAGCGAGTGAGTTTATACATGCTAACAGACTTGGGATTCTTAAGTTCAAACATGCCTTCTAAATATCAGAAAACTGGCTTTTCAGTTTTAAATTAAGTGATTATGAATTTAGAATATCCTAGGCAAATTCGATATCCACATATTATTCATGTCTTGATTAATCAAAAAAGTTTGTTTCGTCAGTCTAATTTGATAATCAAACAAATCTTATAAGAGAGTTAACAAAAAATAATTGAGTTTAACGTAATTAAATTATGAGTTAGCCAGATTTTCTCGCTTTCTTTTTTCTTCATCAACCCGCTTATATTAATCCAAACAAATTCTAAGCTGAGTTATAATTTAATCCATTTACTAATTCAACTCGTTTTTACCCGCAATTACCTCATAACCTCAACATGCACTCACTCACTTTGTGCTGATTTGGTTGTAGCAATTCGTATAATCCGCTGCTTTCCATTTGTCACCATCAATTTGCAACAAAAAATTATGAATTATTGACCCTCTCCGCAATTGTAACACAGAAGACTCAACCAACCACCTTATAGGAAATCCTAATCTAACACGTACATTACCCAACTTAGTTAATTACTTGATAAACCATCACACTCCAAATGCAGATATACTTACATTTCTTTCCTTTAACTCTGCTAGTACTCAAAACAGATATTTAGATATGACCGTCTGTTGTGGTTTATTTCTGTTTTCAAATCGGCAAATTAAGATTGCCACAGGTAATTCTTTCCCTTGCAATCTCAACTAAAGCTGGACAGGGAAAGCGATGGTAAGATCAAGACAAGTTGCTGGATGACTTCAGTTGTGTCATTTTCACCCTTCAACAACTTTTAACCAAACAAGCACCCATGAATGAGGACATTGGTAAGGAGAAAGGGCTCGAACATCTAGAGGTATATGCTAGATCGGTTGCCATTGACAACCCAACATTCCAAAAAATAACATGCATACTCACAATATCTAGATTCAGAAATAAATTGGAAAGCTAAGCTAATTTCTCAAACATATGTTCATGAATGGATAGAAAAGCATCTATACGCTGTGGAATTTAGAAATGTATACAGTTGCGACTGGTTGTCAGTAAGGGCATGGAGCTTGATGAGAAGGACTTCTTCCTCTCTGCTAAGTTTCTGCACTTATGTCTGGACTTTAAGTAGTTTGTCCATCTTAATTGGCAACGTTTTCCATGATGATTTAAACCTGATTTGGTAGAGAAAAGCATAACTTGCCCACTCAGAAGATAAGGCGAAGCTGAAATATCCTTATCAGAAAAAGAAAAGAAAAGAATGAGGAAGCAAGAAAAATAACAATGTTGCACCAGATGACGAGGGATGAACAGAAGTAGCACCCTGTAGTCATAGGGAGGTAAGCTAGCACCCTTTGCGTGTGTCTGAATGCAATGAAGGAGCTTCTGGTCTTATTACTTGATCCAAGGCTCTTTTAATTTGTTGATCTGTTTCTAGTAACAAGGCCAGCATGCTTGGCAAACCTTAAAAATGCGCTGAAGAAAGAAAACTAACGAGGATGTTAAGCACCTAACGGGACGGGTGATCTGGACCCATGTTTTCTGTTGCTTATCTGTCAGGCACTACATCTGTGAACCATCCTTTTGCCTGGACATTTTGTTACTGGACAATCCTTTATGACATGTCTAATGTTATTCTTTATTACCCTTATTGTTATTCTACATCAGCAGGAATCCTAGAATGTAAGTCAGGCATAACATCTAAATCAAAGCGAGGACTGCTATTTGGAGCAAAACATAAAAGCACAACTATAACGAATATAAAGTGGTGGAATTTTTTTGAAGGAAGGCTAGGCCACATGGAAAAGGCAGTATCTATCCTCTGGAGGCAGGCTGGCCTTGATAAACAGTGTGTTACTGCTATTCCAAACCACTATCCCCCAATATTTGAATTCCAGCAGAAGTGAACTATAGGTTAGTAGGATTAAGAGGGTCTTTGCGGAAATGGACAGCGGAGAAGGGAATACAATTGATCTTACAACATTTTAACTAAGGCCAAGATAGGAGGGAGGTATTCTGGCATCACAAAACTGAGGCGCCAGAAAAGAAGCAGCCTCAGCAAGTTGCCACGGGATTTTGCATACCAAATTGAAGTTGTGCAAGAACAGCCAACAACAAGATAAAGGGACTGGTTTCCAACAAACATATCCCATGGAATGAGTCTATTGAAACAAGAACAGGAAAGGGTGAGACCGAGGATTAGTTGACCACCTTATTACATTGTAAAATTGCCAGATAAAGCTTAGCTTCGTTCCGTAGCATGTAGGTGATGCCAAGAATTGTTGCTTGGATATGTTCATCGAGAAGCAGCTACTAACACCCTTAGCATCAGTCCTCAATTGGTAATAAAGGACCTTATTTTTTGTTAGACTTGCAATGCACTGTGACACAAAACCACTTCCTTAACCATGCAGAGAATATTGAAATATCAACTCACATGTGCTGCACTTCAATGTACTCCTATAGAAACCCATCTCCAAAGGGTTTACCCCGTGCGCGGACCTTCATGACTGTAAATTACTTGCAAGCCTGCTAAGCATAACCTAAATTCCTGAAAGAAAAACATGCCAACTACAGCTTTCATCTAAGTTGTTATTACATTTCAATCTTTAAGCATCATATCTGCAATTCTACAGTCAAAGACATGTGTTGTTACCTATCGGTCATCACATAACTGAAAGTGCTGTAGTTGTGACAAACTGCAGAAATTGCATAAAAGGGAAGCAACACATATAAAGAGCATTTCATTTATTCAGGAAAAATCAACAATGCTTGAAGAGCATTCATTTATTCAGGAAAAGATTTCCATCAGTGTTTGACAAGAAGGCACCAAATACATAAGTTTACCGAGTATAACATCTATTTCAGACTTTAGAATAGAAAGGAGCTAATTACAGTCTACAAAAACTCAGAAGGTGAAGCAGCATCTGGCTTCCCAGTATCACTCAAGCCCCCGGGGTGCTGCAAGTTCTGCAAAACCTGGGCTGACAACGTCCCCAAACCACCCCCTAATCCATCATTCGCCGAGCCGAAAAATTGACAGATCAACCGAGCCATAATCCCAAGCAAATTAGCTTGGTTCTGGCAAGCATCAGCATGCATTTGCATCATTTGCTTTTCATGTTCGATCTGCATATTCACTAAACGCTCCCTCCACTCCATTTCTTCCTCCTCCCATTTCTCCTCCATCTTCATTCTTTGCCTCCTCTCCTCATCAAATTCCCTTTCTAACCTCAACCTTTTCTCACATTCCCTCTTTGCCCACATCATTTGTCTTTCTTCCAACATCAATCCCTTCATCTCTATCTCCTCATCACCTCTTCTTTCCATTTTTTTCGATCGTTCTTCCCTATCCAACATACCCTTTTCTCTACTCCACTCTCTTTCCCTCCTCTTCTCTTCCCTTCTCATCAAAACATCTCTCAACTCCAAAACTTGTCCACCAACCATCCTAATCCTTTTACCACAATACCCTTTCCTCATTAAAACACTATCCTCAACTTCCTCTCCATCCCCACTATCATCTTCCTCAGTATCAATCCCAAATCCCAAACCCAAAACCCCATCATCACCACCATAAAGCTCGATCATTTCATTATTGGGGGAACTCTCTTTAACATCCAATTCAACATCCCCAAACACTTGCTTATACTTCAAGAAATTCTCCCAGTGGTTCTCCCCATCTTTCCAGTTGAACTCATTATTTGAAGTTCTGATTTTCTGTTTCACACCCAGATACTGATGACGCATGTTTTGAACTTTAATGGACACGTCACGCCAAGACCATTTGAAGGGGTAGTGAAGTGGGTCTTGTAAGTGATGTACGGTGTTGACATGGTCAGCTATGGGTTTGAATTTTTTCTCTCTGGTTTTGAGCTTGGATAAAGTGCCTGAGTTGAGGAGGTCTGAGTATTTAGTGAGGAGAGTTAGCTCTTCAAGTTCAGACCATTTCTTGCGCTTCATCTTATTGATTGATCAACTGTGTGTGAATTTAGGAGTTAGGGTTACGCTTAGATTCGGGTCACTTTGAGAGAGAAGATCGCGGAGGTGTGTCCCTAGATTCGAGAAAGGTAAAGTGTACGCTTTTCACTTTTGGGTCGTTTCGTATTCTGGTATGTAAAATTTTGCTGTATTTGCATTTCTAATGCATTATTTAATTTTTATATCAGTGTTTTAAAAGGTAAGGGCGTAAGGCGGGGCGTTTTATATTTACCTCAGTGAGGCGTAAGCCCCGTGGCACGAGGCGTAAGCCCCGTGGCACGAGGCGTAAGCCCCATGGAATTTTAATTTTTAGTATTTTATAAAATGATATAATTATAATAAATATTTTTAAATAGGTGAAATAGCGTAAAAATTTGAAGAAAACTATAAATAAGTGATATATATATATATGTTCCACCCTCACAAAAAAACTAATTAGAACAATCTATTATACGCTACTTACAAGTTCAAGTGACTGCTCGTTAATTTTTTGAGATAGTAGAAGACAAGATAAATAATTGGAAAATAATATGTATTAGCCATTCTAGTAATAAAAAAAGGTCTTGACTTTTAAATTTAATGTTTCAGTTAATTACATGTTGACTTTTGAGAATTTGGGCATTATATTAAGGACTTATTTAACAAATTTCGTTTTAGTTTGAAGAAGTTTTCTGGGCTTACGCCCCAACAAAAAAAACTCGCCCCAAACACCCGGGCGTACGCCCCGAATTGTTGGGCGTACGCCTTTGGAGACTTTCGCCCCGGGGCATTTTTGGTACGCCCCGCCCCGGGGCTCGCCCCGAAAACGCCTTTTAAAACACTGTTTTATATAATTAATACGTAAATAATTAAATTCTATAAATTTAATTTCTGCATAATTAACACTCACACTGGTATCTGCATGACTCTAATCAACAAAGAAACAATCCTTTGAATTATGTTAGCTCATTTAATTAGAGTATATGCATTCCTCCCGTCCCATAATAAATGTTATTTTAGTCAAAAACAAGCATATTAAGAAATCAATAATGCATTGCGAAGTTTATTAAATTACCCCTGTATAATAAAAATAATTTACTTTTTCCTCTTGATTAGAGCATGCACAAATATTAATCCTTTTGACTTTAGGAATTCAACAATACCGAGTTACTATGTGGCTTTTCCGATCATCATTTAGATGTTACTTTAACTTGTCATTTTTGTCTAAGGGTAGAATTGGAAAAAACTAGTCAATTTATGTCTTGATTTTCTAAAGTGACACTTATTATGGGATAATTTTTTTTTTGCTAAAGTGACACTTATTATGGAACAGACGAAGTATCACCCTTATTGAGTTAGACATGTATAATTTTAAAAGGTGACATATTTGTAATGTATTTTTACGTAATAGGCGCTTGAGAACACGCACATAAATTCTTTCAAAATTCGAGTAAAATATCTAATCTGAATATTTCTTCATTTGCTCAGGTGTTCAATTAAAACAGATCTTAATTTGATTATTTAAACAAATACACTAACAAGTTTGAGGGGCCGGTGGAGTTTTTGACTAAAGAAAAAATTGTCACAAATATTCATAACTAGTCAATTTATCCGCGGTTCGCGTGGTCATAAAAAAAAAATCAAGATATATATATATATATATATATATATATATATATATGTATAGTGAGAGAGAGAGAGATGTAACCCAATTAACTCCAAAAAAATTTATATCATCCATTTAAAAATTTATTTTGTTTAAAGTAAAAAGCGTAGGGATCAATATTGTCAACTAATTCATCATGCACTTGACTAATCTCCAAAACAAAACTGTAAAATTGGAAAACATCATGTAACAAAATAAATATCAAATAAGAAGAAATCTAACTAATTTCGTTGAAATTATTGCAAGGAAATGATCATCTTCTATTCATTTTTTTTAATTTTTCATCTGATGTCCGGTATTTATATTAATGTCCGATTAAATTTGAATTCGTAGCGGAATGTTCCACATTAAGGGGTAAGAGTTCCCTAACAAATGTGGTTTCATGCCCAAAGCTCGAACCTGAACATCTGATTAAAAATAAAAAAATACTTATCACTCCATCACAATTCTTGTCACTGATTAAGATCTATTCTACATCTTATTGGAAAGTGTTAAAGCCATGAAAAGTTTTATTCTTATAAAGACATGGGTGGTAATAATATATCCCTTCCCAGTGATTGCCAAGTTAAGAAAAAAACTTAAAAAGTTGAATAAGTATCGTGAAAGTCAAAAGCCTTATAGTATGAAATTATATATTAATCAAAGAATTAGCTCACTTAAATAAAACTAATTACTTATCTTCTCCACTTTTCATATTTCACTTAGGATAGAAATTGTCAATGATTTAATAATTGAGTAATCACTCCCCCTTCTGTAACTCCTCCCCTAAATATTATATTACGTAATTTTAGAATGAACTTTTATCTTGTCAACACTTTCATAAAATAAGAAGTTCAAGCAAATCACGTGGAATAGTGGGGAAGGAATCGCTCGAGGTGAGAAAGATGAAAGAAATGGGAAAGGTGGTTCAATCCGCGCTCCAAACTCATTAGATTGTCTTAAGATTTAAGAATACTTTTAAGAGAAGTTAGAGAGAAAACGACACATCATGGTTCTGATTAGTTACACCCAAATTCCTAGGACCACGTCTCCAAATTATTTCCATATATATAATTTCTTTTTTTCATTGTGAAAAAAAACTAAAAAATGGAGGACAATTAAAAAAAGAAAATATTAAAATGTGTAGAAGCATTAAACATATCTATAAATCTTTTTTTTTTTAACATGCAAAAATAATTTGAGTCACTTAACCAAAATTGGAAAGATTCTGCATAAATGTCGAGAGAAATATTAGTAATACATAAAACATTTTCTGCATTTGGCTTAAAAAAACTGTTACAAACATATCATTTTTCTTATTGGAATCTCCTGCCTTATTGTCTTCTTAACACTCTATTCCTTTGCTACTTCATCTGCTTCTTGGACTACTTGAAAATAGGAATTCAGTGAATAAATTTCCGAGCTATTGTCATACCTAATCCCAAGCCAATCACCATTCAAAAGCTTTCTTTTTCAATTCAAACTAAATTGTGAATTTAATACTACAGTAAATATAACAATATTATCTACTTGAACTATGGAACTACAACTAAATTATTCACCCCATAAACAATTCTAATTAACAAAAAAAAATCTCTAATAGACCGGATATATATGTGTGTGTATGTTTGATTCTGATACAAATTACCAAAACGGAAAATAGGTAAAAAGAGTGTCTTTTGCCGAAGTATATATATATATTCCATGAA
This sequence comes from Lycium barbarum, assembly GCF_019175385.1. Classification (NCBI taxonomy): domain Eukaryota; kingdom Viridiplantae; phylum Streptophyta; class Magnoliopsida; order Solanales; family Solanaceae; genus Lycium; species Lycium barbarum. The sequence continues at coordinate 94,970,490 of NC_083348.1, read as the reverse complement.
ACGCATAAATAAATAAATAAATAAAAAGTGTACCTCTTCCAAATTTATTAGAGGAGCAATAGTGGAACTGAATTGTAATCTCTTTATGTCGTTGCTTTGCACTTTCTCCGGCGCTATTCAACAATGATGATTTACCTCAGTGTAGTGTTCAAACGAGATCGAAAAATCGATCCGAACTGATAAACCAAGTCAAACCGATTTAATAAATCGAAAATCGGCTCGGTTTGATTTGGCTTAGTTTTAGATTTTTAAAAACCGATAACATTTGGTTTGGTTTAGTGTTATCCATAAAAAAAACCGAACTGAACCGATAAATATGTACATATTTAAAATATTATATATATTTATATATGTTAATTAAACTTTATCTATTTTTTAACTTCTTCATAATTTAGGACCATTCCAAGAGAAAAGTTTAGCCCATATTTCCCAAGGCCATTTACGTTTAAAGTAAAATAAAAATCTCTTACTGAATAGTTAACATAAATAAACTCTCCATGATTACATTTGTCTGTTAAGAGGATAAAAATCTCTTACTCAATAGTTAACATAAATAAACTCTCCATGATTACATTTGTCTGTTAAGAGGATAAAAATCTCTTACTCAATAGTTAACATAAATAAACTCTCCATGATTACATTTGTCTGTTAAGATGTTTCTCTGCTGAATTTTCTTATTCTACTTTTTGGTAATTTTTTTTTAATACAAACACATGCTAAATATTCTAAAAAGAAGTTATGTTTTGTGAGTGCACCATGCATTATCTTTTGTTCCTTTTTTCTCTTTTTCATGATGTCCATTCTTGTCTGTTGTGGCTAAGCTTGTTAAGTGGTACTTTGTGTTGTTGCGTGCCAGCTTCACCACAGCTCCACATCAGAATCATCATCAAGGCAACAGAGCTTCGTCCTTTCAAGATGAACAGCAACCGCTCTTGCCGGTTGGCTTGCCATTCTGTTCTTGATTGAAGCAACCATAGCCATGAAAGCCTGTTCTACATTAGTGGCACTTTTTGCACTTGTTTCCATGAAAGGTATGCCAATTTCATCAGCAAAAGCCTGAGCTGTCTCTGTGGAAACTACCTTTTGTGCTGTGAGATCACACTTATTTCCAACAAGAAGTTTGTTCACATTATCACTTGCATATCGGTCTATTTCACTCAACCATTGCTTGACATTGTTGAAGCTCTCTTGGTCGGTTACATCATAAACCACAATTATTCCGTGTGCACCGCGATAGTACAAGAAGCTTTAATCCCTGTAAGTCTGTAACTTTTTCTTCCCTTTTATTTTTTGGTTACTTTTTGTATGTTCCCTACTCTTTGTTTGTGTAATTATTTTTGTGTCTTTGAAGTTTTACTTGAATGAATTGCTTCTCTAGTCTTTCATCTTGTATGTGTTTTTTATTTTATTTCTTTGTTATTTTAGATTTTCTCCACTGATTTAGATTTTTTCTGTTGATTTAGTTTTTATCTAATGAATTTGGATTTCTCTATTTATTTAGATTTTTGGATATTTTTTTCAAATGGAAACTACAACTACTCAAAAGTGCAAGTTTGTAAATAAGTTTGTCAATTTTTTTGCATTATACAATATATTATTACAACCCGGAAAAACCGAACCAAACCGATAAAACCGAAACCGATAGAATTTATACTATAATGATTTGGTTTGGTTTGAATATTAAAAAAAAACGTCTTGATTGGTTTGGTTTGATTTTAGCCAAAAACCAAGTCAAATCGGACCATGAACACCTCTAATCTCAATTATAAAACAACAATATTGGCTGACCTTTAATCTCCTGTAGGATCATTACTTTGCTATTAAATGTGGAACATGCCCCTCAAATTTTCAGCATTATTTACTGACCCAAGTCTTCTTTATATTCATAGTCATCACTAACAGCAATTTTAAGAACGGTTATTAAATAGGAGGGGAAAAGGTGTAATTAAGAGAATGACTTTGATTTATTTAATATACAACATATTATTAATTTAAAATGAGGAAAAATTCAAAAAAAGGAGAAAAAAATTAAATAGTATTCTAGGTCATAGAGAGGTGTCACATCAGCTTGTAGATACCTAGCTTTATTAGATATATTAGTGAATTAGTTCGTGCTTCGCGCGGTTATTAAAAAAACAATTTAGTTGAAATAGAAAACATTAAAAAATTATTCATATATATACATACAAAAATTAATTGAATGTAATGTAATATTATAAAGATATATGATTTTTATTATAATTAATACTTAAATGAACTGCATTTTTCATTATCAAATTTTAATTGAAATGAAAGAAACGGAATTTAAAAGGAAAATTTTCACCTTCAAATTCGTGTGTTTATTTGGGTAGTAACTTTTATACATGATTTTCTTTATGTAATATCTATAAATTTGTATAAAGGGTATTTAATTATTTCATTCATTAAATTTTGTTCCTCTATAATGACTTCTTTCTATTTATATAAATAAAAGGAAAACGTGAAAAATAATAACTAAAAGCGGGACGGGAAAAGCAACAAAAAAAAAAAAAAAACAGCAACACAAGCTGTGATATTGGTTCATTAAATTACACTTTCTTTTTCAATTTTTTCTTTTGTTTGGCAAATAAAATATTTTCTTTCATAATTTTTTTTTATTCATTTTAAGGAATAAATTACAGTACAAGTTGCGGACTTATGATATCGGTTTTGCATTTTCTTTAATCAAATTCTTTCAAAATTTCATTTCGTTGATTTTCTTTTATTTTGTATTCTTTAATTCCATCTATATGCGGCGGCTGTCTTTTAAAAAAACAATCTCCATCTCAATTCATGATACCCCATGTAAGCTTATTACTAACCAAGCATACATCTTCAAGGAAAAAAAATTACTAACCTGTTCGTAGCATTATGCACTTCAATACGACGAATCCAACATAATGGCCTTCATAAATTATAGCACAAAAGAAAAGTCAACATGAGGCAAATTAGTCATATAAGCAAAGTGAGACAAAAAGTAATTCTTTTTTTCATTATAGAAAATGTGAAAGATAAAGTATAATCCATAAGGTAAGAAAGCAAATTTGATAGTAGTCCATGCAATAGCTTTTACCGGTGCAACAAAATGATACTCTATAAGGTAGAGCCTAATTTTCTTTGATCAGGAGTATCCTCAACATGAGTAACTAAAAAGGCCAAGAATAGGCCAATATGCATACAATAAATGTGAACTACAGTACCACCACCATTTGGTTCAGACAAACTTCCCTTACAATTACATTTATATAGATAATCAAGGAGAAACACAATAAATTATCATAAACTCACACATTTAAGTTAGGAGGTTATGGACATAAAAGGAATAGGAGTTATGGAGACTATTAAAAATTCAGATTAGGAAGATAAAGAGGTATGAGTTATGAAAGTGAAACTGCAATATCCATAAGTGAAAAGGAAAGAGAAGAAAAGATTAATATGTTTCTTATCTTAATAGAGGAGAATTAATAAAATTAATTTTAGGAGATTTGACTGTGTACGGGATGTGGAAGTTCACGGTTTCCCCCTCATTTATTTTATAGGAGAAAAGAAAAGGTAAAGATTTTTGCAACTGAAAAGATTTGGAATATGATGGTAATGATAAAAGTGTTTGGACTGATTCAGCCAAAACCGTTACTTTGGGCATTGCTGCAAAGATTTATCATTTACTGCTGCAACATGACTTTATTGCTATATTTACCTAGAAGGCATTTTTTTAATTCATTAGTTAGTAGGAAATGGAGAAAAAATGAAAAAAAAAAACACAAAAAAGATAAATAGCAATGCTGACCATAGAGAAGTGCCACATCACCTTGTTTATGTCTAGCTTTATATTATATATAGATTAGTAAATTTTGTAGAGAAATGAAAAAAAAAATTGTCAAGAAAATGAGAATACCATGTTGGTGTGATTTTAATTAGGTGTCATAACTTGTATATTATTAGGAGTTATGAAATTAATTATTAACACTAATTAAGAGAAGAAGTTATGAAGATGAAGGAGTGTGAGTTATGAAGATGAATTTTTAAATTAAAATAAAATAATTAAAAATGATATAAAAAGTCAAAAAAAAGGAGAAAAAAGATAAATAGAATCCTTGGCCATAGAGAGGTGCCACATAGGATTGTTTATTCCTAGCTTTGTATTATATATAGATTCAGCTAAATATTTGAAGCAACACATTTAATGGTGCACTTTCAGTGTTCATGTTTTGTCCTACGTTTCAAAATTATCATATTTTACTTTTTGCAATTTGAAAGTAATTTTATGTTTATTTATGAAGGAGCGATGTTTTAGTTATAATACTGATAAAATTTATTGATTATTTTCTTTTCGGAGGTAAATTACATACTGCATTGTATGATAGTAATATATTTTAAGAAAGGTAATTGTGATTCTTTTATTTTTGAAAGTTAAATTGTTAGAGTTGATTTGTATCTCATAATGACTTTTATATTATTTATAAAATCATGTTAGAAGTTTTGTTTTCTATGAGTTTCTTTAATTATTTTTTAAACAATTAATATACTTTTTATAATTTTTGGGTTATTTATACTACTAGATGTTGATGCCCGTGCTTTGCACGAGCCTAATATGAGCTAACGATAAACATAATATTAGTATGATAGCATTTTCATTCGAAGAAGTATGTACAGGAAATTATTTGGTTTCATTTTATCTCAAAGTTTTTATTCTGTTGAAATCTTTACATTCTACTGGTCCTAACCAAAACTTTAGTAGTATAATTTAATAAAGTAACATAACTTACTATTTTTTAATTATGAGAACATTCATTTCTTAAGTTGTAAAGCACTAAGAATCTAACATTATATATGCTTTTTACTATCGCTTAATGCCATAAATTTATTAGGTTTGCAAAGATATATATTTGCTTCTTAGATTGAATTGTATTTTATACAACAACCATGAGTCATTATACATTATTCTCCTGAAGATCAATCGTTTCTTATTTACCATTCAAAAATAAAAATTAGAAAGTTCAGCGCATAATTCAAATGCGTAATTTATCTCGACAGATAGTAGAAAAGTTGTTAGCATGATACAATATTTTCTTCTGTTCTTCTTTCATAATTACAATGATATATTGTTAATAAGTACTTTTATCATTTATATCAATTTAGTGAAAATATTATCGTGTAGTCTCACATCATAAATGTATTTTCTTTAAAATTTAATTTAAATTCTACTAAAGTTTATGTTATATAGTTACACATCAAATTAATTTTTTGACCCATATATTTTTCTTTTATTTCAAAATTTGTTCTTATTAATGTTAATTGGTTATATAATTTCTGAAATTGCAATTATTTTATTCATTATTTTTTCAGTTTTTTAAAATAAAAATTCGCTTGAATCTTTTTACTTATATTACTAAGTTGTATGTTCAAAACATGATTAATATAAAATTGTACTTTGTGCTCCGTATCCAAAATTTTATTATATTAGTATTTGCTACGAATACAAAGTTTGCAAAAATATATTAATCTTTTTAAAAGAGAAGACTTGTTTAAAAGGAAACTATTTTCCTCTCTTTGAGCAAACAATAGCAATATTTAAGCATCAGTTGATAACTTGAATTTTAATTCGATTAATTTAAAGGTGTAAAGTATTCTATTATTAATGTATGTAGATTGGACCTAAATGATACTTTTTTTTTAATCAAATTTTGATTTGGATAATTCTAAAATTAAATCAAATTTAAATTAGTTCAAATTATTAAATTAATTTTATATGTTTAAAACGAAACAAAGTAGAAATTTGATTTTCTATTTAAACGAAGAACTACTATTTTTTAATTTTTGGTGAATATTTTTGGTTTAGCTCATTTTACTTGTCATGTTGTCTTTTGCGCATTTTTTTAAGGAAACGTCAACTAGAATTATAATTTGACTAATTTACCTTATTTATTATTTGATCTCCATTTAATATTATTTTTCTTTTACGACATTAATTTATTTTCACATTTATTAGAGTAAGAATAAAAATGAAAGAGTAATTAAATTCTATCTTATTTTAAAATATAAATATTTTAAGTATATTTATTTTAGTAAACTGTAACACCTCGTACCTTTAACGTAAGCTTTGACCATGATCCTAGACTTAAAAATCAGATAAAGAATGTGGGAATTGGAATTTCCCTGTTCCGTTGTAGGATGGGAGTTTACGCCCATGAAAGTGATCGTATTTTAGTTTATGGTCCGTAATTCAAGTCGTAAACTGAAACCAAGGATTTCTGAGCATTCTGGAATTTGGCAATTGGATGTCAAATGGTTAAATACAGACCGTATTTCAAAATACGGCCCGTATTTCAAAACATATTTGGAATTTGGGAAAACTTCCTCATGAAAGTTGTAGAGCTTTGAAATACCTTTTCAACGGTATATTATGGGGTCAAACGGACATCTGTACAAAGAGTTATGACCATTTTACTGAAGAGACGCAATGTAGTCCGTATTTCAAAATACGGCCCGCATTTTGAAATACGGCCAGTATTTAACTGGGCCGAAAATTTAATTTTTCCAGAACAGTATATATTCGTCCATATCAGTTCAAATCATTATTTTTCATTCCTTCAAGCCCTAGAACGACTTTCTACCCTCTTCCATCATCAAGAACACCAAGGTAAGCCTACTATAATTATTCCAACTCAATTCTAATACCTATCCTTGTAATCTAAACAAGAAGTTATCATTCCAAAACTAGGGTTTTCAAGAAAACCCATCTCAAGGTTCAAGAATTCAAGATTTTGAAAATCTTCTTCAAAGCTCAAGTCTTTAATTCAAGTTTTTGAGCGACTAAGGTATGTAGAGTTACTATCTACGTGTGGGAACATCATTGTTCTTCCCCACGCCTCATAATCCATAAAATTATGATTCTCTACTAAAACTAGGGTTTCAATACCATGCTCATGATAACCCTAGGTCCATGTCCATGATTATATTATGTATGAATTGTTATAATTCCATCATTGAGTTCTTAATATTTCTTATGATTATTGAGAATCCGTCCGTAATCTATGAAAACTCATTTCTTGTATTCCATGGGTTCTTGCATGCATGTTTTTGACTAAGAATAATTGTTTCATGAATATCCTACATGTCTACAAGTTTTCATGCAACTGTATTATATAATTACTTTCATACTATGATACAAGATACATACATACTAAATACAAGTTATTTCATGAAACCATATTTACAAGTTATTTCATGAAACCATGCTTACACGTTATTTCATGAAACCATGTTTACAAGTTATTTCATGAAACCATGTTTACAAGTTATTTCGTGAAATCATGATTACAAGACAAATACAAGTTAATTCACGAAAACCATGGGCTTCTTAGCCAATTATATTATGTTCATGTTTTTGGGAGTTGCACGAATTACCGAGAAGGTTCAGATAGCCTGAAACTACGTAGCCACCGTAGGACAAGGATCGCTCCGCCCAGTTAGGACGATACCTTAATTTTACACTGAATGGATCCATCAGGCACGTTACCACCTTATACCCTGGCAAGGTATAGGGGGTCTGCTGGTCCGGCGAGGTACCAGACTCCCCGTATCCGCGTGGTGATATCATGTGTCGGTTTATGAAATGTTCTCCCTACTTATCATGTTTTACTTATGATATATATATATATATATATATATATATATATATATATATATATATATATATATATATATATATATATATATATATATATATATATATATATATATATATACTCATGCTCATGTTCATGTCCAGGTTTTCAGTTTCAGTTCTTATCATGTTATTCCATGTCCCATGTTGTTTCTTTCAGTTGCTTTACATACCAGTACATTCAATGTGCTGACGTCCCCTTTTATTGCCCGGGGGCCTGCATTTCACGATGCAGGTACGGATTTACAGGACGACGCTTCTGCTCATTAGGATTTGCACGTACCAGCTTTTTGGTGAGCCCCGTCTCATTCGGGGTTTAGGCGTTATCTTTCTTTATCTAGTTTTGCATCTAAAGGTATGCTGGGGGCCTTGTCCTAGCAAGTATGTTACGTGTTTTTCAGACTCATGTTAGAGGTTTCATAGACAACACAAGTGTCATGTTAGACTTCCACATATGGTAGCCGGTTTGGCTCATTTATGATATTGTTCGCATTCATGACTTAATCAAGTATTTAGGTTTAATATTATGACTTACTATATTTTATAAAAGCTCATCATGTACGTCACGTTATATTTCCGCTCATGTATGCCTCATGATGGTTCAGCAAGCCATGTGGTTCGCTCGGTCACATGCAGTCAGGCACCGAGTGTCGTGTTACGCCCAGACCATGATTCGGGGCGTGACATAAATATAACAAATAAATGACATGGCGGAATAGTAAATACAACAGTTAAATATCTAGACTAGATCTCAGGTTAATATAAGAAAAGAAAGGAAATTGTATGGTTTTGCGACTTAACCTTTTGAAGAAAAGCAATAACATGGAGTCAATGTTTTTTGTTGTACAATGATTTCATTTGCTCCTACTAATGGGTTGATACGCATGTGACAATGAATCCACTATTATTGACTTAATGGAGATACTTTGAGAATTACATGAATATTGTTTGATTTTTTAATATGGGGTTCACTTTTTTTTATTTTTTATGTTGCTTGCCTTTTTAATGTGGGGTCCACATTTTTTTTTTTTTAACATGAGTTGGAGATGGACAACGATACCACCTCCAAACTCCACCTAAAAAATTAAGTTATTAAATATAGGGTCCATTTTTTTTATATTGTTTGATTTTTTAATGTGGGATCCATTTTTTTTTTAACATGAGTTGGAGGTGGACGACGATAGAGTCCGTCCCAGCACGGGCCCAACATATATTTATAATTTTATTCAACATATATTTATAATTTTATTTTTATGCAATTATAAAAAGAATTGATATACTCTACAATATTTGTTGAAAGTCACGTATGTAAAGATAGAAATTTTGGAAGCACGGGTTCAATAATTTGTGCCATGATGTTATTGCTTTGTTTCGTTTTATATGACTTTATTTAAGAAAAAGGCTAATAAACACTTTTTAAACTGCGCGTTAATCAAATTTGAACCAGAATTTCAAAACTTATTAAATTTTTAACTACTTCTAAATACGGAAACGTCATTTGAACTACCATTCGCCTAGGCTAAAACGTGAAACTTTTTATACATACGGTGATTATGTATATTGTGTCATATAGCATGGGCATAGATGCGGTATAAGCTTTCTATCCTTTTTTTATTTTTTTTACTTAACCTATCATAAGTATGTACTAATAAATTATTTTGGCTATTATGGTGCTTCATATATAATTAGAAACTTAAGACATTGGAAAATGCCTTTTGAGAATGTAATACCCATCTTAGTTTTTTTTTAGGATATTAAACAGTACTGCAATAAACATTCGAGTAATTTATTTTATTAGTTATAACAATATTCAATTAATTTGATTATAGAATTACAGGTGGTGAGGTAAGATATCACTCATGGAACTACAAAATGTAATCAGTTGTAATAATAACTTTTAAAAAACGAAGCTTGATAATAATATATTCAGAACTACTTTTGAAAAATTAATCACCATTATTGACCTAATGGGGGATACTTTGAGAATTACTACTGCTTGATTTTTTAATATGGGGTCCACATTTTTTTTTTTATATTGCTTGGTTTTTAAAAAAATGGGATCCACGTTTTTTTTTGTTTTTTGTTAGAGTGACTGACGACGATCCTACTATATATAAACTCATGGTTCTATATAGTAGAAATTAGACGGCGTATGCCCGTGCGCCAACACTTTGGATTATATAGTGTATCTATGTGTATGTAGTTGTGTACAATTGTAAAGATTTATGTATCGGATAGTGATAGTATATATATTTTATATTGCTAATAAACATACCTAAGTTTACAGTGTCGATGCATATATATAGATGAACATTAATACATATACACAAATGTTATTTGTTTATTAAGTGGAATTATGTGACTATGATAAAACAGTGAAAAGTAAAAGGAGTGTAAAAGTGACACGTGGCCAAAAACATAATTAATACCTACCACTTGAAATAACATCATCTATTCTGATGCAATTTTTATGAGCAGGGGAAAAATAGGAAAAGTACGAATATATTTAATACTAAGCTACAGTAAGATTCCATTTTTAATTAATGGAATTATTCAATGGCAAGTGCTTTGACCAAATTACCCTTGGTCGACGATCCGCTTCTTCAACTCATGGCTTTATATAGTTTAGTTTTAAAAAAGATAATTTGTCTATTACAAATTAAAAACAAAAAAATGGAAGAAATTGCACGAATTGTCCTTCAAATGGGTTGGTGTTTAATTTTTGTCCTTAGCAATTAATTTTAGGAAGAATTTAAATAATATACAATCTAGCATAAAATATTATATCCACATAGTTATATTTTTAATTTACATTTGTATAGCCAACTTTTTTTACAATAGTGTTTATACACACGATATACAATATTATGCACTTACTGTAAATAATGTGTTGATCTTATATAAAAGTGTATAATAATGTATAAAAGGGTTATTTTGGGTAATATTAAAAATATGAGCCATTTCAGGTAAATATTTTTTCCAAATAGACAATACACTTTCTCCTACCGAGTTTCATGCCATCATCTCTTTCTAATCAACAACACTGAAAAGCGCTTTCATGTGTCAGTATCTGCTGTAGTCTTAAATTTTTAAGTATAGACCAACTTCATCGTTTTAAGAAAATATGTGTATACGTTTCTTGACCGTTTATATTTCGTCTTCTAGATGTTATTCCTCATTATTTGTGTGAGACGTATTGGGTATAAGTTTTAAATCGTTTGGCTCTATGACTTTTTTAGCGGTTTTTGTGTTCAATTTAAATCGTTATTTCTTTTTTCCTGAATTTCTCTTCTTTAAATTTTCTCTAAGCGTACCTTTACCATTTTCTGAACTTATTATCATTATTTAAATGTCCTTTTTTTTTTCTTCTTCATGTGGATCCCACCTTTTTTTTTTTGCAATTATCTCCTAATTCTTCACGTGGATCCCACCTTAATTTTTTTTATCTCTACTATTATGGAAGAGTGGCCCCACCTTATTTTTTTTATACTATTATAGAAAAGTGGGCCCCAATTTAGTTTTTTTTTTTAAAAAAATTTCTGCTATTATAGAAGAGTGGACCCCACCTTATTTTTTTTAATTTACTATTATAGAAGACCGTTTATATTTTGCCTGCTTGATGTTATTCCTCATTATTGGTGTTAAACGTATGATATAAGTTTTAAATCTTGTGGTTTTATGACTTCTTTAGCAGTTTTTGTGTTCAATTTAAATCGTTATTTCTTTTTTCCGAACTTCTCTTCTTTACATTTTCTCTAAGCGTACCTTTACCATTTTTCTAAACTTATTATCATTATTTAAATATCCTATTTTTTTCTGTTGCAATTGTCTCCTACTTTTTCACATGGGCCCACCTTAATTTTTTCCAGCAATTATCTCCTACTTATTCGCGTGGACTCCATCTTAATTTTTTTTTCAACTATCTCCTAATTTTCCACGCGGATCCACCTTAATTTTTTTAATCTATACTATTATAGAAGAGTGGGCTCTACCTTAAATTTGTTCTTTTGTTCATTCCTACTATTATAGAAGATTGAACCTCACCTTAATTTATTTATTTTTACAATTTTTCTACCATTTTTTATTTACCCATGCTTCTATATGGTAGAAAAAAAATATAAATATAATAATAATAATATTTATAACATTAAAAATTAAATTTTTTGAAGATCGCTCCATCCGTTTTAAACACTGACTTTCACCCATCGTGGCAGCATTTAATTAGTAGACCGGACCGCTACTCCTTCATTTCCACCTTTCTACATTTGACGAAACTCTAAGTGGTGGCGGAACCCTAAAATAAAATTACCGGTCAAAATTTTGATTCGTTATTCATTACCGACATAACATACTGGTAGCAAAAAATCAGATTCACATTCACCTAACCAAGACAGTCAAATCTCCAAGTCACAATAATTTAATCCAAAAACTTTTGATTAATTATAGGTGGTGGAGACTGTAATATATTACTTTAACGCGACCAATATTGAATTCTAAAGTTTAGTCTTTTATCTATGTTTGTTTCTCCACTCATAACTCGAATTGGATTCAATTCAATCCGAAGCTTATCGAATTTCAGGTGAAGTTCTCTTGCTTGAGAAACTGGATAATCTCTTTATTTACTACTAGAGTAATTGAAGTATTTTTGCAGACCTAGGTGCTCAAAGCAATTACACATGGCTCAACCACCGATACTCGCGCTAGCACTGCCATCGGACACCGGTCGTGTTCTCAGCATTCAGTCTCATACTGTTCAGGTACTCCGATTTGGTCATCATTACCTCAGTTCAAAATTTAGTTGCTGTGAGTTGACTAGCTACGAGACTTTGAACATAAATTACACCAATTCCAGTTATCAGCTCTTTATATAAAGGTGAAATAGGAGTTGATTTCACAAATGGTCACTCAACTAATAGATATTATCTCAGAAAGTCACTTTCTTTGTTCAAGGAAATTGGAATCAAGAAAAAAAAAAAGACTTTCTGAGATAATAACTATTAGTTGATATATACAATTAAAACAGACCTTAATTTGAAACAAAATATACCTACAATCGTTTAATCTTTTGGTCATTGTAGGAACCTGATCTTGACAGACATTTAATTCCGTATCTTGCAAGATTGTTAATAGCCTGCATGGTGATTGATTTTATAAAATTGAAATGGCGCTTACTGCTTACACAAGAATTGAAACCTTGATCTCTTTCGTAATTCCTGTAGAACCAGCTTGATACTATTTATCAATAGAACTTTACCTTATTAAAAAAAAATAAAAAATAGAAGGATAGAAAACTTGATCTGTTAACTAGTGACTATGATGTTAGATTGTTGATACTCTTTTGGTGTTCCTCACAATTTCTTGTGAGAATTTGATCAGGAGGTTATTTTCCAAATTTTGCTTTTACTTAGGGATATGTGGGCAATAAGTCGGCAGTATTCCCGCTCCAACTGCTGGGCTACGATGTGGACCCAATCAATTCTGTACAGTTCTCAAATCACACAGGCAAGCTGCTTATATCACTTCATTCAAAGAATCTGAGGCCTGAAATACGGTGCGAGGTCATCTGTTAACCATTAAAATCATGTTAACTGGATTATGTTGTGGTTAATTAGCTTGAGAACTCTGCAGGATACCCAACTTTTAAGGGCCAGGTTTTAAATGGAGAACAATTGTGGGATTTAGTAGAAGGTCTTGAAGCCAATGATCTATTATATTATACTCATCTGCTGACAGGTATTTTGAATGAGTAAATATCCTGTTCCATAATGTTTTTCTTGACACACATTCATGTGCTTGAAGGATCTGATACCAGAACTTACAATGTCAACAAACTTCCAAAATTAGCAGTTAAAAACATGTCTTCTGCTCCTTCATCTATAGCTTCCAGTGCGTGTAAATGAAATTACAAAAGAGTTTTGGTTACCTTGCATAAGACTAGTTACCTGCTATATTTTGTGTCAATCCAATTATCTGTCTTGTGTTTTGGGCTGCATTTATTTGCCATTACAAGAATTCAGACTGCTTTTCAATTTTATCCTTCTTCTATTGACAGAAATTTTCTTTTTCTCATTGCTTTCCCTTTAATTTTTCCTTCTTTCTCTGTCTGGAATGCTTTGTTGCGCTCTGATGCTTATATTGACTGACACTTGTAGGTTATATTGGTTCGGTCTCCTTCTTGAACACAGTACTGAAAGTCGTTGATAAGCTTCGGTCTGTCAACCCCAAGCTTACATATGGTGAGTATATCCCTAGGAGCAAATTTTTATGCTGCATTTAGGAAAATAAATTCTCTCAAAATTGCATTTTACAGTTTTCCTCATGTAGTCAAGTGTTTCCTTCTTTTTTTTTCCTTTACAGTTCAGTGTTTCCTTATTTTAATGTTACTATCTTACGGATTTGGAGAAGATGAATTTGATGTTACTATCTAACACTATTTGCAATGCAGTCTTACATAGCTAATACTAGGTTGTTCCACCAAATTGCATCTCTTTCGAGATGAATGTAAATGCATACAAATCTCTTATGTTTGTTCCTCTCAATTCTCTGTGTAATTATGTTGTATTTGTCAGTTTGTGATCCTGTGATGGGTGATGAAGGTAAGCTATATGTCCCTCCAGAACTGGTGGCAGTATACCGTGAGAAGGTACTTCTTTGTATTTTCCATAAAAGAACATCAATGGATAAAGCATAACTTGCATTTAGAAGGATCCATCCATCAATGTTATCTTGATTGACCAGGCTCAGAAATGGATGAGGACTCAAACATTTTACTGATCAGTGCGTTCCTAACTGCTTTGTTGTGATAATTTCAGCATACCAAGGCACTGAGCTTGTTTTATTACTAATATTTTTGTTTGCACTGATTTGTGTTTTTGTATGACAATACATTGCCCATAACATCATATGACTGTCTTACATGCATAGGTGAGCTTCCTTTATTTAATGTGTTATAGCACTATTTTTTGTTTATGGATCTTTTGACATTTGTTTTTTCTCTTTCTTGCATTGGGTTGGTGAATGGTGATGATAAGACTTGTTATGGATGTGAAAAAGTTTCTTCTTTTTCTTCTTTTTAATTCTTTTAATAGACATTCCGACTTAAATCCAATTACATACATGCATTAAGGATCGGAATGTGATGTGGCTCCAAATAATGAATTGGTGACTGAACGTTGTCTGCCGGCTGCATTGGAGTATTTAGTGCTGTTGTTTAAGTTGGTGTGTTTCTTTAACTAGGTTGTCCCTGTTGCTTCAATGTTGACGCCTAACCAGTTTGAAGCAGAGCAATTGACCGGGTCCAGGTAACATTTCTAGGGTTTGTAACTTATCCGTAGAGGAAAAAAGTATTTCCTGGTGATTTACCTGTATGAAGACATGTAGTCTTATGATGGTAGACTTGACTCTCAAGTGTTATGACATTTATTTGGGTGGGGGAAGTATGCCAAAAAGTTTTGGTTATAGAGTTATAGGTTTGTAAAATGTGAAAGTTCCTCTTTTATTTGAAATAGCTATCTTGTCTAGGTTTGCTGGTTAATCTACGTATTAGACCACCTCTCTTTCATGTGATGCCTAGGGTATTCTAAAGTTTTGTTGGCTTCAATTTCCATGGAAGCTTTAACTTGAAGCTTGCTTACATGATGTATTTTTTTTCTTGTGAATGCACATGCTAACATGTCTTTCTTCTTAATCTTATCATATACTAATCAGAAACATTCTACTGATTTATATAAATTTTATCATGACTCTTGCTAGTTTCAATTGGCTATTGTTAGTTCTATAAAATTCGAAATGTTATTGGAAGTTGATAGAGAAGAGTGAAACTTCACTTTGCAAAATAGAGAAGAATGACATAATCTTGTGCTCTTCATTTCTTTTATTGCAATACTGCTGTCTTCTTAGGAAGGTTTGTTTTTTGATAGTATCACTTCTGAAAAAGATGGGCAAGAAGCTTGCAACATTCTGCATGCTGCTGGGCCGTCAAAGGTACTTGACATACTCGGAGATCTAATACTCTTAGAAGGCTTTCTAATGCGGTCATATTTATAAGTTTTCTGTTGCTTATCTTACGTTTGCAATTACTTTTTTCCTTAGCGTGTCTCCTTAACCTTAATGCCCTTTTTTAACAACGGTGGTGTTTGGGCAGCTTGCGGGCCCGTCTACTATTCCACTAGGTATTTGCTACCTCCCACCAAGCATATGTACTAGGTAACTCTGGCAACCAAGGCTTTGGCAGATGGGAGAATCACCTGGTGCTTTTTAATCTCCGCTAGGATTTGAACCCTAGTTTTTCACCCACTAAATTAACCAATATGCCACACACTAAGGTGCTCCTTAACCTTAATGCATGTTGCCAGTGAGAGTCATCTAACCAAGTAGATTATTATTTTTGCCTTGGATTAGTGAATATTGGAGCACTTCATGGGAATCTTCTTGTAGGGAACCTTGTATTAGTGAAAGATGAACATTTATCTGATATTGACTTCCTATTTCCAAAGGGTTTGCTCCTAAATTCAAACTCTGTCAATGCTGAATGTATGGTCTAGAGGATTGCTGTATGGTCCTAGATAGTGCAAAGTGGAAAATAACTTTAATTTCAATTGAGATTTTCGGTCCATATATATCCTGGCTGAAAATCTAGAGGGTTCTTTGGGTCAATCTCCCTATGCTCCTCATCAACTTAGATGTGATGTTTGAAACTCTTATTTCCTGAAGCATGTTAAAATTTTGATCATTGAAATAACTTTTCCTCCCCAAAATGTCTCCTACACAATTCCATCGTCACTATTTCTTTTTAGCTTGCCTCTGTTGGTTTCATGTTTAAAAGGTTTTTTATATCAAGAAAATGGAATTCATATCAAGGGAGAAAATAGTGGATCGTTATTCCCATTTTTTCTTTAAAAGATAAATAAATGTAATGACATGGGTGTAGTTTTACATTTTTCTATAATCTACATCATTCAGGCCTTTGTGTTTTTTGTTTTGCCTGTAATTTGTATCATTCAGGCCTTTGTGCTCTATGTCAGGTTGTTATTACTAGCATAAACATTGATGGCACTCTTCTCCTTATTGGCAGTCACCAAAAAGAAAAGGTAAATGACATGATTGTTGGTATTCAGCGGATTTGGTCTACCAAATCTTACGTTGTGAGATATGATCTTTGATATCCTGTACTTTCCAAATATAAAGTCCTTATGGTAAGTCACAAAAATAGTCATGCCTTTTTGGATGATTTGGGATTTCATCTCATGAGATGAAATCGCATGTCCAAACACTGATTTCATCTCAACAACAACAACTACAACAACATACCCAGTATAATCCCACCAGGTGGGGTCTGGGCTCATTTCATCTCATGAGATGAAATCGCATGTCCAAACGCCTACTTAAGATTGTGATGCAGCTGATTCGTCCCTACTATTGCTTCCATGAAACTAGTTAATCAATTGAGCTTTCAGCATCACTGTTCTATTTTTGTTTTTATTTTTATTTTGTGATGACTCAGCTGCTCATTGTTATTTTGGCTACTACTTTACATGATATGGATATCTACTGTGACAGGGTCAATCTCCTGAGCAATTCAAGATTGTGATACCGAAAATTCCTGCATATTTCACGGTATGTGTCTTGCAACTAAATAATTTAAAAAGTTTGACTTTTGAGGGAAATTTGATAGAGGTTATAAAGATTTTCCTCTTCTTTCTGGTGCTCAAAGAGGAACATTCCCACATATATTACAAGTAATGTCATCAACAAGCTTCTCGCTTTCTGTTGTTAGAGTGAGTTCCATAGAGAAACAATTGAAACGACATTTGTCACTGTGCAAAAATCGTAACATCCAATTCAAAAATTTGAGTCAATCGTTAGAGTGGTCCAAGACTCTTATAAACTCCTTTGGAAGTGTTTAGACATTTTATGCTGGACGATTTGTTACTCAATCCCCTCTTGCACGTGTAACCTGATCTTAGACTTCACAGGTCAACATTAAGGCGTACTTACAGGTGCAGAAGGGACTTGCCGAAGTGGGTTGAACGCGCAAAATCTTTATAAATTGCTTGGAAGCCCTTACACAATCCATTAGTAACTCAACACTTCCAACTTCTTAAATTGTCGGAAATCCTAGATATGGCCCTTCCCCGGACCCCGCGCATAGCGGGAGCTTAGTGCACCGGGCTGCCCTACTACCTAGATATGGTGGAAACTTTTGAAAACTTTAGTTTCTCCAAACCTCGTTTCATTGTTTAGGAGATTCAATGCTTCTTTTTCTAGTTTTTGGGTGATGGGAGCTCCATCTAAGAGGGAGGAGGGAGAGAGCTGGCATCAGCAGCTATGCGTCCAGTTAGGCTGGCGTGTGCACTTTTTACAGCAGTATAGAAATGCCAGAAGTTCTTTTTGGTTTGTTTTGTTAGTGCTCATTCACTTGCAACAGTTTATTTATATGAGCACTTATATATCAATCAGAGGCGGATCCAGGATTTGAAGCTTGTGGGTTCCCAGCTAGCAGTGTCTGTTGTTACTGGGTTCTCAGCTCAATTTCTTATATATTTGAAGGGTTTCACATTATAAATACAAGGTTCGGATAAAAGTTGTGGGTTCCGGCGAACCCACACCCAATGGTGTGGATCCACCCCTGATATCAATGTTACATCGCGTGCTTGCAGGGAACAGGGGATTTAATGACAGCTTTGTTGCTTGGATGGAGCAATGTAATGTTTTGACCAGCTTAAGACAAGGTTTGAGCTTTATTTCCCACAATAATCTGTTTCTGATCTTAATTTTTCTCTCTCATACAGAAATATCCCAATGACCTCGACAAAGCGGCAGAGCTTGCTGTCTCAAGCGTACAGGTACCGGTGTGCTTCCCCTGTTGTTTGTGAAGATCCACTCATGTAATATCTTGAACGTGGAGACTGAATCACTGTTAAATAAGTTATTATGATGGCATCCAAAATAGTTTGATTGCATTGTCATGATTTGGGAATTTGTTTCGTAATCAGTGCTAATATCCAGGAGCTTTTCACTTCATTAATATCCGGGAGTTGTAAAACAGCTATGAGCTTTCTGTCGGATACACTGAACAAAAATATAGACACATGCTGTATACTTGGAGGTTAAAAAAGCTGCTTGTCTTGACTTGTGCCAAGAAGAACAAATATAATGTAAAACCTTTTTATGAATTTATGATGCAACCTAGTAATATGTTTAATCAAAATTTGGGTGCAGTGTACATAATGCACATTCAATTATCCAAATTTTCGTGCTATGATGAACATTAGTTGCTTGCTCTTTCGCTTAAATCAACCAATGTTGTTGCTTGATGCAGGCACTTTTATTGAGGACACTGACAGATTATCAAAAGGCTGGATATGACTGCCAATCAAGCAGTTTGGAAATTCGGTTGATTCAGAGCCAAGATGACATTCGCAACCCAGAAGTTAAATATAGAGCTAAAAGATACATCTGAGATTCTGTTGTTGTCGTCTGGTCTATTTATTGCTTACAATTGTCTCTAGAACGAAACAGTTTCATTTGTACACAATATATATAAAGTGGGCCCATTTTGCTCTTGTTGCTGAGATATTTATCATATTCCCATCCATTGAAGGAAGGAGTTTCGAGGAGAACAGAAAATCCGTGGGTTCTAACTTCCTAGCAGATGGCAACAGATGGCAGTGAGAAAAGCACATTCGGGAAAGTGTGTGTGGACGTCTGTAAGGGCATCAAGGCAGTGTGGGCAATCTTTATACATTCAATTTAGTCCCGCTGGACGAGCTTCTCTCTTGACCACTGGGAGTTAAATGTAGCACACCTCTAGAAATATTTGACTCAATTATTTTGCTATTCCCTTTCTCTTGCCTTCATTCGTTTGTGCTTCATCTTTTTGGTTATTCAGCTCTTCGTAAAATTTTGAGGGGGATAAAACATTTATTCATAATATCACCGAAAAGTCAAAAGAAAATAAAAAAAGGTTTTGCTTTTCTGTTTTTATAATACCATTGATTGTTACCAAGTTTTGTTCGGCTAAAATATTTGGCAAGTCTGTACATGGCACGGGAAGCACAATTTGAGAGGGAGCAATTACCATGACCTCCTTGGATCAACGAACAGAGGCACGGGTATTCATTTGGTGAAGACACTGCAACTAAAAGAAAATGGCTAACAGTATTCTTCGAAGGTGTAGTATTTACTCTCGAGCCTCGACAAAACATAATGAGATTAACATGTGGTCGAACCCATCTAAATGTATCTAATTCTGTTCTGTTCAACTATACTAGACCTTAATCTGGACATTGGTATGTGCACTTGATTGTTTTACATTTTGGATAACTACATTTTTTAAAACGTTCTACAGA
Source organism: Lycium barbarum (assembly GCF_019175385.1). NCBI lineage: Eukaryota > Viridiplantae > Streptophyta > Magnoliopsida > Solanales > Solanaceae > Lycium > Lycium barbarum. The sequence continues at coordinate 94,950,456 of NC_083348.1, read as the reverse complement.
AGCAACTTTTGGAAAAGTTATACGTACTCCCACTATCCCAATTTATGTGACACAGTTTGGATTTCGAGAGTCAAACAGTTTAATTTTAACCGTGAACTCGGGCATGAAGTTTTCTAAGTTTTTTGAAATAAAATTTACATATTTAAAAACTACGTAAAAAAATTATAAAGCGCAATAATTGAAAATTCAAAATATTTAAAAGATATATAAATAAATTACGGTCAAATAAAAACTTATTTGAATCTCGAAATCAGAAAAGTGCCATATAAATTGGGGCGGGGGTAGTACTAGTTTTTCGGAATTCTTTTTTCGCCTCGTGACGGGGCTAATTAGAATTTGGCGGTAAATGAAAGGGGCGTCGCTGTAATTATCTTTTTCATGATGGCCAATAAACGATTTGGGCAAGATTGAGGGACAGAACTTGCAATGTTCACGTTTATAAGATGTCTCTGGAACCTGAGCCCGCGGGAAGGCCGTTTCAGTAAGAGAAAGAAATAAGGGACGTTTTTTTGCCAAAATGGAAGCTGAAACAGCGTTAGAGTTAGTGAAGGAGGGGGCTACTTTGCTACTTCTTGATGTTCCTCAACACACCCTCATCGGTATTGATACCCAGGTCTGTACTATTATATATATTCTGCTGTTGGATTATTTCGTCCAACTTTTGAAAGAGTTTTGCTTATTTACAGATGTTTTCAACTGGGCCTAATTTCAAAGGTGTGAAGATGATCCCACCTGGCGTCCATTTCATCTATTACAGTTCTTCCAACAGGTCTGCCTTTTTTTTTTTTAGCTTGAATTCCATTATTTCTTGTCTTCTTTAGAAACTTCAGCTTCTAGAGTTGTGAAGGAAACAGTGGTTCTGAACTACTTAGGGCCCGTTTCTCTATGCAATTTGGACTTCAACTTCTGTTTGAAATTTTGATTTTAAATCCCTAATTCACCTGAAAGGTAGAATTTCAAGTTAAGAGCTGGAAATATGACTAACCTGTCCATTTATGCAACTCATTTTCAATTTCATTACTGTAGATTCTATCTTAGAAACGTCAGATTCGAGATTCCGGTTTGAATGCAGCTCTGACTTCTCTCCAAACAATTTAGGTTCCTGCTTGTTCCATAAGAATCCATTTTTGTCGCTAAAACCTTTTTACTGGCACAGACTACTCGTTTCGATGTCATAACTATAGAATTTAGATCTAGAAAGCTCAAATTCATTCACCGTGTTTCAAGTGAACGAGCAGCTCTGACCTTTCTCCTAACAGCTTAGCATTCATTTTTAAGTTTTGTGCCATATTGTTCTTTGCTGCCTTTGTTTGTTGCTTTTTTGGTTCCTTTGTCTCCTTAGGAAACAATATGATTATTCAACAACTAATATTGCTTTTTCTTCTTCTGGGTGCAGAGAAGGGAATGAGTTCTCACCAATAGTTGGTTATTTTGTTGACGTGAGCCCTTCAGAGGTTAGCAGAAAATCCCATAATTGTTGTGAGCTCTTCTAATGTTGATAGCTTGATAGAGTTTGTACAGTTTTATGTTGCCAGACCATAGACATAGATACACTTATATCATCATAGATTCCTTATATGCTAATCTGTTGCTTCTTTTGCTGATTGCTTTCTTTCCATGTTTGAACAGTTGTTCATTTGCCATTGATTTACTAAATGTTTCTTCTTTTGTTTTATGTCGAAGTAGTTTGGAAACTTGATCTCTGTCTTCCAATGATAATTGTGCAGGTAATTGTTAGGAAATGGGATCCAAAGGAGGAGCGATTTGTCAAATTATCCGAAGAAGAGGTGAGTTCTTTGAAGAATTTTTGTTACTCGTTTTCTCTCTTTTCTTCTTTTTCCCCTTGTTGGTGATGTGTTATGTTGCAGAGAAATCTGCTCTGATCCAGCATGTTAAAAGCTAGCCCATAACATGTTAGCTAATAAGCTAGGCCAGTATAATACTTTCATCTTTTCTTGTCTATTTTGCATGTTATTGTAATTGTTTCCATGGTTACTTTCTTTGATAGATAAAGGTATAATGTAATTGTTTCCATGATTATGAAAGCAAATAAATTGATGAAGAGACCATTACTATCTACATTAAAGAATTGACCTTCAGAATTAAGAAATAATACTTTTCCATTCCTACCTCGTGCAAAAACTTGGAGACGACTTGAAAGGATGGAATCTGTTAGCTGGTTTTTTCTTACCTCTGTTAGTCTTAGCAAGCATGTTGTCCATTAGTTCATCCTACTCAATTAGATGAACTTAGACGCATATATAGTTTATTACTCGTAATTTATATCTTCCATAGACCCATTCTTTTCTGACATGTTTTATTGACGATAAGAGAACAATTCATCAATAAGGGACTAGTTACTGACTTGTTTGACTGGATAACTGCAAACTGTTGGTGTTATAGTGCAAAGTGAGCTCTTCCATTAGTTATATGTCCTTCGATAAGTCAGATGATAACTCATTTTGGACTTTTCTACGTATGATCTCTTAACCTGCTGTGCTTCATCTTGTCTACTATACTGCTGAACTATAATTTTCTGTTTATTGGTTACTTGTGAATTCTCTGTGACTGTGATCCTATGTTGGAACTGGTTTTTATCTAGTGCAACATTATTTTTATACATATCTATGGTGTGCATTTTTATTGCTTCAGAAGACTTTTTTTTTTTTTTAATTAAAAAAAATGGTTATTTCTGGTTTGTTTGAAGGAAGAGAGATATGCTCAAGCGGTGAAAAAATTGGAGTTTGATAGACAACTTGGCCCTTATGCATTGGATCAGTACGGAGATTGGAAGCGCTTATCTAACTTTATTACGAGGACTACCATTGAAAATATTGGTGAGTAGATTGCTTTCACATTTTCTCTTAGTGTTTTGACAATGAGAACTGAGGGGGCAGCATCTGAGCCAAAGATGTGAATCCTTGGTTGAGTTGATTATAAAAGAGTTATCAGCATATTAGCGTGTAATATAGACCGAATAAGCTGAAATTGAGCTTCAAAACTTCTGTTTGTACTCTGATCAGCTTTACAGCTTCTTTGAGTTCTAGAAATTTGGTTGATCTAAATGTGTTCAGAGTATTTTGCTTATTTTTCCCTTTTTTGAATAATTGTATGGCGGTTTTAACAAGTTCTTGAACTTGTAATCTTCATTCTCCTATTCACATCTCTAATGACATCGTGATTGATCATAGGAAGCTGCAGAACTATGTTTCTAATCTGTGATTTTTTCAAGTTAAAGAATGAAAAAGAAATTTGATTGTAGGAAAAAACAGAAAGAGAACTTTGAGGGTTGTTCTAAGCATCAATTCTTAGAATGAGGGGTTGTTCCAGATCAGGAATATAGAGCAGAGTTGATGTATGGAAATATGAGTTAAAGGAGAGTTGGTACTTAGTTGACTGTGCTACTCATAGCATGAGTAAGCCCTACAGGTACTGGATAAATAATGCTATCATTTATCAACAAGAAAAAAATGAAAATAAAAATTTGCACTGGATAAATAAGACTCTTGCAGAGTAAGCTAGAATGCTACATAGAGAGGTTGCAAGTTTGAGAATGTGTGAGAGCAATGTCTCTCAGCCCCTGTGTTCTTCTGCAACAAGACGGTGCCTGATTTATGATGACACTTAATCCCGTTACATGTGCGTCTAGTGATACCATCAGTAACGTGATGCCATTATTAATCCATTAATTGTGGGGTATGATTTCCCAATCCTTCCTAACGTGAGATAATGATACTTGGATTCATATTAAAATAAACAGCCTTAGTGCGGCTTGGCAGCCTAATGGAATTTGTCGGCTAGTGTTTCATGTCATAGATAATGTGTCTCTCTGCCTGAGTAAATCAAAACATGAGTTACTCTAGCAATTTCTATCTTGGCTGAAAGCAATATTTCTCACCTCTCTCTCTGACTGTTTTTTTGTGTGTGATCATTGCTCTATCTTGTTTTCCTTTTGATATATGCTTACCGGTTTCATCATTTGGCAGAACCTATTGGAGGAGAAATCACAGTTATTTCTGAATCTGAAATGGTTGAGAGTGTTCCTAAGACGGCCATGGAGAGAGTCTTGGCTGAGCAGTTGAAGTGCAGCAAGTTCTCGAAGCCTGAGAAGAAGTCGCCCAGTAAAGGTTGTTATTACACCTCAATTCCTCGTGTTATCAAGCAAAAGGGAGCTTCAGGACAAGATCTTACTAACATGAATCTTGACAAGGTATCTGGCTAAAACCTGCATTGTTTCAGTAAAATGACTAAGTTTTTTTTTTTTTTTTCCTCTTTTGCTTTTGAGATTTTTTTTTTCTCTTTTGCTTTTAAGAATAACGTTAGTTTTTACCTTCTATGCAGACACAAATATTGGAGACCATCCTGACGAAGCAATATGGTGGTTCAGAAGATTCACTTCTCGGAGAGTTACAATTCGCCTTTGTAGCATTTCTGGTATCTGCCAGCAGTTTCAGCTTTTCTTTGCTCTTAAGTTCTTAATGTGATGAACCAACTTAATTGAGAAGACAGTTCTTGAAGTTTAATATGTGAACATTTTACAGATGGGGCAGTCACTTGAAGCTTTTCTGCAGTGGAAGCTTTTAGTCAGCCTATTACTTGGCTGTACAGAAGCTGTATGTATGCATTAATCTCTCTGCTTATATGTGGCTAGGAAAATCTGCCTCTCTACTGACATTACCCGATACAGTTGGGACCTAAATAATACAATCCACCCTCTCTCTCTCATTTCTTGTGATCAATGATGATAATTATTATGGTTTCAGATAAATCATAAAAGTCTAAGTTGCTTTTGACTATAACTTCGATGCCCAGTTTATGTGGATTTCTTAAACAACCTACATCATAATCCCAGATCTACTTCTATATTCAAGTTTATGTCTAGTCTAACCATTAATTTCTTGGCAGCCTCTCCACACAAGGACTCAGCTATTCACCAAGGTAACTTTTAAGTTTCAAAAAGTATATCCTTTCTGTGCATGCTGTCTTATAGAAATGTATGTACTTTCCAGCTCTGTGGCTGGAAGCCTGGGCCTATGGAATAATTCAATGATTTTATCCTTGCATTTCCACAACTCCATCCAACATAAGATGAAAATGAGAATCCTATCAGTTAATATGGATGGTGAAAACGAGAAACCCAGTATGTCTATAAGGATTTACTTTATTTCTCTTTTTAAGGATTTGCTTTATCATAAGAGTGATCCTATTGTAGAGGCACTCTAAGAAATGCCGGGCTTATATGATCTTTTTACCCTGGTTAATGAACAACGAGAATAAATGTGAAAATGGTATGGTACAGTGTTTCTTGATGTGAAGTTGGGTAAAAGATCATAGTGGACCTGTGATTCCATCGTGTTAGACCTTGTATTTAGCATCAATAACAATGTCATGATGTATTTAATGGGTAAATTATGGTACCCTTCTTTATCTAGTACATAGGGTGAAGAATAGTCATAGTGTATAATTATCTCTCTGAATCCGTTATGCCTTTGGTGGTATAAACTATTACTTTTCCATGCAGCTCCATATTGCATACATTTAACAATGAAAAAGATTCCTTGAATTTATTTTGAGTTTTTCATCCTTTTGGATTCATACGTACTGACTCTTGCAATCTGTATTTATCATCAGTTCACCAAAGCAATATATTATCAGTTGAAATTTGGATTTCAAAAGGATAGTAAGGATACTGGCAGGGCCGAGAAGGGTGCAAGGACATTGTTAGACGAGTCTTTGTTGTCTGCTGATAACTTCCTGCGCCACCTTTGTAAGGTAAAATCCAGTTCACATACCAGTGTATGGTACTGGAATGTAGGTAAACAATCTTAACATAAATCCCTGGTTTGTTTTGAAAGTGACATCCTCCCTAGATGTAAAAACTCTTTGACACATCTTATGAACGTTGTTTATAACTGGGAATGTTCGTGCCTGCTTGCGTATCTCGACTATTCCAAGAGGTACGTGCTACCTCTAACCATCACAGGCTGCCCACCAAGTTTTGGGCACATGAGAAGAAATCACCTATCATTTTTTGGCCTCTGCTGGGATTTGAACCCTAGTTTCTCAGGGTTTTCATTTAACTTTATTGACCACTGCCATACCCTTGGTAGCTTGTAAGCAGCTCGTAAGCGTTTCATTATGACTTGTCAAGCACTCACACTACCAATAAATATGGCTGTTGATGGTTTTACCTGTGATAGTATATATCTTGATTATTGAGCCATCTTTAATCCATTGGTTTCAGGATTTCTTCTCATTGGTGCTTGATGCCCCCATGGTTGATGGAGACCTCCTGACTTGGGTATGGCTCCGGACTGTTTGATCCCTTTTGATTCTTTGAAATAAATTTAGGATTTATTTTCGTGATCCAACGTCAGTGAACAGAGTCAGAAGCATTCTTTATAATGGACTGTTGCACTGTAGTTTCCTGCTATAGACTATAGTCTTTCTGCAAAAGTGTGGGTTTACGCAAAAGATTACTCTCCAATTCACATGATAGTCTATATCTGTCCTGTTTTGACCATGTCTCCAGTGAAATCAACTAGTGAATTTAGTTTATTTTCTTAAGTGGATCTAAACTGAAAATTGTGAACCTTACAATTTTTCTGTCGAATAGACAAACGGGATGTCAACTTCGTAGCTCAATTTCATCACTAAGAAGGATAATCAACATTTCTTTTTGTCATTTTCCCTTTAAATTGTTGTGTTTATTCCTATATAGAATGAAAATACGTGCTCAGTCCATGTGTATTTATTTTAGTATTCTATAGAAATTTCGTAAATCCTTCGATGCTTAAGCATTCAAGTCACTGTTTGACACTGCAGTCTTGATAATCTACTTGAGTTACTATTCATGGCAAGTATAATCCACCTTAGACATGCAATTCCAAAACTGAACAACTGCTTGAAACGCAAGTAAACGAGCTTTTCTTTTCAACTGCCTATCTTGAACACATTAAAAATGGTGGTTTTTTTTCCTTGTTTGAATGATAGACTAGAAAATTGAGGGAGCTGCTTGAGCAGACTCTTGGATGGGACTTCCAGCAGAACAGTGCCATTGATGAAATGTACCTTGAAGAAGATGATGAGGTCTGGAAAAATCAGATGCTGGTTCTCTTTTTTCCCTTTGTTTTGGGTTTCTTCCATCTCATTAAGGTCTTTCGACTTGTGCAGTTTGCTCCAGTGGTGGAGATTCTAGATGATCCAGATCACTGAAGCACAAGTAGCATGAACATGAGGCGATATCCAAATGTAATTAGCTGTTTGCCAATGTCGATGTATCATATTTTCGGAGAGCTGCTGCTGAAGGACTCTGATCCAGTAGGCCAACACCCTCCACATATGTGACAGCTCGATTAACATGAATGGTGCATGCGTCCAGTCAGAAATATGAAGTTCAACATGGAATCAGAAAGTGGTGTTTTGCTGCTTTACAGAAGTCCTATGCCAAATCCTATCAAATTATTGAGCTAATTGCACGACATTACTTTTGCCTGGTGTAAACTTATCATTAAAGAATTAGTTAGATGGTAACTGTTAATCTGTATGCAACTACAATCACTGGAAAGGGGAGCTACTCGTTTTCACATGTACTTAGATCTGACTATTTTGATGGGTGAAGCCTTTTATACAGAGTTCTTATATTCTTGGAATTTGCCTAAGCTGCTAAATTCCAGAACTCAAATCTCTCATGTCTTGCATTTTCTAAGCTCTTTGTTAATGTATGCGCTGAGATTACTTGTATAACATTCTTTAGGCACTGAATAATAGTCGAAAGTACCTGGCCAGTATTTTCTCAAACAGAAACCCGGCATATTCAAGCAGAGCCTTGAGATAAGTATTCTATATTGTCATTTACGCAAGTCAGAACCTTAGCTGCGAAATTGATTCAGGAATTAAAATCTTCACATTTAGCTTTTCGTGAAGCCGTGTGAATGTTGACAGTGCGTGATTTAGGGGCGTGACAACGTTGTAGCGAAGGAATTTTGTTGAATTTCCCCGCAGGCAAAAGTGCCATTTATCTTGTAAAAAATTCCTATTTCATTGTGAATTGTTCTAAAATATTCTGACATCATTTTAATTATATATAATTTTTAATTTCTAAGAATTCATATTCGTTCAAATTTTGCACTTGAATGCCAATATCTTTCTATCAAACTTTTTCTAATTATTAATTTAATATTTTTCCTTTACTATTAATGTAAACTTTATACTTCATCGGAATATCATATCATGAAGTGCCAAGAGAAATGATACTTGAGTAAAGAAAATAAGGTATCACATAAAAATATATTCACAATCCATCAAATAAATGAATACAAGCTACACATTTTTCATGAACAAATCTATCAAGTGATGTATCTTAACACTTTAAAATGAACTTTTTATTTTGTGGCTAGATTTAGGATTTGTGGGATCCAAAAGTATAAAAGTTGAGCTCCCTATTATGCTGTGTGAAGCACAAAATAAATCAAAAATATAATTTGTTGAGAGTGGGATTTGAACCCACGCCCTTTCGGACCAGAACCTTAATCTGGCGCCTTAGACCAACTCGGCCATCTCAACAGTTGCTGTAAAAATTTTACTAAGTATTTTTTATTTGTTTAGTTGATTGTTTCTTTTCCGGAATAATTAATTGGGAGGTTCGTCCAGGGTTTCGTAGTTTGTCTGCTCATTTTAGACGGGTCTGTTGCTTTTACTGATTATATGATGAAATCCAAATTGAAACTTAAGTGCTTCGTTGCGGATATTAGTTTATTGAAGTGAATGAATTAACTGATAGTATTTTTTTTTCCCCATCAATTAACTGATTGTTTAACTTGAGCAAAAATTCATTCGGTTGTAGAAAATTAAAAAGAAAAAAGAAATTACCAGTTTCTCTTTTTATTTTATTTTATTTCATTCAGTTCGCTTATTTGTTAAAAACTTGCTATTTGCAGTTGAAATGATATCTTCAAGGAGCGTAAGAGCAGACAATCAGTACAGAGGATGTGTTCTCAGTGACTAAGATTGTGCTCATGTATTTGTTAAAATTTTATCTAGAAACCAAAGGTTTTTATGTTCTGATTTTAAGTCCTAAGTCCAGTATTGGAATAATGGTATTATTAGCATAGAAGTTTGAGGACAGTTATTATGTAATGGCAAAATTTCTACTGAATTTCCTCTTTGTTTTGCCTCACACTAGTACATATTTTGATTTCCAACTGTAGTGGTTTCTCCTTTAAAGAAGCTGGTGCGGAGTTCGAGTTGTATGGTTTTTTCTCTGGCACAGACCGGAAAATGGCTCGAAGGTTTTCTTGTCTTGGTGAACTTGCCTGGATTTGCAGGTCACTGAATGGAGCCAAATTGCAACCACCAATCCCACCCCATTCTCACCCACACACTGTACCCCATGGCAATTGTTATCCTATACTCCAATTTCAAGGTTAGTTCTCTGCCCTCCTTTCCTGCCTTGTGATGTATTATAAGTGATGGAGATAAGGCTAGCCAATCTGTTTGTGAGAAAGTTCCCATTGAAATATTACAAGTCCTTGACTGCTCTAAGACAGTCCAAGGACAGAATAAATTATCAGAATTTTAGTTGTGCATCAGATTCAGAACATGGGTTGCTCAGTTGTAGGAATAACAGTTTTAAGCCTAAGGACTTTTTGAGTTTTGGATGGACTGACTTATTGACTTCTAAAGTTTCTACCTTATGCAGTGTGTATAATCTCAATCAAGTGAATCAATTTCAACCTAGCATCGAGTCTCTTAGTGTATAATTTTGCAGCACGTCTATGCTTCTACTTCGATATTTTGCCTCTTGAGGTGGCTACTACTTGTGCCTCTGTTGTTGAAGTTGAACCATGACCCTGGACAAGAATTTGTGTTTGCATGTCGGACTTCTTCTTAACTGCTTTCTCTTTCCACGATTATTCTACATGTATGTTTATGTGATTGTCACTTGTGATAAACTTCTTCATGACTATTCCCACCTCTGCTTTCAAGATAATTTTGTTGAAGCTAATTCACATGCCTTTCTTGTGACGGGGGTTTTGCAGATACTCTATCAATTGATATTTGCTGATCATAATCACATTTTCAGTTGAAAAGGACCCTTAAATTTTAACATTTATATAGTTACTCTAAGAATCTTAGGGTTGTGTTTCCTTTATTGTCATTTTTTAGGTAATCCATACTTCACCTCTTGATAAAATTGCAGCTCGCCTTAAAATTTACTTATACGTGTCTGCCCAGTACTTTGAGCACTTCTCCTTTTAGCAGAACTTTTCAGTTCACAGTTTGATTGTTTCTTGGAGTTGTTTCTTCTGTTCTTTGAATGAAGATAAACCATATAAATTTGGAAGATTTTTCTTAAAGTTCTGTTTTCTAGGTTTGTTATACATCGATAGTATATACTAATGCTTGTGCCACCACAATTTGACCTCTGTTTTCCCTGAAATCACATCCAATATTTAAAATCAACCTCTCCTCGAAATGGCCACAGTATTTTTAAAATTTAGTCCCTGGACTTGATTTGGATATAACTTCTTGATATAGGCCAGAAGTCAAAGCATCTAGTTTTAAGAATATGGAGTACTTTCTGCACACAGCATTTTGGCTTTTTTCCTCTTGCGAGTATAGTAACCTGCAAACAAAATTCAAGAGGTGCTTTTTTGATGCAGCGTTGAGATCATATGCACGTAACAGACGTTCCAACTATGATCTATTTGGTGGTGGTATACCTAAACCAGATGAGTTTAAGAAAGCGTGGGCAAAACAAATGGATGACGAAGAGAGCCGTCTTTGGACAGCAAGTGAAGATGAAAGTGACTCTGATCAAGGTGATAGTCATAGCCGTCTCAAAAAAGAGATTAGGAAAGCCAAACAGCGAGCAAAAGAGCAAGATGGTCCTATTGATGCAGATGATAGTGACGAACTGAGAAGTCTGTGGTCTGATAGTGATGATGAGAAGACATTATGGACCGGCAGTGAAGGAGATGATGATGATGATATTCCGACTGAGCCATACCCTAACAAAAAGAGTGATAAGTACATTGATAAACTGTTTGAGTTTGAGGAAAAACCTAAATATAGAACACTTTCTGAAGCCTTGAAATCTGAGCAGGAACCTGAAGAATTATCTCCTGGAAAGCAAGCTAGAAAACTTGCAGTGGAAAATGCACTTAAGAAACTGAAAAAGGGACCCGATGGACGTTACATCAATGTTTGGGAGGTTATGAGCGATTTGGACATTCTGATTGGTGCTTTTGAGAACATCATTTCAGGACCAGAATATGCTGAATTGAGACAGGGAGGACCTAAAAAATTGAATATGCAGTTTTTCAAAGACATACAAGCTCGTATGAGAGATCCAAACTTTGAGTTCTCTCCTGAAATGAAATTGAAACCAAAGAGCAAATTGGTACGTAGAAAGAAATGGCAGAAAACAGAATCTAGGCGCAGGAAAGCACGGAAACGATAGCTTCATAGCGCCTTTCTTTTTAGCATCTAAACATTGTACTGATAGATTTGTGTCTTAATCGCTGATTCCAAATCTCTATAGCTATTAGATCAGAGATAATTCACGTCCAGAAGATGTCTGCGGTTGGTGGATTTGTTTAATGACTGCTTTCTGTAAATTCTTTATGATTGCTCTATGCAAGCCATTTACTTAGATTAATCATTCTCGCTACTGAATGGGAACTCAGATTTCATAACTAGCACTTTGAGATAAGTTGATTGCTTTATACCTACCTCTCTATTTCAGCCGGTACCTGGAGTTTCACATTAATGCTTGTATATTGCAATTTTGACTCCTCTACATTGCAAAGAGTATCACTACAATCGTTTGAATCCATAAGAGGTGGTGTTAGAAAATTGGGAAATAAAGTAAGTTACCCATTATAACATGTTAAAGTACTAGGATAATGTATAAAATAAAAAGAAAAATTAAACCGTTAGCATATTCAAGTGAAATTACCTGTGACCAAAAAAAAAAAAAAAAGAGAAACGAAAAGTATTGTGTGAAATTGAAATCTAAACTACAGACTGTATAGGTAAGGATTGTAATGTCTCAAATATTATAGCTATTCATGTTCCCAAAATGGTTGATGTTGGGTGGGAAGACACCATAGGGTGTCTGATTGAGAATTCTCCCTGGTTGATATGTGTAAATATCACTGGTGAAGTTGTCAATGCCATTACCCTGTCCGTTCTGCCGGTAAGAGTTCATCATTGTTGAAGGGTAATCAAAAAATGAGTTCATTGTTGAAGCTGGATAATTGTAATGGTAAGCCTGCATATCATTCATCTCGGTGACTGGCCTTTGTTGATATCCATAGGCCCCCTGAGCAGTATGTAACTTCTGTATTCCTAGTTCTTCGTCTCCCAAATCAGCAAAACGGGAATTAATACTTCTGAGACCTTGGATTGGAGCAAAACTAGGATTAGTGTTTCGGAGACCTTGAAAATCAACCATTGAATTTCTTCTACCTCGTATATTTTGCAGATCTCCAAATGGGTAAGTTCTTGCAAAACCTGCATTGTTGATGATGCTTTCTTCCAGAGCATTATATGGATAATCCATGTTTCCTAGTGCAAAAAGGTTCTGATTTGCCTCACCTGTGAGAGAGTCAATTCCGACACTTTGGTCCAGGACCTGTTCGTTGCCCCACTGATCGAAGCCTCGTTCAATAGGGGCAAACATAGGCTGTCTCTTGGAGGTTCCAAGAGAATTGTATGAACTGTGCATTTGGTTTTGATGCTTGTTACTATTGAGCCAGTTAACGAGTTCTGCATTTTGAGTCTTCTCGTCATTACGCCAGTTCAGATCTCCCTTGTTTTGGTGAAAGTCATCATTGAACCAGTTATAAAGTAGTTCTGTTTCTTGGTTTTCCAATGGGCTCTCTGATAAAAGCTCTGCATGTTTCCCTGATTTGTTTAGCTTCTTGACCAGTGTTGCAGAGTCCACATTCCCCGATACTATGACCACTTGTTCATCAACATCCATTTTCACTTCATAAACCCCTGAAACCAAATGTTTTGGCCATAATGTAAATAACCTTCATTCTAAAGTATGCACCTCCTCGGTTCTTTTGTTGAAAGCACATAAAATGGTTTGATGCAGACACTCCTTGGAACAAATATTAATTTAAAATATTTCTTGCTCTTTTTTTTTTTTTCCGGTGTACATGTTGGAGAAAGGTGGTAGATGTTAGTGTAACTTACTATACTAAGTAGGCGTTTGGCCATGTGTTTTCAAATCATGGTTTCAAACCAGCGTTTGGACATGCGTTTTCACTCATGGTTTCAACTTTTTTAAATATAAAATTTAATCCATAAGTTTATATTTTGTAAAAAAAAAAAAAAAAAACTCATAAGTTGGTAGATATTTTTAATAATTACCCCCATCAATCATTTATCAATCTCATTAACTTCCACCAACCTTTATTTATTTCTACCAACCTTTAATTTATGTGGGAGGATTATATTAAAGAGTGGTTATATTACTATTCATGTTAAATTTTCATTTTTATTGAACTAAAGTTTGATTAATTGATGTTGTATGTATTAGAAAGGTCTTCTAGTAGTGTACTAATTTTGTTATGAACTATGACTTGCTCATTTGGTAAGATTGTATAAGAATTGAGAATGTTTTGATAGTTTTCACAATTTGTGGGATTTTTATGTCTATTAGAGAAAATACAACTTAAAATATTTAAATTGCATGTCCAAACAGGGCCTAAGTAGGCGTTTGGCCATGCGTTTTCAAACCATGACCCCAAACCAGCGTTTGGACATGTGTTTTCAAATCATGGTTTCAACTTTTTTAAATATAAAATTTAACCCATAAGTTTATATTTTGTAAAAAAAAGACCCATAAATTGATAGATATTTTTAACAATTACCCCATCAATCATTTATCAATCTCATTAACTTTCAGCAATCTTTATTTATGTCTAACAACCTTTAATTTATGTGGGAGGATTATATTAAAGAGTAGTTATATTACTATTCATGTTAAATTTTCGTTTGTATTGAACTAAAGTTTGATTAATTGATGTTGTATTTTTAAAAAGGTCTTCTAGTAGTATACTAATTTTGTTATGAATTATGACTTGCCCATTTGGTAAGATTGTATAAAAATTGAGAATGTTTTGATAGTTTTCACAATTTGTGAGGTTTTTATGTCTATAAGAGAAAATAGAACTTAAAATATCTAAATTGTATGTTCAAACATGGTTTGAAACCATGTCCAAACGGGCCTAAGTGAAAAGTGAGTACCTTCAATTCTTTTAAGCAGTTTCTTCACCTTCCTCATGCATCCATGACAGTTGATCTGAACTTTAAGAACGTAAATCTGTAAAATCAAAAGAAAATGAATCCAAACAAGTAGTTAAAGAAGGCAGAAGACAATGCTAAAGAGAAAATACTTGGGAAAAATGAGAGGAACTGATGAGAGCTAAGTGAATGACCTGAATTCTTACAAGCTCAAAGTCGTGGGCAGTAGCAGACATTTTTCAGTGTTTAGTTTGTTCTCTTTTGTCAAATGAAGATGGAACTAGTTGTTGCTATTTTAAGTGTTCCTAACTTTGCCTTAAAAGGATCACCCTACAAATGGCTAAAACTTGGCCACACTAGAACTAGTAGAGCGGCAGTAAAATGCCGGCACCAAATGCATGACTCAGAAACAAGAACATGGTGCACTAGCCAGCTAGTCCTTTCATCTCAGTACAAAACACAACAGACCCCCACAAGTGTCAGTGTGTGTAGTGTTTTTGTGTTCTCTGGGGGGGGGGGGGGGGGGGGGGTGTAAGAAAAGTGTGAATTGACCAGTTGAGTAGTTCAGGGAAATGAGGATTGACAGTTCAGATAAGGCAGCCAGGCAGAGATTTTCTTTTTTCCATATAGAGGCACTATTACTGTCAGATTCTTTTGTTAGTAGCATGACAATGTGTGTGGGAGTAGTACGTTTACATGATTTGATCGCAAGCAGAAACTTTATTCAAATATATCATATTATAACCTCAAATATAGAAGTAATAGTAATAAATTGCACTGGAAATATAATTTCTTTTACGTTATATACTTAAAACTCATGATAATTTGCACAACAATTGTTTTTAATACAAGCTAAAGAAATCTAAGAAATTGGCTCCGTTCTTCAAATATGCTGGTCTGTAATATTTTCCTTTTAGCAATTGAACTTATTCCGGGCGGCACATTAGTTCTTTAAGGGAAAAAGTTATGCGGGACACAACTTTTGGATATTATGATGCGAAAATATAAACTTATGCCCGTAAAAATAACATTTGTTATGATTGCCAAAAAGTAAAGACAAGCACAGAATAGGACATAAGTGCCAATGACCCAAAGAAATCAGGACAATATTTTGAGAGCTGCGAATCAAGTTAAATTTTCTATCATTTTGGAGTTTCAGTTTTCTTTTGCCATCTTGTGCATTCGTGGAAAGATATTGTAATAGCTCAATCACTCATTCAGGCCCATCAAGGGCCTGACATCCTTAGCTTTGTTCTATCTTCTGAACCAACCAGATTGTGAATAGCTCAATCATTCATTCAGGCCCAACAATTTTTCATCAGGCCCACAGTTGGTTTGCTGACTGTTACAATTTTGGTTCAGATAACCATGAGCCATCTACAGGAAAATAAAAAAAAATGCAGGTATAGTTCCATTTAAGATTATTAAGTTTGGGCCTCAAGCTCCAGTTGGAAATGGCCAACATGATGGACCATATTTGGGAGGCCAAGCATTTTTCACTTACATCAAATTATAGTAGTAATAGATTACTGATAATCTGATATGAGAATTATATGTTAGGCTAAACACATATACAGCCCCTTAAAGTTGTCATAATTTTCCATTTAGACACCTTAATTAACATTGTTTCCTATTGAACACCTAGTGTACGTCTAAAATGCACCCATTGCACCCTTCAGTGCTATCTAGCAAAACAAATGTAACGCGTGAGTTTCTCGCTCGAAACATTAGCAATTGGGATAAAACCACGTGGCGTTTAGTCAAAACATAAAAGAATCTTTTGGCCGGAAAAAAAAAAAATCTCCTACCAGACCCTCCCCTCATCGTCTTCTTCCATAATTTCTGTTAGAAATTATGGAAATGACATGTTATGTTCGGATTGATATAATTAACGGATGTGAATGATTTCTTTTCTGAAAAGCTGTGTATGCAAAGAAGATGGTCTATGTCGATTTTCTTGTGGCCTTTCTTGATTTTTAAGAGCTGCATCTTAAGAAAAATGTTAGCAAAGGCAACCACAATGACAGTACTAATGTATAGCCAAAGCAGGGACATGTTCCCTTCAAGAGTCGTAAAATAAAAATCTTTTAGGCCCCTCTCAATTGTAGACCCCTAACACTTTAATTTGATACTTCATAAAAGAAATGTTTCGAAAGTATGTAATAGGAAATAATTGTGTATCACTGCTCATAGGTTTCGTGATGATTGATATTGGAAAAAAGAAAAGAAAAGAAAAAACTTTACAGTTAGTTGATTAGAGCATAGAGTGGTTGATTATTAGAATAGTCTTTCAAATATCATCATTTCTCCCGAAGAAGCGTCCACTCACTTTGTCTGTCAAACAAGCATAACAGCTATTTTCAAATTTAAGTACTTTTCCTTTACATAATTAATCTGGAAGTAAGAAAAAGGAATTAACTGAACATGCAATAGTTAGAAGACCAAAATTACAGTTTGAATTGTAATCTCTTAATTATTAGACACTTGAAGTAAATCGTATTCTTTTGTTAATACGTATAGAGGTCCCACCTTCCACAGGTACAACCTACAACTAGCATTAAGAGATTAGAAAGGTATATGCATCAATTTATTTAGTCAATAAAATTGCAATTGATTATAACGATTAAGTCATTTTATACTAGCTCCATCTCAACTTTCATTGAAAATCTTGTCAATGAAATGATCGGAAACCATTCACTTTTGTGAGAAAGAAGAAAGTAGGATTGAGTTTTGTGGATCAATGATTAATAAAGGTCTTCTCTATATTTTTGTTTCAATAATGCCTTTATTTTTCAATATTTGTGCGGCTAACGTGGGGCAAACTTTCCCCCAAGACACAGAAATCATGGTTAAGATAATTGTCATTAACTGATATGCGGCGGAGTTAACATAAAGATGTTCACGAATTTTGTTTTACCCAGTCACCATTGTCATTTTCTCTTTGTTGTCCGGATTTAAATAAATAAATAATAGTGGATAAAAATTCTATCTTTTTTAAATAAAATTGGTCGGTGTTATAGACTTGCTTTTTTGAAAACTTGACCATGTAATGATGGCGTACCTAATTTTAAAATTTTCTTTTCTTTCTTTTCGTTAAGATTATTGCCCCATCTTTGTTGTCACTGCTCAACTTTTTAAAAAGAAAAATTGGTGAGGGGACTTTTTAAGGACTTTAAAGTTTAACTGTGTACTTTCCTACTACAATTTGAAAATTATTAGTACAAGATGAAAGAGGAAAAGTATATGAGATAATTATATTGGTATTAGTTTATTATATTCCAACATAGTGGCAACAGGTACAATCTACAAACCAAGATTTATTAGGATAAGATATATCATATCTTAATCAGTACTTCACTCTTTACATCCACAGCAAAATTCTTAATAAGTGGGATTGCATCACTTTGTTCATGTTAAAAGCCAGATATTGGGGACAGTTCAAAAGGAGTGTTACCATCTTGATAAGGTTATTACAAGAGGCTCTTAGGAATTTAACAGTTTTACTTAATCTTTTTTTCTTTTGGCATTAGATAGGATATATTAATCATATTAATTTACACTAAACCAACTGGTATAAATTAACACTATACAACGTTAACGCATAACATTTGAATTCTATTATAATAAAAATATGACCTCTTATAACATGTTATTTACCATTTGTTCCAAGTTACCAATCAACACCATTAAATAAAGTTACCTGCAATTTCCTTTTAAATGACATGATTGTTTAAATATATATTTTTTACACGGGTGTATAAAAACTTAAACTCTTATTATAATTGTCATATAATACAGTAAAAAAATAAAATGATAAATTTAAGGGAGCATATCTTAGATCACACCCTTACTTTTTATGTTGATAAGTAGGAAAAAAGGGTTGGACAATAAGTGAATTTAAGCAATAATTTACTAATAATAAGCAGAGTGAAAAGCCAATGTCGAATTTAAGGGCGCATCTAGTCTCCAGCCACCACGAACCCACCAACCCCACCGTCCCTCCACTGCTCCTAAAACTACCAACCCATCTCCGATTCCCCCCCCCCCCCCCACCCACCCACCCCAAAATGCCACCCCCACATACTGCCAAAAAAAAGAAGTCGTACAGAGAAGAATAAGGTACCTAATTAATGTGGATCAAACCAGTTAAGCTGATACCAGTGGAAAATTTCCCAGGTGGCTACTATCTCGACGTATCCTCAAATCTGAGTGTATTTTCTCAGATCTAAGCATATTTTATTTCTTGTATGTTAGATCTGACTGTATATCCGACTATATTTTATTTCTTGTATCTCAGATCAGAGTGTATTTGTCATTTTTTTCAGAGTAAAATGAAGTGTTTCTTTATGTATTTTTTGCATGTATTTCGAAGGAATTTTTTTTGTATATAAATGGATACAATGAATTTTGAATACAGCTGAATCCCCGTATTTTTTTGCATTTGTGTTGTTTGAATACAACCAAATTTAAATACAATAAGTTGAATACAGTGTAAAAGTAGTTACGAATGAATACAACTGAATTAAATACATCAGAATCGAATACAGTGAAGTACAACCGAATTGGAATACAGCCGAACCTGAATACACGTTACTGTAGTTACGAAATGTAATTAGCAAAAGTGTAGCTATGCCTACAAAAAAAAAAAAAAAAAAACTAAAGTGTAGTTATTAGTGTAAGTTGCCCTGAGAATTTTACGTAGTGTAGAAAACATATAAGAGATATTTATATTCAGTAACTACAATTTATTTTAATTATATCTAGTAGCTACATGTTGTATTTTAACACACAAGGTGAATAATTCAAAACCCATCTTTCTTCTCTCATCTTTTACCATCTCCACCACTGTCCTTCTTCCTCCATCTCCCTCTCGTCTCTCCCCATCTCCATCACGCCCTCCATCTCCAGCCACTACGAAACCACTAACCTCACCGTCCCTCCACTGCTCCTCAAACCACCAACCCATCTCCGATCCCACCCCGCCAAAAAAAGAGAAGTCGTGCAGAGAAGAATAAGGTACCTAATTAATGTGGATCAAACCAGTTAAGCAGATAATAAGGGAAAATTTCCCAGATTGCTACTATCTCGGTGTATCCTCAGATTTGAGTGTATTCTCATATCTGAGTGTATTTTCTGAGATCTAAGCGTATTTTATTTATTGTATCTCAGATCTAACTGTATTTTATTTCTTGTATCTCATATTTGAGTGTATTCATTATTTTTTAAGTGTAAAATAGAGTGCTTCTTTATGTATTTTTTGCATGTATTTCGAAGGATTTTTTTTGGTATACAAATGAATACAGTGAATTTTGAATATAGCTTTATCCCTATATTTTTTTGCATTTATGTTGTTCGAATACAACCAAATTTAAATACAAAAAGTTGAATACAGTGTAAAAATAGTTACGAATGATTACTGCAAAGTACAACCGAATTGGAATACAGCCGAACCTGAATACACGTTACTGTAGCTACGAAATGTAATTAGAAAAAGTGTAGCTACGCATAAACAAAAAACCCCAAAGTGTAGTCATTTGTGTAAGTTGCCCTTTATCAAGTGAATTTTACGTAGTGTAGAGAACATATAAGAGATATTTGTATTTAGTAACTACACTTTATTTTAATTACATCTAGTAGCTAAATGTTGTATTTCAATTACATAAGGTAACTAATTCAAAATCCATCTTTCTTCTCTCCTCTTTTACCATCTCCACCACTATCTTCTCCCTCTTTCTCCCTCCCGTCTCTCTCTATCTCCAGCCACCACGAAACCACCAACCCCACTGTCCCTCCACTGCTTCTCAAACCACCAAGCCATCTCCAATCGACCGCCACACCCCCCCTCCCTCCCCCAAAAAAAGAGAAGTCGTGCAGAGAAGAATAAGGTACTTAATTAATGTGGATTAAACCAGTTAAGCTGATACTAGTGGAAATTTTCTAGATGGCTACTATCTCAGTGTATTCTCAGATCTGAGTGTATTTTCTCAGATCTAAGCGTATTTTATTTCTTGTATTTCAGATCTGACTATATTTTATTTCTTGTATCTAAGATTTGAGTGTATTCGTTATTTTTTTTTAGTGTAAAATAAAGTGTTTCTTTATGTATTTCGAAGGAATTTTTTTTGTATACAAATGAATACAATGAATTTTGAATACAGCTGAATCCTCGTATTTTTTGCATTTATGCTGTTTGAATACAACCAAATTTGAATATAATAAGTTGAATACAATGTAAAAATAATTACGAATGAATACAGCCGAATTGAATACAACAAAGTACAACCGAATTGGAATACAGCCGAACCTGAATACACGTTACTGTAGTTACGAAATGTAATTAGAAAAAGTGTAGCTATGCCCAAAAAAGAAAATCCAAAGTGTAGTCATTTGTGTAAGAGTGTAAAATAAAGTGTTTCTTTATCTATTTTTCGCATGTATTTCGAAGGAATTTTTTTTTGTATACAAATGAATACAGTGAATTTTGAATACAGTTGAATCGCCGTATTTTTTTCATTTATGTTGTTTGAATACAATCAAATTTAAATGCAGTGTAAAAGTAGTTACGAATGAATACATCCGAATTGAATACAGCGAAGTACAACCGAATTGGAATACAGCCGAACCTGAATACACGTTACTGTAGTTACGGAATGTAATTAGCAAAAGTGTAGCTATGCCTAAAAAAAATCCCAAAATGTAGTCATTTGTGCAAGTTGCCCATTTATCAAAGACTCCTTTTTGTAATCTTTAAGCACTTCAAAACAACTTAAATTCCATCATTCGTGGAAAGAATAAGATTCTATATGTCACAAAAATGGTACAATTTTGTAAAGTGATGTGTTCATGTCTTCAATTTTGAATCTCTCCTATTCCTAAGAGCCGTTTGCACATGGTTTGGAATCATGGTTTGAAATCATGTTTGGACATGTAATTTGGATATCTTAAGTTGTATTTTCTCTTATAGATATAAAAACTCACAAGTTGTGAAAACTATCAAAACATTCTCAATTCTTATATAATCTTACCAAATGAGCAAGTCATAGTTCATAAGAAAATTAATACGCTACTAGAAGGTCTTTCTAAAAAATACAACATCAATTGATTAAACTTTAGTTCAATAAAAATGAAAATTTAACATGAATAATAATGTAACTACTCTTTAATATAATCCTCCCACATGGTAGACATAAATAAAGGTTGATGCCTTGATGGGAAGTTAATGAGGTCGGTAAATGGTTGGTGGGAGTAATTGTTAAAAATATTTACCAACTTATGACTCTTTTTTTTTTATAAAATATAAACTTATAGGTCAAGTTTTATATTTAAAATTCTTGAAATCATGGTTTCAAACCCCAAATTATGTCTTTTTGGATGATTTGGGATTTCAAACCATGGTTTCAAATATGAGATGAAATGCATGTCCAAACACTGATTTCATCTCATGATTTCAAACCGCATGTCCAAACACCTACCTAATTCCTTGGCCTAAATTTATTTTGCTGATTTAACATGCCTCCATTCTCTGGCCTCTTCTTTCAAACAAAGAAAAAGTGTTTTTAAAATTTTCAGGATCCTTAAGCAAGATTCGAACCACTAATAATTGTCATTGCGGGAATATAATTAGTTAGCGTTGGCATTGAGAGTATAACTTACAAGAACCTTCACCAAATGTTCTCGATGCAAGTTAAAATTCTGCTTCAAAATTTAAACTTCTAAGGATGTTGCAAATTTTGTATTTACAAATAAACAACTAAGTGCATAACTTTACAATTCTCATAGAATTTCTTTGTTTATATATTTATTACTAGTCGCTCAGGTCCTTCTTGTTTTCAGAGTTGAAGCATTATAATGTTCGCTCTGCTTAGATTTGCTTTCTTTGAAAATGTGCTCTTGTTGTTTTCTTGATATGACAACCTCAATACAATTTTGACTATCATCTTTCTTCTTTTGCATGTCGTACATGATGTTCTGACCATTTCTTTATATCTTTCCTTCTAACTATTTATTGGGGTAACTTTAGTCTTAAAAGTTCAAAAAAAAGACCCTTGTGCTCAAAATATGATGCTCCTTTTATTATGTAAAATTATTTGTCTGAGAGCCTTGTGTTCAACACATGCGTAGGTCAGAACTTTTGGCTGGCTAAATTCCAGGAGACCAAATTGGAAGTTCCTTAATTTTAGGGATATATCAGTACACTCTTCCTCTCTCTCCGCCTTACTAAACATGAAGAAATCACACAAATACTACGTAACAGGGTGTACAAAATAAATCGAAAAATCACACCAAACAGATAAACCGAGTCAAATCGAGAAAAAAATTTAACTAGTGGTTTGGTTTGACTTGGTTTGATGTTGAAAAAAAAAATCCGATCATAATTGGTTTGGTTTTAGCTAAAAAAAGTCAAATCGAACCAAACCAACCCAATATTACATGTATTCAATTTTTAAAATATTTTATACATAAAAATATTTATTTGTAATGTAATTTATAAATATTTATTAAATTTTTTCGTAGTTTTTTTTATCTATTATCATATTATTCAAGCTTGAACTTAGAATTTGAAAGTGAATAAGTTTTATATCCTATGGATTAGTAACTCATATAAAGTCCAAACCAAAACCAACTCAACCCTAGGATGATAATAATGTTGGATATTTGTTCTTTAATTTTGCATAATTGGTTTAGAGAGTGAAAATACATAACTTAAGTTTTTTTTCTTGTCATGTAATTAATACTTATTAGCCGTACTTATTTTAGCATGACTTAGTATTTTTAGATTATGGTCATTTTCTTTATGGCTTATTAATTAGCAATATTTATTTTAACCGATTTTATTATCTTTTATTGAATATTTTAATACAATGTCATCACTCTTCTCACATTTTGCGTTATTTTCTTATGAAACACCTTAAGTACATAGTTGTATCTTACTAGGACTAAAGAAATATTTGAAGTAAAAGTTATATGTTTTGTATCAAGGCTATTCCGAAAAAAAACCCGAATAACCCGAGGTTAAAAACCTGAATTTTATTGTTTTGGTTTGGTGTATAAATTAAAAAAACCGTCGCAATTAATTTGGTTTAGTGTTAAAAAATCCAAACCAATTCAGTCCATGTACACCCTACTACGTACAATATTAATTAAGTAAAATGCCGCAGTAAAAGGCTATAATTAAAAAGCATTTAATTTTTTTTTATAAGGTATTGGAGTAATAATACAAGTAGCTAGCACCAAGGACTTTTTCTGGTAGATATTTGCTTCTTCAAATTCAATTAAGGCACACAACAAAACGTTCTGCTCGTTTCATAAAAGTAATCTACCATTGTTCAAGCTTTTGGTTCTATTAACCCGATTTAATTACAATGAGACAAGTACATATAATATAATATTCTTCCGCTAAATTCCTAAAGACCAAGCAAGGGTAAAAAAAGATGATCCTGGAATTAGGAATAAAAAGTTAAAACTAATTCACATGATAGAACAAGCATTCGGATTATCATCACTAAAAAGGTAAGTAATCCTTTCTTCAGTAGCATTAGGGGTAATAAGTGCCTGTGGCACATTTTTGACAAAACCAGCAGGTGCCTTTTTGTCATATGCCTGAGCTACGTATGGATAGGACACCAAATTATATGGAACATATGGCCACATCTCTGCTCTTTTTCCAGTGCTCTTTATTCTATTCAGCACTCTCTGTGGATCTACATAGCCACTCACTATTACCCTGTGTTGTTTTCTAATCACTTCCACTGTTTTCACACCTGAAAATAATAATCAAATGCCAATAATTAGTTCACGGTTAGAAATAATCCTACGACTAATGATCAAGCTAGAAATACTAACACGAGGATTTGAAAATAAAAATAAAAATCCGAGAATATCACAAACTCAAACTATGAAAGAAGCAACTTTTGAGCCGTTTAACTTTGCTGCTACACTAGAAGCTTTGCTTAAATCAAGTGAATTTAATAAATTTATATATGTACTATACAAAAAATTTGTTTTGAATCTATTTGCACAATTATTATTTTTGGAAGAAGGGAATTAAAATTGAACCCCCTTCAGGTTATGTATTTCCGCCCTGTGTACATGTATGGGTTTAATTACAACCATTCAACTTACTTATGCCCTCCTTTCATTAAAACCGTGAGTTTAAGCCTCAAAGTCAGTAATATTTAGGGAGCGATTTTCAACGAACATGGTGAAAGTTTTTTGGCATAGGTGAAAGTAATTTCTACACTTTAAAATTAAAGTAGCAAACTTTAGAGGAGCTTAGCCTAAGAAAGGTATATCCGGAGAGAGAGAATGAGTAAAAGTTAAAAAAATATAAAGCGATAAATATGTAATGCTATTCACTTAATAATAAAAAATAGTAGCATTTCCATTGCTATGCTTAGCTTGCTTTTAATTACGAAAACTTAGTCACCTTTCATCTTCCTTCTAGACCTCTTATTCCAATTTTCGACTACTATTATTTTACTCTAAAACATGTTCCCCAAAGAATTATCAGCAGCTTCACTTCAAAGTAAAAAGAATTTTGATTTTTTTGATAAATGTATGCATGGAGTTTATATATATCATATCAACTTTCAACGGTCCTTAACCGAAAATTCATGAAAATAGTAACCTTTCATGCGTTTAACTACATTCTTGACTCTTCTTTCGCATCCATCACAGTCCATCTTCACTTTTATCTCCACTGTCTAACAAATTGACAAAAAAAAGAAAAAAAAACGTCAACGCCACAAACTTAAACCAAAAAGGTTAAAAATTACAGGGTAGACAAAGAACATATACATTTAACATGAAATTGGACAGCTTTGTAGGAGATGTAAGATAAATTAAAAAGTAGAAAGTACCTGCAATGGTTTCCTTCTGGTACGTCGTCTTATGCTGGTAACGGTGCAAAAGTTTGACAAATAATCAAGAACACCCATATTTCGTATCGAATTTCACTTATCTTTGGGGGAAAGCAATGCAAGTAGTGAACAAATATATAAAGAGAGGCTTGTGCTGTGGGTTTTATAGAGAGGGGAGGGGGAATATACAAAGTTAAGTTGATTAGGGGGATGGGACAATGACAACCGAGGCTAAAGAGTGATGTACATCATGAAGTGTTTGTGGGACTTAATAAAGGAAGGCGAGCGCTTAAATTAAATATATTGATAATGTAAAATTCTTTATACTGTATTATTAATGTAATTTAATTAATTACAATGGACTACTACAATATTTATAAGTTACCATATCAAATTCGTCATGTATAGTTACCTATTATTATAGGTCTAGTTAACATGATGGTGTAAAAAATCTACACGCTATCAATGAGAGAACTTAAACTCCTATAGAAAGAATTAAAGGTGGTACATTCTTGCATTTTCCTTTTGCTAAAGATATTGTCCACAAAAGATGCAAGTGTGCCCCGAAATGATGACCTATGTAACTCCATATTTATTTATTGCGATGTGTTAATTGGAAAATTGTTGTAACGTACTTTTATGTTTGTTTTCACTTTCGTTCAGTGGGTGTGGCTTTGCCTTTTCATTTATTTATCATGCAATTAATGTTAGATAATGCCCCTAATTATTGCCTTCCAATGTCGCCTGATCCTAAATTCGTGCACAAAAGATCTGGATTTCATGTTGGAGTATTTCAGTTTCGATACAATAATAAAAAATCATTCCTCCAATTCCAAATTATATTGTGTTCTAAACCGCAATATATAGTTGGACTTAGGAGTATATTAATTACTTCCGTCTTATTTCGTAAGTCAGTACTAACTAATTAGGCACATATCTTATAACTTAGTATTGTAGAAATTGTCGTAGAAGAAAACATAAGAGTACAAAGAAAATAACATATTAATGTTTAATCTGATTAGTTAATCCATTTTTTTTTCACAGATTAGTTAATCCAGTTTGAATTATTAAAAATTGTAAAAGTTATAAAGAATAACATTATTAGCGAAATACTAGAATACCTTAAAAGCGCCGAGACAGAGTTACCACATAATTTCAATTGTTGGGATAGAGAGTTCGAATAGTTTCTTGAATTTTGCTCCTTGGTCGACAAACGTCCTTTGAGACCTTTCTTCTATGTAGGGCGATCAAACCTTAGAGTTGGAAAAGGTTGTAAAAGAAAAGAAGAAAGAAAAGTAGGTTAATATAATATTTTTTATCCCCACAAGTAAAGAGATGAAACTTGTTATAATAGGACTAAATTTATTTATCAAAAAGAAGAAAGAAGAATCCCAGGTCTCAAGGCATAACATAAATCATTAGGGTGTGGAAATCTCCAGCATTCACACCCTATTATTATTCACTTAATATTAGGACCAAAACACCTCTTTTTTTGCCGTACGTTTTTGCGTCCTTTTTCTCTTTACTCACTCTTCTCATTTTATGTGACTATAAGTATGATTTGACAGAGTTTAAGATAATAATTTGACTTGGTTATATAGATTAGAGATAATGGAAGAAAATACAAATTAGCGGTTGAAAAAAGAGCATTCATCATTTCGAAGTTAAAGTATGAATAGCTTAATGCATGTGAATTCTTTAAAAGTTGTCAAACTTGTAAAAATAAAACGATTTCAAATATTTAAAAACGTCTCAAAACAGAAAGAAGAACAATTGAAAAAGATGAAATACCCTCATTCACTCCAGAAAAAGGCAAAGTTTGAGGGTGGAAGGCCAGTTCAGATACCAACTTTCTAGTATTTTAAAAATAATTGAGGCTAGATATAAAACGTTGTATAAATTACAGTTATGATAGTTAAAAAGATGTCCGTAGGTGTTTGAAAAAATCGTGTACTAAAAGGATTATCTGTCGGAATAATGACACTGTCATTCTGTTTTTTAGTATATTCGCAGAATTGCCCTTCTTTTGGGGTGGTTTTTAAATTTTGCCCCTCATATTTGAAATCTTTAAATTTTGCCCTTCAGCTAAAATTCATGAGTTACAGGTTCGAACCCCCACACAGTCAAAATTTTTTTAAAAAAAATCACAAGGCAGAGTTTAAATTTCGCTATGCCCCCACCGACATACACTTGTGAAGGAATTACCAAAGTTATACCAGACTCGGCATACTTATGCCTTATGGGCAGACTTGGCATAAGTATGCCAGGTCCGGCATAACTTTGATAATTCCTTCACAGGTTTATGCCGGGTCCGGCATAAAAGTTTGCCCATAAGTATGCCCCCACCGGCATAAACTTGGTAAGGAATTACCAAAGTTATGCCGGACCCGGCATACTTATGTCAAGTCTACCCATAAGGCATGAGTATGCCGGGTCCGGCATACACGCGACCCAAACCTTGCCTTGCAATTTTTTTTTTTTAATTTGTGCTTGAGCGGAGGTTTGAACTCAGAACCTCATGATTTCTGCGTGAACGCTCAAAGCTGCAATGCGAAGGGCAAAAATTAAAGACCACCAATATGATGAGCATAATTTAAAGACCATAAATATGAGGGGCAAAATTTAAAGACTACCCCAAAAGAAGGGCAATCCGTGCAAAAAAAAATGTATAAAATGATCAGGCCCAAAGTGGTCCAATAATTGGATATTTATGTAGTCCTCTTTTTAGTTTGGGGGTCAACTGTAGGACACAGAAACCTTATTAGCCAGTCCAAAGTGGAAAACAAGTGGAGAGAATACATATTCGAAATATCTTCCAAGTTCCAACTTATCTGCAAGAATAAGACGTCCGCCTTGCGAATCCAACTTTGGAACTTTTTTGCTCCATGACAATAGTTATTTTTCAAAAATAACACTGAAAAGTGACTAGTGGACGCTATTTCCACGATAATTCAAGCCATTGGAAGAAACAGCTCCATTGTTTCACAATTTTCACTTAAATCTCAACACAAACTTCAAATAAACACTGTCTATTTTAGCTCCTGAGTAGCTAAGCTAAAAAGCTGAAACATGAATAGAAAAGGGCATTTTAGCCATACAAAAAAAAAAAAAAAAAAAAAGGAAAGTTTACTTTTACCTAAATCAAGCATTACAGATCAGTTCAAATTCATGTAAGCAAATTCAGTTATTTTCCGGAAGCTGGAGTATCTTGTGAAACAAATGCCTTCTTTAGGACTTCCTAGAGAGTTACAGAACTACTTGGAAAGCAGAAAAGATCCGGATAGGAATCAGAAGCATCCAGTCATGTATTTCATTTAGCTCTGCATCTTATGATCAGATAATGTAATGAACTCTCCAGAACAATGATATTGTTACAACCTGTCGACTGGCTTCTGCACTCAAAACAAAAGCATCAACTTTTCTGTTATGCTCCATGGATAATGCTTTAACATGCTTTTTGATTGCCAAGTCCTTTGATTTAGACCATGTGAAAAGTATGAGGAGCATATATTCCATATATGACCAGTTAGGTATCTCAAGCAGCATTTGTCAGTACTTCAAATCAATTCATCCTCACATTGTGTGTGGTTTTACACATATGCCAAGATACATCAACTGAATTTAACTAGCGCATGATACCACAAAAATAATATAAACAATTCCATTTTCCTAATATGTTTCCCCTTTACCGCATGCTAATCTGCTACCTTAGAACATTACTCTAAACAAAATTCCTAGTTGTCGCATAAAGGAAGCTGGCTTGTTTTTCTTCGCATATAGGTCTTTGCAGAAGTCAATGATGAGGAACTCCTGAATAGCTCTAGACCTTGTATTATAAGAAAGTAATTAAGGACTTCCAGAATATTCAGTCTTACATTTTGGTGCGGTTGACTGGCCTAGTGATCACAACTTTTTCAGCATTTGGCCTCTTAAACCATTCCAAAATGCAGCTGCATTAACAGCTCTCTTACCCGGAAGTTGAACTTCCAAAACCTGAAATACCGAAAACTAGCATTAAAATATTTCAAAATCACTGTAACAAACAAGAAAAAGAAGATGCAGACAACATCATGATCAACCTCTAATAATAGAACTGCCCATATTAGCGGATCTATGATCTATCTACAGAAAATGAAGTGTCCATACTATGCAGACAACTAATTCCCCTCTCCCCTATCTATATCTATCTCTCTCCACAAAAGATTCAAGACAAATACATGAAGGAAACTTGAAATGGACAGATAAATGTGAATGCACACAACCAATGCATTCATAAGTAGAGCTGTTAACTTAGATTAACAAAATCATACCCAACCCTCCATTTTCCGGATGCCCAAGAAACAGCAAATTAAAGTGTATAGAGGTTCTACGTATAGAACATGTACAATTTTGAGTCGGCATAGAATATTAAAGGTCATGTACATAAATAGAAAGCCGACATCAATTGTGGATCTCGTGTGATCTTCCAAATTTAGGACGATACGAAAATAGAGAAACCCATAACATCTAGGACTATAATTGCTGATAGACCTTGCAGCTAGAATCAAAATACTCTTGAATTTTAAGGTGCACAATCTTCTCACCTCCAATGCTGTGCTCCCACCACAAGGAATTATCAGGGAACCTTTGCTGTAAAGCACATCATTGGCCGCAGTATCTTGACTTCTGATACCACCATAAATCTGAGTAGTGATAACTTTGAGTTCTATAATACTGCTGTCGCCACTGCTAGGGTCAATAACCTTAAGTTTAGCTCGAGTTCCTGGCCATCCTGCAAATGCCCGAACCTAAAAGCTACTGTGTCATGATCACTCAGCCCAGATTGAAAGAAAATAGAGAAGAATACCTTGTTATGAAGCACTTGGGCATCTTCATCAAAGGATAGCCATGACTCCTCAGGATTTATCTGCAGGAAGCAAAAATCAGAGTCTTATTGCTAGAATTTGATGGGAAACATTTATCTGAATTTTGATTAGCCAAGACGAAATCCAAAATCTGCATAATTGCATTGAATGGTGTTTGAAACAAATTAATATTTAGAGATTATGCAAAAAGAATTATCTTGTGCAACAGTTTGAGACCCACTATCGGTGTCACTCCAACCATCCAACGATACAGTATCTCATTTTTAAGATGGTTTTAGTTCTCATGTAAGTCTACCTACCCATTGATAGTGAAGCATGGCACAAAGCTTCAAACTGGGATGGGCTTACTGTCAGGAGCACTAAGAATTCAAGCAATGGAGGAAACATGTTTTGTGAAAAAGGATCCACTGTCTGCATGTGATAATATATGCATAACCTTCTTTCGACTATTCTCCAATAAAAACAAAAACAGCAAGGATTTGTCATGTGAAAATATGCTGACACAAATACAGCTAGCCATATGGAGTGGAAGTGAATCCTATATCGCCAGGATATGCAAGACTTTTCAATTTCGAGCTCACTCCTCCAGCGAAAATGGACGTAGCGGCTATTTCAGCAGTATCCGGCTTATGGTAAATGAAATATGAATAAATTATAGAGGATAAGTGGCCACCAATTGGTGCTCCAGGAGTTTACCTTAGGGCACTAATAATTGGATGCTGATCTTGACCTCTGTATTTGCTAAAGGATCCACGGGTATATAAATGCTTCCCTTCATTTATATTTCGACATCTAGGTTCCGAATTGAAACATGGAATTCATTACTTCAAAGTTGGAGAACTAACTTGACCATCATAGTATTCTGTTAGGGCACATCATCTCTGATTATCTCCCAGATACTTTGGAATCCTTCAACTAGACTCCACCCTGAACCCCAAGCGCTGATCCTTCAAGGTAACTTCAATCAATATCAGGTGTATTTGCACAATATACCACAAGACTGTTCCAGAGTCAAATTCCATCCATAAGCAGGGCCTTATCTTACTCTCGTTTTTTGTGAAAAGGTAATATATTGTATTTATAAACAGCTCAAAGTTAGGACTGAGTTTATGTACAGTGACAAAAAACACCATAAGTATGGCCCTCTTCTAATCCTAGAGAGCCTTTATGAGTTCTAGACTTCTAGCAAAACTTCTGCCTTTTTTTTTTTTTTTCAAATAACTGTAGTGTCTGGGCCAGCTTGTGTTCACCTCGATTAATTCCACGGGGCACCTGCTACCTCCCACTAGCACAAATACTGGGTAACTCTGTCCACCAAGGCTTGGACAAATGGGAAGAAATTATCTAGGCCACACTCTTGGGCGCCTAGCAAAACTTCTGCCTTATTTACATATTCCTTTTTTTTTTTTTTTGAGATGACATGGGAACCCGCAGCCGCTACCCTTTGGGTGCGCACAGGGTAAACCCAGCTCCTATGCAATAGCTCGCAAACCACACAGGAGAGGTAACCCGCACTAGGCAAGCCCCGTGCTACGAGCTCGACCCAGAAGGCAAATCCCCTGCTGTCGTTGGCAGGGGGTTTCGAATCTGAGACCTCCATTATGAAAGCCCCATGCTCAACCAACTGAGCCACCCTTGCGGGTTACATATTCCTTTTTACACCACAACTGAAATAACATAATACTCTCTAACTTAATCGACTGGACTGATTTGTGTTTCTCTTCAAAACATCTTGAGTTTCTTTCTCTCCGTATCACCTAGGACGGGCCCATGGAAGCCAACACCTACAAGTGATACACTTTATATAGTAATTATGAGAGGTTTCAAGATAGATAACAGACATATCCGTCCTGGCTATTAAAATGCCTGACTACAAAGCTTGAAATGTTTGTTATGCAGGCCTGAGCTTAAGCCTTCCCTTAAACTCAGGATATAATACTGGGGCATATATCCAGACAAGATGGCTGATATCTTAACCTTTTCAGGACCTCATGATGTTGCTGATACAGGAAATTTGTGTTATTTATGCATTGGTGTTCTATGCACCCACCTCTCCTTTTGGATGAACATTACAATTGAAACTGGGAAGAAATCCACCAAACGGTCATAATAGTGTAGGGGGACAATTTTACCTTGGGAGCCAGGGTAGCTTTAGAGTCATCCTGCTCTTCAGCTCTAGCACTTGCAGATCCATCAAATATGAGCGGAAGTTCACGAATTAGAAGTTTGGAACCTGAAGAATAAAGCCCATGAGCTATTGAGAAATGGAATCTGAACCAAAATTCTAACTATTATACAAATATCTTTGCAGTGGCCAAAAATAAAAGCTAAATACATTCTGTTCAATTCTACAGGCCAAATAATGCATTCAATATCACAGACAGGGAAAAAAAAAAAAAGGTTGCCTTTTAAACTAAAAATACACATTTCATCCAGGAAGACAAGCATTATAACACTGAAATTTTCAGTTAGTGAAGAGCAGAGAGTAGAAGATTCAGTTAGTGAAGAGCAGGGAGTAGAAGATAAGAGTAACAAACCTAGATCAAATAGTAAGTCAAGTAAATCTGGAGCCTGCAAGAAGATATTATAATATCAGTCAGAAATTTCATTAAAAGACAAAGGTGTTGCCCAGAAGTGGGCCGTCCACACACACATAGCTCCCAGGATACAAATAAGTCGAGGAGCAACTATGTTGCAAAAACTAATGAATATACTGATACATTTTTCATGTATCTGCATCATTATACACCACCGTAACCCGTTGACCTTACCTAGCAAGGAAAATTTAAAAAATGGAAAAAGGGATTGATCACAAGAATCTTTTTCTAACAATAGCGAGCAGTCCGAACCAGTTATTTGCTGCATCCAACACAATGGACTTGCAGAACTTAACCAAGCATCTACCCATGATAAAAAAAACAAATAAGAAACAACATTTCTGGAAAGAAAATCATAAAGACCTTTATTTGATCATCAATTGTTACTCTTTCACGTGCAATAACTGGTCCAGCATCCAATTTACGAACTGTGTAAGCTAATGATACCCCTGTTTCTTTAACACCATCCTGAAATTATATATACAGTTCCAGAAATCATAAATCCGTCGAACAAGTAACTCATATAATTTCCATGAGTTTTCAGGAGAATGAAACCTGCAATGCTCTTTGAACAGGGGCTGCACCACGGTATAGAGGGAGTAAACTTGGGTGTATGTTAACCGTTCCTGCTTGATTGGATCAAAAAGACTAAAGCTCATTCAGATAACTGGGCATAAGCAGGAAAAAAAAAATCTTTGTAAACAGTAGCATGATGAGAGTAAAAATACGAGACTAATGTGGCCTAAATTATACCATGAAACTAAAGTAAGAAACTAAGAGCTAATGGTTCTAACTCTGACAACTTCCAAACTCCAACTCTTGAAGAATATGAAAATGCAACACTAACAAAGAGTTGACAATTGCATAATAATTAGCAGTCTATTGCCTAACCTTTTGACGGAATATTCAGAAACTTTGTGGGTAAAATATTCCCATATGCAGCAGTAACACAAAGCTCTGGCTCCAAAGATTTGAAGTTAAAAAGAAATGCTTCCTGCATTACGACAACACAGTTAATCAGATGTACAATCTTAACTTATAAAGATTGATCAGCAGAAGATGTTCAGGTATTGGACTTTTTCTAGCGGGCACAGCGGCATAAAAATCATTTTTTTATAAGGTAAATAATTTTATTAGCAATTGGAGAATCCCCGTATACAAGCCATATACCAAAAAAAGAGAACCTACAACAAATATGGTTCTCAACAAAAGAGATCCAATCCTCTATAAAAATAGGGACCTCGTAAGTACACCAAAAAGAAACTAGAGCAGCATAAAAATGCATCAGTTAAGCTATTTGGTTTTTCACAATATCATAACTAAAGCATCATTTCTTAACTTATTGGGAAAAATCAGTGATCATTAAAGAAACACAGCCTTCTAAGTTTTACCTTTCTCTAGCTACCCCAGAGAATGTATCTGATTTCATGTCCTAAAGAATTATAACCGAAACTTAAGTTTCTACAAACAAAATGATTTCAGTAAAAAGGCACCATAGCAATTTGTCATAGGAAAGACATCCGAGCAGCAGTGGCATATCAGAGAATAAATGTAAGTACATAAAGAGTAAATAACTATAGTTACCTCACCAGCCTTCACCGGTGTGAAAATTAAATCAGAAGGGAAACCTCTGTCAAGAGCATGTTGTGCAACTGGTGAAGGCATTACTTTTCTTCCCCTATCCCTTCCAGAAGGTGGTTGTGTAACAATGGCTGCGACCTAACCAAAGTTAAAGTATCTTAGTTTCCCGCCCCATCCACAATGTTTAAGTACAATATCAATCTGAAAAGATACCTATATTATCTTTGTTTAGACATATAAACTGCTGGCCATAAATATCCAATGCAGATCAACAACCCAAATCGGACAAGAAAAACTTCTGATTGCAAAATGCAAAATTTAGATGCAGGCCAAAAATTTTAACTTGTAACACTTCCCAAGGAAATAAGATTACTCGGTTCACTCAGAGAAGAAAAATAACCTTGAAAAACTTTAAATAAGCCAAAAAGAAACAGAACGATCAATAAACTTAAAAGAACAACTTTATGTAATTGTGATTGAATGCTTTGTGATGACTGTGGTGGTTAGGATTCCATTTGGTGTTGCATTAGTACAGAGAAAATTATTTAGAGGAAAAAGGGGAAGAAAAAAGAGGACTGAGTGAAAATTGCCTATGTTCACATAGAATAAAATGTAACAAAATTAATTTGGGGGAGTGGTTAAATCCTGCTTTCAACTCAAGTAGACAATAAAGTTAAAAATCAAGTCTTTCCAGAAATTCTTGCTCACAGGAACCGCAAATGTCTCGTACACAAACATCTAACAACATTAGGTATATATATGCCTAGACGAAAAAGAAAACACCTCAGTTGGAATTATAACACAACCACCACTTTGCCTCAATCCTAAACTAGTTGAGGTCAACTATACAAATCCTCTATCTCCATTTCCACTACATTTCATTCCAATGCTCAATAATTGATCTTAATAAACGCACTACTGGAGCAAGCAATGTGTGTAACCATACCTCAAAAAGGGAATCAGGGGCAGCAGAAGCATTGAATAAAGCATCAAGTACTGAAGCAGATACCTGCAATTAACAACAAACATTGTAATAAAAGTTTATGCTTTTGCTTAAATCAAGAATGGGAGCAATGTGGTGACGAAACGAACCGAACCTGAGGAGAACCAAGAAAGACAAGACGCTTCTTCTTGGAAGTGATAGTGGTAGAAGAAGCAGTGACACTGAAACAGCTAAAGCGTCGAATCATCATTGAAGACGACAACATCCTAAATCCCTCTGAAAGACTACTGAGGAATAAGGATGAGGATGTTTTATGTTTGAGGACTGTTTGGACTTATAGGTGTACTTTATGTTTTCCAAATATTTGTTGCCTATGCAATCATATTACTATCTGTATTAAAGAATAAATATGAAGTATTTCAATTCAAGATGATGGAGTTGTTTGAGAGTAGTGTAAATTCTTGAATGAAAATAGTGTACACCACTCTAATATCATGCTGATTTCTCTTAAGCCCTAATAATTGGCAAAAAAAAAAAATACTATGGTTTCTCCTCTTTTTCCCAATGTAGGTGTTTGCCTCAGTCGTTCCCTCTTTCTTTCGACCTTTGATTTTCCTTTATTTATTATTCCTATTTTGCCCTTACAATTTAGACAATGTCGTAATTTTGCAAAATTAATTGATAAATTACGGGATATATCATAAATAATCTAGAAAAATAGAATGGACATAAAAAAAACTTGATACATTATGATGTAAAATGAAAAGAAATGAAAATTTTAAAAAGCATTATGATTTGAAATATATTATATATTGTATATAAAAAGTGTAAAATGTGAAGAACTCAAACATGAGGGCCATCGTACTAAGTGGCGGAGTTAGGAATTTAGTAAAGAGTGTGCAAATTTTCTTCTTACTTGTGTTAAGGGTGTGCAAAATTAAATATTCACTCATAATAGCTAACATTTAACCTATATACACCGCATAATTTTCCAGCGAAGGGTGTGCACTGGACCACCCTTCGCCTAAGGTGGCTCCGCCCATGATTGGACTGGGGAAACCCTGAATTAACCGTGGTGCACTTGCGGGAAACTCCTTGCCAAGGGCCTGTGCACCCACGGGATTAGTCGGGGCTCAAAGAGACTCGGACACCCGTGGCTAATAAAAAAAAAATTAAAAACATATATTTTTTTAAATATAGTATATAACACTATTTTTATTTCAAGCTATGTAGGGAAAAAGGTGCAAATATACCCCTCTCGACTTTGCAATTTAGAGCAGATACACCCTTCGTTAAAAAATGGTATATATATACCCCTACCATTACAAAATAGTGCAAATATACTCCTGTCGTTACAAAATGGTGCAAATATACTTTTTTTTGCTTACGAGATTTAAAAAAAAAATCATTTAGCTTAATTTTTTATGTAAAAAAAATGTCACGTGACTTTAAAAAAAAGTCTATCCATTTTTTTTATTTGACATACTTTTCTAAAGCCAGATAATAATTTTTTTCTGGTGGGTCGGGTCTGATTCATTTAAAAAAATATCTCTGTGACTTTAAAAAAATAAGTCTATGCATTTTTTTAAACGAACCAGACCCGACCAACCAAGAAAAAAGAAATTACCACGTGGCTTTAGAAAGTATGTCTACTAAGAAAAATGTTAGACTTTTTTTTAAAGTCATGTGACATTTTTTTAATTAAAAAATAACCTAAATAATTTTTTTTAAAATTCTGTTAGCAAAAAGGGTATATTTGCATCATTTTGTAACGGCAGGGGTATATATAACGAGGGGTACATCTGCTCTAAATCGCAAAGTTAAGAGGTATATTTGCACTTTTACCCATCTATGTATAGTATTTGATTGAGCACGAAGTTTCAAAAAAATTATGAAGTTTAAAAAAATAAAAGTAATTCTTTTGAAACTTGTGATAAATTAATGTACAATATTCGTGTGCTTACAACATCTCATAAAAAATGGAAAAGGGCCGAAAATGCCCCTAAACTATCGTTTTTGGTACAACAATACCCTCCATTCACCTTTCGGGCCAAAAATGTCCTCGCCGTCAACCTCTTGGCTCTAAAATACCCTTATTTTTAACGCCTCTCTCTAAAATTGAAATTAATGGATTCATTTAATACGCGAAACTATTCTATTGGCTAATATTATAATGATCCTAATTAACTAAAATTCCAACACTAATCCCAATCCATCTAAGAGCCATACCCGCCCCGCCTAAAAGCCCCATTTCTCGTGGATTCACAACAAACCCATTTGGGTGTTCTTCAAGATTTTTCAAACCCTCTAATGATGATTATAATTTTCCTTTAAACACATCCCCTAAATTAGTAAGTAAATCTAAACCTAAGTACAACAAATGATTTTCCAAATGGTTTTAACAGTAGGTAACCTACAAACTTTAGTTCTCAGATTTTGAATTGAGATCTGAAATCCTTCAGCTTCAAAAATGGAGTTTCAGTGGCTTCCTTCAACTTTTCTTCCATCTTATTCATCAAATCAACAACTAAATCAAATTCGGTCAAACCAAAACGACCTCAAAGATTGCTATACTCAAAGATTCAGCAAATTACAACTTTAAACAGAACCCTAAACAGATTCGAAATCCTTGAACTCCCAGATCAGTAGATAAATTTAATTTTAGTAAATGAGCAATTTTGAGCTTAAATCTGATTGGTGTTGTATTTGAAACTTAGAACTCATTATAAATCAACTGAATATTGATAAGAAGAAAAAAACCTATTTTAAAATCCGTTGAACACCATTGAAGCTCAGATGAACTTCTTATGGAGATTTCAAATTTTTGATCCATAATTTATTTCTTATTTTGAAGTGGGTGATTCATATTATTGTTCTTAGCATTATTGTGAAGTTACATTAATTTTGGAGTGCTCTAAAGCTGGATTAATTAAGGTGGCTTGGATTGATTTTGAAGCTGAGTTCAAGGAAGAAGATATCAACATTCTAAAGACCAAATCCAATTTAGAATAATTAACAAAATCGGAATCGAGATTTTTTTTTTCTT
The DNA here is from genome assembly GCF_019175385.1 of Lycium barbarum. NCBI lineage: Eukaryota > Viridiplantae > Streptophyta > Magnoliopsida > Solanales > Solanaceae > Lycium > Lycium barbarum. The sequence continues at coordinate 94,912,303 of NC_083348.1, read as the reverse complement.
AGTTAAATAGGGCTTTTAGGCAGGACGAGTATGGCTCTTAGATGGATCTGGATTTTGAGTTGAAATTTTAATTAATTTGAGTCATTTCAAAATTAGCTAACAGAATCACGCCACGCAATAAATAATTTTAATTATTTTAATTTTAGATAGGATCATTAAAAATAAGGGTATTTTAGAGCCAAAAGGTTGACGGCGGGGACATTTTTAGCTCGAAAAGTGGATGCATGGTATTATTCTACCAAAAATAATAATTCAAGGGGCATTTAGGCCCTTTAAAATAAAAACAAAGAGGTGTTATTCTTTCTAGACCGACCCCCCTCCCCCCAAAAAAAAAAACACATAAGTTTAAAAAGCAGAAAATATATTGTCGAAGTAAACATTTTTTTCCCTGGTGTAATTTATCTGTTAAAAGAAGTGAAAAATCAGTATTCAAGTCTCCCAGCCAAAAACCCCTAAAAGCAGAGACATAGACACAAGCAAAGCAGAACAAAAGCACAAAGTGTAGGAGATAGATGGAAGGAGGTTGTCTTACATTCACCACAGCCTCAGCACCAACAAGACCTTCAACATGTCTTCATTACAATTCTACTTTTCCCAAACAATTTCAAGCTAATTCCCTACCAAATACTATCACAAGAAGAAGAAGAAGAGGATTATCAATAAAAGCATCCAGCCACAACTTTTCTACACTATCCGGGAATTGGGATGTTTCCAGTTACACAAAAACGCCTTCTTGGTTGCCCAGATTTGAAGAACTTGATACCACCAATATGCTTCTTCGTCAAAGGATTATCTTCTTGGGTTCTCAGGTTAGTCACTGATTTAATAAAGATTTGGTGTTCAAAATTTGAACTTTGTATTAATTGACTGTATGATGATTATTTTTCTCATTGGTTCCGTATTAATCTGTTAATGTGACTCCATTCTGCTTAGCTTAATTAGTTTCAGGTTGTCAATATTCTAGTAAAGGTTTTTTCTTTTTTCTTTTGGGGTTTTCTAATTCATTATGTGTAATCAAGATTTGAACTTTGTACGTGGTTTCTTTGATTAGTCATGTATGAATTAGTTTTTTATTTTTCCCGGGTAGTCACTAATTTAATAAAGAGTTTATTTTTCGGTTTTGCTAATTCACCCTTTGTAGTAAACATTTAGACTTTGTATGTGGTGTCTTAATTGACCATATGGTGATTATTTTTCTCATTGGTTCCGTTGTAATCTGTTAATTTACCATTAGATTGCCACTATTCTAGTAAAGATTTGATTTTCTGTTCTTTTTGGGTTTTCTAATTCTTTCTGTGTAATCAAGATTTTAACTTTGCAAGTGGTTTCTTTAATTGGTCATATGGGGATTCGTTTTCTTTCCCTGTCCTGTTTAATTTGTTAATTTCACTGCAGCTTCCTTGTTTTAATTAGTATTGCTTGGAGAGTATGTCACTGCAAGGATATTTTCTTAGGTAGGTTTTTCATGTTTGTTACCAGTCCACGCTATTCTATTGGCCAAACAGATAGCTTTTGGTTCTGCACGAACATACTTTCACTTGATTTCTTATTGAATGGCCAGTGGATGATATGTTATATATGATTGATTGCTTTGTGTTTAGAACTTGGCAAAGATAAAACAATCTTATATTTCAATCATAGAACTATGGAGTTGTTTCTAACACTTGGGAAATTATTTGTTGATGAACAGGTAGACGATGTTACTGCAGATTTTATTATAAGCCAGCTATTATTTCTTGATGCAGAAGATGATAAAAAGGACATCAGATTGATCATTAATTCACCTGGTGGTTCAGTAACTGCTGGTATGTCTAAATGGTTCGTTTACCTTGGTTGCACATGATGTTATCCTTTTCTTTGCTCACTTAAAACTTTGGTATTTGTTAAGGTGACATAAAACTGATATAATGTATTGTTAACTTGAACAGTGAATTTCTGCTCCTTTTTGTTTCTTAGTTATGCAGAAAGGGCTAAGTAATTGCTTGTTAGATACTTTTTTGGCTTCTGAATTTTAGATAGCGATTAGCAGGAGATTTCTACTCTCTAACACTTCTTGCCCACTGGGCTAATAGAAACTGAAACACAAACTGATTTATTATTTTTGTTAGGGATGGGAATCTATGATGCTATGAAAATGTGCAAGGCTGATGTTTCTACTATCTGCATGGGATTGGCTGCATCCATGGGTGCATTTCTCCTAGCCTCTGGCAGCAAGGGAAAGAGATACTGCATGCCAAACGCCAGAGTGATGATCCATCAACCACTTGGAACCTCTGGTGGTAAAGTATGTGCTTATACTTTGCCTGACTCAACAATTATATGATAACCTACAATAATGTTTTCCTTTGGCTTGACACTTTTTTGAGAGAAACCTAAGTTATGCAAGGGCTTGTGATGGTTCAACTATGATTTACTTTTAATTGCTTGCTGGTTGGGCTGCTTTTCTGAAGCTTTTTGAATTTCCTTACTACACATACACAAATATCCAAACACAAAAAGGCCTTTCTTGCCAGAAGATTTTTTAATGAATTTGAGCCTGCTTGGATGAGCTTATAACTTATGGCTTTTGGCTTATTTTTGTTACTTTGGCTTAATAACAAGTGCTGAAAAGCACTTTTTTTTTAATCTTATCCAAACACTACAAAAGTGCTTAAAAGCGCACCCTAAAACAAGCCAATCCAAACGGGCTCTTTCTTGCCTGGAGGGTTCTAATGGAAAATATTGTACCTTATTACGCCAAGGCATCACTTCATATTTTACTCTCTGATTCCTGAACAATTTTCAACATTGGAGTTCGGTTATCTCTGGAGACAAATGTTGTTCTGATTTTTTTGAAGCTCTGGTCTCTTTTTTTTTGTTTTTTGGTGTCACATCACAGCCGCCAAAATCATTCTGTTTTTTTCCCCTTCCTATTCTGCAATTCAATAAGTTAGTCCTATCAAATTTGGAACATGCAGTCCTATCAAATTTGGAACATCCTTATTTTTTAGACTCACTGGTTGTCCTGCTTGTTAGTATTATCCCGTTCTATTCAATTTATTTCTTGAACATATCATGAGTCACATATCTCATCGATGGCAATGAGTTATATCTGAGGTCGCTACATCTAACTTTTGATATGTTCATTCAATTGTGAATAAATGTGTGATTAATACTAACGTGACCGGTTGCAGGAATGTTTCAAAAAGTGTTTGGCATATAGTTAATAGTTTATTGGTCTAGTTAACTTATTCCCCTAGATGCAAAAATATGTTAGATCCTCTCTCTCGCCTTTCTCCTCCCACCTCTCTCTATGTCCCACGGTCAAAGTATCTGTGGTTGTCCACTCGAAATGGGGTTAAAGCTTTTGCTTTACATTTTATGTTAGTAATGGGCATATGCACATACAACATGCGTGACATAGCGAGTATTCAGGCTTCATGTTGAGCTTTCATTGGTCATGTTTAAATTTAGACATCCAAGCTAGTATTCCTCTGTATGAGTAAGACTGGAGTTCAATCACATTTATACCTGATGTCTTGAACTTATCTCTATCGCTACTCAACTTTGAATTGGTTATGTCAGATTCTTTAGCAGCTTCAGGACTTACTTGGAACACTGGCTATCTTGTCAAAAAGGAAGATACAACATAAATCTCGTGTGTGTTTTATAATAATATTTTGGCTAGCCTAGCTAATGGTAGTTCATTTAATAAATTAGATTCAGATGCCACAGAGAGTACAGATGTGATTTATGGATTCATTTGCTTATTTAATAGTAAATATTTGTCTTATGCTCTATGAGTACTTTGGTCCAATGCCAGAAGCTTGGTTGAGTGGTATTGTTGGACTTCTTTGGCAAGTGTCATCTTTATAGGAGACCTGAGAAAATGAAACCATAGAAAGCCTGTCAACTGAGCTAGGAAAATCTCTATATTAGGGATTATAGTTATCCTGTTCGTGCACACTTGTTGCTCACAATAAGATATGGATAGTGCTAAGTTTAGAGGACTCTGATTTTACACTATACAATTCTCCAAAACTAATTACCAAAATTCATTCGACTACAAGTCTACAACAATTTATATAACTAGTAGTGTCAATTATGTCTGACAAACTTCTATTAATTCTATGTTCAGTTCATCCGAAGTATATTTACCATGCCACCTCATGTGAAGGCTCGATTCCTTTGTTTGTGAGAAGCACATGAGAATTTGGACATGGAAGTACACACTGGTCTTACAAGTAATATTGAGTGATGAGTGTTGATCCAACAGGAAAGTGATGCCAATAAGCGTTAAGAATCTTAACCAAACGTTCAGTTTTTTTTTTTAAAAAAGAATCTTAAACAAACGTAAACATCCTTTGCTTGGTCAAAAGACAAATAATGAGGGAATTAAATCAATTATAAATTTAATTAATACCTTAGTGGTGATGATTGTAATGGTTCTGAAATCCAAGTGAGTCAAGCCTCGACTATTATTTTCTCCAATGTTGTACGCAACCAATTGCTTCTTTCACATCTTATTTACTTGAATTATTAACCTGATAGAGTGTCTTTTTAAGTTGTTTATAGGCCTATCTTAGCCTATTCTATTTATGTTTATGAGGATATTGCTAATGAGGATGCATTAAGCTCAAGACCTAATTAGCGTTGCATAAGGCAATTAGGTATGCGTCTATCCTTATTACTTTGCAAGTCAGTTCGCTTAGTGAACTCAGTGGCCTGATCTTACGCTATTTATCTTAGTTCTAACCCACCGTCTGCTAACATTTTGATGCAACAATAATTTATTTGAGTGAGTTATGCCACCACATGTCATATCAATAAATGTTACTAATAAGCTAATGTCTCTTTGCTGTTCGTGTTTCAAGTACGTCGGTTTCCATTGTTCTAGCGTGCATCTTTCTTAGTTTTATTGCTTTTTTGTTCTTTTTTTCCCTCATTAATCCAGATATTCTTCATTTTTGTCATTAGCACATTGGTATGTGTCTATCAAATAATTTTCACAATACTGTTTATATGACGTTATTCTAGGCAACAGAGATGAGTATACGGATCAGAGAAATGTCATACCACAAGATTAAGCTGAACAAAATACTATCAAGATGTACTGGCCAGCCTTTAGAAAAGGTGATTATTTAGACACTGTTTCTTCCTGTAAATGAATTTTATTTGTCCAAATTAGCCGAGTTAATTCTTATTTCTTTATATCCTTTCATTTTTTTTTTCTAGGTTGAAGTAGATACTGATCGCGATAATTTCATGAATGCTTGGGAGGCTAAGGAATACGGGCTGGTTGATGCTGTTATAGATGATGGCAAACCAGGATTGGTAGCACCCATTACAGATGGCACCACGCCTCCACCAAAAACACGAGTTTGGGATCAGTGGAAGATCGAAGGCACCAAGAAGGCAAGGAAAATGGGTTTGCCTTCTGAAGAAAGGATATTGCAAAATGGTTATGCGGCTAGTCCAGATGATGAGCAAAGGAGCAATGAACAGAAAGATGAACCTCCCAGTCCTCTATAGTGTATTGGGGGATAAATGTTCCCTTGAACAGATGTACTAAGTCGTATTGAATTTGAGATGTCTGTCTTGAGGATTCATTGTAGATTATTAATTTTTATATTATGCTCGAGGTCAGTTGAGCCTTCTGTTGTACCAATATCTCCTTTTAGTATTTGAATTGGTCTTTATCATAAAAGAGAACATTTGAATTGGTACTTCTGTAGTGGATTTACATTGCTTCACTTTACATAGCAATCACATCCTTTAGGTCTCTTGGTAGAAAACAGCTTGAATTGCACATTGGCCGTGTTCTGTTAAGAAGTCACTCCAATTTGCACAATAATAATTGTTAGCAATTTCTGGCTTAATTATCCTTCATGGTTGGTGATCTCTTGGGATCAACTCCATTCACCTAATTAATGACGTGAAATCTTCTATAATTAGCCAAAGAAAGAATTTTACTAATATATTTATTATTAATGTATTAATATTTTTGTAACAACTCTGGAATTTAAAATTGGTTAGTATTGTTGTCAAACATATATATAATTCTTATTTTTCTAAATAAGAATGATTAAGATCAGCTTATATGCTCCTACCTATATTGATTATTCCTTTAAGGAAAATTCTTTGTACCATCAATCAAAGCAAATGAAGGTCTCTTCCGCATTTCTTTTCTTCTCCAACAATAGGTAAATGTCAAATATAAGGTGCTTGACTTGAAAATATTCGATGCATTTACAATACAGTAATCATCTTTCCCGTCATACAAACTTTTACAGTTTTCTGTATCTCTTAGATAAAAAGTGCAACAATGAGATAAATAAAAGGAGAATATCAGAAAAGAGGATGATATACAGCAAGAAAGCCTGCAAAATAAGAGGACATGCCAACAGAGCTATAGCTTTATCCTCGGCCTGCATTGTCAGTCAACTGAACCTAAAAGCAATGTAGTGGCTTCTCTATCAATTATTTCAAAATTGAAACATTCATCCCTTAAATACCACAAGTTCTCAGATAGAGTTGACCGTGTCGCTGCTTTCACTGTCACTGCTACTGCTTGCACTATCACTTCCACTCCCACTCCCGCTCCCACTCCCACTTCCACTGCTGTCACTTCCACTACTACTGCTAGAACTTGAAGAATGATCCTCTTTTACCTCTGCATTTACCTGAGCTCTAAGTTCTTCTGCAGCATTGCGGCCCTTATCCTCATCATCATCACTTACATCTACATCAGCTATCTCATCATCCGTATCATTTTGGTGTGGGATATTAATATCAATGCCTGTATCGATTTCTTGTACAGTAATATTGCCACCATTGGCCGCTGTAGTATCATCCTCGTCATCATTCAGTATATCCAATTGTTCATCCAGGTCATCATTGATCATGTCTGGTGACGCAGTTGGCTGATTTGCATGTGAAGATGGATATTCAGCAATCTTCTCATTTTTGGATCTTGAATCTAGAAGAGAGAAGAAGAGTCAGCTACCACAATAATAGGGATGAACCACGGATAAGGAATCAGAAATTTCAGGGTTCCTTTAAAAGGGAAGCTGGCCTGTCCCATAAATGATGCAGATTAAGACAACCACTGAACAAAATGAAAAGGTCAGTGGGAGCGCAACAGCTTAGCCATTGATCAATCAGAACAAATGCAAAATCATTTTCCAGGTAGAAACAGATGAAATGTGTGCAACTTAATTCAAACAAACTACAGATTAGAAAGGGAGAAAAACTCAAATCAAAATATTGCATTGCGGATAATATATGATACAATCTTTCCTAAACTTTGAGAGCCAAATGGCAGAGAATAAATTCGACACAACTCAACTCTCAAGGTATCTTCTTCTTGGTCAAGCTAGGCCCTTGAATCTTTAGGTTCTATCCTAATAAGTCCATGGTCAACTGCAATTCCATTCTAAGTTGAGACCATATACACAGTTTCAATGTTAAAATGGAAAACTAATTCCGAAGATCTGAGTGATCTTTTATACACTTCTCATCTCATTCTGCCCCTGCATTTCCAATCTGTGTCGAATAACCACTTATGCTCCTTCATTGAATAAATTCAACCAAACATAAGGTAAACACCCCCCTCAAAAAAAAAACCCTTCTTCCCTATTTTTTCAGTTTAACACCAGCGCAGAGTTTGAGAAAACATACCTGAACTTCTAAAATCACCAACTTTGATTCGTTCCACCTCAACCTGAACAAGCATTAAACAGAAAAGTTTGAGATATTGGTGCAATAGTCAAAACTACAAAGAATATGGAAACAGACAAACTAATCATATTAGAGGTTGATGAGACACATCAGACAGCAGTGTAGGCAAGAAAGGAGTAAATTTTTTTATCTGTAGCCTGTAAAATTCACAACAGCAGGCCAAGTACCAAATGAATGAGATACAATGTATATACTAGCATTTCTGGCACTACAATCATCTGAAGACAATTTCATGAACTAAGTTACACAAGTTCAAGCAAGATTGAAACAAGAAAAATCTGTCACTTCAACATGTCAGGCTGCACTTTTAAATTAATGGTGACAACAGTTGTTGGGCCATAGGCAATGCACCCATTGACTCCAGACCCCACATTTTCTGTTTGTTATGTTGAAACAAGAAGAATGGGTGGAGAGAAGGTACCAACATGTGCAGGATAAACACTTTGCCAAGTACTACGATATAACAATAGGAAGCAGCGCATCAAAGACCCAGCATCTAACATTCCATCAAAATGTGTAACTACAACAATGCACTCTTGGGGGCAATGATATATCACATTTGGGAAGCTAGGAACAGCAAGCAATTCAAGGGGAAAACTGTACAGATAGAGATAGTTGCAACACAGATACAGAAAGAGATTAAAGAAAGAATAGATCAGGTTAAAGCAGTGTTATCAAAAGCGAAAAGCGCTCTAAGGTCAGCTGGGGCTTTAAGCGCAAAGCGCAAATAAAGCGCGGGCTTTAATGAAAAAAGGCGCAATGGTGCAAAAATACAGCTATATGTATGTTTAGTCCAAGACAAATAATAATAAGCATGAATAACAAATATCCGGACAAAGAAACTGTAAAAACATTACGATAAAGTGAAATACCAATTATCTAGTATCACCTCCTTCAAGAGAGACTCATTAGCAAGGAAAAGTATGTCTTAGAGCCTTGATGATGACACTGAAGCGCAGAAAAAGCGAGGCGAAGCACTCAACATGATTTGAGCCTTGCTTAAGGGCTTAAGCGCGCCTTTGACAACACTGGGTTAAAGGTTCCAAGAAAGCTAGAAATTGTAGTTTTTTGATTCAGAAATTTTGTAACTAGTTGTTTCTTCTGCTTGAGGCCTGTGTGGTGCAAATACCCTTCATAGAAGGTGGTTTAATCCTTGAGGTGCTCTTAGGTGTATAGTTTTGTTTGTCTATGGTAATATTTCACAGTTTATTACTAAAAAACAATGCATCCAGTCAAGCAGACATATATATAGCCATATGTCCTTTCTTCTGCAATGCAGAAGCATAACAGGCAACAGTGCAAGTAAAGGTAAAGTGTGCTTTCATTCCATCCGGCTCAGTTTAGCCTTTTAAAATTATGGGAAGTGTCAACATGAGAACTGAAGTTGGAGAATCAATTAAGTAATTCTTTCACTGATCTTAACAGTGGCACAAAGCAAAGGCATACAGGTTGAAGCTTACTTTTTAAAAAAAAAAAAAATCATGGGCAAACTTACTTTCATCTTTTATCACATTGTAATTAAGCTAAATAAGCTCTGAGATTGAATAAAGAAAAATGTGATATTGCAGTCCTAAATAAACTAGAAAAAAGTGAAAGTAAGTTTGCATAGAACTCACTGGTACCGCAGGAACTGGAGGCTTATTTAGAGAATGAAATCTAGCCCCTTTTTCAACTGGCGGTGAACTCGTCTCTGCAGGCATTCCAAATGGAGCAGGCGCAGGAGCAGGAGCAGGAGCAGGAGCAGGAGAAGGAGCAGAAGCAGGTGCAGGTGCTGCTGCCGCAGCGGATTCTCCAAGGGGACGATTATACCTCAACCGCTTAACAGCGGTATGTAACCGCTCCAACCGAAATGACTCACCATCAAAGAAAAGAACAGCATCATTTTCCTTGTAATCTTCACTACTGCCATCAAAGGCAACCTTGGGTTTACCAGGCTGGTTATTTTGAAATTCAACAGAAATCCTGTTGTCCTTGGTCTTGTGTAGTTTTCCAGGTTTGTTTTTATCAATTGAAGCTGGTTTAAATTCATCTGGAGAAATGAAAAACAATTGTAAGGCGAGACAAAATCTAACTATTCAAATAACAATAACATCAGGATAGTACCAAACAAATCTCATCCTTGGCCATTCATACAACATGACCAACTAAAAACACAGCTATCTCAGCAGTTTTGGCTAAAGGTTGATCTAAGATTTGAAGACTCAGCATGAGTAACTATCTTTAAAAGAATTGAAATATAAAAATATAAGGTTTCATAGCCAATTAGAGTTTATTGATGTAGAGTAGACAAGACATACAGCGTAAAGTACAGAACTTGGAGGAAGGTTGATGGTCTTTGAAGGAAGAACCTAAGCTCAAATTGTACCACCGATCTGGCTCTGGCGCTGTACTTGGCTCCTCTTTCTTGTTTATGTTTGCCATTTTTATCGGAGATGAAAACGTTTGGGTTTCTTTCCCACTTGAACACTTCTCTATTTCGACACCGACAAGGAACAATTAGGGCTCCAACATGTTACATGCTTAACAAACGTCAAAGGTAAAACTTTATTTACCCCAAACAAAGTAATTACTCTATGATATTTATTTTCATACACATATTTATCCATTTAGTATCATTCCGTCCCAAATTACTTGTCGCGGTTACTAAAAATAGTTTGTCTCATTGTAATTTTAGAAGTTCAAGACATAATTAATCATTTTTTTTTCCTTTTGGCCCTTAGTAAAATTTTGTGATGACATACAAATACAGTAAACATTTAATGAAAGATTATAACTTACACATAAATAAGAATAAAGTAGGTCAAATACTCCTCCTAATTAATATTTCTTAAGGAGCGTGAAAAATAAAAAAAACAACATATAATTTGAGACAAAGAAAGTTTTTTTTTTTTTGTCTCACTTAAATTTATGACTATTAAAATTATTTAATTTGTAAATATCGATCCTCCCAAGTTAAGGGTAAGGTCTCAGTACACTCTATGCTCTCTAAATTTCACCTGGTGGGATTATACTAGGGAGCTGTTTGGATATGATTTGAAATCATGAGATGAAATCACGAGATGAAATCATGTTTGGACATGCAATTTGAATTTCTGAAGTTGTATTTTTTCTTATAGACATAAAAACCCCACAAGTTGTGAAAACCATTAAAATTTTCCCAATTCTTATATAATCTTACCAAATGAGCAAGTCATAGTTCATAACAAATTAATACTCTGCTGGAAGGCCTTTCTAAAAAATACAACATTAATCGATCAAACTTTAGTTTAATAAAATGGAAATTTGAACATGAGTTGTAGTGTAACTAATCTTTAATATAATCCTCCTCCTCCCACATGATTGGTAAGAGTAAATTTGTTATAAATATACTACCAACTTGTAGATCTTTTAATATTTGATATAAATGGTTGGTAAACATGATTGGTAAATATATCTACCAACTTATGGATCTATTTTTACACAATATAAACTTATGGATCAACTTTTACATTTATATTTTTTGAAATCATGATTTCAAATCCCAAATTATGCCTTTTGGATGATTTGGATTTCATCTCATGAGATGAAATCAGAAATGAAATCGCATGTCCAAAGGCTGATTTCATCTCAGATGAGATGACCTGTCCAAACGCCTACTAGGTATGTTGTTGTCGTAAATATCAAGTGCAAATAAACATTTTTATCCTAGACAGACTGGTCCTGCGGCTTGGTTTGATTTAATTTTTGTTTAAAAGAAAATTAAATCAATTAAGTTAGTTTTTAAATATTTAAGCTAAACGATCAAATATAATACAAATTTATTAATTTCGATTGCTGGGGCACTGGCAAAATTTCATGTTCTCTCCATTCTATTCTTCGGTGGGCATGGTATGACAATGACTGAATAACTTTCTTTAATTACAAATTAAATATTGGCATTGTTGTGGGTGTGTTTGATCCCAACTGCGCTGCTGCACCTCATGGTTGATTTGTTGATATTGAATGGTCACAACATGCACATCTGTTACTTAAATACCTTAACCATTTCCTAATTGAAAATATATTCTTGTACCTCTTTTTTTCTATAGGAAGAAGGTTCAAATTTGCTTTAGAACTTTGTAAAATGGGTTCAAATTTATCTTTTGTTAATAATTTGGAGTTAAATATATTCATTCTTTACAAAACTAATCCAGATATGTCCTTGTTAACTAACGTCAGAATCTTTCCAACACATAGACCATTACAAGGGAAAATTGTCAAATTTACCTTTGAACCATGTGAAATGATCAAGATTTACTTTGAAGAAGGGGGGTCAATATTCTTGTGGCAGCAACATTCTGTTTTTCAACATTCAAAACCTCAAATAGCGAGGTCGTTTTCCACCAAACTCAAGTTAACCACCCTCAAGCCTCAAATCAACCCAACAAATGATCAATTGCACCACCATGTTGAATTTTTTCATGTGCCATAAGCTCCATCGACACAACTCAAGCAATAATCCTTCTAAGATCCTCAATAACGATGCCAAAGTTCTACATCAACTTTATATTAAACAACCCTGGGTACATGGTATTTAAACTTGTAAATCATTTTTCAGCAATATTTTGGCAATCTAGGTTATACTGGTTGAGGGTCGGTGGTCTTGGATCAGAAGAGGCAAAATGGTGACATGAAAAGTGATAAAGATGAAGGTGTAAGAGAGATCATCTGAATCTGGTGATTTTTATATGAAATTTTATGTATTCTTTCTATGAATGTCATCGGGGTAAAGCGGTGGTGGAATAACGAAGGTCTTCAAGTGGTGCTTTTGAGAGTGAAGAGAGTCAATTGCTATGTTGATGGTTGATCTAGCGTGATGATATATGATGCCTGGAAAAAATGAAATGTACATAATCACAAAAGTTTAGGGGAAAATTTGGACATTTTCTCTTTTTTTAATAACCATCTGGTATTCGAAATTCATTGACTCGACTAATCCATATTTATATCGAGTAAGGCTCATTAAAGGGAAAATGTTTCCTATTAAGATTTTTTTATTCCTAGAACTCAAGCTTAAAACTTCTAGTTAAGAGTGGATTATCCATCACATCCTTTGATGGTTCTTGTACTTCTCTAAGTTCACTTAGGCCTCATTTGTTTGCACTTAATGGAGGTCTGAATCTTAATCATTTAGATTCAGCCCATTAAGTGCAATTGTTTTTAAGGTCTGAATTTTAATTATTCAGATTCAGCCCATTAAGTGCATTTGTTTCGTTTCCTTATAAAACCTCTTAATGGATCTGAATAGGTCTGAATAAATCAGATCCATAAGAGAGTCTTATTCCATTCAGACTCATTAAAATAATTTCACGCCTCTGCCGTCTCTTATCAACCAAAAATTTCGCTCCTCTACCTTACTTTTCTCAACCAAAATACCATTTTTTTCCTCTTAAACTGGTAATTTTTCATAATCTTTATGAGTATTTTGTACATTATTTTTTATATTCACAATATTTTTGAGTGCATTGCCTGCTGCATTTTTTTGTTGCCCTATTTATGAAAAAAGATTGAACTTTTTGCTCAAAGTAATAAGGAACTTTATTTTCTGGTTTTAAGGTTGTGTTGAGAATAGTACCGTGATAGAAATTTATGGGTTTGGGGCTATCATATCTATGAAGAATGATGAAGTGTTCATTAAAAAACAGTTTGGACGCTCGCTTGATGTTGTGTTCAGTATATTGTTAATGTGTTGAGTAATAATGGACTGGAATAGCTTTCTCATCCTAGCAAATCTTTTGTGGGTGGACAACCTGGGAGTCCGGAACCAAAATGACCCTAAAAAAAATCTTTTGAACCAAAATAAACCCCCCCCCCCCCCCCCCAAAAAAAAGGTGATATAAGTACCTATAGCGCAGTAATTTACTGCGCTAAATGACTTAACCGTAATGGCGCGGTTAAGTCCTTTAATGCGGTAAAATACTGCGTTATAGAAACAGTAAAAAAAAAATGGCCAACTTTATTTTTTGCAACACTTTAGTGTTTTTTTTTCATACTTTGACCAACGATTAGTCGTATGTCAAGACTCTGAAACGTCAATATTTTATATAGAACCTGATTTTTTTTCTGCGTACAATAATGTAGGCTCAATACATCAAGGATACGTAAACGTTCGAATCGTTATTTTAGGGGTTGAAAAGGTGCCCAAAGTAAGTTTTGCTTGAAAACTTTAGGTTTAAGTGTTCTATATGCATAGACGTCCATTTTTGTTTGAAGACTTGTTGTCATTAGCTTAAATTTTTTTATTTTTAGGGTTTAGATTTAAGTGTGTTATTTTTTAAAGCGTAACTTTATTTTGAATATACGCGATTTTTTGGGCTCGGATGTCCGATTTACGCAATTTTTTTTTTTGCAACATATTCGAAATAAAGTTACACATTAAAAAACAACACACTTAAGGAACACTTAGTGTTTTTTTTCCATAAAAAGATCGCAACATCTTATTTTAATAAATCTTTTCTTTGCAACATTTAGTGTTTTTTCCATACTTTGACCAACGATTAGTCGTGTGTCAAGACTCTGAAACGTCAATATTTTATATAGAACCTGATATTTTTTTTCTGCGTACTATAATGTAGGCTCAATACAGCAAGGATACGTAAACGTTCGGATCGTCGTTTTAGGGGTTGAAAAGGTACCCGAAGTAAGTTTTGTTTGGAAACTTTAGGTTTAAATGTTTATTTTATAAGGTTTTGATTTAAGCGTGTTATTTTTTAATCAAAACATAAATTTATTTTGAATATAAATCTAATTCTAAAAAATATAGGGCGAAAAACTAGTTGTAAGGTGGTCAAACTTTAGATGGTCATAACTTTGTGCTGGGATGTCTGTTTTACGCGATTTGTTTTTTGGATCTTGTGTATTTTTTCGAGATCTACGCTGACAAACTGCCGCAAGACGGTTTGGCCAAGCCGATTTAAAAAAAAACACTTGTTATCCTATTCAATTTCAATTTTCCTTCAAATTGGCTTGAAGTTTTTAGTTTTCTTTACTTATGATATGATGATACGTAATAGATTTCAACGTAAAAATCTCGGGGCAATGTAGTTGTGAATGTCAATTTTACTTTTGTGGTTTTAATTTTTCAAGATAAAGCTGACTAATTTTCTGGACATATAAAGTTGACTAAAATAACCTTATAAAAATAGAACACTTAAATCTAAAGTTTTCAAACAAAACTTACTTTGGGCACCTTTTCAACCCCTAAAATGACGATCCGAACGTTTACATATCCTTGATGTATGGAGCCTACATTATTGTACGCAGAAAAAAATATCAGGTTCTATATAAAATATTGATGTTTCGGAGTTTTGACACACGATTAATTGTTGGTCAAAGTATGGAAAAAAACACTAAAGTGTTGCCAAAAATAAAATTGGCCAATTTTTTATTTTTTTTTACTGTTTCTATAATGCAGTATTTTACTACGTTAAAGGACTTAACTGCGCCGTTACAGTTAAGTACTTTAGCGCAGTAAATTACTACGCTAAAGGTACTTATGTCACTTTTTTTTTGTTGGGATATTTTGGTTCAAAAGGTTTTTTTTTTTTGAGTCATTTTGGTTGACTCGACAACCTTGCCTCTATGATGTAATTCATATATTAAAATTTGAAATTAAGAAAGGTCAAAGTCATAGATGGACCTCTGAACTTGTCCTGATTTTTCATTTAGACCCCCCAACTGAAACGTTGACCATCTGAACCCCCGAGCATAAGATAAACTGTGTCATTTGAACCCCTCGTGCCAGCTGGGCACATGCGTGCAGCTCACTTGCTGTGACATGAAAAAATAGACCAATAAAAATAAGCCATGTCAACAAAAAAAAATTAATTTTAAGAAAAAATAATTTTAAAATCTATTTAAATAATTTTAAAAAAAATCTGAAAAACCCAACCCATCCTCTCCGATAGCCCACTTCACCACTGCCACTGCAACTGCTGTTGCCGCCGCCGCTTCAAAATCTGTTTAAATAATTAAAAAAATGGTGTCGTTTTTCGTCGGAGATTTGTTTAAATAGATTCAGTAGCGGCGGAGGCAGCAGCGGCGGTGAAGCGGGCTATCGGAGAGGATGGGTTGGGTTTTTAAATTTTTTTTTAATTATTTAAATAGATTTTAAAATAGAATTTTTGTTAAAATTTTAAAAAAGAAAAAAATTGGTCTCTCACGCTCTGTCACAGCAAGTGAGCTGCACGCGTGTACCCCGCTGGCACGAGGGGTTCAAATGACACAGTTTATCTTATGTTCGGGGGTTCAGATGGTCAATGTTTCAATTGGGTGGTGTAAATGAAAAATCAGGACAAGTTCAGGATCCATCTATGACTTTGGCCATTAAGAAACATACGATTGAACTAAGGTCATGGCACTTCTTGTGTTTTTGGTGTTGTGAGCACCAATTGTAACCTTTTTTTTATTTGCACTTCAAAAGTATAAATTTATTTTACTGAAATGAGATTTTTATAATATTTTATTGATATAGTGTAATTTCACATGCACATTCAGATATTGAAAACAAACAGACTTAATCATTCAGTGTTCAGATCTAGAGACCACATCTTAATTTTCAGATGTGTATTCAAATTCAGACATCTTAATCTTAATGGAAACAAATGAGACCTTTGTCTCTTAAATTGTGCAGCATAGCTTTATTAGTCTTTTCTTCTGGACCTCTCTAAGTTCACTTAGCTTAATCGTCTTTTTTCTTGGACTTCTCTAAGTACACTTCGGCTCTTAAATTGTGCATAGCTTAACAGTCTTTTTCTTGGAATATTTTGGCAAAGACCGTTAAGTTTCATATACCCTTGTGTGCTTATTTTGGATAAAATTGCTATATACTTAAAGCACCAAATCAAAATGGAAAACATGTCCATTTCACATATCCTTTATGTACTTGAAGGACACTTACCTTCATGGCTTCATCTCATGGCAATCTCGCATAGTTTGCATATAACACATGGGCATAGCTGACACGTTGGTGCACACGAAGTTTCCATAAAAGAGAATCTAAAGTGTTTGATACAACCCAGCTAACCCAAATAATGTTTGTCAATTTTTCATAACTCACCTTGGTTTGACTTACATTAAATATTATATACATCTGATTAAAAAATGGAGAATATTGTACAGTGTATTATGATCACCGACCCCTTGCTTAAAATATCCACTAGGGCGGTTTCGAACATTATTAAAACTGTCAACCTTGTATAGAGATATGAAAAAATGTCATGTGCCAACCGCTACCAGGTACTTTCTTTTTCCTTTTAAATCATAAATCTTGAAACTCCCTTCATCTTATAAATAGCCAACCAAATTACACATATTCATTCATCAGTCTGAGTCTTAATTAGCCTTTGATTATATACATATCATCTTTAGCCATGGAAAAAGTACTCTTCTTTTCGTACTATACACTTCCATCTAATCTGTCTCTCTCTGATCCCAAATTGCTTCCTCTGAGAAGATCAAAGTGTAAAATTTCTGCTAGCCGTAATGATTCTTGTGATTGGGATTATAGGGGGAGATTAGTGGATGAAAGCATGATTATATTAAGGAAGAGAGTTCATGAGATGAAGGTAATAGAGAGAAATTATGAGCCACCAGCAGAGTGGATGGAATGGGAAAAACAGTGTTATGTTAGTTATGATGAGTTAATATGTAACTTAGTAGGGTGCATACAAATGCAATTGTTGAGAACAAGGCCCAGTTTGGCTCTTGGTATGTTAGTACTCCTCCTCATTAGTGTTCCAGCTTCAACGGCCATGATTTTCTCTCATTTCATCTATTTGGCCAGCGGCATCATATCAGCGGTTCATCTTGGTTGATTCGTTTTACTAATTAATCAGT
Source organism: Lycium barbarum (assembly GCF_019175385.1). Taxonomy (NCBI): domain Eukaryota; kingdom Viridiplantae; phylum Streptophyta; class Magnoliopsida; order Solanales; family Solanaceae; genus Lycium; species Lycium barbarum. The sequence continues at coordinate 94,894,729 of NC_083348.1, read as the reverse complement.
TAGGAGTTGTACATATTTGATGGACATAGTGTAGTTTTAGTAATTGTATTTCGTATTAGCAAAGAAAATGCCCCTATATGTTGTAATGAAGAGTAATTAATGAATGCTTACACTATATCCTAAATTCCTAATGGTTGGCATGTTCGCTTACTTCAATTCCTCTCGATCGGCTTGGTAGAATGTCTATTTTAATTTTTGTTTGATTTAATGGTTACATAACTTTTGCCTTTATATACTAGCAATACATAATAGAGTGGATGCTTGGATAGTAAAAGAATCCCAAATTTAAATATATTCTAATTTGTATGAAAATGTTACTACGAAAACTTTGTACTGGGCCGTCTCAACAACATTAGGGACTTAAAGCCAAACTTCAAACAGAGGCCCTAATTTTTTAAAGGAAAGATCGTCATATATACAACAACAACATACCCAGTGTAATCCCAACCAGTGGGGTCCAGTGTAATCCCAAACAGTGGGGTCCAGTGTAATCCCAAACAGTGGGGTTTGGGGAGGGTAGACGGTAGACTGTAAGCAGACCTTCAACTCAGAGAAAAGCAAATCAAAGCAATCCGGAAAAAGAAATAACATAAGTAAAGAAGTCATGATAAAATACTAATTAAATAAAGCATGATAAAGTAGTCGGAAAAGAAGGAACGAAAAGGTCACCATATACATTTTTATTTAAAATGTACTTTTCTAGCTATTTTAGATGCGAAGTCATTAATTACTGTTTTATAATCGATTTGTTCTAATAATTCTTTTTCAATCGTTAATATAGCTAATCCAATCAATTTCTTTTGAGACATTGTTGATCTTAGATAAGATCTCATCAATTTTAATTTTGAAAAACTTCTTTCGGTTGAGGCAACAGTTTATATATTAAATACATCTTTAAAGAAAAAATGAGCCCCAAAAAGGAATTGATTTATTGGCCTTATAGTCGAGTCACCCCTGACTTTGTAGCAAAGTACATAAAAGAGAAAAGACACATTTCCCCCCAAAACTTGGCCGCACAACTCACTTTAGCAATTTAACTTTATGAATATTTATTTACCCCCTATTCTTGTTTGAGTTGAATTTAATTACCTCCTAAAAGGTGGCGTGGCAAAAAAACTTCCTACAAGCGAGTGAAGAGGGGGAAAAAAGAGCACAAAAACTGATACAAACTATACAGATGTCATCTTCTAATTGGATGGCATACAACTTTACTTAATTAACTAATTTTCTTAATATTTTCTTTCGATTTCAATATTTCTCTTTTATTATCCCTTTTTTTCCTTTTCTTCCTTTCTCTTACTTTCTTTTTTCTTTCTTTATTTGTATGCTCATTGCCATAGCCCATCCGAACAGTTCTTCCCAAATGGGTGAACTTAAAAGGTCAAGAAAATTAAATTAATCCTCCCTCCATATTCAATAGTAGCTTCAACTTTCTCACTTTCCATGGCTGAATATTGAATCCGAAATTGCAGGGAGTTGTGGGAAGGGGAGGGCAATTTGGTAATTTTTAAAAGAGAGAAGGAGTGGGAAAAGCGTTGGAAATTTTGTTAAGAAGCAAAAAAGGAACCCAGGTTTAGTTTGGTGAAGGTGAATCAGAAAGTGTGGTTATGGAGCCTTTTGGGATGACTGAAAAAGGGGAATTCAGTGATGATATTTTAAATAATTTACAATTGGTTCAGATGGAGAATGGGTTTTCAGTTTTATCATATACAAACGCAACAAGATTTAGGAATTGAGAGGGGTAAGTTGCAGAAAAATCAGCAGTAATGGTGGAGAAGGAGGGGGGTTGAAGAAGAAAGGTAGCCATTATTGTTGATGGAAGAAGAAAGGTGGAGAAAGAAAAAGAAAAGATAGAAAGAGAGAGAGAAAGAAGGAGGAGGAGGAAGAGGAAGAGAAAGAGAAAAGAGAGACTACCTGACGTGTTAATGACGTGTCGTTGAGGTGATGCGCGTGTATAGCACCTTCCAACCATGAAACTGGTATTGCAAGTATAAGGTGGTATTTAATTAACTTAAAAGTTGTTTAAGGGGGTAAATTAACGTCCGTTAAGTTAAATTGCTAAAGTGAGTTGTGCGGCTAAGTTTAGGGGGCGAAATAATGTCTTTTCTCTAAATAAAATATGGGTGACTTATTGTGACGACCCGTCCGATCGTTATTTAATATTTCGTGAACCCATGTCCAATCTAGGTCGAGAGTCATAAGTAATAAGCTCCATGATGTGTTTGAAGGGTTAAGAGTGGAAAAAATCAATTTCGGAAAGAATTAGAAATTGCGGGCCAAAGAGAGGAAGCGGACAGCTATAGCGATCAGTGCACCACCATAGCAGCATACCGACCGCCGCAGCGGTCCACACGAGGCAGTGGTCCCCTTTTCTGTTACTTAGTTTATTTTCTCTCCTTTTCCTATAGGAAACTCCCAAGGGCTGCTCCTAGGGTTCCATATGAAAGAAAAAACCTTGACACTAGGAAAAAAAGAAACCTTTCTAGTTTCCTCCCCACCATTCTCTACGAATATTGTCGCTCATGGGTTCGGATGAAGGCTAAGAAGATGAGCAATTCGTGGAGATTCAATTAGTTGTTCGTCAACAAGGTAGGTTATGGTTTACTTGTGTTAGACTTTGATTAGCGAATCGTATATACTTTTAGAGTTGACGGGAGACTACATGATTAGGTCTTCGGACATGGAGTTTGGATGGACATACTCTTTAATGTGACTAAAATATTGTGTAAATGATAACTAGGGTAATAATAAGTTATTATTAATAGAAAGTGTTGTTATCACTGAGGGATACTTCGTATTTAATTTATGCAACCCTAGAAATGGGTGATTTCCGTCTTTATACCCGATTGTATTGAATATTCACATGGCTGTCTTCCTTGGAAACAAGAGATTTGTATTGAAAGAACTATATGTTAGATTGGCACTCCACCCATCAAGGGCATGATGTATGATTGGTTTGGTATATTGCATCGTTGCATTGCATTGCATGGTTTATGAGGAAATACTTGTAGCAGGCAAGGCTGAGTGTAGGCTTTGTGTTATCTGGTCTTGTGGCCGTTGAGTTGAATACGTGGAATATATATATGATTTGGATCCGCGTCCAAGGTTTGTTCCAGAATGGAGGTTTGTGCTCGGTCCAAGGAGTGAATCCGGAACGAGTGGTACATGGACACCATGGGTCCTCTGCAGGTCATGACTACTGAGCAATGACATCAGATAGCATGTATGTACAGTGTGTTTGGGCCCTTGCATCGCATTTTGCATTTCACTACATCTCATATTTCTATGATATACATGTGTGTACTACTGTCGTTGATATTGCATATTCATCTTTATGTTTTCGTTGAGAGTCTGGGTGGAAAGGCGACTAATATAAGATAAGTATAGTAGCGGATTGTCAGATAGTGATCCATTTCCCTAGGTGCATCGTATTGTAGTAAGTAATTTGAGTAGGTGAACTCTACGAACATAAAGGGTAGAAGGTAGAGTATACGACGAGCGTGGAGACAGGAGTGAATAGGTTGGATGGAAGGGAGGGAACGATCATGAGTAAGTAGAATGCCCATAATTCTTGAAAATAAAAGAAGTGAACAGCGAGAGTGGGAAGGCAAGTTATGAGGATGTAATAACCTTTATTTAGAATCTTGAGTTTCATTGACTTATCTTCTTATCTTATTGACTTTATATTGTGTCGCGTGAACTAATCTTAATCGACCTATGATGCTTACCAGTACATGTGGTGTATTGATACTACTCTTGCTACGCCCTTTCTGGGTGTAGATGTGTTGCAAGTCTTAATTGAAGTTTCGCCGTGGGGATTTTCCTGACATTCTCCTACAACCTCGCTTATCTCACTCCCGGCGAAGGCTGTGTCATTTTTTTTTGTCTTCCTGTACTATAGGAGCTCTTGTACCTGTCTAGACTAGATCCTGGAAAATTTCTTTTCAGATTTATTGTATTTTGAAACAGTCTGTACGAAGTTTTTACTTTAATTCTGTAATTTTTAAAGATGGTTGTTGTAAGGGTTTTAAATGTTGGGTTTATTGGTAAGGATTCGCCTACTAGGTTAATAATATGGTAGGTGCCCGCACGACCCGTGGGTTGGGTCGTGACACTTATTTAAAACAGATTAAACATGTAATTGGTAAGACGCGAAAGAAAGAAGCAATAATAGATCTTAATGGATTTTGATGTTATTGAACTGGGTATTAATCATGCTAAAGGAATATTAATGTTTGAATTTTCAATTTTACTATGTGACTTAATGGTAGTATTTTTATTTATTTTTTTAAAATGAAAGGTTTTTCTTATATTAGATGTATATTTGAAGAAGATTAGATCAATATTTTTCCAAAAGTTGAAGCTCAACTATTTTACAAGGCAGCTAAACTAACATCTCAATAATTGTACGTGAAGAAATATGTGATGAAAGAATAATAAGGAAAAAATCCTACCTAAAAAAACAAATAATTTAGAGTATAACTTACTTGAAAAATTTAATACGTAGAAGAGCCAAAGTACTTTGCTTGGGACCTTTGCTCAATTGGGGGAGAGGCACATGTTTGTAAATAAATCTTAGGCTGAAGTGGTGAAAACATCCTTAAACTTGACATGATTTATTACTTTAGTTCCTGAACTATTGCCACACTTAAAAACACCCGTAAACTTGGCTAACTGAATTTAAATTCACCCCCCGAGTGTAGACACCTTAGCAACGTGAATACATACGCTGTCCACTTGAAATTTTCGTCCTATGTGCCATCCTAAAAAAAAAAAAAAAAAAAAAAAAACCAGCAAACCAGAAAAAAACCAACCCATTAAATAACCCGACCCATTGACCCGTCGGCCAAATAAATCAACCCCAAATACTTAAATACCATAACCAAATTGTGTGCCAAGATAAAACATCAAATTTAGCACACTAATGCATTGGCAAATCTTCAATGTTCTTGACCACTTCGATTCTTGCTCATATCTATTCCCAAATAACAATATTAGCTTGCTCCGGAAATGGTGGCTCATACCACTCCAAAATTTTGCAAGAACATCGACCTCTCACCTATACAAAGTGAACGAAAATCAGTTAGAAACCCAGTAAAATTAGGTGCAAACTGAACCTTCTAAATAGAACAAATCAAGCAAAACTATACTAAAATTGACATACCAAAAACAAAAATTACATAACTTGTAGTTTTGACAACCCCAAAATCTCCTTCTTGGATTGACTTTGGACCATAAAATTCTCACCACCGACAAAAATCCACATCTACAAACTCTAAGTCATGAATACAATTTAGAGAAAAAAACAACAAACATGACTAAGAACTTTAGCAATTAGAAATGAAGGAGGTGTATTTTAATGGAAATGAAGAAGAATCTTGAATTTCAAGTTGTTGTGTATTTTAATGGAGGAGGGTTTTAATAAAGGAGGAAGGGGGTGATTTGGCAGTTGGAATAGGAAAAAAGGTTAAAGGTAAATGTAAAAATGGAATGTTTTACTGTTTGAAGCTACCGTGGAAGCTTCTCACGCGCGCGTAGGAGTTTGGGCACACTTGCTGTGCCATGTGTACACTCGGGGGTGAATTTAAATTCAATTCCAAACTTAGGGGTGTTTTTAAGTATGTCAATAGTTCAAGGACTAAAGTAATAAACTGTGTCAATTTTAGGAGTGTTTTCACCACTTAAATTCTAAGTCAACTTCTGGCTATAAAACAATACAAATCCTCGTCGAAAATTAATGTAGCAAACTTCATGCATGTAATGTAATCATTCCACCTGTCACACCTCCTTCTTCACCCCGAATAAGGATTTTAAGATTTAAAAGGATTTTCCCATTTGAAGTGACGATTTCGAAAAGGAATTATTTATTTTACAGAGTTGACACTTAGAATAGATTTTTGATGTTTCAAGTCACCTTATTGAATCCCTAATCAAAAGGAAATGACTCCTTATTTTTTGGTCCGCAAAAACAAAAGACCGGGTAAGAAATTCTGTTGACTGAGAGCAAGGTATGAGGCACCCCGAGCCCCGTGGTTCTAGCACGGTCGCTTTTATTAACTAATATTCGGCTTAAATAAATCTTGGATAAAATATGCTTGCCTTTTTACTCGCTTTAAAATTAGTCAAAACTGTCTCGTTCCATTATACAAATTTCATATCATATGAACCACTCAAACAATTAAAATTAAACTCAGATGCTCAGGAATGGTCCACAACGCTACTTTAACATCAAATAAATGGCACTCTTTCTTCCTCCTTTCTTTAATAAAGACCAAGCACAAGCAATGCAAGGATCAATGTTTAAATAGATAGCTGAAAGTATTACTACTAGTATTCCAAAAATTGTAAATTACATGAAAACTCTTTTCTTTTTTTAAAAAATATAAAAAATACAGAAGCTTAGCACATGATGTCTTTTTATTTTATTTTTGTGATAAAGACACATTCATATTAGAAAAACCAATTACAGTATTACGTACTACTGGGATGAGCTCCCTTGCCTATATTTACATTGATATTGAGGGCCATGGGGCTTCTACTACAACTACCTAAACTATACAGATCATTACTAGTTTGTCCACGGGGAATATTACAACCCGGATGTGTACAAGAACTTATACAATGGGAAACAACAGTGTGGATTCCCGTTGTGGGTTGTGCAGTATTAAAAGACTACCTAGAGGACCTACTAACTAAGTAATATTGAGGTTACTGGTGTAGATAAAAATATAGTCACGAGCTCACAGTCAATTAATTGTACCAATTTTATTATATATAAAAAATGTACTCCCTACCTAATCGGCCATTGTAGCTAAAGGTTGAGAAAAACAACATATATAATAATATCTAAAATTAGGCATGTAACTGTAGCCTTTCCATTTTAAAGTACTAAAATTTTAAGATGATTTTTTTTTTTTTATAACAGAATTATATGCACACATGTTTGGATAACAACTTTTAAGATTTTCTTTTCTCATGATTAAAATGTCTTTTTTTTTTTTTTTACACTTCTACAGTAAAACTTGAAGAAACATACATATATTATGCATTAAATGGCCACACACGAGCAAAACTTGAAGAAAACATACGTATCTCATATGTTAGATAGCTTTTGTCAAGCTTTCATGTATAATAGGAAGAATTCAAATAAGTATTAAGAAGGGTGGAGAGAACCTGTTAAAATAAATGAAGTGCAACAAGACTATTTTTATGCTGGAAACTGATAAAGAACGGTAACAGAAACGCCACACCGAAACTCGGAAAAACTAGAACTCAATCTCGAACAAACTCTCAAAACTCTCTGTCTTTTTTTTTTTACTAGAAAAGTTGTTGTGTTTTTCTATTCTCTCAATCTTTTCCTCTCTATCTGTGTGTTTTGTGTGTTGTGGATGAATGTCTATTTATGTTAGGGTTTTTTGTCTTGGTTTTCTTATCAAATTTAAGTTTTTATCAAATTTGAGTTTTATTTTTCTTTTGAAAGAAATTCAAAGTATTACCATAATTGTTTTTACTTTTCCTGAAAGGAAAATATAATTCTGTTCTATATTGGCTATTCCTTGTCTTGGAGAAAAAGTTTTGGATAGCTATAAATTGAAGACCTCCTTCCCACAACTAAAACACAATAGCATCTATAATGTAGTCGTTTAAAGAGTTTTTTTAGGGGGAGATTATTCTTTCAATAGTTTTTATGTTTTTATATTAATTTTTTATGTAGATTAATTGATCAAATCATATTAGATTATTATGCCTCTTTTAGTATGTTTTTCTTTGTTATCTAATTTATCGTCGTTCAAGGTTTGCAATTGATAGCTTCTACATGATGCCCTGATTATTTCAATCCCAACAAGTGGTATCAGAGCCAATGGTTCAACGGGTTGAAGACATGTTCAAGGCGACCAGTTCAAATGAAGCTGCAATCGATTTCGCGATAATGAAGATTTTGTCCAAAGTACTAAATGTGGAGATGAATTTCAACCATATTTTTAACATTCCTGTTGCTGCATCTTAAAAAAAAAAAAAAAAAAAAAAAAAAAAAAAAAAAAAAAAAGCAAAATATTTTTAAATCAATTTTAACTCATAATATTTTTAACCTTATTTTTAATCATGACAAGCAGCAGTGATAAATATTATGTGAAGAAGGAAGATGAAAATTATTTGTTAAGAAAATCCAGGCCAAAAGGGAGATTGTTAGGGGTTTTTGCCCTGATTTTCTTACCAAATTTGAGTTTTACTTTTCTCTTGAAGGAAATTCAAAGTATTACTATAATTGTTTTTTACTTTTCCTGAAAGGAAAATATAATTCTCTTTCATATTGGCTATTCCTTATCTTGGAGAAAAAGTTTTGGACAACTATAAATTGAAGATCTCCTTCCCACAACTGAAACACAATAGCATCTACAATGTAGTCGTTTAAAGAGTTTATTTAGGGGGAGATTATTCTTTCAATAGTTTTTATGTTTTTATGTTTTTATATTAGTTTTTTATGTACATTAATGGATCAAATCATATTAGATTATTATGCCTCTTTTAGTATGTTTTTTTGTTGTTGTCTGATTTATCGTCGTTTAAGATTTGCAATTGATAGCTTCCGCATGACGCCATGATTATTTTGATCCCAACAATTTATCGGGTGGGAAAAGAGCAATATGTGTATTGTGTAATGTGAAGATATGAAAATGAAGGAGTGTAAAAATCTGCAATGAGGGATTTGGGGGATTGGTTGGGCCCTTCTTTTTCAAACAAGAAAGATTGTAATTTAATGCTATGGATTTGTTTTTTGACTAATGCACTTTTTTTGTCTTTTGGATTTTATCTTCTTCTTTTTTTCGTTTTTGTTTAATAAAAATAAATAAAATATAATGATAAAAAATGTTAGCTAACTACTCCCTCTGTTTCAATTTATGTGAACTCATTTGACTGAGCACGACATTTAAGAAAAAGTGAAGATTTTTTAAACTTGTGATTCAAAATAAGTCTTAAATATTTGTGTGGCTGTAAATCATTTCATAAAGTGAATTTGTTTCCAAATTAGGAAAGAGGTCATTCATTTTGGCACGGACTAAAAAGGAAATATGTCATATAAATTTAAATAGAGGGAGTTTTTTATACTTTAATAGAAATTTAGAAAATTTAAATAAAATATAACTAAGAAAGTACTAAAATTACTAGCTTATTTATTAAGACATGAATTAAAAGAAAAGACACATATATATATTTAGTGTAAAATCTTAAATTTGGTAAAAACACTATAACTAGCTAGGATTATAACCAAGATTATAATCTTGAACTTATAACTAAGATTATGTATTCCACGTTCTATATGGAAGAAATAATAATCTCATGATTGGAGTATAAAATTTATTCTAATTCTAACTAATATCCTCAACCAAACACAAAATATGTTTAACTATAATTTTATACCGAAATTACCTACTTAATCATTCTAACCAAACGTGCCCACAAGGATCTTAAATGTAGAACTAGAATGCATAGTTCATCTATTATATTTTGGGGAAAGAACACCGATGTCCCCTACACACAAAATAATTACCCTTTCATACCCCCAAAATTCTTTACTCTTTCTACCCATTGAAGCTTTTGTAGGTATTTGTCACTTTTTCTTTTTTCCTTTTTTACTTCTTTATTCCTTTTCTTTCTTTTCTTCCTTTCTTTTAATTTCTCGTTTTTTATTCTTTTTTCTCCTTTTTTGTTCATTTTTTTTTTTACCAAATCATACTATTTTTTATTTTATTTTCACCTTAATATGATTCCATATTTAATTCTAGCTCCTTTCTTTTTGTTTTTTTTTCTATTTTTTTTTATTTCTTGTTCATTTATTTTTTCCCAAATCATACTATTTTTTATTTTTATTTTCACCATAATATGATTCCATATTTAATTCTAGATCCTTTCTTTTCGCTTTTTCTGTTTTTTTTTATTTCTTTATGTCTTGTCCTTTTTTAATTTCATTTATTCCTTTTTATTTTCATAATCTAATTTCATTCACCTTTTTTGCTATTTTTATTTTTTAATTTCTTGTGATTTTCATTTAATTTTTTCTTATTTTTTAATTTTAGTTTTTTAAAATTATTTTTTCTTTATTTCTTGTGATATATTATCTTTCTAATTTATTCTATTTTTTGTATCTCAAAAAATAATTATTCTAGCATATAGTGAGATTGTATTACCACAATGGTATCATAAAGGACTGTTGAGGTCCTTATTTAAATAGTCTCCAGTCCTACATGATACTACTACTACAACAACAACAACAGACCAAGTTGAATCTCACAGTGTGGGGTCTGGGGAGGGTTAAGTGTACGCAGACCTCACCCCCACCTTAGAAGGGAGGGAGGTTGTTTCCAAAAGACCCTCGGCTAAAAAAAAAAAAACAAGGGAAGAAAGTCAGGTACCGACAAGCTCCTACATGATACTACAATGGTATAAAAATATACTGAGATGGTATCATGCGGGCCTGCTGCAGTCCTTCAACGAAAACACTCTTCAACAGTCCTCCATGATACCATCATGGTATAAAAATATACTTAGATAGTATTATGGAGGACTGTTGCAGTGATGTCCACACCTGCCCGAAGAGTGACAGATTTTGTCCAGAAAATATATATCATATACTGACAGGATATCATAGAAGGTTGATTCGTTCCTTCAAAAAATACTACTTAATCCTCTATGATACCTACATGGTATATCATATACTGATAGGTATCACAGAGGATTGGCAGTTCATTCCTTCAAGAAAAACATTTAATCCTCTATGATATCATCCTGATATATACCACTATATGATACCATCACAATATATTTGTACCATCGCATTATATTCCTTCAATGAGACACTCTTCAACAACCCTACGTGATACCATCATAATATATACCATATACTCAGATGGTAGCATGAAGGACTGTTGAAGTCCTTGAATGCAACAGTCCCCAATCCTCCATGATACCATCATGGTATAAAAATATACTGAGATGATATCATGTAGGATTGTTGAAGTCCTTGAATGCAACAGTCCCCAATCCTCCATGATACCATCATGGTATAAAAATATACTGAGATGGTATCATGGAGGATTTCTTGAGTCCTTCACATGTGTCAGCAGTCTTGCATGATACCATCATGATATATACCATATACAAAGAGGTATCATGAATGGTATCATGAAGGACAACTTCAATTATTCAAAAAGAGTCCTGCATGATACCATCATGGTATATAAATCTACGCAGATGGTATCATGGAGACTGTTTCATTCCTTCAATGGCATTTCTCAATCCTTCATGATACCATCTGCGTAGATTTATATACCATGATGGTATCATGAAGGACTCTTTTTTGAATAGAGGGATGGTTTATTCTTTCAAGAAAAACACAACTCAATTATCTATGATACCCATATAGCATCATGTACTAACAGGGTATCATGAATGAATGATGCGCATGATATATACCACGATGGTATCATGAAGGACTACTGAAGTCCTTGAATGAAACAGTCCCCAGTCATCTATGATAACGTCATGGTATAAAAATATCCTGAGATGGTATCATGCAGGACTGTTGCAGTTCTCAATGAAACACTCTTCAATAGTCCTCCATGATACCATCACTGTATAAAAATATACTGAGATGGTATCATGCAGGACTGCTGCAGTCTTTCAAACACTCTCCAACAGTCCTCCATAATACCATCATGATATAAAAATATACTGAGATGATATATATTATATACTATATACTACAGGGTATCTAGTGGAATGGTCCATCTTCCAAGAAAAATACAATTTTATCCTCTACGATACATACATGGTACATATCATATAATGACATGGTATCATAGAGACTAGTTCATTTCTTAAAAATTTAAAAATATTTCTTAATCCTCTATGATATACGCATGGTATATATTGTGTACTGATAGGGTATCATAGGTCCTTAAAAAAAAAAACTCATCAATGCTTTAGAATATCCACATGATATATATCATATAGTGATAGTGTTTCATAATGAACTGATTCAATCCTTAAAAAAAGAAAACCACTAATCCTTTAAAATAAGCCAATCCAAACAGGCTCTAAATAACACTATAAATTTGCTTAACTTGTTGTGATATTACTTAGAAAAGAACGTGAATACATTCAAATAAGTTACGTGGGCTCACAAAGTGACAAAAAGAAAGCACACTTCATCACTCACGCTGATTATGGGGACCACACTTCGATACTCGGCTGAAATTAGTAGAACAAAAAGTGAAGCAGCAGCGGCCCATCATTCAAGGGGGTACCCGGGTAAAAACTTTACTCCGTGTGGGTGCTGTTGTAATTAGATTATATGGGGCCAGAGATGGGTAAATAGTTTGTCCTTTATGGGTATTTTGTGTTGTTTCCCTTAAATTTTGACCAGCAAAGTGTGACCAAGAACATAGGACAAGAAATGATTAGGAAAGTTGTCTAGTTTAATTATTTCTTCCTACCCAATAAACACTTCTCGACGACATTCATGTATCTGCCCAATTCATTTCTTTCCTGGTAAAACCACTAATGGCATACTCATTACGTTCAGCCTTCGTAAGATTTGGGCTTATAGCCGAGCTTATTTTATCCCAAATTAAAATTCTTATTTTTTTTAATAAGTGCTTATTTAAAAAAATGAGATATTTAATTAAGTATTTGGAAGAAAAATAAGTGATTTTAAGAAGTAGCAGAAGTTATTTTTCAGAAGCTAAAAAAAAATAGTTTCTGTCCAAAAATACTTTTGAGAAAAATATACTTAAAAATACTTTTTAAAAGTTTGGCCAAACATTATTTGCTACTTAAAAAGTATTTTTTAAATTTATTGACCAAACACAAACTGTTTTTCGCCAATTGAAAAATATTTTAAAAAAAATCACTTTTCAAAATAAGTTAATTTTAGAAGGTCGACCAAACATGTATTATTTGACCACACCCTTCAAAGCAACTTTTTCTCATTACAAAAAAATCGACTTGCTTTTGCCGTCTTTGTTTTATAATCGATCAAATTATTTTCTATCTAGTGAGGCACAATCATTAATAAACATTAAAGAGAGATTACCTATTGAAAATGATAAATCAATCGGAGTAACAAGTTTTACACTTAAACTACATTAGTACTAATACTTGTAATCTTGAAATAAAATACTCCCTTCATTTACTTTCACTTCTCCACTATGAATTTTGCACAGAATTATCATGGTATTCGTATTAATTGGTGCATATTTTTAATGAATTTGAAAAATCATTTAAAATGAGTAATTAATATTATGGGTAAAATAGAAAAAAAGAAATTATCTTCTCCTGATATGTTAAAAATAATAAGTAAAAATAAAAATATATTTTTAGAATATTGGACAAACAAAAATAAACGGATGAGAAAATTATCTAAATGTGACTTGATAAATAGTTAAACTCAAAAAGAAGGTCTACTCAGCTTTCACTGTGAACACTCAAATCAAACCCCAATTGACAAGACAGACTTGCGACAAATCAAATGAATCAATCCAAATATTCCACATTAGTTACTTCATAATTACGTATGACGTATCTATGAAGTTCCACCGGCCGCCCCTTTGTTGAGGCTACGCGCATAGTCCCCCACGTTGCGCCGACGCAATTTGGGAGCCTTCCCTTCTAAGATAAATAAAGTAATTTCCATGCGTAAACACAACACCTTGTTCCTATCCCTCTATTTATATATTCTTCACAATCCACAATAATCCTCCATATACAACACACCAAATTCCATCAACATATTTGCAATTACAATCATATATCCAGTAACCTTAACAACTTAGCCTCAATCCCAAGCAGTTACACGTACGAAAATATATTTTTGTTTCTCCAAAAATGACTTCATTGATCTCTGTGGCGATGGCTCCTCCTTCAGGCTCCACCTGCATGAAATTTAAAAAGGCGCCGAGGCAAGTAGTGAATGTGAATGCAAGATTTGATCAACATAATCGTGGCCGAAGCAAGATTGTGGATGAGAACATGATTGTCCTACGAATGCGTATTAAAGAGATGAAATTGCTAGAAGCTGGAAAATCAGGAGCACCCTCAAATTGGATGGGATGGGAGAAGAAGTACTTTGCACATTACAATGAGGACGTTTGTGAAGTCATAGGTTTGTTACAAATGTATTTGATGGAGACTAGGCCAGCTTTGGCTATTGGGATGTCGGCTCTGCTTTGTTTGAGTGTGTCGTGTTCAACTTATTTTTTGGTCCTGCATGCCCTGGAGATGGCCAAGTTTATTCTCCATATTTCATAAACGGCAAAGGGCCAAATATAGCCCTATACTATCGAAAAAGGGCCAAATATACCTCTCATTATACTTTCGATTCAAATATACCCTGTCATTATACTTTTGGTCCAAATATACTCCCTTTCCGTTAAAATTATCCAAGGTGAATACTAGATTTAACGTGGCACTGACAACTCGGTGAGATGGACACCACCTGGCATGCCGCTTCACCGCTTCAATCCATTTAGCCCTTTCTTCTGCTTTTCTTCCACCGCTACCATCTCCTCCCTATCCACCACCATTACCGTCACCATCACAACCTCTATATCTGGGGATACGTTTAGAGCCGGCTCAAGGGTCAAGCGGATGAAGCGACCGCTTTAGACCCCATATTAATGACTACTCCTTAAAAGTTGGTCTTATGTGTTAATTTTTATTTTTATTTTGAAAAAAATAGTAAATATTTCAATAAAAGGGTATAAGGTCTGTAGAACAATTTTTGATGTAATTTAAAGTGTATTTATATATATTTGAGGTAATTTGCATTTAGAAGCTATATTATTATTCTTTTGTCTACTCTCATAAAAAAAATTGTATGTTTATGCTCTCTTTTCTTCCTACTATTAAATTATTTATTCTCACGAAAACAAGGCTTGTAATACATCAAATTGCACTCTTTTTTATTTTTTTTCTCGGGTTGTTGGGCATAGCAACAAACAAATTGAAATAGTGAAATTTTGTTGTAATATCCGATTATCAAATTCTAGAATTAGGTTCTATTGTTCTATCTTGCTATTGATCTTTTTCAGTTTCTTTTCCTTTTAATTTGAGTTTTTTAATTTTTTGTGTTTCAATATATGTGACACACTTTCTTTATTAGTCCATCCTGAAAATAACAATTAACATTTTTGCATTTAAAAGGCTAGAAAAAATACACATCAAATAATATATATGCACGACTTTTATCCAAAAAAAATAAAAATTTGAAGCCTTATATTGAAATTTGGCTTTAGGCCACCAATCAAGTTGGCCCGTCTTAGATACGTTAATGGTATGTGTGACCCCGTTGGTGTTGACAATCTTCTTGCACAGACATTTGGGCTTGCTTAACTACGAAATTTGTTTCAAGACCATGATCTCAAATTAATTGATATTATTTTATAAGAAACCAGATTACATAATTGTGATATCAAGGTTAAATATCTATTGTGGAAGCACCTTTTACTAAAATCGTCTTAACTGAATTTAAAGATATCAATTCACCATCTATTAGTAGAATAGTAAAGATAATTTCCTTTGTCTTCAATCATCTGCTATCATAATTCAATTAGTTTGTTCGAGCTCCTGAATCTCATTGCATTTAAAGGTTGATTATACATGATCTTTGACTCCATTGATAACCCGATGTAGCCTAGTAAGTTTTTGGTTTACAGCAACAATGTCAAAGAACATCGGCAGTGGTGGAGAGCAAGTGATCTGGGTCCTTAAAAAAGTTTCCCGCGATGATCTTCGATGGTGGTGGACGGGAAGAAAATTTTAGTGGTAGAAGAACAAACAGAGGGGAGGGGTAAAATGGGTTAGGGTGGTGAGGTGGCATGCCACGTGATCCACCTTATCAAATGTTAGTGCCACATAGGATTGAATGTTCACCTTAGATAACTTTAACGGAGGAAGGTATATTTGAACCAATAGTATAATAACAGGGGTATATTTGAACCCAAAATATAACGAGGGATATATTTAGCTCTTTTCCAATAGTACCGATGTATATTTGGTCCTTTTCCGTTTCATAAAAATGTACAAGAAGTATGTAACCAGCTAGCCAAAAATGACAACAACAAAATATAGGATTCGTTATTTAGTTATTCCTTAATTAGCTAGAGCTGCATGTTATATATGTGTGTGAGAGATTGACTAGCTATAGTCAAATTCCGGGTTTAGACACTGCGTAATTTTATTATATGTAAGTATTTTAGGTTTTTTCTTTTGCATGTATATATAGTTCTAGACGAAAGCAATGAATCAGTTGGACTCGTGACTCTCTCGGTTCCTTTTTATTAGTCCCTTATGCTAAAAATAGATTTTTATTATTTTCTTTCAATATTACCCTTATCATTAAGTAATTATATAAAGGGACAATTACATATATATACATCTTAAGGAGAAATATTTACAAAATGTGTCGATAGTTTTATATTTACAAAACATAAAATTACAAACCATATACAAAACATGTTTTTTTTTAATTTTTTTTTAAAATATTTTTTTGGCTCAAAAATTTATGTATGAAATGTGTATATCTCGCTCAAGGCTTAAAAGTTCGCTCAAAATTTAGTATATGAAAACGATATGAAAAATGTATGAAATATGTATATATCGTTCAAGACTTAAAAAATCAGCTCAAAATTGTGTGTATGAAAACAATATAGAATTTGTATCTCACTCAAGTCTTAAATTTCGCTCAAATTTTCGTGTTTAAAGTTCATGTTAGATTTCTGTAAAATTATACAACTACAACAACATTGTATACTACTTTGATACAACATTCAAGACTTAAAATAATCGCTCAAATTTTTGCATATGAAATGTGTATATCTTGCTCAAGGCTTAAAAAGTTCGCTCAAATTTTATGTATGAAATGTGTATATCTCAATCAAGGCTTAAACATTACGCTCAAAATTTTATGTATGGGAATGATATGAAATGTGTATATCTCGCTCAAGACTTCGAATTTCATTCACATTTTTCGTATATAAAGTTCATATTAGGTTTCTGGAAAATTAATACAACTACAACAACATTGTAACAACTTCCGTACAAGATTCAAGGCTTAAAGTTTTCACTCACAATTTTGTGTATGAAAATTATATTAAAAATTTTGCTCACACATACACATTTCATACATTTTTCATACACAAAAATTTGAGGTAATTTTTTAAGCCTTTGAGCAAAAAATAAAAATAAATATATATAAATATATCGTTATGTTTTGTAAATAAGGAAAACTATCTATATATTTTATAATAAAGAGTCTTAAGTAGGTACTCTATTTAATTTTCCCTTAGATAAAATACTAGTTTCTCGAGGCCCATGCTAAGATTGGGCCCAACTCCAGATATAAAAAGTAATCTTTTAATTAAAGAAATATAATTTATGTTGGTAATAATTAAACTTCAAATAAGTATATTTTCAATATATAAAAGAAAAACATTCATTTCACTCCTTTAATATCTTAACTTTCATTTTGATGAAGTTATTTACTTCAAATTAAATGTGGAGCCATAATTTGAAATATATGAGTTTCTAATTCTAATTTTTTAAGTTATTTAGTTTTAAATTAATAATTTGTACATATTTAATGAACTTTTAAGACAAATATAGAATTTGGACCAAAGTGCTACCGAATCCGATCAAATCGGTAGCTGACACTCTAATTCTACCCTACTTCAAACTCATTTTGTGTTTAAAAGATTAAGTTTAGTTAACCAAACAAGAGATTTTAAAGATAACCCGATCTTAACTGATAATGTTGTCTTTATTTTAACATTATATGGCATCATTTAATAAATTTTAAAACTATCTGAAAATCATTTTTGTAGTAATCTTGGTAAACACATATGAGCTCATTAAAGTATAAATATAAAGTAAAAGAAATGCTTACATGTAAAAATCTATAATAAGCAACAAATGAAAACGAAGAAAACAAAGAGCAACAAGAAGCAAGAATATCTAGCGGAGAAATGACTATTTAGGTTAATAGATAAGATCAATAGAAGAAAGCAACAGGAAAAATAAAGTGCAGCGGATGGGGTTATTTCTCCCTTAACTAGGGGTTTCGGGATCGAGCCTAGGTATAAAAAATCCTTGGTAGAGAGAGCTTCCCCCGATTGGGCCCTATGTGACATGCATCTAGATTAGGATAGCTCCGATAGGTACCGGATATCGGATAAAAAACAGGTAAATAAGACAGAATGTTTGACAGCTTTTAAAAAGTAGACCATAAGAACAAAAAAAAAAAATTGACTTTAAAAAATAAGGTTAGGACCTAGAAGTAATTAATTGAAAAGTTTAACATTTTTTTGGGAAAAATTTGTAAAGATTACAAAAGTCCTTTTGATGTCCCTTATATATAATGGTAACTAGTGAATTGCCCGCGCTTCGCGCGGTTTGATACAACATCGGCTAACAATTCTATGTTATAATGAAATTTTTTATTTATCGAAACCTTGTTATAAGTTGCACAAAATACCAAGTGACAGCTATATATCAACTCTTGCATCATGAAGTACTTTTTTTAATTAATTCAATCGTATTCCAACATATAAAGTACCACGCGATTAAAGATTAAAAGTAGAAGAGAGAAAAAAGAAGATGCAATTATTCATAAGAACAATAACAATGAAAATTAAATAAATGGCATCACCAAAAATTAAGACATGGCTTATGATGTTTTCCTTCAAATAAGAAAATCACAATTTTCGTATCTCATTGAGATTCTATTATCACCATCTATTAAGCTGAAATACAAATAAAATGCATTTTTATAATGTTAGTAACATAATATAACGTATAGGACTTGCAAAATTTAGAAATTTCAACGTCTCAAGGTAGTACTTTGATCTGCTTGTAGTTTGAAAAAAGAAATACAAGAGACAAAAAAGTGTCACATAATATTTGTAAGCCGCGATTGAAAATTGGTTACTCCATTTACTTTGAATAGAGGAATCAAGCCACAACTCCCTGCTTGGAATGTTGACTCGGTAAAAGAATACTTTAAATGTGAGAATTGATTACTTCATTTACTTTGAAGAGAAGAATCATAAGTTCATATATTTCAAGTTTTTTGGTGTATCCAAACTAATTAGGAAAGAAATTAATGAGAATAAATTTTAGAGAAGAGTTAAATAAACTATCTTTAAGTAACTTAAAGGTGCAAAAAGATGAAGAAAGAGAACAACAAATTGAAAAAGTGGATTGAAAGGGGAGGAAAAAAGGACCAAAATTACAAACTTTTAGCCAAAGAATTACTATCATTGTTATTCTCAACACTTAGCGTGAAATATGTTCCCACTGATAATTTTAGAGATATTGGACTTTCAGTTGCAAATCAAAACAATTGATGACAATACATTATTAATCCATATTATAGAAGTGATTAGGGATTTGAGGGAAAGAAAAAAAAAAGGAAACTTATATTACAATAGTACAATTAAAAACAATATTTAGATGCACAAATGACATGTTTGAGACAAATGCTCACCATGTTTCAATATTAATCCTTCAATATCTCTGCAAAATAGACAATAAATTGTCTCCATTAATAAATCAGAAACATCAATAGGAAAAGAATGTGTCTCTTTGCAAAAGTTTTCTAATCGATCTAGCTATAATAAGAGCCAAAGCAATTTGAACACGTCAAACTTTAAAAATGTCATACCATTATCTCACTACTACTAATGAAAACAAAGCACCACATTGTTACCAAAATGAATATTCAAAAGATCTATAAAAATGTGTCATATTTATAGACAAATAAAATGCTATTGATGTGAACACAACCACAAAAGAGTTTAAGGTAAAAATATATCACGTGAACCTTGAAACTGATATTATTATTCGAAGAGCAAATAATTTCCATTAACAGAACAAACCAGAGACTTTTCTTTACTTTGTGTGATGCAAAGCCCTTTTTAAACACAACTTTAAAAAATATTCCCCATAAGCATGCATATCAAAGTTTATCACCGAATTGAAATTTTCTACTTCCATCAAAAGGCACATTTTAAAGAAGACAAATGGGAAAAACTAAAAGGACAGTAGTGACAGGAAATATTGGCATTAGCATATATGAAGTCAGTAGGAAGGAGGATGATAGTAATTACTATGAGATATCAAAGGACACAAACCAAAAACGGATGATACTAATTAATTTATTTGTTAGGACCGAAACGCTTATTGGCAGTTATGTATGAGGCTTTAGGGGCTGCTTTAGTATCAGATAATTTCGTGGCCTTTTATTCTTTAATGATTAATGTCATTGGCTTTTTAGTAGAGTAACACATTAATTTAAAATGAGGAAAAAATTTAAAAAAAGGAGAAAAAAGATAAATAGTTTTCTAGGCCATTAAGAGGTGCCACATCGCCTTGTGTATGCCTAGCTTTATATTATATATAGACTAGTCAAACTTAAATTTCCAAAGCACAATTAATAAGATTATTAATTTAATAAATTAAACTTCTAACAAATATACTTTGTTAAGTGAGTGTCAAGTTAACTTGAAAATAATTTATCTCTTGATTCTGCACGGAACCAGCTAAACATAACGTCATTTTCATCCAATGTCTCCGGTAATTGAAGTTCTTATTCCATGCACCAAAGGAAAACAACATGTACAGATCATGTCGATGGTGAGATAACATGGCAAAAAGGTTATTAGTACTTCAAGCTTATTAAGGTAAACGATAGATAATATTAAATGCAATGCACAAATTTAGTATGATTGAGAAATCAAAGATACACTTTCCTCTTGCTTTTGGTTTTAGCCCTTATCACTTTAGGAGAGATATTAGAATATTGAAACATAAAAGGAGTGCCATTGTGATTGTCAAAAGAATGTCATCTCTACATTCACCAAACCAATATATATCTTAATATGGAATAAGTACTCCCTTTATTCTAATATATGTGTCATACTTTATGTGCTAATCTATTTCAAAACGAATGTTATATTTTTTATGTAAAAATAATTTAAGTAAATCTCTCATTTTACTCTTAATGAGATTTAGCCACACATATATTCATGATTTGTTTTAGAACATAAATTTTTTAAAAAATTATTTTCTTCTTAAATTTCTTGTGTAGTCAAACACCTTCAAATAAATAAATACGGAAGAAGATCATAATAAGAGAGTCATAACTCATAATTACCAGCAAGGCTGATAATTTGCTTGTACATGCTAAAGAATCCATCGGCTTGTACATGCTAAAGAATCCATCGGTTGTTAAAAGTACCTCAGGCCAATTAATTTCTTAACTGTACTCATAGTTATTCAGTTACGGTCTGGAATTTTGGCGGGCAATTGGTCAGGAATGCCCTTATTTTGGGATGACCTTTAACTTTTGCCCAGTGAATTGGTGATCTTTAACTTTTGTCCTTCGCCTAATATCATGAGTTTGTGGTTAGAATCCCGGCTTAGCCAAAAAAAAAAAAAATCGCAAGACAGAGTTTTGTAACAAAATTAGGCCTATTCAGGCAAAAGTTAGGCGTCAGATAAAAAATTTTGATTGCAAAACTCTACCTGCAGGCAGAATTTTGCAAGCCAACGTTAGGCCTCAGACATAGTTTTGCAAGCCAAAGTTAGGCCTGCAGGAATAGTTTTGCAAGCCAAAATTTGGCCTCAGACATAGTTTTGCAATCCAAAGTTAGGCCTGCAGGCATAGTTTTGCAAGCTAAAGTTAGGCCGCAGGCATAGTTTGCTTGCAAACTCTCTCTTAAAGCAGAGTCTGTCTTTAGATATAAGGCAAACTATAATTTAAACCTCCGCCTTGCAATTTTTTTTTAATTTTTATCTGAGCAGGGGTTCGAACCCGGAACCCACCAATTTTTAGGCAAAAGGGAAAAACTAAAAATTTAAATTTGAGGAGCAAAAATTAAAGACCAGTGCTTTTGAAGGGCAATCTGCACAAAAAAATGAACTTTGGCCCACAAGATATGAAAAAGGTTTACATCATTTTTTTGTGCGGATTTCCCTTCAAAGGCACTCGTCTTTAATTTTTGCCCTTCGCCTAATGCCCCGAGGTTCTGGGTTTGAACCCAGCTCAATAAAAAAAATAAAAAAAAAGGAAAAAGGAATTTCGCATGGCAGAGGTTTGTAGCAAAGTTAGGCCTATTCGGATAAAAGTTAGGCCTTAAGGCAAACTTTTACCTAAAATTAGGTTGTAAGGCAAATCTCTGTCTTAAGGCCTAACTTTTGGCAAAAATTAGGCCTATTCGGGCAAATTTTTGCCAAAAGTTAAGCCTTAAGGTAGAGATTTGTAAAATTTCAACTAAGTAAAAAACAAAAATTGCCCGAAGGAAAAACTCTACCTTGCGATTTTTTTTTAAATTTTTTACTGAGCGGGGGTTCGAACCCAAAGCCAAAATATTTTTAGAGAAGAACAAAAATTAAAAACCACCAATTTAAGGGATAAAAATTAAAGGCCAGTGCCTTTGAAGGTCAATCGTGCAAATGGCCCGGTTTACATTAGCCCTCTTAGGGTGGGCCAGACGGTGGCAGTGGTACCAATTAGGATACATTTTTTTTTGTGCGGAGTGCCCATCAAATGCAATGATCTTTAATTTTTGGCCCTTTCCCCTAATATGACGAGATTTAGGGTTCGAATTCCGCTCAGTAAAAAAAAAGAAAAAGCTAATTTCGCAAGGTAAAGTTTTATAGCAAAATTAGGCCTTAAGACAGAGTTTTGCCTTTACGTATAAGGCAAGACATAGTTTTGACATGCCTGAAGGTAAAACTCTACTTAAGATAGAGTTTCAAGAGTTTTGCAGGCAAATCTCTGCCTAGCGAATCTAAACTCTACCTTACGAATTTTTTACTGAATGGAGGTTCGAATCCATAACTAAGGAATTCTAATAAAGGGCAAAAATTAAAGACTATTCATGCGAATTGCCCGATAGGATATCAAAAAGGTGGGCTTAATAAAAATCTGACTCGAGGAAAGAAAATTGTCCAATCCTACAAATGTGAAGACTTCTTTTTCGAAAATACTGTAGATCGGAGAATACAAAAAAAATCAAGGAAACATTTTCACGTACTAAACGTTTGCTTCAGCCAAAATGAGTTAGATAGAGGTTATAACTTTAAAACGAAATTTTCATTTATGCAGTGAATAAATTCATATGTTTGTCTGTTTGTTTCATGTTTTGTCAAAGCTCTACGGCAAGTTGATTTTGTATAGTAATAGAGCTCGAGTTGTCTTTTGGATGGATGAGAGGCTATCCCACCTCAATTCTTGGACAAATATATCACTCACCTAACATCTTTGGACGGATTATATAAGTTACAACATATATTAAAAGATTAACGCTCTAGTTAAACTTGGAGAAGATGTTCAATAGGGGAAAGCTATTAAAAATCGGTCAATGCAATCTTGTGGACTTCAAATAATTACGAGGATTCTTTTAGCATAGTTTCGATTGTATGTCACCCTTAGATCTTTAACTAGTAGAGTCATAAAAAGTATTAATGAACTTGAAATATTTTAATTTAGTTGAGCAAGAGTTTAAAAAAAATTCATGGATATGAATATAAAAATTAATGCTACATATTGATAAATGAAAAAAAAAAAAAAACATATACTAACCTATCATATAAAAGTTAAGCAACCCCCATATTCGAACCAAGATGTTGTCTAATTACACTAAAAATTACAAATGTCTGGAACAATATATATGTTTTCAATTTATTATAATTAAAGTTTTGATTTTTTTTTTAATTAAACTTTCTTCTTATCTATCATCTATTATTTCTTTTCTGTGAATTCAATTTTTTTGGTATTTTATGTGTTACTTTCAGTATTATCTTTTTTCTTATTTCATTTATTTCCATCTCTTTCTTATTATTACCTCTTCAATTTAAATTTTAATAGTTGCAATGTAAGTAGCTTAAATAGGAGAAGAGAGAGGATAATAGATGTTAGACTTTTTAGGTAAATTGAGGGAAAGCGTGCAATTAACGATAGAAATATAAACCCAAAACCCCCTTTGCCATATACTTGTCAAAGTATAGATTAGGAGAAATGAGATCCATTTGTCTTGTAAAAGGATATCACCAACGATTTTAGGATTACCGCTAATGAAATATATATCAATTGCTTAACTTCATCCTCATGTATGTGAAAAACTGTATGGAAAAAAGATATATTCGTACCTGCATAATATGTATCTTTTGCTTTTTATCACACACATACTAACTCCTAAATATATTAATCTTGTCATTCAAATATGAAATTCCTGTCACAGCGATAATAAATCGATCAAATCCTGCACCTTCGTGTTTTATTTTTCAAGTACCGAGCATGAATAATTCATGCTTCAGGTAGTGAAAACAATTGCATTTGAAAATCATTATTCGTAGACCACAGAATCAGCAAGTAAAATGAGCCAAACCTCTGCATTGTTGATACACTTCGTAATATAATGCACATTCTATGTATTAAGTTATGCCGGTTACTATTCAAACAACATGTCTTTTTGAAAAAAAATAAGAGGATAGAAAACTGAATGTATTGAGTGTATGGAAGTTTATGTTTAAGCATTACGTATTTTTGGAGAAAAAAATAGGAAGATTCATCAAAAAATGCCAAAAAGGAGAAGCAAATAAAATAAGAAAATCTCTTACAAATACAAAATCATCTACTTAATGGATGTAAAATAAAAAAAACAGAAAAATTAACTTAGATAAGTAAATTAGAGGCGTGGATATAATCCACACATTTAGTCTAAAATACTTCCCGTCTCATTTTATGTGAAGGTATTATTGTTTGAGAAGTCAAATAATTTTTTCTTAGAATATATTTTTCTCAACTTTTTAAAGATATTTTGAATCATTAATTATATTGACTTGTAGTACTTTCGTGTATTTTTCAAATATGTGAATTTTAATTTAAAAATATTGAAGAATCTTATACCCAATTTCATAAGAAAAATCAAATGTTTTCACCCTCATACTCTGAAGCTTTTAATATAAATTGGGACAGAAAGACTAATTATTTCTACAAAGGAAATAAAATTTTACATTAACGATTACAAATCTAAAATGCAAACTCACATGTGGATGAAGAAGTGGGGAAGAGATCATAATAGAAACCACATGGAAGTTTTTGAAAGTCGTGATAATTTTCTTCTTCGTCATTCTTTTTTACAATTTCTCGAATTTTGTCCAATATTTTGTCCAAATGTGTCCATGGGAATTAAAGAATACAATCCCTAATGCTAAAAAAAAATAAGGTAACAAATTTGGACAACTCACCTAACTTCATAATATACGAGACAAACGATGGAGAAATGCATGTGAAGTTTCCTTCAATTGTTTTTTCATGGGTTCATCATTCATGTGGGGAGTGGTGGGGCAATAAGATATTCCTTTTTCTAGAATAGTTTTTTACTCAAGCAGATTCAACAATACTTAAGTGACCACATTGATGCAAATCATTTGCACAAGTGTCAGAATTTCACATGGAGGCATTTTCACGTAGCTATTACCTTTGGAAGATATTAAGGTATTTTTCTATCCAAAAGATAATTAAGTTTAAATCGAATCATATCACTCGATCCCCTGCTGATTCCTGATTAATTTGCTTATATATACATGATTAACTTATTAATTTAGATTTTGTTTTTCTAATTAAGAGAGGCAGCACGAAAAACAACAGATGGAGGCGGTTCTCGAATTCACATCCAACAGTAGTATTCAAAACTGTCACTATTTTCTTTTTACCTCCGTCCCAGAGAGATCAATAGTTTATTATATATCGCAACCAAAAACCCAGCTTCTCATTGGAGGTAAATTAGTTGAATTATGAAAAAATTTACTCACTTAATTATATTTCATAAGTATATATCGTAACATTAATTAATTGCTTAATTATGATAGGATAATATTTTTTGAGTTTATGTAATACACACCATTAGTGTAAATAGTTTTTACACCATCATACTAACTTTACTTGGCTTCTAGCAGTTAACATATCTTATTTTAATATTTTCAAATACTAATTTTAAGAAAGCTTACAGATAAATATCCTTATAGTAAAAAAAATATTTAGACCGACAGATATAAAACTTAAAACTCATGTGTTTTTAAGGTGAACCCAGGATTTTTTTATTAATTCCTACCGATTGCACTAACCTTGCTGAAGTAATAAATAAAGCTACGTACATAGACACAGTGCACCTAACTGGTTCAATCATAGAGTAGCTAGTTTCGTGTTCTCTTTGTCACTTTTCAGTTCTGCTTGGACAAGGCTCTATCTCTACCAGCAAAGAGGTTGCATCTGCAACTCAGCTCAGTATCTGCTTCTTCATATTGCGTAAGACAAGTATTTGCCGTCTTAACACTTCTTTTTTCTCTTTTTTTTTTTCCCCACTTATTGGTTTTAGGTACCTTAATATCTTGCTCTATCTTTTTGCTACCATCTTTATTATATATTTTAGCAGTTTGACCATTTCCAAGGAATCTTATTTTGGGATTCTTGGATTTGAACTGTAGTTTAGGTACTAGTATCCTTTGAATTGAGTGCCTTTTTAGATTGTTACCAAGATACTATTGGTAACTTGTAATCTTCTTAATTGGGGTTAGATTTTTCAAATCTGAAGGTCTTTCTGAGACCCACCTTGTAAAGTTTCAATCTTTACAAGAACTTCAACTGATTTTGGGGTTTAATAAAGGTTCTGGAAAGTTCCTTAGTGGTTTCAAGCTAAAAAATGGAACCCTCATCTGCTGAAAGTCAGGCCAATATGTATTATAGTAGACATTACCTTGTATATGCTGTTCTACCATTGTTGAAACTCCTATGTTTAACTGTTATTGGCCTAATTCTTGCACATCCAAGAACCCAATTAGTTCCTAAAGCTACTTTTAAGCTCCTTAGTAAGCTTGTATTTGCTCTCTTCTTGCCTTGTACTATCTTTATTCACCTTGGTGAGACTATTACTGTTCAGAATTTTTTGCGCTGGTGGTTTATACCAGCTAATGTACTTCTCAGTACTGCAATCGGTTGTCTGTTGGGGTACTTGGTAGCTAAAATTTGCAAGCCGCCCCAGGAGTACTTTAGGTTCACTATCATTGCGACTGCATTTGGGAATACGGGTAATTTGCCTCTTGCCATTGTTGGATCGGTGTGTCATAGTAGTGACAATCCTTTTGGTCCGGATTGTTACACAACTGGTGTGTCTTATGTGTCGTTTGCACAATGGGTTGCAGTGTTCCTTGTTTACACTCTTGTTTACCATATGATGGAGCCCCCGTTGGAGTACTTCGATGTTGTTGAAGACGGTGGTGAGATTCAGGAGCCGTTACCTAGTAATGATCTAAGTAGGCCACTTCTTGTGGAAGCTGAGTGGCCTGGTATGGAAGATAGAGAAACTGAGCATTGCAAGACGCCTTTTATTGCACGGGTTTTTGCAAGTGTCTCAACCCTTTCGAGTAGTTCTATTCCTGATCCTGATAGTTTGGATAGTTTGGAGGAATCGCCACCAGCTCCAAGGAGTCCAAAATCTATTAGATGTTTGGCGGAGCCCCGGATGGTTAGAAAATTAAGAATTGTTGCTGAACAAACGCCAGTTCGCTATGTTCTCCAGCCTCCGATGTTTGCTATTTTATTGGCTTTTCTTGTCGGAATGGTTCCACCGATTAAGTCTGTTGTTTATGGTAATGAGGCTCCTCTTGCGTTCCTCACGGATAGTTTACAAATTCTTGCTCAAGCTATGGTGCCTTCAGTTATGCTGATTCTAGGAGGAATGCTTGCTGAGGGTCCGAATGAATCTTTACTTGGGGTTCGAACCACCGTTGGGATTACTGTTGCTAGACTTTTAGTCCTTCCTTTGGTGGGAACAGGAGTGGTCTATTTGGCTGATCAAATGAACTTTTTAATCCCTGATGATCAGATGTACCGGTTCGTTCTTTTGTTGCAGTATACAACACCAAGTGCCATCTTGTTGGGAGCAGTTGCTAGCTTGAGAGGTTATGCAGTCAGAGAAGCTTCAGCAATGCTCTTCTGGCAACATGTATTTGCTCTGTTTTCTCTTTCAATATACGTTATTATTTACTTCAAGATTCTGCTTTCTTATGTCTGAGGTTTGTTGGAAACATTCGTGCACTATCGTGTCAATTTTAGAGTTCCTATGTAATAAGCGACATGGCATAGTTGTGATCAATTCTCAGTGTCTCTACTTGTTTCAGTGCATAAATTAATTAACTTATGTACTACAGTATATATATGTAGTGTGTGCCTTACCTTTCTATGTTTTGTTTGAAGCATTATAGATCAAGGAACAAATTGAATCTCTCTTACGCGGTGCTTCCCTATTTGCTTGGAAATCCAATGTAAGGGAAAGTAACAACTTCCTTATATGAAGCTTCTATCCAATTGTAAAGTAGACATTGTTTGTTAACCTCATATGTTAAAGGTTTTAAGTCCCCAGGCAAGAATTTTTTGATTTACATCTTATATGCTTTATAAAATCCGGTGGCTGTCCAAGTTTGAGTTTTGGCTAAGTCAGTATGCTTTTTCTTGGGAGCTTTGGAGGATGGAGCTGAGGCTCATGTTATTTTCTGGTCCAATCCACTCTTGATGTGACGAGCACATCTCAATTTCCATAGGCAAATCATGTGAAATAGAACCTTGTGGATTTCCATGGATCGTGGTGACAAGGCTGTTATGCAACTTATAATATTCGGTCGCGTATTTAAGTCACGGATTCTTTTGACTTGCACATGCCTAAAGCGCGAATGCATCGTTAAACATGCTCAAAATAAACACATGGCATAATGAACTTTTCCCTTTTAGACATGCAAAATTTATACTAAGAAATATGTGTTTGGACAATCATTTTAAAAATGTTTTGAAAACTTTCGTTTGATGAAAGCAGATTTGAGACAATTTTATTTTTTGAGAAGGGAGTAAAACTTTTAAAAGCAACAATTATTCAAACACATTCGAGCGTTATTAGTCTTCCCTTTGGTCAAAGTGGTGGTAAAGAAGTAAATGTAAATAGAAACTACTCCTAATATTCTATTTCAGTGTCGTTAATTCCGTTTCTTTTGACATAATCACACTTCTCATTATCCATCATGGCGAACTTTTGGTTCTGCTCTTTTAAGCTTTTATATTTACCTTGAGACCACATCACTTTTTTATCCTCATAAGGCATAATCTTTCCTTTTTTCTCGCCTAAAAGTCATCCTAAGGACCTAACGGAAAGTAATAGCTTACCATTTTAAATAGGGAAACGTGGCAAACATTTAGTATCTAATTATGTTTAGTAGCTATAGTTTGAATTAATTACTTTTCATAGCTAAAAGTTGTATTTGAATTACCTATCATAGCTACATTATATATTTAAAGTAAAATACTCTATTTTTATTATTTTTATCTTGACTGAGAATTTTAGTATGTATTCAACTTTTGCTAATTACTTTCGCTACTTTTGCTATTTTAGAATTGAATACATCCGATTTGAATAAGCCTAGCTACGAATTGAATACAACTTAATTGAATACATCCGAATTGAATAAGCCTAACTATTTTGCTAATGAATACAACTTAATTGAATACATCAGAATTAAGTACACAACTTAGCTAGGCATATTCAATTCGGATGTATTCAATTAAGTTGTGTACAACTTATTCATTAGCAAATGTATTCAAATACTCTACTTTTGCTATTTTAGAATTTTTATCTTAACTGTAGCTACGAAATGCAATTAGCAAAAGTGTAGCTAGGCTTTGAAAAAAAAAAACAAAGTGTAGTCATTTGTGTGTAAGTTCCCCTTTTCAATATTTAGTTATTGCTTCTTCTCTTTTTTTTCCCCCTTTTAAGTTAATTTTCTTAAAAAAGTTCCCAAGTGAAAACAGATAAATCAATTAATCAACTGAACTTCACATCAAATTAGTTGGGTTCAACCATATGATTCTCTAATCTAGTCCGCTCTATTCAAGTCCATTAATTCAATGCTAAATAAAATTCTTTACATCTAATAATGTAGTTGTAACTATTTATAAGCTGGATGTCAATGTACTACTTTCTTTGTCCCAACTTACGTGACACATTTTCCTTTTCAGTCTGTCCCAAAGAGAATGTTATCTTTCTATAATTAGAAATAATTTAACTTTAAAATTTTATTTACCTTTAATGATATGATTTATAACCACACAAATATCTTTTAAAAAAATTTAGACCACAAATTTAAAAAAAAAAAAAAAAACTTTTCTTTATTAAACTTTATGTCAACTCAAATGCCACATAAATTGTGACGGAGCTGAGTACATTATTTCTCTTGTTGCTCCGTGAACGTAAAAGGAAATAAACTAAAGAAAAAATAAAAATCTCTGCCCTGTAAATTATCAAAAAGGAAATATTCGAAAAGTGACCATAATGGGACCTCGAATTGGGTATTGCTAAAAAGGCATTTGGATTTGGATTGCTGCAGAGGTTGACTCATGATCATGACTAAAACAACTAAAAAAAACTGCTGCTTTATACTTAAACCATAATTCTGGAGAAAACCTATTCTGAAAGATTTGGACATTGAGAAAAATTGGGAGGGCAAATTGTAGAATGGGAAATGAAAATACATAGTGGAAGCAAAGAATGAAGAGGAAGGAATAGTGTTTCTTCTCTTGCAAAAATGCTATCCCATTCTTGTAAGTTTTCCTCTTCTTCATAACTAATACACTTACTTCTCTTTCCCATTGTTCAAATTAGTTCCCTCGTAGAATCAAAGGTATTGAAACTTTGCTTACTCTTAGCCTATTGGTCCTTTTTTTTCCTCACTATTTTCAAACATTCTTGGATTGTTTCATTTTTCCGACTACTTTTCGTCCGATAATTCTTGGAATCCCCTTCTTCTTGGTCTAGCTTCCCAGATTATCATGTTCTTAAAAAAAAATATATGATTTCACTTTTTCCAGTTCAAAATATATAATGTCATACTATCTAAGATTTTATGTTACATGATTTGTGATTTAATGTAACACAGTCATGTTTCTAACTTATGTCACTCTTGTTATAGTTGATCCTGTTTTCTCTCCTCATTACAAAATATCTAACATAATGCAGGTGGCTGTTTCGGAACCTGGAAGTCATTTTCGCGAAGAGTACATATGAATATGTAAGTTGTTACATTCCCCCCAAAAAAAAAAAAAAAAAAAAATGAAAAACGACAAACAAGTACTACTCTCACAAATGTGAGACTATTTTGCTTTATTGGTGGAGGGGTTGCTAAGAAGGTGCTATGATAGCAAAAGGGAAAAAAACTAATAGCCTGATTACACCAAATGAATGAATATACGTATTCTCTTTATTGCTTGATTTAGTGTGAAAACAAGGGGTGTTGGAAAGTAAATTCAAGCAAACGCGTAGTTGCATGCTGTGATATTAAAGAATGAGAAAATTTTGGTTCGTATAGGATGGAAATCCATGTTGTAGAGTCTGCAGCAAGGAAGATGGAAGAATGTAGGATTTGCCATGATGCTGATGAAGATTCTAATATGGAGATTCCCTGTTCTTGCCGTGGAACCCTCCAGGTTTGTGTTGAGCTAACTATTTGCTCATTTGTGATACATGTCGATCTGATTTGTCTCATATCTGAAAAAATATGCTTACTGCTCTCAGTTTAGGTATAAACCATTCCAGAGGTAGCACATATGGATCTATATATATATATATGAAATTTGTTACCATGAGTTTCCATTTCCAGAAATCTTTTAGCTATACAACTTAGTTATTAGGAGCAGCTCTTAGTAAATTGAGCTCTCTACTAGAGCTTTGTAACAAAGCACATTTGGGCTTCCTATCAGCTTGTTGTTGCTCTCCTTTTAGACTCCAGAGTAACTAGTGATGTCAAGTTAAAAACAGAAATTGTGCTGCCTGGTCAAGCTGTTTCTTGCATGCTTAATCATTTAGTAGTGTTTTGTTCTTAATGAAGTTTTCGTATACGCAGTATGCACATCGCAAATGTGTACAGAGGTGGTGCAATGAGAAGGGGGACACCATCTGTGAAATCTGCCGCCAGGTCCAATTGAGATTGCACAGTTTCTTATCATGTCTTCATTTTTTAAGCCAGGACCTAAATGTTGCTATCCATTATTCTGTATATGCTGTTGAAAGTAGGTTGCTCTTAACCATGCTTCTCTTTAACGTGAGATTGCAGAATTTTAAGCCAGATTATACAGCACCAGCTCCTCTTTTTTGCGGATTTCCAACGAACATGAGGTAATTTTACCAGCTGAAATTTCGCCAGTTATTTCTTCACAAGACTGTACTTTACAATTCCAACTAATAACTATGGCTGCTGTGCTTGGTTTGTCTTTGCTATCACAGAGGAAACTGGGATATTTCCATGGGTGTGGTTGATTATCCTCATTTTGCTGCATTGGTTTCTGCAGACCACAATTTTATGGATTATGACTCAGATGAGTATTCAGCATTTTATCCCAGAAGTTTGATATGCTGCCGTATTGTTGCCATAACTGTAAGCACCCTCTCACCATAGTTTAGGCATACAGGCATTCCAGCGCGTTTTGGTGGAGGGACGTGCTATCTGTCACATCCATTAGTTTATTTGTGGGTGTTATCTACAAGTGATTTAAAAAACGTAGTGATACACCATTGAGTATAATCAATAGAGTAAGCACTGGATGGCTAATACACCTAAATAGTAGTCCATGCCTCTAGATTATGTTCTTTTTTCTTGTCAATCGAGGTACAATCTATAAGATCAACTTCTTCCCTTGTCCATGCAGTTTGTGCTTCTACTGATGTTGCGTACAATGCTGCCAATAATATTTGGTGTTGCTGGAGATAACTCGGTAACATTGGTCATGGTTAGTGAGAGTTAAATTTCTTTTGAAAGAGAAAACTTTTGCCTTTTCCTCTGAGTGGTTTATATATTTGTCTCTGTAGTTGTATGTGTTGAAAATCATTGGAATCCTACTGGCAATCTATGTATTGGTGAAAGCTTTAATTGCTGTTCGACGCCGAAGGCATCAACAGGTGGGTAAATCAAAAACTCTTGTTATATTTTTGTAGCTAATATTATAGTATTTTTCTTTTCTGATAGTGATCTTCAGTTCATTTTAGGTTCCCTTGAAAATGCTCAATATGGTTTCAATTGCAGTCACTTTGTAATCCCTTAATTTCTGTTGCGCCATGCTTCTCATAGCATCAGGCTTTTGAACCTGTTATATTTCTGCTACAGGAACAGCACAGAACTGCATAGACACAGCAACGCTGTTTATCCAATGAAATTTGCAGTAACTGATAACAGCACTCATAATGACAGTTTGATTTTGAATTACAGAGAAAGATATTTTTAATTTGCCAACAACAACAACATACTCAGTATAATCCCATTAGTAGGGTCTGGGGAGAGTAGAGTATATGCAGACCTTACCTCTACCTTAGTTTCCGATAGACCCTCGGCTCAGGATAAAACAAAAACAAAGCAGGTCAAAATGGAAAAAGGAACAGTAACTACAGCAAAACAGTACGCTAAGCAAACAACAAATTTTTTAACCTACCAGTGAGATATTAATATGACAGATACATAAGAGTGAAAAATATGATATCAGACTGACTTGTACGTGTTTTATGAAGTAACACTTATAGCCCAAACCTGAATGAATATTACTTGCAAAAATTAACTCTGCTACGATAAGCAATAATGTGTTTCTCATGTTGATGAGTTTCAATGGTCATTCATGCGCACTCTGTGCACCCTTCAAAATGTGATGGCCGTTGATTTCCAATCTCTTCTCTTCTTTATGTTGGTTTTAGGATCTTCATCACTCTCAGATTGTCTCGTCGGATGAAGAATATGAATTACCATTACAACAGCTTCGGCACTCTCAGATTGTCCCATTGAATGATGAGAATGAACTACCACTACATCCACCTCAGCCACATATTATACATGTCTAATGAACCCTTAGCTTAAAAGACTATTATCTCAACACCATTGAGAAGCTGCAGGTGGTGGTCCTCCGTAAATGTCATCAGCTCACTGCTCCATGATTGAGTATTCTTCTGTTGCGATTCAACCAAAAGATGGTTGAGTTGTTGCCAGTCAGATTAAGCAAAGCTGCAAAAAAGAAATCACATGCTCTCGCATAGCAGTGTCTGCTTTCGAGAAGTTTCTAGCTCGCTTTAAATATCTGGTACTCCATCCAACATCAGATTCACTGTAATAATACTAGAAAGAGACCTGTAGAATATAGCAGAAAAACAAATGATATCACAGCATCGTCAAATTTACAATACATCCCTATGTACGGGCGTGAATAATTCCCAGTTCCGCATTGTACGAAGAAAGCCAAGCTCAGGCATAACTTATCATGTTGGAATCTTAGCAAGACTCATTTTCAAATGAATTTTATGACATTTAAATTGGTTTACAACATTGAAGCATATTAACTACTACAGTAGTAAGTATATATCCGATGCGACTAATCATTCCGGAGAGAATAAAGGGAAATACTTATATACATGTGTTCGACTAAAAAGTACATGTTTTATTCGTTTGGTTTAATCTGGTGAATGCAATCATTTTAGTAAGACAGATACACTTAAAAAAAATCGACGCCTGACTCATGAAAAAACATTTTTGGGAAGTTGAATCAAGGTTGAGTATCAGCATTGTAATTATACTCAGCAACATCCAGAAAGAATTACGTTAAGGATAATGTTGACCTCAGATGTCTGAAAATAACACAAACGCCGTCATATATTGTTGAAGCTCTGTAGTAAAAATATCACCACAAAAATCTAATCACCTAACCACGGGAAAGTTGATACTTTACATGAATATAGGAATTTAAACTTAAAAACTCATCCTCAACCAGAATGAATAAGTAGAACTAGCATATTCTGATACAGTACAAGTTTTCACCTTTTTAACCGTAAAAATGAAGACAAGACGGATCACACAACAGAAGTACGACCATGATATATAAAAGTACAGACCCAAGCAAAACCATAAATAAAGGAGAAAACATGACTACCGAACTAGTAAATAGTCACTGGCAAAACAGCATAAGCCTAAATGAGACAAAACGCAAGCCTGCAAAGAACAGTTTTAATAAGGAACGACAGTTGTGATCTCAGTCCTCCTCGGACTCCGACTCAGCACTCTGCAGCCAGTCAACAAAGGGTTTAACATTCTTCCAAATTTTAGAGTCCTTTTTAACCCCAGCAAGACCCTCTTGATACCATTGCACTATAAATTCCTCCTCCAACACATCAGCATCATACAAAGCTTTCAGAATGAGTGCTACTTCTTTCACAGCTGAAGGGTTAGACTTCCCACAGAATTCTTCCAGCGCTCGGAGCATACGTAGCTGTGACCCATCCTCTTGACCAACAGCAGCAAGAAGATAACCTTTCTTCTTAATAAGCTCCTTGGAGAACCCTTTCTCCACACCATCCAAGAGTGCCTCGTAGACAGCAGTAACTATGTCCTGAGGAGATCCAGAGAGTGAACCCAAGAAAGATCGAAATTGGCTGACCGTAACTCCCTTCTTTAGATGTACTTTCACCTCCTCAACAAGCATCTCAAAGGTTCTCTCTCCATTCTCAGCTTTGTGATCATCCTCAGATGGTGCAGAAACAGCCTTGGAACTTTGGGGCACTTTAGTAGCTGCCTTGGGCTTCTTCTCTGGCTCATTTGCGGAGAGCATAACCATTTCAGCTGTCACAGCATTCAACTGTTCCTGTATACGCTTCTGTGCAGCTTCCATTGATGTATCAGTTTGCCACTGAACATCATCATCTTCTTCATCCTCTTCTTCCCTGACATTCACATGCCTTTTGGGTGAGGAAGCATCCTCGTCAGAGCCACTGGCTTTCTTTTTAGAGATAGGTTTTCCACTGGCTTCCTTGGAAGAAACCTTTTTCTTTGTTTCTTTCTTCAGTTTCTTCAGCTCTTCATCAGCAGCCTCACCTTCCTTTAGACGCTCCTTTTCAGCTCTTCTCATTGCTTTCTTGTCCTTGCCACCCTTCTTAGACTCAGGTGGGTTCTTAAGAATAAACGTTGTCAGCTTGTCTCTCATGTCTACATCAGAAATAAAACCACACGCAGCACACTTCAGTTGGATCATCTGATTTTTTGTGATGAGGATCTCAGTTTCAGGATTTCCACACCCATAGCACTGAACATACTTCTTAATGAAAATCTCCAGAAGACCAGCAAGCTTGGCAGTATCATGAGCTCCATTGACAAGGGAAGTTCCAGTTTTTTCATCAAACTTTGACTGAGCTCCAAGCTCACAACCAAAATGTTTTGTGGTGTAAGATGCTGGCCTTGCTAGAGCTTTGGCAATGTCAACCATGTTAACCACGTTTGTCTTGATGCCATTCCCACGTCCCTCTATCTTGGTAATCATCCTCGGCATCTTGTACCTGTAGAAGGCATCATCACTGTTGGCAGCTCCAATATTCTGCAAAGCCATTCTGATTCAGTGAAATTTCCTAAATAAAGCGTTAGGGGTTTCTAGAGGATCCTTTGGCCCAAAATTTGTTGAGAGAAGGTTGCGTCTGGCTGCAACCACTGAGCTCCAAGTGTCCTTCCTGAAATAAGTCAAGATGCATACAGTCAACCCTATCAGAAATATGAGGACTCTTTTTTCTTGACGTAGGACAATATTCTCCAAGCAATCCAACGGATCCCAAATAGAGTGTGGCTTGTTCGGACATAAAAGAATCTTCAACTTGAGAAACAACAACTTGAAACCCACAAACTGGCAACCTTCAGAAAGAAAAGCCACATCAAAAAATAAGAAGTAAGCTTCTGTTACAACAACAACAACAACAACATACCCAGTGAAATCCCACAATGTGGGTCTGGGGAGGGTAAAGTGGATGCAGACCCCTACCTGGGAGGCTGTTTCCGAAAGACCCTCGGCTCAAGAGAAAACATGACAAAAAAGGTCTGAAAAAGGGCAAGCAGTTCAAAACGGTATGAAACTGAAACTAGCGAAAAAGGCATGATAAAGCAGTCCAAAAAAAGGAGCAGTGGCTACCACAGATAAATAAGATAATCAGGAAGCTTCTATTACCTTCCTTAAAATAAAAAATAAGAAGTTGCAAAAGAAGACATTTACTAATATAAGCTATGTAAAAATTGAAATAACAGGTTTCAGATTGAGCTTCCGCCTTAAAGACGAGGGAGATTTTTAACCCAATTCTTTCAGTTGTATAGCTGAAGCAAGTAGCTCTAGAATGCTATGTTCTGGAAAATTTATGTCTATGAATAAATAGAACGCCATAGGTACTATTCTCATAACTTAGGCATATTGCATAACCGGCTAAAGAGGCAATTTACATATTGCATATCTGAGCTTCTGAATTGTAAACTACAGCACCACTTGTTGGATAAGAGACTTGTAGTCGTAAGATTTTAAAACTCTCGACAGATATACCGCTCACATATTGCATGTCTGAGCTTCTAACTTGCAATCTAAAGTAGCACTTGCTAGAAGAAAAACCCATTATTGTAAAAATTTGGACTCAAAGTGATATGCTGGTAGTCTTTAATATGGAATTGACAAGAGTTTGTTCAAAACAGACAAGCCATTGTCATTGTTAATATAGCCTACTAATCAGTAATCACAATAACTTAATAAATTAGGATGAACATCCATGTTCCGACCATCTAAATTAAGCATCAATCATTAAATATTAAGATACTCATAACCAGCGTATATAAAGCACACAAAGACAGACACAACAGAACCATCGATAATGAATAACAACATATATATTCACCACCGTAAACATAAAACTAATTACTCAGCTATACAAAAATACGTGGCAGAAACTAAGCCATTGACATTGTACACAAGTATAAACACATTGACAAATCAATTAATACTCAACCATAAAACTGAAAATAAACCTATGTAATGCACGAAGACGATATTCAATCAACAGGAAATAAAAGTAAACATAACAAATGGAAATCAAAAATCTCACCGATTGAACAACGTAAATATAATATTTGAATGAACAAAGTGTGGAGCAGTTGGAAAAGGAAGATTAGGGTTAGAATATATAAAGGAGGAGGATGAATAATATATGAGGCGGCGTAGCGATTGCTTATATAGGGTTTGAATCAAGGAAGGAATTGGACTAACCAGATACTTCTCCTACTCTGTGAGAAATTTCAATTCTATTTTTTTAGTTTTTTTGGGGGGGGGGTTTCTAATTTTTTATTTACCCTCTAAAAAATCCTTATTTATTAATCCTGGCCGTTCATTATGCGATGACCTAGTTGATAAGATTTAGTCACGTTTCATCCTCACCGCAAGAAAATCTGCTTGGCGGTTTCAAGTTTTTCTTTGTTAAAACTACACACTAAAAGAAAATTTTAATTTAGATACTACTATTTAATATTTCAATTTTTTACTATAAAGTTTATATTACAATTAGAAACTATATCAAAAGTTATTTATTTAATTTATCCATTAAAGGAAAATAGTGAATTTCAAGAGTACGATGATTAATATATCTAATTTCCAAAATAAGCTTGAAAATCAGTTTATTATTAGTATTTGATAAGTAAATCTACCTACTAGAATTGCTGTAAAAGTAGTATAAAAATCCCGGTTGTTTATTGTCGTGAACATCTTTAAACTTCAAATAAACCTCTATTGAATCCCCAAATAATTGTAGTAATATTTTGTTGGACCGGCCAAAAAAAAAAATTGCAATGAAAATAAAAAACAATTGAATATAGTCAAGGAAAAAACTGTACGATTTTCAAATAATACTGACGTCACTTAAAATGAAGCATCCAAACCACTATAGTCGGATGGGTTGCTCCTCCCTTAATCAGAGATCTCAGGTTCAAACTTTGGGTATGAAAAAATTCTTGGTAGGGAGCGCTTTCCCCTAAATTCGGCCCTGAGTGGCGCAAATCTAGATTTAGTCAGGCTCTAATGTGGACACTGAATATTATGTGGGAAACTAAAAAAAAAAACACTATACTACAAAATAATCTATCTATCTATCTATACTATATTAAAAGCAAGAAGGACCTTAGAAATGTTGTTTTTAAAAAAAAAAAAAAACAGCATTAGAAATAGAATTGTAATTAAATTAAATACTACCATGAAGAAAGAAACAAAATTCTATTAGGTTTTGGAAAAGTCCATCTATTTATAAAAGATTTCCTACAATGGAACGAAAAAGAGAACCCTCTAGACAATACTCAATATCTTTCTCTTTTCAAATTTTATTCTTTTTAAACTATACTACATTTTTTCCACAATAATTTACATTTACATTAGGTTAAGGTTGTATATGGATGATTGATTATTAATGATCTGATTGTTCTTTAAAAAAATTTTAAGGAGTATTATTTGCTAGTCCATTATGCTACTCATCTATTGTTTTAGCTTGCCCAGCTATTTGCCGCTCGATTATGCTACTCATCTGCTTATCCACAATCTTTCTCTCTCTTTTTTGTTTTTGGCAGAAAAAATTGCTAAGAAGCTTTTTGCTGTGACAATTTTGGAGCAGAAGAAAATTGAGAAATATGGTCATTGTAGACAAGGCGGTCAACGATGATAAATTCGCTATCGTTTTACACCCTATCACTATGAGAAACTTTAGCTTTTTCGTGGAGATACAATTCTTATCAAGGTTTTCAACGTGATCTTCTAACTGAAAGTCTCTAAATTGTATGTGGATTTTTTTCTTGATAAATATCTACATAATTTATGATAATTATTTAGTAATGTTTTGATGATAACTTTTCAGGGATACGATTTTCAACTATCTAATAGCGTAGTGTTTGAATTATTTAATGGTGTAGCGTTTGAACTACTTAATGGCTTATTTGTTGTTTGCATAAGTTCTCGGTATATTTCTCGCATATTTTACAGTTTATTGTCGGTAAACATATTTTTAGCGTTTCTTCTTTGTGTCTTTTTGTGCTCTTCAATTATGTCTTTATATTTGCTTACAAAGATAAATTTTCCTAACATAGTTTGGTTTTGATATTTTTTTTCCCCGTTCCTCTATTTCTTAATATTGAAGTCCTTTAATTTTATGTTGTTTTGGCTTTATTTTTCGAAAGTGATGCAAACATGAACATGCGCTCTAAGTTACAAGGACACAATATTGAAACAAGAACAAGCTAGGCTTGTAGTATCATCGATTGAAAACCTTGTCATTGGATCAAAGGAAACGGTCGTTGTTGGACCCGTAAATGTGCAAACTGATTCTGTTGAAGCTTTGCCATCATCTCAAACTTCAATAGTGTACACATGATCTAACTTAATTAGTAATTTTTATGAAAAATGAAATAACTCAATATACACATCTCTTCATGTTTAATTAGTTATATTGTTGCAGGATGGAGACAAGAAGAGGTTTATGAGAATTTGTTATGTCGAAGAGGTTCATGAGAATTTGTTACGTCCCTTATATCTTGCGCACATAAAAGTTGGTTTGTATATTTCTTTAATTATGGATTGATGATAACATATTTTTCAATATCGATATAAGGGTTTAACCTAATACTTATGACTTTAAGATCAACTCAGGTTTTTTCTGCTCAATTTTGGTGAATCACCAGTGCTATAAACATTATTATGACAATAATAGATGGCTTCCATGTGCGAGGATTATGCTACCTAAATATGGGTTTTGATAATTGAGATGAGTTTGTTCATATGAAGCATGAAATACCTTGCAAACTGAAGGCTTAAGTTTGCACAAACGATGAGTATTCACATGGTTTAGAAATTAGATATTCATTAATTTTGTCAAAATTTATGGAGAGGCAAATATCACATCAATTAAAGGTCAATTTTCTTTATGATTATTATGTAGTTTTTGAATTTCATATTTACCCCCCCTAATATTCAGGAATTTCAAAGGCTCAAATATGCCCCTAACGTTTGCGAAACTGAATAAATATGTCCTCCAATATTTTCCGTTAACTCAAAGGCATGTATGGCAAAAAAAAAAAAAAACGTTAGGGGCATCTTTGTACCAACCTTTTAATGATGGGCAAATGTGTAAAATTTCGCAATGGTTAGGAGCATAGCCTTTGCCATTTATAATATAAGAGTAAAATTTTACATACTTAACTCCAACTTAGTTAAATACTCTTGTAAAAAGAAAAGAAAAATAGAGTGGATGGGGGTAAGTAGAAGGACCAGTTAGTAAATCCAACGAGAATACAAGCAACCGCAGAACTGTGGAGAGTGAGAGAAAGAGAGAGCAACCCTAGCAAGCATCTCCAACATCAGAAACTTTATCCTATGAATTATCATAATGTTACCAGAGAAGAAGAAGAGTAAATCGATTTCAAATATTGGAAAGGGTAATCTTTTCAATCAAATTACAATTAGCAATGGAGAAGAAGCAAGTCAAAAGTTTAATCAGAAGAAGAAGAAATCAGATCAAATTTGTAAAGGTATCTGTTCCTTTCTGCTGCTGCTTTTTCTTTTAGTTTTTGTTTGCGCTCCACTACTATCTGCTCCTGCTTTATTTCAGGGAAGAATAGTACAGAGCAGATGGATGTTGATAAGGTGAGGAGTTTAATTGTTGTTGCTTGCTTGGACTTAGATTCTTTCATTGCTCTGTTTATGAGACAAACCCAACAAATCATTATAGTTTGAAGAAATCATGAATTTTTCCAGGTTTATCTTTTCTAAAGTCTGGCTTGAAATTATTTAATACTATTTGAATACCTTAAACAAATTGTCTGATCACATTTTCTTTTCTATCTAGCGAACTCACTTCCAAGAGGAAATTCTTGCGGACATCCTCAACAGATTACCTGTGCGGTCTCTTCTCCGATTCAAATGTGTTTCAAAATTATGGGAAACATTGATCTCCGAGCCTTACTTTAAGATGACGCATCTCAATCATGCCAAGAATGAACAGAATTCCCAAAAACTTCTTATACGTTGCCTTGAAAATGATTTATATTCCATGTATTGTGTTCCTTTATCATCGTCGGTTCAACCTGTTGAGAATGTACGAAAACTTGATTTCTCTGTCATCTCTAGACCATATAACTGCGCAATCCGTGGTTGTTGTGATGGGTTGGTTGTTATCCATGTTAATGATAATATTGATGGTCGACGCACTATACATTTGCTATGGAACCCCTCCACAGGAGAATCAATACTACTTCCCAATCCAGAGCTTCCAAAGCGGGAAGAATCTCGTTTGGGATTGGGTTATGACTCAACTTCTGGTGGCTATAAGATCCTTAAAATTCACACTAACATAGATCGTCCTGGTGAAATTCTTGCGCTGAAAAGTAGTTCCTGGAGAAATATTGATAAACATCCTCGTGGCATTTGCAATGAGATCGAAGCTATGCAGTCTTTGCCAATTGTAAACGAGGCATTTCATTGGATCGGTATTTTTGGAAGTCATTCTGTGGTTTCAAGAAATTATTTGGTGGTTTCATTTAGTATTTCAAGTGAAGTGTACGGAGAGATACCTTTGCCAGAGCAAATTTTATGCTCGAAGGCCAAAATCATTATTGGCGTTTCAGTATTGGAAGGTATGCTTTGTGTTTATTCTAATTCTTATCTTCAGAGGAAGGCAGCTTTAAAGTTATGGGTATTGAAAGACTATGGTGTCAAGGAATCTTGGACTACATTGTTAACTATCGAAGGTCCTTGGATTGATAAGGCCATGCCGAAATATAGGTTTGCGGATGGTGAACTGCTATTTTGGTGCCTAAGTCATAAATGTACAGGGCATGCTTTTAGGACATCCAGAGGGCCATTTAGATTATGGCCTCGATGTGATATCCTTCAGACTGGAATCACTTTTACAGAAAGCTTGATCTCTCCAAAATCACTTATTTAGTGTTGGCTTATGTATGATCGGTCTGCTTTACTTGAGCCGAGGGTCTATCGGAAACAGTCTTTCTACCTATAAAGGTAGGATAAAGTCTGCGTACACTCTATCCTCCTCAGACCCTACTTGTGAGATTACATTGGGTATGTCGTTGCTTATGTATGATCCAGGCACTTTTAATCTTTTTTCGGTTACCATGTTACAACCTCTAATTAGTTTTTCTATTGCTCGCTAGTTTTTAAGTCTCAAAATGTATTTACCAAAGATGTCAGCTTGCTTATTTCTTGTTCTCAGAGAAACAACAGGAGTGATTTCTTTGCTAAGAAAGACATGGTTACCCCCTCGTCTCTTGTACCTATTATTGTTTGTCTAGTCTTATATAATAGTGTAATTGTTTTGAATAAATGCACTGTCTATGCTTCAGCTGTAGTTCAGTGGAACAGTTCCTACCTGGATTAGAGGAAGAGACCTTATTCAAGAGAAGAGGATTATATATCTCAACTAATTTCTTATTTTCCGGTTTATGATGCCTTTCTACTATTTCTAGTTATGACTAGCATTTATGTGGATTCAACCAAGCATTATTTTTTTAAATCATCAGAAGTAAATAGAAATTGCTAGGATCGATTTGCGGTCATTGTTTGGTTTAGCGAGACATCGTCGCGAGTAAAAACAAATTCTAAGCACAGCTTTATCGGGATT
Source organism: Lycium barbarum (assembly GCF_019175385.1). Taxonomy (NCBI): domain Eukaryota; kingdom Viridiplantae; phylum Streptophyta; class Magnoliopsida; order Solanales; family Solanaceae; genus Lycium; species Lycium barbarum. The sequence goes on along the minus strand of NC_083348.1, from coordinate 94,851,140 downwards.
ATATGGAAAATTGGACAAAGTTTTCCCTATTTTAGGCTATCCGATTTTTTATTGCCTCAGCTAAATCACACAACAAAGAATATCCTAGACAAATCATCACCACCAGTATCCGTCAACCTTTTACAGCCAATAACACTATGTTTATCTAAAAATACGGTAAGAAAGTCTAGCACTGGTCACAAATTCATAATAATCAAAGAATAGACGATAATAAATAGTAGTAAATGTTACTAGTAATAAATAAGGGACACAACCCGCTCGAATCATTGCGGGTTAAACCAAACCGTCAAATCTGTGCACTTTAGCTAGGAAAGTCCTCATATGTGTCAATTGTTGCCTCTGTAAAAAATATTCGATCCGTTCCAAAATAAGTGTCACATTAGCAAAAACTATTTGTCTCAAAATAAGTGTCATCTTAAAAATTCAAAATAAAAATTAAGAAATATTTCTGTTTACACGGAAAATCGTTACAGTTGAATTTGCGTACGTGGTCAAGGACACGTGGATCAATATAACTAAAATAAGTGTCACATTAGCAAAAACTATTTGTCTCAAAATAAGTGTCATCTTAAAAATTCAAAATAAAAATTAAGAAATATTTCTGTTTACACGGAAAATCGTTACAGTTGAATTTGCGTACGTGGTCAAGGACACGTGGATCAATATAATCAAAATTATGAAATAGCAAGTAATAATTAACAAGACAAGTGAAAGTAAAGCATAGCTAGTTACGTAGCCTGGGCCTTGGACAAGCTTTGAACTAGAGTCTCTAGGCGATGAGACACTATGACCACCACGAATTAAGCAAGAAAGAGCAAATGCTAAGAATAATATAAGTATTTTGTATTATTGTCTAATGTTTCACATTACAGCCGTCCTACCTTGGTAGGGGTCAGGTCTACGTACACTCTACCCTCCCCAGACCCCACGGTGTGGGATTTCACTGGGTTGTTGTTGTATAATGTTTCAGATGCCTCACAATAGGATGAATACCTCTATTTATACTAGAGCTATGTGGTACATGATCCACAAATCATGTCCTTTGCATTACCAATATTAATGCCAATGGTAATAAAAAGTAATAAAGGGATTCAATGCTATGACAATGAAGGGCAATAATGCACATTAAGATCGGAGGACAACTTGGGGTTTCTCGTAACGGTTGCACATTGAATGACGTTTGACGGGGTGTTGTCTCCGGTAGAGGCTGTCGAGTTACTCCTCCGGAGCGTCGTTATGCTTTCCCGGAGTCCCTCGCTTATTGACTCAAATCTGACATGTCACCATCGCAACGTGTCATCCTTTGATATATCCACTTGGTGTTGACGAATTTTACCCTATACAGGCACCCAATTCTAGCTCAACAATTTACACTTTACGTACTTTAGCAAATCATATTGCATGTTGTCTACTTTTTGTACTAGCTCCACATTGTTCTTCAAGGCTGATTGTTCATCCTGAGTCATCTTTATTGAAAGATTTCTTCAAGCTCATACGACCTAGGATTGATTATCATATTATCGTTTTATGATTACTTGATTCCATCACTTTATCATTTGCTATTTACCTTTATCTATAACGAACCAATCAACGTATTCTTTAAACCACCAAATAAATTCAACTGCACCTTCTAAGAGTAAACAGTTTGGCAAGGATAATTGTGGTCAATAAAGGATAATTCCACTACTTTAAATTTTGAGGGGTCGGTGGTAGCTGGTTAAGAGACCACTTATTCATGTATTATTCTCTGAATAACCAATACAATATTTGGTAGCTAGCAAAGAGACATCTTATTCATATATTAATTTTTGCACACTTATACCGTGTTTGGTAGCTAGTTAGGAAGTAAGTTATTCATGTATAAAATTAGTACGACGTTTGGTTTGCAATTTAGAAACCCGCATAACTAATACATGTATAACTTTATGAGGAATCTATGTATTATTTTATATGGGGTAGAAGATCGAATTACTAATACATGAAATAAAAAATTGAAATGACAATATTACCCTCTTTTCTAAACAATTTTTAGTATAATATTTTTATTTTTAATTGTAAATAAATATTTTAAAAAGTATATAATATTTATTAACTTTTAATAAACAAACCAACATTTAAAATAATAATTTACGCATAACTAAATCATGCATAAGTAAACCTTGCATAACTAATAGCTGCATAACTAACAGCAAAAACAACAACAACATACCCAGTATAATCCCATTAGATGGCGTATGGAAGGGTAGAGTGTACGCAAGCCTTACCCTTACCTCTTGATGGATGGGGAGACTGTTTTCGATAGACTCTCGGCTCAAAGAAAGATGAAAAAGCAACAGTAATAATAAGTAGTAATAGCAGCGAGATAGTAGGACGACGAAGTAAAAAAAAAAAAACTAATACCTTCATACCTAAATCATGCTTAATTAATACCTTCATTACTAATACCCGTATAATTAATACCTACATTACTAATACCTAAATCAATTAACATTTGATTGAAAGGAATTTGTGCGAGTCACTTATGAATTCTAATGTGACTATGAGCCTGTTTGGATTGGCTTATAAGTTGCTAAAAAATAGCTTATAAGTTGTTTTGAGTGTTTGACTGGCCAGCTTATAAGACATTTTGTGCTTAAAATAAGCTCAAAAATATATGGGCTCGTTTGGCTTAACTTATTTAAAACAGTTTAGAAACAAAAAAAAAAAAAAAAAAAAAAAAAAAGGAAAAAAAATTGAGCTATCCTAACTTTTTTTTTTTTTTTGGCTTATAAGTTGATTTTTTTTAGCTCATCCAAACAGGCTCTATGTTCTCTCTCTATTTTTATAAAAATTACTTTTCTGGAGAAATTCTTTTGACTAGGAGCCCGTTTGGATTGGCTTATAAGTTGCTTATAAGCTGTTTTCAGCTTTTTTGAGTGTTTGGTTGGCCAGCTTAAAGTCATTTTGTGCTTAAAATAAGCTCAAAAGAATAATTGGGCACATTTAACTTAGTTTATCTAAAGCAGCTTATAAGCTGAAAACAGCTTATAAATCAAAAAAAATAAGTTAGACTATCCCAACTTATTTTTTTTAGCTTATAAGCTGTTTACAGCTTATAAGCATAAGCCCATCCAAACAGGCTCTAGATCTTGTTTTATTTTACCCAAGATTCAAGGAGTACTAGTACGATGTTTAGGTGGACCCTTGTGTTTAGGCATTTTTTTGCACGGACTCAAACGCAGTGGTCTTTAATTTTTGTCCCTCACATGGTCTTTAAAAACATCATTTCACCCCTGAATTTGGCACGAAAAATTACTTTAATAACTAAACTTAAGTTGTATTTATATATCCCTTTAACAACTTAAGTTTCAATTAGTTTTCACCCTAAAAAAATAATACCACTCTCACAATGTGAGATGTATTACACTTGCGCCACGTCATTGCCACGTCGTTGCCATGTCAAAAACTACCAACCCTTCATTTTTTGTTTTTCTTTTATTATTTCTACTCTTCCTTCTTCTTTCTCCCTTTTCTCTTTTTTTTTTCTCATCCTCACCACACTTGCAGCAACCGCCGCCGCCGCCGCCACCACCATAACCACCGTCGCCTTAAATCAACCCAACTCAAAAATCCCATCTTTGTCAAATATTTTCTTTTATTAATCATATTTCCACGTTAATTAATTCCTAATCAATTATTAACCCATATTCCTAATCAATTGTTAACCCAATTATTAACCCATATTTCCACGTCCATATTTCCAAATTGGACGAACTGCCCTTCAAAAAAAAAAAAAATCATCACCATCATCTTTTAACACCCACTACTACCACCATCTCCCCACCAAATTTCATCCAATTCCTTCTCAAATTAGTCCCACTTACACTCAAATTCGTCCAAATTGGTTATTTTGGTTGTTATTGTTGGCCATTATTATTATTATTATTATTATTATTATTAGCAACCCCATTTCTTGCATAACCATTAATCTATAACTTTATTTTTGAAAGAAAACAAAATTCAAAATCAAGAAACCAAAAAATGGTGAAAATGAAAAGAAAAGAATGATGAGAATATAGAGAGAAAGAGGGATTTGTGAAGAAGAAGAAGAAGGAGGAGGAGGAAGGTGGTGGGGGCGGGGCTGTCACGACCCGACTAGGGGCCATGACGGGTATCCGGGGCTAACCACCGAGCACCGCTCATACCATAACCCATCGTACTCATCAAGCGTTCATTCATTAATCTTATACTCAAATCATAGGAAAATCATTTTTCACTTGGAAACATAATTACCTTTATATGCATAAGCCCTTCGGCTATCAAAGTAATGTACATACAATAGGGACATCGTGAGACCATGCTACCCACACATACGTATCTACGAGCCTCTACTAGAGTACTAGACATATGGACGGGACAGGACCCCGTCATGCCCAAAACATATATATATATATATATATATATATATATACAAAAGGATAAATCAATGGCACCTCCGGAATAATGGGGTGCTCGAAAAGTCTGCTAGTACCTCCTACGAGTCTGGATCACCTCCCTGCCTACCTGTGGGCATGAACACAGCGTCCAAAGAAAACGGACGTCAGTACGAACATTGTACTGAGTATGTAAGGCATGGATAAAATGAACATCACAGAGAAATCATAAGACATAAGATGAAAATATAATCTGCTTAACTTTTAAGAGTGGATGCATTTCATACATATATCATATATATTCGTAGTACGTGTATCATTGGATCATATATATATATCATCATCGTTAACCTGCGTCCGGGTAAACCTCATACGCCGCCCACTAGTGGTAATTATGTTCGGCCTTCTAGGCGCAGTGGAATCATAAGCAGCCCGCCTTAGCGATGACATGTCCAGCCATTTGGGCACGGTGGAATCACAAGCAGCCCGCCTTTGCGGTGACATGTCCGGCCATTTAGGCACGGTGGAATTGTATCATCGTGAGCACATCATAAACTTAACATTATTGTACATCTCATAGGCATATCATGACCTTATCATAACTTAGCATCATTATACATTTATCATCAAAACATACATTAGAACTTGAAGGTAACTATGGCGATGTCGGGGTGACATAAGGTCGTGAACCCCCGATTACATTATGGAGTGATCATAATCATTATGTCACACCTTGAGGGGACTAACATTTTATGGTGAGTGTACACAAGGAAAAACATCAATGGAACCGTGCTTAGGATCATAAACCTCATGGACATCGCATATTACTCGAGGATTCTCTATACTTAAACTCATCATCATCATTATTATGCTCGTATCGTATCTCTTTTCTTTATCATGTGCGTATGTAGCTCTTTATAGTCATAGACTCGTAATTTTCGTTACTTAGGAAGATTATGGAAAAATAGGAAGATTCATGCCATAGGAGTCATGCCTTAGAAGGAAAGGATTATACTTACATACCTCTTTCGTTTAGTTATTCTATTGTTTGATCGTTCTCCTTCGATGCTCGCGTTTCTACCTTCAAGAAAGTTCGAATTAACATTAGCTAATCGATTATAAGAACATGCTTACTAAGGCTAGAGAAAATTGAGCAGCATTTCCTTTGTTTATACAACTTTCCTGATATTACATATCAACTCTCAAATCTCCATAACAACATTGACAATATTATAAGCAATAATTGTCATTCATCTACATTATCCACATTTCACAATTTCACTTCAATTCCTCCATAATCATGGTCATAGTACACTATTATGTTCACTCATATACAATGTTTATCCCATGTTCTTAATATCATTTATAACGTGATCATAATCATAACATATCAAGAATCATCACTCGATCCAAGCTACTACTAAAAAATGACATTATTCCCATATTCATGACCCATTTTCTATCTCCTTCTACAATCCAAGTCTTTCAACCTCTCAATAACTTAAATAACATGGAAAGACCATGAAACTTACCTTAGATGTCATAGGGATAAGCCTTGGGTGGAAATACTTCACTTGAGCCAAAACCCTAGTTCACCTCCAATGAAATTTCTTGACTTAGATGATCTCTAATGAGTTTCGTATACTTGGTTTTCTTAGTTTGATGAAGTTGATCATAAATTTCTCTTGAGTTCTTATGGATGAAGAGTGGAGAGAGTTATAGAGTGTTCTTCAAGTGTTGGGTGAAAATGAAATGAAATAATGAACTTGGTCCCCTTTTTAATAACTTAAAAATCTGATCCGTCGGGAAAATATACGGACACTTATACGGCCGTATAAACTTTTACGGTCCGTATAAGTGACCGTGAAATTGCCTCTTCAACATCTCGCTTCTGTGACGATTATACGGCACATTATACGGTCCGTATAATTTTATACGGTTCGTATAAGTGACTGTATAATCCCATCAATGAGAGACCTTTACTGTGACGATTCTGCGGACCATTATACGGACCGTATAAACATTATACGGACCGTATAATCGGCCGTGTAACCCATTTTTTCTCTGATCTTGTTCTCGTCACTTCGTTTGATCTCCAATCCTTATGGAACCTTCTTGATACTTGTTTAACACCTCATTAACGATCTAAGGGACATTATAATTCTTCTCTAAGACACTATTAAATCATCATTAACTTATTACTCGTAAATCCTTTCCGATACACATCGTATGCCTTGCCCTCTCTTGTCAAACTTTCTCCTCTTACTCCGAATGTCTTTGCAAAATCTCAATTAGGGTCATCAAATGTCATTTCTCACTTATTGCAATACCGTATACTTCGTGCCTTTCGTTAGTCTATTTACTGTGCATCAAGGGGGAATTTTTCAGGGTGTAACAGGGGCTGTGGGATGAAAAAGAAGAAAGTGATGGGGGCAGGGCTGTGGGGTGAAGAAGAAGAAGAAGGTGGTGGGGGCGAGGTTGTGGGGGGTGGCAAGGGGGGAGAGGGGCGGGGGTTGTGAAGAAGGAGGTTGAAACAATGGGGAAGAAGGAGAGGATGAAGAAGGAGGTTGAAACAATAGGGAAGAAGGAGAGGAGGGGTGAGTTGGGGTTGGGGGTGGGGGTGGGGGTAGAAGAAGGGAGAAAGGCTAAAAGGGTTAGGGTTATGGGGCCCAGCTTTATTTTTTATTTTTATTTTATTTTTTAATTGTATATTATTTTTATTTTATTTTGTAATTGTATAATAATAATAATATATATATATCGGCGGGTCCACTTTTTGTGTTGTTTACTCTCTTCATTTTTTTTTTGTTTTTTTTTTTTGCCACGTCAGCATTTGGGGTTGTATTTAATTAAGATGAAAGTTATTAAGGCGGGTATATAAATACAACTTAAGTTTAATTGCTAAAGTAATTTTTCCTGCCAAGTTCAGGGGTTAAATGATGTCTTTTCTCTTTATTTAATAAAAATATCAGGACATGTTTCGCAATGCATAATATTTGTAATATTTTTATTTTTTAATTTCTAAAATTAAAATTTTACCTCGCTCGACATAAATTATATGGGAATTAAGTTATGCAGCATAAGTTTTGCAATATTTTTCAGATTATGTTGAGTGTTAATTTTTTTTTTTTGTCTGACATAATTCGCATGTATGTTATGATACATATGCCAAAGTTAAACGTAAACTATACCGAACAAAATTTAAAATTATGCATTTTTCCTTGTCAGACATAATTTGCGTATATGTTATGATATATATGCCGAAGTTGAAACGTAAAATACGTTTTGTGAAATCTAAATTATGCCGCGGTAAAAATGCAAGGGGAAAAAAAAATCACAAATTTAAGGACACAAATTAAAGAACACCCCGAAATAGGGACATTTGTGCGAATGACACGTGTTTACTTGGAGCAAGGCCCAAGTCTTATTCCCAACAACAGTCTTCTTTTGGGGTGGTCTTTAAATTTTGCCCCTCATATTTGAAATCTTTAAGATTTGCCCTTCGGCTAAACCCCATGGGTTCCAGGTTCGAACCCCCACACAGTCAAAATTTTTAAAAAAATTCGCAAGGCAGAGTTAAAATTCGCTATGCCCCTACCGGCATACACTTGTGAAGGAATTACCAAAGTTATGCTGGACCCGACATACTTATGCCTTATGGGCAGACTTGGCATAAGTATGCTGGGTCCGACATAACTTTGGTAATTCCTTCACAAGTTTATGCCGGATCCGGCATAAAAGTTTGCCCATTAAAAGTATGCCCCCAACGGCATAAAATTGTCAAGGAATTACCAAACTTATGCCGGTCCCGGCATACTTATGCCTTATGGGCAGACTTGGCATAAGTATGCCGGGTCCGGCATAACTTTGGTAATTCCTTCACAAGTTTATGCTGGGTCTAGCATCAAAGTTTGCCCATTAAAAGTATGCCCCCACCGGATGAGGGTACCTAGGAAGAATTTCATTGTCCTCCTCCCAATATTATTACAGAACTAAAAGGCTTCATGGTGAAAACTTTGTGTGTGGCCTCTTCCACTCATCGTCATGCAAATGCTGTCAACAATTATCATAGTGTTAATACTCATGAAAAAACTAGGCTTAGATATAATGGAACAAAATCACGACAACTACTCTTTTCTAACACTACCCCATAATATATTAACAAGAGCAGTTATAATATATCCAATACAGGAAATGTAGCAAAGAAAGTCTTTAGGCCACATTGACACAAAAACCACTTGAATTTTAATAGAGCATTTTGATGTCACAAAATCTGTAAAAAGTTGACATGAGATCTCAAAGTTATGCCGGACTCGGCATAAACTTATGAAGGAATTACCAAAGTTATACCGGACCCGGCATACTTATGCCAAGTCTGCCCATAAGGCATGAGTATGCCGGATCCGGCATAACTTTGGTAATTCCTTCATAAGTTTATGCCGGGTCCGGCATACACGCGACCCAAACCTTGCCTTGCAGTTTTCTGCATAACCTTGCTTGAGCGGGGGTTCGAACTCAGAACCTCATGATTTCTGCGTGAACGCTCAGTGTTGCAATGCGAAGGGCAAAAATTAAAGACCAGCAATAAGAGGGGCATAATTTAAAGACCATAAATATGAGGGGCAAAATTTAAAGATCACCCCAAAAGAAAGGCAATCCGCGCAAAAAAATGACAACAGTGCACGCCCATTTCCCATCAACTGTCCATATCCTTTTGTTTCCTGATATGAATTTCAAAAACCTAATTTTGAATTATATGCTTCATCAACAGTCCATATCCTTTTGTTTCATGCATGCAATATGTTATAATGCCATTTGATATATCATAAAGTGTTCTTATCGCACATTGCGGTTCAAAAATTTAAAATGTTTATGCATGTTTCAAACGTATATTACGAAAATAAGTTAATTACTTAAAATATATCGCGTTCTTTAGTTATACATATTAGCCTTATTAAACAATAAAAATATAAACGGTTCCACTTGAGACCGGCGTACATTATTAAAGGAGGTGATATATTTTATTTAGTTAACTTATTTAATGAGATATCTAGTGTTATTATGATATCCTATACTCCCTCCGTTCACTTTTACTTATCCAGTATTCCAAAAATAGATTTTCACTTTTACTTGTGACTTTTATTATATCACGACGAGACAAATTTTTTTTCTGTTTTACCCATAGTATTAAATACTCACTTCAAATCATTTTTCAAATCCAATAAAAATATGCACCAATTAATATGGGCACATTGATAAATTATGCATTTCGTTTATTATTTCTTAAGGGGTGTACATAGTAAAAAGTTGACAAGTAAAAGTGAACGGAGGGAGTACTTAATAATATTTAAAACAAAATCGTTTTTTTTTTTTTCCAAACAAACTTGTTTGGGTTTAGGTTTATGAGTTTTTTTGAAATTTATTTATTCTTAAACAGATTAGGTTAATCACAATAAGTAAGATTAATATTTATAATATAATTGAACCCCCTCTTTTAAGCAATTCCAACTATTATAATTTCATCCACCCGCCTAGCTCCTTCGAAATCTAAAAAGGATTGGGACCATTTCAAATTAAGAGACTTCATTATTTAAAATTCAAGTAACCCACCAGCAGTATAATAATATTAAGATTCTTCATGGTATACAAATTACATGCAAATTTGTATTAGGATGAGGCTTAGATATTACAATCTTATTCAACAAGTAATTATTTTTTAATAATATTTTTAACTTTTGGAGAGTAACAAAATCGTCTAATATTTAAAGAATATTTTGCATTATATACAGTGATCATGGTAAAATATGTTTGCTTAATGCTAATAGGATAAAATATTATTTATAATACATGATTTATATTGAACTGAGGAGGAGCGAGATTTTCGGAATTTTGAATTAGCCCGTCATATTTTGTAGCAAATGCTAAAACCCGTGTGCTTCCTTCACAAGTGCCAAAAAAAAAAAAAAAAAAAGAGAGAGAGAGAGAGAGAAAGAAAGAAGAAGCAGCAGCAGCTAATATTGAGGGCGTATTAAATAATTTTGCAAGTAAAAATTAATTGAAATTTTGGGGTTGGAACTATGTTTATGCAAATCGAGAAATTAGGGGGCTGGTTTTGGGAGTCCGGAACCAAAATGAGCAAAAAAAAAAAAAAAAAAAAAAAAAAGGAATGAACCAAACTACCCTAAGAACAAAATGTGGTACGAAAATACCCTTAACCCAGTAATTTACTGCGTTATATAAAAGTCACTTAACGTCCCACGTTAAAGTGAGAAACTTGGGAGTTGGGGTGAGTTTGTATAGCGCATGAAAAAGCTGCACTATGTAATTTTATTTTATTTTTTTAAAAAAAAAAACCTCAAAACTCGGGTGACGGACTTTAACGTGGGACGTTAAGTGACTTTTATATAACGCAGTAGATTACTGCGTTAAGGATATTTTGGTACCACATTTTTTTCTTGAGGTATTTTGGTTCATTCCATCTTTTTTTTGGGTCATTTAGGTTCCGGACTCTGGTTTTGGGAGGGTTTCGTCCGTACAAGGTAAGGAATTTATATGGAAATACTGCTAAAATATGAATACTATTAAAACTTGTATAGTTATGAATTACAGTAATAATTTTCATCCTCACCGCAAGAAAATCTGCTAAGCAGTTTCAGGTTTTTCTTTGTTAAAACTACCCCAAAAAAAAAAAAAAAAAAAACTCTGAGTAAATTTTGATATTGGTATTTCAATTTTTTACTATAAAATTTACAATTAGAAATATTTATGTAATTCATCCATCTAAGTAAAATAGTGAATTTCAATAGTACTATGATTATTATATCTAATTTCCAAAATATGCTTGGAATCAATTTTGTTACTAGTAATATTTAATAATTAAATTTACGTAGTAGAACTGCAGTAAAAGTAGCACTAAAAATTTAGGTTGTTTACTGTCATGAACATTTTAAAACAATTATTGAACATTTTTTTTGTGCGGACCCTTCAAAGGCACTGGTCTTTAATTTTTGCCGTCAAATTTGAAATCTTCAATTTTTTCCCTTCGTCTAAAACTCATGAGTTCTGGGTTTGAACCCCAGCTCAACCAAATATTTAAAAAAAAAGTCGAAAGGTAGAAGTTTGTACCAAATTTAGGCCTATTTGGGCAAAAGTTAAGCCTTAAGACAGAGGTTTATAAAATTTCAACTAAGTTTAAAAAAAAAATTGTCTGATGCATGAAGGCAAAGTTCTGTCTTAAGGCAAAATTTTGCCTTCTCCCTGAGCCAAAGTTTTGCCTGGTGAAGGCAGAGTTTTGCAAAGCTCTATCTTGCTAATTCAAACTCTACCTTGCGATTTGTTTTTAATTTTTGACTAAGCGGGGATTTGAATCCGAAATCAAGTAATTTTTAGCGAAGGACAAAAATTAAAGACCACCAATTTGAGGGACAAAAATTAAAGGCCAGTGCCTTTGAAGGCCAATCGTGCAAATGACCCATTATTGAATCCCCAAATAGTTGTACTAAATATTCTGTTGGACCGGCATATTTCAACTTTTGCAATGAAATAATAAATATCCGATTATAATCAAGGAAAAAATTGTATAATTCTCAATAATAGTGATGTCATTTAAAACGAAGCATCTGAAATATTGTACATAATAATGATTTCAAAATTTATGTAAATCATTTTATATTTTTGAATATCTCTGAATGCTTGTACATTCAGTCTATATTTAACTATCATAACTTTCAAGAATTACAAGAAATAAACTATTCAAATTTTAATATTTGTTGGATTTTTTTCTTAACATAAAATTTCACATCATATTTATACTTTATTTTACCTACACAAATATAATATATGAGTAAATTTAACATCTTCAACACCATATTTTGTTAAATACCCTTTGTAAAATGAGTATTTATTACTCTGGTGAAATTTTCATTTAATTGGGCAACAAGCTAAGTTGAGACCACTAAACCTATCCTAGACCAGTAAATGCAACAGGCTCTAAGAACTTTCAGCTCGTTTAAATCCAACTCCCCTTCTTTATGTCCTTTCATTGTAGTTCATTTAGCTAGAATTGTATAACTTTATATAGTTCGATTGATGTTGATAAATCCAATAGTTGGCACAGTATAGGCTGCGAGAGAAGATATGTATTTTGCTCCAGATGTTTGGACTATATCGAAACAAAAGAAAGACTTAAAGACTAGTGCATTGCACAGCAATTAAAGCACACAACGTTCAAAAAATAAACGCAACTAATGCATAAAAATAGCTCTAATTTAGGCTAGAAAAAAGAATACTTCAACAGAGTTCTTGGAAAAATCTTTACAAGAAGTTAACACATACAAAAAGCTCCAACGAATGTGTAATTAAAGACTAAAATGAATAAGCAGGGAAGTAAGACAGAGACAAAGAGTGCAGCAAAGAATAGTAAATCCAATAGTCCCGCCAACCATCCCCAAAAGTTCAGCACATTGAGATATGTAATCCAAATATTCTTTCTTGCTCTTCTTGTCATAATATAAACTTGCATTAGTAGCTGTATAATTCCAACCTTGCTTACATGTCAAACACCTCTCCATTCTCTCTTTGATCTTCACTTCTTCTATTCTTTGCTTTAATACTTGTAAGTTTGCATCGACAACATGCCTTGATTTACCTGCAATAATAATATAATTTTAATAGAAAATACAATTAAAAATAGCAGATATACAAGAAAAGAAAAAAAATAAACAAATTATATACCTTCATCCTCGTAGCTCTGAGCTCTGACTTGCGGTACCTTTTGACGGATCCTATACTTGCTAGATGACATAATGGTTGCTGGACATTTAACAACTGAAGAAGCCATCATGAGAAGTTTTTTTTAATTGAAATCGTTTGGTTCTTTAAATCTATCTAGCACCCTGGAGAAGGGGCACGGTATTGCATTGAAATTTTTGAACGGGAGAACAACAAATTGGAATTGCCCAATAAAACATTCAAGCACCATTCTGAAGTTCTTATATATGCAAGAATCCTCTGCTGATAACTCTTTTGAATTATGATTGTGTAATCGAGCAAAAAAAAATATTTTTTTGTTTCAACATTTGTGTCACATCTGAGAGATAACATAGAATTTTATCACTTCGTTAACATGCAATTTTTCTTTTACTATTTTTGTCTTTACCTAATGTTGTGTTGGGGCTTTCTTAGCGAGACAACACAATAATCATCAACAAGATCTGGGAATAAAATATGATAAAAAAATTGTTAATTAGGTGCGTCCTCGATACGAAAAAGAAGGGACATTGAACCCGGATTAAATTAATTAGGAGTTTGTTTCTGGATTTACAAAGTCAATATACAATTATACACGACATTGAAATGACAGTTTATTCATCGAACATGTCTGTTTATTATGAGAGTTTATTCATCGAACATGTCTGTTTATTATGTGTTCAATTAATATTAATTAACTATTCATATGGCTATCTTTAGTTGTCTCACAACTCACAAATTTGTCATTTCTGCAAGGACCAAGTTAAATTTGGGGTCAACTAAAAAGCTCAAGTAGAGTTAGAAATTGTCAAACAGCTTATATTCTAAGTATGTAGAACCGCGTTTTTTCTAGAGTCAAGTTGTATTTCCCATGCAAAATTGTCTTGTTATGTGGAACATCTTTCGTCTTGGGGTCGCATCCACATAAACAATTTCCATTTCAACAAGATTTATGTCCCTTTTTTTTAGTGTGTAAAATGAAATTCTATCTCAGTGATAAAGTTGTAATAATGTCATTTCGTTTTAACTTGAAGTTTCATCTTACTCAATTAGGTCCCTCGTTATTATAACTCTTCCTCATTACAAATTCCAATTGTATAAAATATCCTCCTCCATTTAATTCACAAACCACCCAACACCAAATTAAAGTTCTAGGTCTTTATATTAGACTGCTGGCAATTCTTCCTAGCTCTTTATATTAGACTGCTGACAATTCTTCCAATTTATGTACCTTCATAGGAAAAATCAAAGATGATCCAGGAAATAAGACATTTTCGTGCATGGCAAATTAAATATATCAGCTTGAGTCGAAGAAAAACGGAGTTCGAAGCCGAAATCATGAGTTTTGTTTTCTAAAGTACCGGACTAATGTCTGCAAGAAAAACAAAATGGGAAACTGAACTAGCTTTAACGCAAAAATCACCTGCAGTACGCAAACTTCTACTGCACAAACATTTAATGAGGTGTTATATAACTTGATTATATATATATATTTTAAAGATAATTGATTTGATAGTGTTATGCTGTAGCATAGTCAATCTAATATGTAATTGGTGTATATTGTCATTTATTTAGAAGAACACGCTACAAAAAAAACTAAAAAAATCGATAAAAACTGAAGTGATGAATAAATGACTTAATTAATTTGATTTCCTTTTAAGAAAAATACCCAAACAGAACCATGAACATCCCTAATTAGAGTAATGCATGTTAAAATCTGATTAACTAACAAATTCTTCCCATTCATTTTTCACAGCCTAATTATTTACGTTCAGTGAACAAAGGAGATATATAAATGTGAAAGAGCGAAAGAGTGGGCATAGTAAATTTTTGCATACCTCAGGTACTTTATGCGTTAAAGCTAGTTTGGTTTAATTTGCCTTTTTTTTTCCAGACATAAATCCGGTATTTTTTGGAAGATCAAAAAACTCATTTCGATTTAGAACTCAAGAAAAACGTGGTTCCACTTTCGACCATTTTTAGGTTGACCTTTTTTTTTTTTTTTCCTTCTTTATTCGTCTTTTGAAAGGCCTAATGCTTTTCAAAATGATAGTACTCCCTCCGGATAAAAAAAAGAGTCCAATTATTTATTTGTACACCTCTTAAGAAACCATTAACTCCTAGACAAAAATAGGTAATTTAACTAAATTACCCCTAATTAAATAAGTATTGAGATTTGATCATATAACACTTAATAGAGGCAAATATGAAAAAACAGGATTAATTCTTTCTTGATTTCATAAGTGGACTCTTTTTTTGACTCAAGAAAAAAAGGCTAAATGGACTCTTTTTTTTATCCGGAAGGAGTACTATTTATTTTAGAGAATAAAGAGATTTGACAAGCTTTTGGTGAATAAATAAGTGCTTTTGAATTATAGCATAAATTATTTTTCAGCTTTTAATTAGAAGCTGAAAGAAATAGCTTTTTCCAAAAACAAGTGATCTTCATTTTTGAGGATAAGATTACAATGTCTTATTTGTTTTCTGTTGGGATTGTTCTGTTTCCTACGTTTTTTTATGTATAATATTGGTTTGATTTATTTTATTATTAGTCGTTCTAGTCACTTTTTCCCTATTGCAAGTTTTAGATTGTAGGTTCTTTTGTTCTTTCGCTGCTCTGGCAAATATTTAGGACCTGAAAAGATTTGGGGGTTTTGAGATGATGATTAAAATTATTGAGAATTATGTTCAATTAAATATGCTTTGATCTTCTATCTATTATCGAAACTAATTGTGTCCCAACTCATTTTTCTTCGTCTTGTCCATCTTTTAGCGGCTGTTACGATATTGATACTTGAATTTTCAGGGTTATAACTTAAGGATTTTGTATTACATGTACGGTTTGTTCTTTTGGGGTATTGAAAAATTATAAGCTACCAACAGTCTGTTTCTTTTTTATTTATCTTTACTTCATGTTTTGATAGATCATGAATCCAAGCATGAGAATTCCATTAAAATATTTTTTTTCTTCCTTTTTCTTCTTCTACCTTCTCATTTATCGTAACACAATATTTGTTTCGAGAGTGTGATTTTTTGTTGAGAATAAAGAGTTAAAAAGAAGAATTATAATTACGGGAAAGGTGCTCTGAAGAAACGATTTAAAAAAATGAAGAAAAATAAATAAATGAGGAGAAGGAGAAAAATAGCAACTTGATTTCTAACTTACAAAATTAGTAAACAAAATGTGTGCATGCTCTTCTTCTGGTGTTATTTCCATTTGAATTTTCTTCTTCTTTATGTAGAACTAAGAGGGGAAGTAGAAAAATTAAAGAAGAAAAAAGGTGAGAAAATAGCAACTTGATTCTAACATGAAAATTTTGTGTCCATATGATTTTATCTTCTTTCCATGTTAAGAAAATCAAAGAAATTATAAAAAATGTAGTTTTAAAAGTTAATAGAAATTTTTAATTAAGTTTAAAATTTCTAAATGAGGAGACACAAAATAATAAATCTGTTGGTGATATTACAATGAAATTACAATTACAATTGAAAAATAAAAAAACGAAGAAATAAAATTATTTTCGGCTGAGGCGCGGATATCTCGCTCTCTTTAAGGAGATTCAAGCCCACTGCAGCAAATCTAACGGTCCAGCAGTAATCTTTCTGACTTGTCCCCTCCAGGATACAACAACCCGATCACGTCGTACAACTCAACAAACTCTGGACAAGATGTTGAGTCCAAAGCTCCACCAAAAAGAAGAACACCTTCTTTCAACTAATAAACTCTCTCTTTTTCCTCACTTTTTAAGAACTCTCCAAAGTATATATTTTTCTCTACTCCCACAAGTTAAGGATGACAAACTATTTATAGTTGAAAAATTCATCCTTGAATTAATTTGATATGAATAGGGTAGTAAAGGAGATAGATAAATAGGAAAATTACTATTTAGAGGTTACATAATGTCACGACCCGACTAGGGGCCGTGACGAGTACCCGGTACTTGTACCGAGCACCCCTTATCTTGTCTCATATCCTTATTACTAAGTGGGCTGTATGACCTATACCATTTTTTTTTTCTGTTACTTAACATTAACAGTTGTAGCATAGTTATGAACATAGGCGAACAACCTTTACTAACACATTATACATCGACTAGGACTGCTAAAAGTACAAAACATTTAACTGTACACATCTGTCTACGAGCCTCTAGACATAATACACATATACACGAGAAGGGCCGAGCACTGTCACGCCCGAATATATATATGTACACAAAATAGTACCAATAAACAGTGGCTCCGGAATGACTGGAGCACTCTCTGTGAACTGCTGGTGAAGCTTCTAAGAACCGGACCCGTCTACCTGCTTACCTGCGCGGCATGAAACGCAGCGTCCACAAGAAGGGACGTCAGTACGAATAGTGTACCGAGTATGTAAGGCATGAAAATAGTAAAGAGAGGAATATAAATTGCAACCAATACATAATGAAATCATAGGGCATATAGAGCGATAATAGAGTAACATGTACATGTATGTGCCACCCAGGGCAGATGCCATGCATGCTAAGCTGTCTTTAAAAAAAAACATTTCGTGTTCATATATGAAAATATAACATAATATATATTGTCGAGGCGTCGGCAGCCGATCCATTTAACCATGAATGTGTGTAAATATCCCGCGTCCGGGATGATATCAAGTCAAATATAGCTACATGTACCGTGTGTAACCCCGCGTCTATAGCGCTCTGCCCTGCTCCCTTCTTCCCCGTATACATATACATATATACAT
The DNA here is from genome assembly GCF_019175385.1 of Lycium barbarum. NCBI lineage: Eukaryota > Viridiplantae > Streptophyta > Magnoliopsida > Solanales > Solanaceae > Lycium > Lycium barbarum. The sequence continues at coordinate 94,833,251 of NC_083348.1, read as the reverse complement.
ATATACCATAGCATGCAAGCGAGCCCAAAAAGAAGCTATAACGTTATCGGAGTGACGTAAGGTCGGTAGCCTCCGATTACATTATGAAATCGTCATGGTCGTCAGGTCTCACCTTGAGGGAACAACAATTATAAGGCGAGACTATCCATAAAGGATAACATCATGAGAGAACATAGAACAGGATCATAAGGTATCGTTTCATGTACTTTGGAATCTTTAATCATGGAATCATCATTGTCGTATTCATCATATGAACATTTCCTTCCCTGACATCATCCATGTCATTGTAGAACATACTCATCGTAATTGACAAAAAAACTTACTTTGCCACAGACTTTGTTTTGGGAAAATGCGGGCGTTTGGAAAACTTTTGAGCTATTGGGGAGAAGATCATACCTTAGGGTCAATAGATTAGTTAAACAACTATTGTTTAGTAGTCGGAATAGTAATCTAAAAGTTCCCCTTGATTATAGTACGGAAATAAGCTAAATGGAACAATAGGAGGGAATTTGGGAATAGTGGGCCCACCTCGGGTCAACCGGGGTGGCGTATCCAAATTGCATATAATAAGGTTCATGGAGTCACTTATGAAGGTTTTATCAAAATCCGGTTTTATTTGGCAAGTTATAGAAGTAGGGGCCATTGTTTCAACAAGATATGAAAAATTTAAGTCAATTCTATTGAATGAAAAAGGGTTAATTTCAATCTCGGGTTTCTAGGAATATGATCATCCCCGAAGTTTGTATTCAACCCTATTATGTCTAAGACATGCCGAAGAAGGAAAGTGAGACCTTACATACCTCTTTCCGCTCCTTTGGCTATCCCGAATTCAACTCGCAAATCCGCCAAAATCTACAAATTGGTCAAGTTTACCAAACATGATTAGTGCCTTTAGAATTGAATTCTTAAATGATACTTGGCTACCGAAATTTCGGCAGCACTTCCCCTGTAAACTACTCCATCCTACCAAGTTCAACTTGGCCAATTTCAATCAACAACAATCCGGGAATTCGACCCGGCCAAACTAACAACACAATATCAACGACCATACTAAAAATTTCCATATTCATTCCAAGTTACATTATAACAACTCAATCAATATACTACTTCCTTCAAAACCTTCCAACTCCAATAAGAACATTAACAACATTATAATTCATATACCAACAACACCACACTAACAGCATTATCTTCCATACATTCAAGAACATTATTTTCAATTTACATAATCTCTAAAGCAAGTCTCCAACTACCATGATTTCTCTAAGATCATTAAGCTTTTCATTAGCAATCTAGAATCCACAATCAACACAATTTCACTCCTTAACCATTAAATCCTTATTTTACATCATGGAACTTACCATAACAACAATTACAATACTAAGTAAAATTAATTCACCACACCTTTCCATAACCCACACCATTCGGCCAACACACCCCATATACATATTTTCATGAATTTCCATATTTTCTACACTTTACAACAATAACCAACACACAACATAACACAACACAACACACAACACACACACACGGCTTGACTATGCAAGTCACGGCCACACACATACACACTTCCATCACATAAATTTCATCCATTTTCATACACCACCACATACTTACGCATCCACAACACATAAGAAAAAGTTCAAACCTCACCTTTTTACTTTGAACCTTCACTTGGATTACTATTGAAGACTTGTCAGGCTTTGTATTTTCCTTGCTCCAAAGAACTCTTCACTATGTTAAGAACCCTTCAAGGAATTGTTTAGCTAGAAGAGGTAGATTTTTGACGAAAAATTCCCAAAGTTCTTGTTGCTCTTGTTATGGCCGAAATGGCCTTTGAAGTGTTTCTCCCTCTCTCTTATTCTTCAAGACTCTTGAAATTTCTAGAGAATTATGACAAATAAAGATGACTTAGTCATCTTTTAAATTTGTTCATTAAAGCCCCATGTGGGCTTAAGCCCACTACTAGGTGGATGGCCAAACATGGCCCAATTAGCCAAGCCCATTTTTTTGTGTTTTGCACTTCATGAAAATTTATTTTTTTCCAAATTCCAAATTTACCCTTCGTCTTCCTCCGTATATCCACGAGTCATATTGCAAATTTCCCTTTATGCCCTTGACCTTCCTCATTATTTCCACTTCTAAATTTTTCATAAGCAACTCATATGCCAAACAAAATAAAATATGGCCTTGCTTGTTGTCTTCCCGCAATTGTCTTGAATTATCCGATTGCACAAAATGCGGGATATAACACATAAGTTACACACATAAAGAGGAAGAATGAGGGTGAGTAAAGGATTACAGGTTACACAAATTTAACAAAAAGTTTATGGCTATTTACTGCCACTTACTGCCACAACGTGAATGACATGGTCAAAAGGAAGAAAATGAGACACTAACTGAAAGGAGTAAAAGTGATAAATGGACAAAGGAGTTTCAAATGCATTAAACTCCACATTCTGCCAAGAACTGAACATGGTGGACCATTTCAAAGACACTTTAAAAGGCAACACTTTAATATAATCATTTGTAATATTAAAATGTTAAAAAAAACACTTACAATCTCCCACTCATTTTAATATTAACATAAGAGAGTTTACCAGCTGAAGGTAGATTATTATGCGTAATGAAGGTGTGCTCTGCATTGAACCTCCACTTAGTAAAACAATAATCTTTACTCCAGAGTCGTAGTGGTCTCAGACTTGAACTATGACTGCTTAAGGGAAATAAAGAATTATTGCTCACACATAATAATCAAGGTGTTGACATGAGCTTTAACAGCCAATACATTACGTCCTTGTGCTATCCCGGTTTTTAGGAGTGCTTTTGAGAACGAGTCTAATTCTCATAGAAAGCGGCCTACTTCCACACTCACATAGGTGAAATCTGTCAATGATGCTTCTGTAACTTAACACCCCACTCATATGAGCTACAGAAGTTCATTAAGAGTTTATATACTCAACCTCCACATACTGTTACAGAATAATGCACTCACACCATAGGGAGGGAATAAATAAAATAGTGCACTTTTCTCAACAAGTCATCATATGATTCGTTTTTTCCATTGAACCTGGTTATAGGATCTCTAGTCCCCAGGTTGGGTTTCCTCATATACGACTCATGAATTTATGGGCTTCAATCCCATCCCCTCGATGTGCTCCAGACCTTTTCTCTTGCCAAGACCTTGGTTAGTGGATCTGCAAGATTATCACAAGATTTAACGTAATCAACGTTAATGGTACCATTTGTCAAATATGATCTCACAGTACTGTGTTTTCTCTTTATAGGTCTGGATTTACCGTTATAATGACGGTTTTGAACTCTACCAATTGCAGCGGTGCTATCACAATGAATTAAAATAGGAGGAATTGATTTTTCAAAATAAGCAATTTGAAATAATAAATCTCTTAACCAATTCGCTTCTTCAGTAGCTGAAACTAAAGCAATTAGTTCAGCCTCCATGGTAGAGTTAGCAATAATAGTTTGCTTTTTTGATTTCCAACAAATAGCACCACCTGCCAACGTAAAAATATAACCAGTGGTAGAACAGGAATCACCAGATAAAGTGTTCCAATCTGCATCAGAAAAGCCTTCAAGTACAGCAGGATATTTTTTATAAAACAAGTCATAGGTTTTTGTACCAACTAAATATTTCATAACTCTCGTTATGGCATGCCAATGTTCACTACCTGGCTTGCTTGTAAACCTACTAAGTACTCCAACTGCATATGCAATATCAGGCCTAGTGCAATCAGTCACATATCTCAAACTTCCAATTAAGCTAGCATATTCCTTTTGATTTATCACATTATTTTCACTTTGAACAGGAAACAATTGAACACTTGAATCAAAAGGAGTTACAACATGCTTGCAATCAAGAAAGTTATATTTTTTCAAAATTTTCTCAACATAATGTGACTGGTCAAGGAATATTCCATCACATGTTTTAGTAATTTTTATTCCAAGAATTAAATTTGCCTCACCAAGATCTTTCATGTCAAAATGGCTTCTAAGAATATTTTTAGTTTCACCAATAACATTCATGTTAGAGCCAAAGATCAATAAATCATCAACATAGAGGCAGTCAATAACATGTGAATTATTCCAAGACTTATGATAGATACACTTATCACATTCGTTTGTTTTAAAACCATTTTCAATCATGCAGGAATCAAATTTCTCATGCCATTGCTTTGGTGCTTGTTTCAAGCCATATAGGGATTTAGTAAGTTTACACACTTTGCTTTCTTGGCCTACTTCAATAAAACCTTCGGGTTGTTCCATATAAATTTTCTCATTTAGGTCCTTATTCAAAAAAACAGTTTTTACATCCATTTGGTGAATATGCAAATCAAAAATTGCAGCAATAGCAATTAAAAGCCTTATGGATGTAATTCTAGTTACCGGAGAAAAAGTATCAAAAAATTCTAGGCCTTCTAGTTGTTTAAAACCTTTAGCAACTAGTCTAGCCTTATATTTATCAACAGAGCCATCCGATTTTAACTTTTTTCTAAGGACCCATTTACACCCAATTGTTTTACAACCCGGTGGTAAATCAACTAACTTCCAAGTTTTATTGGAAATAAGTGATTCCATTTCATCATTTACAGTCTCTTTCCAAAAAAATAGCATCATGTGAAGATAAAACTTCTTGTAAATTGAGAGGGTCATCTCCAATATTAAAAACATAAAAATCAGGACCAAAATCTTTTTCTACTCTAGCTCTTTTACTTCTTCTTAACTCAAAATCATCACTTTCTTTATTTTTCAAAACAGAAGTAGAAGAACTAGGTAGTGATAAAATATTTTCGTTAGTCTTATAACCCCCACTATTTTTAGAACCAAATGGAAATTTATTTTCATGAAAAATAGCATCTCCTAATTCTATTATTATATTATCTTCAAGACTAAAAAATCTATAGGTTATACTATTTGAAGCATAACCAAGAAAAGCACAAGTAGTAACTTTTTTACCCAATTTACTTTTTTGGGGATCCATTAGCCTTACATAAGCTATACAACCCCAAACTCTTAGATATCCCAAATTTGGCTTGTGACCTTTCCACAACTCAAATGGTGTTAATTTAGTCTTTTTATGAGGCACACGATTCAACACATAACAAGCAGTTAAAATAGCTTCACCCAAAAAATTTAGAGGTGCACTGGACTCAATAAGCATGACATTTGTCAACTCAACTAAAGTTCTATTTTTTCTCTCTGCTACACCATTAGACGCAGGAGAGTAAGGTGGAGTAGTTTCATGAATTATTCCCAATGATCTAACAAAAGAATTAAACTCATTAGACTCATATTCACGGCCTCTATCACTTCTAATTCTTTTTATTTTTCTACCAAATTGATTTTCAACTTCATGGAGATAAATTTTTAAAATTTTCAAAAGCATCACTTTTATTTTTCATCAAGAAAACATATGTATACTTGGAAAAATCATCAATAAAAGTAATAAAATATCTATTTCCTCCACGAGTTAAAATTCCTCCAAGTTCACAAATATCAGTATGAATTAACTCTAATAATTCAGTTTTTCTTTCAAATGAGGCCTTTTTGTGATTTTGGCTTTACTACAATCTTCACATTTTTCAAAATCCTTTTTAATCATTGGGATTAATCCTAAACTACTCATGATTCCCACATAACGATTATTAATATGACACAAACGAGCATGCCAAAAATTAGTGGAAGAAAGCATGTAAACAGAATTAGTAACTTTATTCATCTCAACATTCAACTTAAACATTCCATCACAAGCATACCCCTTTCCCACAAAAATACCTTTTTTCACTATTACATATTGATCAGACTCAATAATTTGTTTGAAGCCTGCTTTATTAAGAAGAAAACTAGACATCAAATGTTTTCTCATGGAAGGAGTAAAAAGTACATCTTTTAAAGTTAACACCCTTCCTGAGGTAAAGCTCAACTCGACATCTCCCTTTCCAAGCACTTGAGTAGTGTGAGAATCACCAAGCATGATGGTTTTGGGCTCCTCAAATGGAGTATACACTTTGAACCAATCTTTGTCATAGCAGACATGACGGTTTGCACCAGAATCAGCCCACCATCCATCAACATTTTCAACCATATTTATGTCTGTTATCACCGCCACAAGTGGCTCTTCGGTAACGTTCACCTGAGGTGTAGGACCGCGTTTCCGAAACTTGCAAAATCGAGCAATATGCCCACTCTTGCCACAGACAAATCATGGTCCTCCATTTTGTGCTTGGTTGTTACCACCATTATTTTTCTTGGGAGGTCTACCATTATTTTTCTTGAATATTTTCTTCTTAGGCTTCATAGAGGTATTTTTGTTAGTATTAGGAGCAACATTATTTGAAGTAATTAAATTTACCTTATTTGTGACGGGTTGTAAGTTGCTCTCTTCCGTTTGCAAAAGTGCATCTTGGCCTCTTGCCTCTTCCTCCATGCAGATTCGCATAATCAACGTCTCAAGAGAGGTTTCCTTTTGTTTGTGGCGCATAATTTTTTGAAATTCCTTCCATGAAGGTGGAAGTTTATCTATTATGCCACAAACAACAAGGTTATCTCCAATTTTGATCTCCTCGGATCTAAGCTCTCCAACAATCATTATAAAGTCTTGAGCTTGATCTACCACTGATTTATTGTCCACCATTTGAAAACGAAAAAATCTACTAGCAGCATATTTTTTCGCTCCAGTCTCCTCGGTATCATATTTACTCTGCAACGCTTTCCAACTTTTCTTTGCAGTATAAAAATTATCTGATAGACAATTAAGTAAATAATACCGACACTTGTATGAATCTTCATCGTACTTTTCAGTTTTTTCTTGAAGAGAAATAAGTTCTTCATCATTCATGGAAGAGTTGCCTACTTTATTTGGATTCTTCTCAGTTAACACATAAGAAACATTGAGAAGACTTAAGTAGAAAAATACTTTACCCTTCCATCTCTTAAAATGAGTACCGTTGAACCGAAATGGCTTGTTAAGATCTCCTACTTTGACATCCGCCGATTTTTCAATTGTAGCCATTTGAATCTCCTTAAAATTGTTGGTGATATTACAATGAAATTACAATTACAATTGAAAAATAAAAAAACGAAGAAATAAAATTATTTTCGGCTGAGGCGCGGATATCTCGCTCTCTTTAAGGAGATTCAAGCCCACTGCAGCAAATCTACCGGTCCAGCAGTAATCTTTCTGACTTGTCCCCTCCAGGATACAACTACCCGATCACGTCGTACAACTCAACAAACTCTGGACAAGATGTTGAGTCCAAAGCTCCACCAAAAAGAAGAACACCTTCTTTCAACTAATAAACTCTCTTTTTTTCCTCACTTTTTAAGAACTCTCCAAAGTATATATTTTTCTCTACTCCCCACAAGTTAAGGATGACAAACTATTTATAGTTGAAAAATTCATCCTTGAATTAATTTGATATAAATAGGGTAGTAAAGGAGATAGATAAATAGAAAAATTACTATTTAGAGGCTACATAAGTTACACACATAAAGAGGAAGAATGAGGGTGAATAAAGGATTACAGGTTACACAAATTTAACAAAAAGCTTATGGCTGTTTACTGCCACTTACTGCCACAACGTGAATGACATGATCAAAAGGAAGAAAATGAGACACTAACTGAAAGGAGTAAAAGTGATAAATGGACAAAGGAGTTTCAAATGCATTAAACTCCACATTCTGCCAAGAACTGAACATGGTGGACCATTTCAAAGACACTTCAAAAGGCAACACTTTAATATAATCATTGTAATATTAAAATGCTAAAACAAAAACACTTACAAAATCTAAATCAATTCTATCTAAACTCGAGGACTACAAATCTCTTTTTAAAAATATTTAAATCGAATTTTGACACTTCGAATGACATACAGAAGTTTTAGAATGGTCTCCACATCCTCAATTATGTATAAAGCATGTCATCGCTGTAATTCAAAAACATTAAAAAAAAAACACTGAGACATTCACATGATTAAAAAGATGAGTAGGATTTTCTCTTTTTTTTTTTCTTTTTTTTTTTTCATTTAGTATTGGAGATGTCAAAAAGAAATTTTCATAGTAAAAAAGTTTTTTTTTTTATTTTTTTTATTGAAACTATTGATGTGCTTCAATTAAAAAGTATAATGACATAAGGTGAACATACATTTATACGCATATATATGAAAATTTTATATCTTTTATCTTGATTACATGTATAAATATTTTTTAAATTCACTAACTAATTCTCATAACCGTGGGAAGTGCGGTCAAGTTTACTAGTTTAATATATAATTAAAGCGAGATCCATTTTCACAACCTAATTATTTACGTTCAGTGAACAAATAGTAGATATTTGCATACCTCAGGTAGTTTACGTGTTAAAGCTTGTTTGGTTTAATTTGCCTTTTTTTTCCAGACATAAATCCGGTATTTTTTGGAAGATCAAAAAACTCATTTCGATTTAGAACTCAAGAAAAACGTGGTTCCACTTTCGACCATTTTTAGCTCTACTTGTGCTGTTCTTTTGTTGACCTTTTTTTTTTTTTTTTTTTTTGTGTGTGTGTGTGTTTCTGCTTTATTTGTCTTTTGAAAGGCCTAATGCTTTTCAAAATGATACTATTTATTTTAGAGAATAAAGAGGTTTGACAAGCTTTTGGTTGAATAAATAAGTGCTTTTAAATTATAGCATAAATTATTTTTCAGCTTTTAAATAGAAGCTGAAAGAAATAGCTTCTTCCAAAAATAAGTGATCTTCATTTTTAGGATAAGATTATCCATATAAAAAATATATATATTTATTAAATTAAAATCAACAGTAGTTTTTTTCCCCCCGTAATTTGACAATTAAAAGCAATATTTCTTTTTTGAAAATATTGATCAATCACGAGCTGCTAATCAAGGAACTTCCAAAATGATTTAGCCAAACGCAAAGTACTATGTTAGAAGTACTTTTGATAAATACATTTTCCAAAATAAGCTTATTTTGAATTTTTGATATCTTGGCCAAGCAGGTTCTTACTTGTCATGCCATATCCCTTGATTAGGAAGATGTCTAGGTAGCATTATCCAAAAATAAAAAAATTAAAGCAGGTCCTCCCCCACATGACTAATTGAATTATGCCATATAAGAAATTATTTAATTAAGGTTAATTAAACAGATAATACGACATGATTGTTGAATAAAACCTCATTTATCCACGCAGCCTCAAAACTCAGCACAGTTCATGCATGTATTTACAACATATATTAACTCTGATATTGAGAGTCTGGGGCGGAGCTAGCATACGACTCGCAGGTTCGGCCGAACCCAGTAATTTTGGTCTAAAATATGTATTTGTCTTGAAAAATTTATTGAATATGTATAAATTGTTAATTTAGAACCCAATAACTTAATCAAATTATAATTCCGAACCCACAAGTTTCGATTTCTGACTTCGCCTCTGTTGAGAGTATTGACTTAGTAAATCCAGAACCAGAAACAAACTCGTAAGAATAAATTATGATCAGAATTAATCCGGAGTCAAATTCCCTTTATTTCCTTATTGCCGGCGCACCTAAACAATTTTGTTTTTGGTTCAAATTAAAATGTTCGACTTTTTTGCCTTATCACCAAATTCCAATGATGATTTTTATGTTGTCTGGTATACTATGTATGACTCTTATGTTCATATTAGGCTTAATGCATATGCGGCCCCCTAAACTTTTTTTTTTCTTTTCATTTTGACACCTCAATTAAAAGTTGTTCCTATTGAACTCTTAAACTTGGCCTCAGGCGTGTCTATCAAACACAACCCGACTTACGTAGCATCTCACATCATGTATCCGTGAAAGTTAAGCTAATATATGCATGGAATTTGACTATGTTGATAAAGATAATGCTATGCATGTAAGATGATGTATTCATATGTGAATTCTTGATTCTCTTTGTAAAATATGTTTTGATTTTCAATTATTTTTAGTTTTAGTTTCAGTTATTGTGATTAGTAGGGTCTTCTGCCAACCATACTTGATTAAAAAGATGAAACTCACCATATATGCTATGTAAGTCGGACTGTGTTTGATAGACACATTTGAGGTCAAGTTCAAGGATTCAATAAGAACAACACTTAGTTGAGGTGCCAAAATGAAAAGAAAAAAAGATGCAAGTTTAGGGGGCCGCATATGCATTAAGCCTTCATATTAAGTGTTGTTTTTTTTCTTTTTTATTTTAATTCAAAATAAATAAGGTTTCATATAATCAAGAAGGTAATTGTTTTCTTCCAAATTTATCCTTATAAATTTAGATAAGTAGGTATTTATGTAATCAAGAAGCTATATTAAACATGTATTAACTATTTAATTAAGAATAAGTTAGTAAAAGCACTTCTTACTTTCTAAGAGTGGGTAGATTTCTTAAGAGGCGTGTTCAAGCTAAAAACACCCCTTAATATAAACCAGGAGGGAGTAATTGCTTGACTCGCTAAGCGAGAACCAAAACAACATTAATTAGTTAAGTTGAAATGAAAATAGAAAAATAATAATTAAATACATTGCGGGTTGACGACGTTATGTCATTGTATATATCTGAGGCGTGAAGCAAATATTTAAACATGCGATTACTGCAATCATAATTCAGAAGACTTAGCTTGGCAGCAGTACTAATACCGTTTCTTATAAACTCAGAAAACTAATCCTCTCTTGGAAATTTGAGTTTCTTCATAGTAAAAAGCTGATCAAATTAACATGGCTTCTTCAGTTGTTTGTTTTCCAGCTATAATCATCCCATCTAGCAAGTACAGGGTACGTCAAAAGCTACCCCAAATCAGAGCTCAGAGCTATAGAGATGAAGGTATGTTATTTTCCTTTCATTTTTGCTTATTTACACTATCAGAACTCCTAAAAGAAAACTACAGGTAACTGTCCATAATAAGTGAATTTAGTAACCTGAAAAATAAGACAATTAACTTAGCCGACTACAAGAAGCTAATGTACATTGATTATGTAAAAATCCATTATATTGTCGGTATATTTTGGTACTATATATCTCCACTAGAGACTTAGAATAAGAAAATAATTTGTTGGTTAGTAATGTTAATTAAGTGAAAATTACAGGGAAATCAGGGCATGTTGTTGATTCAAATTTACAAGTGTTGAGCTCCAGGATAGAAGAAGTGAAGATGAAAGAGAGATTGGAGAAATGTTTGGTATGTGAGCAAGGTTGGAATTACACAGCTACAACTGCAAGTTTATATTTACAGAAGAAACGCAAGAAACAATTGGATCAATGTGTTGAACTTTTGTTGACGGCTGGTGGAACTATTGGATTTACTGTTCTTGGCTGCACACTTTGCCTCTACCTTACTTCTTTTCTTATCCACTATCATTGAAACTGGGCATGGTTATGCTTATCACTGCTAAGTTTATATATATCCGTAACTATATATACGAGATTATTTTCATTTTTACACTTTCTTTTGGGTTATTTAATTGCCCTATAGCTTGTAATAGCAAAGCTTATTTTTCCATTAGCTCAGCTATATTGTCCTCTCCCTGACATTTGAAATCCATTGTCAACGTTTTCTTTCTTAAGAAGTCCAAAGAGAAGAAAAAGCTTTGAGATTGTTGATGTACGTAACTTTTGTTGCAAGGATAAAAGTTCCATGACATGATGTAGATTTCAAGGAATATTTAACATGAGTTCTACCGCTTATATTTTGCTAGCTCGTGAGTTTTATTTTCTATACATCTTTTGTTTTATGCCATGTGAAACGTCCGCAAGGGGAAAAGGCATGAACAAGATAGACAGAGATACGCTTCTGCTTTAAATTCAATAGACGCCTAATGATGAACTGATGGGAGAATCGATTTTTTGGGATATCATCGTTTAGGTCTATCTCAGCTCTGCACTTTAGAGATAGCTCTATCTCAAATTTGTACTCCACAAGTACCATTTTATTCAGTTATATAAAATCTTCGTTTCGGCAAACAAAAACATCTATATTTTAAGTGTAAAAAGAATATCTAATAAAAATTACTGGATATGTGCATTTTGCTGTATAAAAGTTAATTTTGGGGTCAATATGTATCTATATTTTACGTGTATAAATTTTGATTAAGATATATATTTGTTACTTGAATATGTGTATTTTTTGGTTTATAAAAGGGAAAGAAAGACGAGTCCATGTGACAAGTTGGGGCTGCGTAACATTAAAAAAGAACATGGTTACCTTGTACGAGTCTAATAAATATATGCGACTATGACTTATGAGTACACATAGGGGCGAGTGATGAAATATTTATTCATTAAAAGAACAAAAAACAGCTTTATCTTTTTTTGTTTGTCTATTTGTCGTGAAGATTACAGCTTAGGCTGCGTGATTAATACCTGTGTATCATAGCCTTGCTGTTAGCCATATTAGATTATCATATACTCCCTCCTTGTCTGCACACGGTTATCCAAAAATCATTTTGGACCTTCCTAGAAGTGAGACTTATTACTTCTCAGAGTTACAAACTAAGTGAAAATACGTACTACTTATTACTTTAAGATAATTAGGGATAAATTTTTTATAATTTGCTAATGTCTTGCACAGGATAATCTTTTATAATTTGCTAATGTCTTGCAGCATTCATTAATTTTACCCACTTTCATAATTAGCATTACCAGTTTTTATGAGTTTCGCTTCACGTCAAAACAGCCAAAGTCAAATTTCAAATTTCACAAATGATTATTTTTCAAAAAATAGCTAGCCCGCACTAATACTATATGCTTAGCATTTTTTCAGTGTAATGGTAGACCGAATATCTTCTTTCAGTGGTCCATTTTCCCATAGAAGAGTCCTCAGTGCGCTAAAAAAGTGTTCATCGAACAATATTCCCGAATGACATTACGTTGACTTAAGAAGTAAATTTTTTCCATCTAACACAGGTCATCTGATGATCAATGTTGTTAATGTAGTACTGACATTACCCTGTACAGAAACTAGATCAATTAATCTTCACCATGCATAATTCAGAAATTGTTTTCCCAAAGAAATCCTCCTTGGTTGCACGACGTTACACAAACTTTTGGAACAAAAAAGTGCAGTAATGCACCCAAAATGATGAGAAAGTAATAATTCAGTTCTTCAGGAATGCTACTGTCGCTACACGTGAGCCTACTGATCCTCCGAATGTGAATGTAGGATATGTGCGAATGTGATCAAGGTAGCGGAAAGGAGGAGGATCTACTGAAGCTTCTTGGCCTCCAACTGCTCCAGCTCCTTGACAAGCAGCGTTCCTTCTTTGATTGAGCGTATCCACTTCTTCTACCAATTCATCTTTCGTACTGTTACATGATGTAATTACCTAGAACAGGTGGCCAGTCAGGTAAAGGGAGATGACGGCTAATTATTCATCATGATGAACTCTCTTCACAAATAAATACATAATGGTATGGAAACACTGAATTAACAGCCAGAAATGTCGATATACTAAATTATATGATGTTAACTTGTCAGGAATGCTTCCTACGGGAATATATTTCCCAGGCCCAACATAGTGGTCTCTATAATGTCTCTGCATCTGTTCTTTTTGACACTGGTGGGGGGGCGGGTAAGTATTTAATCAGCATGTTTCAAATTAATAATAGCAATTGGAGAAGGATTGGCCCCGAAAAAATAAATATATATAAACAGGACAGAAGCCGGAGGGACTCACCAATAATCCACCAGGAGCAACAAGCCTTGAAACAGAGTCCCAGTACATAATCCTGAGATGACCACACAATAAGATGACAAAGAAACGGTATTATAGGTAAAGAATCAACGAACACCTTAACTGTATGAAACGGAGCTACAGGAGAAATATAAAACTGCTCATTGTTTAGGGAGTTTAACACTTTTAGAGAGTGGACAACTTTATTTATTTATCTATCTATTTTAGATCTCGGACCAAGTACGTGAAAATATTTTGTGGATGAGCAACGGTAATACATGAATGATGGATGTCACTATTACTTGAATTCGGGATCTCTGCATACCTTGATACCATACTGAATTCTATCATCACTTGATCCAGAAAGTAAGTTTAAAGTAATAAAAAAGAAAAACGTTTATTTATTTGATTGAGACCGGAAGTTAGAGCATTAGAGGGAGGACCCAGAGCAAGAGCGTTTTAGGACATGATTTATAAAAACACAGACATGTGTAACATACAGGATTTACTACCTTTTGATTGGACCGTCAGGATGCAGTCCAATGGCATCTAAGGTTCCTTTATCCACAACTAGCAGAAACCTTTTATCCAATTTTGTCTCAAGAATGTCATCAACCTGTTAGCCAATAGAAATTTACTTAACCATAAAATTAAAAGAAGCCAATCTCCAGCAATGAGAGCACAGACAAATAAGCACACATGACAAGTACATAAAATTAATAAAATCATTGATCACAATTGGTAAGACAGGTTCTACCCTATGCAAAAATTCCGCGTAAATTTAGCACCTTGTTCCTATCTTGATCACTGAAAATATATAATAAGTGCTATATCTTCCAGCACAGAAACTTAATAAAGGTTCATCCCATGCGGACACAGTCCTGAAAATGTCAGGATTACAGGGGAAACATTCATAAAGTAAAAGTAAAATTAACTTGCTACAATCCGTATTTGCAACCACCCGACTGTAGCTAACAATGAAGGATAATAGAGACTGCTTAACATTTAGAAGATAAGAGAAGCACTGTGTTTCCTTTTCTTTTTTACACTGGATTCAGACGCTGCTGTGTATACATCACATATTTGCTTAATTGTTAAAAGACAAAGGTAAAATTTACCAAGAACTTGACATTGGTGAAACCATCACGATCAGCAAGGCTTCTTGCAAGGTTAACTGCTCCTTCACTGTAGTCGGTTCCAGTTAGATCAGAGAACCTAACGCCACATTTAGTGTGTATTAGTGAGTAACAATCTTCGGATCCCCCCACACCGCCCCACCCCACAAAATCCCCAACACATATACATCGAGGTTGTCTTTGAGTTTAAAAACTAAATAAAATTTCTTAATAGACAAAATACTCCCAAGAAGCAACCAGTAGGTTCTTAAAAAGTTAAAATAATAAAAACTGGACACTTTTGGTAGAAGCTAAAAGATATAGATGTGATAAGAAAGCTGTATAATCTCCTAATATTAACCGCAACAGGTACTTAGATGTTCTAAATTTGACGTAATTAGACTAACATATCATGTAATATAACTTAACTGAGTTTTAAAGTTTCAAGAATTCAAATTCATATAACTAATCAAATTTACACTTTTGATGGGATTCTCACTATCAAACTCATTTTTAACTATTTCTTTCACCAACACTTAATCATAAAAGTCAATTACAAACCTTTGTCTACAAAAGGCAAATTACCAACTGTAAGCACCTTAATCAAATGGCATCACAAGAAATCGGAAGAAGAGAGTATATTTATTTATATCTTCCATTGAATCTCAAATAGTAATATATGCTTATTGTCGTTACCAATTTCAAAAAAAAAAAAAAAAAAAAGTAATAATATGCTTATGGTTAAAAAATCGATCATCGAGCAGGCTATGTGGCACAGTGGTAATGGGACAAATATCGTAAACAAACCTTCACAACAGCTAACTGTTTAATACCCTATGAACTAGATAATGCACAAAAGTGTTGACCTTTACACTGGCTCTTTAACAGATTATAGAGAATAGGTGCATCAAAAGCATCTCAGACAAGAAAGCTCATCTATCAGTTATAGAATGACAAAGGAAGCAAATAGCTGGCTATAGATGTATTGCTAGCATAAATTTAAATTTACCCTTGCTTAGCAAGCTCTTGTAGAAACAGACCATTGCCAGTCCCAATATCAAGCACGCTCCAATCTAACACGTCTTTCTCATGCTGCCCAACAGGCTCAGAATTGCCATCAGCTACATGATTTGGCAAGCGACCCCGGCAAATGTCCATGCACAAACCTTTGTTCCAGGAGGCAACATTTTCCATGACATCACCACCAAACCTATAAAAATAGAGCAAAAATATACACATCAACAGATCTCTCTTCACCAGCAAAATGATCCAGTGGTACAAGTACCACCCTCTCCCTTTTTTGCTGGTTTTCATTTAAAAAGTTGAAATGTTAATCCTGTAAAAGCCTAAAGGAAGAAAGAAAGACCAGGCAAATTACTATCATTTTTTATGATTGGGATAAAAATATCACAAAGAGCTAACAATGTAGCTCTTACTTCAGTCGCTCATCAAAAGTGTCACGCTGTAGATCTTTAATACATAAAAACTCTACTTACCGAACCACCATTCATTCTCTGAGCTAATATGAGTCACTCCTAGTGATCCACACAGGGAAACAGATAATGTATGACTTGCTTGATAGAGAAGTTATAAAGCGTAGGAGAGAAGCACTTCTTGGAATTCTTCCAACTTGAGATTCAAAAGCAACATCTTATCTGATAGCTAAGATCAAAAGAAAGATTTTGAGAATCTTTGCATAGAGTTTTAACCAAGAACTTTATTCAAATACTTAATTGAGTTTTGGTTTACCAAATTCATAACTAGTGTTGGGCACTAAGATACGTGTCAACTAGCAGTAGCTGGATTTTCTTTTAATTTTCTGATCAGAAAGAAATGCCGAAAACTGCTTAATTTGCTGGATTACAAGAGAACTCAAATCCAAACTGATGTGCCCCAGGGAGGTGCATCTAGAAAAACTTCAAATGTGGTTTCAACAGCTAACCCTAACTATCAGTACTATAAAACTTACCAGATCTGTTATCTTAGTGAACTGACCAATGAACCTTTATGCAATACTATTGAGCAAGAAAACATGAGTTGTTTTTCGTAAATATCGTAATCCCTCAGTTTCAGCAAAAGATGGCGGGGTTCGATTAGAGACTTGTATGCCATTGAAGAAATAAGTGTGATTTACAGAATTTGTCAAATTTTAGAGAACTTCTAATTTGCCTTAAAAGGCATAATTGTTCTATGTAACATGTATAGGGATGATTCGGATCAAGATAGCCTAGAATAGCTCCAAAGGATTCTTATATCGGACCCCAACTTTATTTGGGATGGAGGAGCAGTTGATTGATTGATAGGTAGTATCACAATGAAAGGAACGATGACAACATAATACTTAAGTGGATCAATGAAAAGGGAAAAGATTGCAAGCTGTAAAACGGTAGCCCGGTGCACTAGCTCCCGCTATGTGCGGGGTCCGGGAAAGGGCGGGACCACAAGGGTCTATTGTACGCAGCCTTACCCTGCATTTTTGCAAGAGGCCGTTTCCACATCTCGAAAAGATTGCAAGCTGTCATCTTGCTAATACATACCAAACTTCACCAGCGTGGCCATGCTCACGGAAGTTTGCCAATTCATCAGCATAAGCAGCATCCCAATAGCTTTGGAAACCAAGCATTGAAGAAACTCCTTCACCATCCTGCTCATGCTCATCCTTGTCAGAACTGCTCGTACACGAAAAACAAGAAAAACGAAAGTCCGTAAACCTTTTGCACAAACATAAAACAAAATATTTGAGTTTCTAATGGATAATCTTTTCTTAAACTGTATACAGAGCCCAACAAACATGTGACAAGATGCAGTTTGGCTACCACTTTATTCACTTAACTTTATAAAGTGCACTCACAGATTTTTCGACTCCTCATTTCCACCACTACTTAGCTCCGAGATAGAATTCTCGTGGCTCAATAATGGATAAGAGAAAAAACAATCATAATACATAAAGCTAGGCCTTCATACAAGGCTCAATATGGTTAATTCTCTCCACCCTAATTTATACAATACTTGTTTCATTTTACACATACCAATATATTTGACATCATTTAAGAAACAATAATAATATTCTGCATAACCTTCACACAACATTCAATTATTCAAATCCATTTGTCTATACACCTCTTAATTTTGAATGATCTATTTTCCTCTACAAAATATACTATCTTAAATTTTTTATAACCTTCACACAACATTCAAATTTGTTTGTCTATACACACCTCTTACTTTTGAATGATTTACTTTCCTCTACAAACTGCACTATCTTAATTTCTTTTTTTTTTTTTTTTGAAATGTAGTGCCACTATCTTAATGCTTTCCAGTTCAATTAATAGAATTCATAATTTAAATTAGCATCTTATACCTCATGTCCATTCCAACACAGTAATATAACTAAAATTACACTCTCCGTATAAAAACCTGTAATGTGGTACTACTATCTTAATGTTTTTCCAGTTGAATTAATATCCTAATTCATAATTTAACTTAAACATCATGTTCATTGAAACAAGTAACGGACTCGCAGTCATATGAATACGACTAAAGTGGAAACTGAACCTGTAATCGGCGCGATAATTGAGAGCTTCAGTAGCATCAGTGTGGCGTTGCTCATCATCGAGAGTACTTCCATATTCGCTCTTTATGGACCACGAATCTGCCGCAATTGAGCGGTCGTCATCGGAAATCAGCTCAGATGGTCGGACGTCGGAGTCTTCCGGCAACAGTCTCATTCCGGCCATATAACTATGACGATGAAAAACCCTAAGACCAAATTGCTACGAATCTGAGAGACAGGAGTGTCAAGTACGTTTTAGGAGTTGACAATTATGGAAATTACAATCGATGCAAGCGTGCCACCACGTCGCATCCAGGGATATTTTTGTCTTTTCACTTCCCCCTTTCATAATTGCTGTTATGCCATTTCCATGTTGAATTTGAGTATTCGTATTTCAAGTAAAATATACGTAGATTTTATTCACAATATCTTAAATTTTTGCAAAAAAATAAATAAATTAACTTCTACTTTCAATTGTAGCTCATTATATGATTACGGAGCCAAAGACTTTTACCGAGAAAATTAAATGTAAGCGTACAAAAAAAAATTAAGATATATAATATAATATATATATATATATATATATATATATATAATGAAAAATTTACCTAACTACATAATTGTAACACCCCGTACCTTTAACTTAAGTTTTGACCATGATCCTAGACTTAGAAAATCAGATAAAGAATGTAGAAATTGGAAATTCCCTGTTCAGTTGTAAGATGGTGGTTTACGCCCATGAACAGTGATTGTATTTCAGTTTACGGCCCGTATTTCAAGTTGTAAACTAAAACCAAGGATTTCTCGGCATTCTGGAATTTGGCATTTGGATGTCAAATCGTTAACTACGGACCGTATTTCAAAATACGGACCGTATTTCAAAACGTATTTGGAATTTGGGAAAACTTCCTTTATGAAAGTTGTAGATCTTTGAAATACCTTTCCAACGGTATATTATGGGGGTCAAACGGACATCTTTGCAAAGAGTTATGGCCATTTTACTGAAGAGACACAGTGCAGTCCGTATTTCAAAATACGGCCAGTATTTAACTGGGCCGAAATTTTAATTTTCCAGAATAGTATATATTCGTCCGTATCAATTCAAATCATTATTTTTCATTCCTTCAAGCTCTAGAACGACCTCCTACCCTCCTCCATCATCAAGAACACCAAGGTAAGCCTACTCTAATTATTCCAAATCAATTCTAATACCTATCCTTGTAATCTAAACAAGAAATTATCATTCCTAAACTAGGGTTTTCAAGAAAACCCATCTCAATGTTCAAGAATCCAAGATTTTGGAAACCTTCTTCAAAGCTCAAGTCTTTAATTCAAGTTTTGGAGCGACTAAGGTATGTAGAACTTTCATCCACATGTGGGAATCTCTACGTTCTTCCCCATGCCCCGTATTCTTGATATCCATGAAGTTCAAACCCTAGGGCATTAAACCCAGCATATTGGTAGCCCGTATCTATGTATTTATGTACATGAATTTTGTATCTATATTCGTTATTGTATTCCTAATCTTCCATTACGGTTATTAGGAACCCTAGCTTAATCCATGAATCATGAATTCTTCCTCATGTGTTCTCATTATGTTTATATGAAACTTTATGATTTTATGTATCAAGTTACAAGCATGTTTTCAAGTTAATTATATATATATATATATATATATATATATATATATATATATATATATATATATATATATATATAATTATGAACTATTGTTATTACTCATGAATCAAGAACATGTTTGCAAGACTATGACAAGTTATCTCATGAAACCATATTACAAGATATTTCATGAAACCATGTTACAAGTTATTTCGTGAAATCATGATTACAAGTTATTTACAAGTTATTTCACGAAAATCATGGGCTTCTTAGCCAACTATATTATGTTCATGTTTTGGGAACTGCTTAGTTAACCGAGAAGGCTCAGATAGCCTGAAACTACGTAGCCACCGTAGGATAAGGGTTGTCAGCAAGGAGGCAACACCTTCATTATGCAGTTTGAATCCTTACATGCTTATTATTACTTAAATCTCATATCCCTGGCAAGGTTGTGAGTGTTCTGCTGGTAGGACGCAAGTACCAGACCATGTTGTCGGTTATACTATAGCATTCCCCATGTTACAAGCAGTTTTTACATACATGTATTTCCATTGATTTACTGTTTTCAGACTTTACTCACGTTTCATGCTCATGTTCAAGTTACATTCAGTTTTAGTCCATGTCCTATACCTATGTTGTGCTATGTTCTTCATTTCAGCAGGTTTTACTTACTAGTACTATTCACGATGTACTAACGTCCCTTTTTCCCGGGGCCTGCACTTCACGGTGCAGATAGCGGTTTTCAGGAGCATACACTTGCGCAATAGGATCACTTCAGATATTAGCTTATTGGTGAGCCCCACTTCTCTCGGGGTTCAAGATGGAGTCTGCATTAGTATTCAGCTTATGGTAGTCCAGGGCCATGTCCTGGTAGTTAGTATTCAGACATGTTTTAGAGGTTTCATAGACAGATGTTAGTTCACAAAGTCAGTTATGTTTTCATGTGTGCATACTATAACGTTTTTATGATTTTTCATGCTATGAGATAACTTCAAGACTTTATTCCGCAAATTACATTTTCATGATTCATTTAAATTGCATCATATAGATTATATTGTTTTGATGCCCATGTTGACAAGCAAGCCATGAGGTTCGCTCGGACACATGCAAGCAAGGCCCGAGTGCCGTGTTACGCCCAGGCCATGGTTCGGGGCGTGACAATAATATAATTTTTCACCAAAAAATGTCAATTGACACTTTTAGAAGAAGGATGACTCCGTTGTCTCCGCCACTAAAAATGCATTCTTAGGAGCCGTTTGAACATGGTTTGAAATCATGAGATGAAACCATGATTTTGAAATTATATTTGGACATGTAATTTGGATATCTTAAGTTGTATTTTCTCTTATAGACATAAAAACCCACAAGTTGTGAAATCTATCAAAACCTTCTCAATTCTTATACAATCTTACCAAATGAGCAAGTCATAGTTCATAACAAAATTAATACGCTACTAGAAGACCTTTCTAAAAAATACAACATCAATTGATCAAACTTAATTCAACAAAAACGAAAATTTAACATGAATAGTAATGTAACTACTCTTTAATATAATCCTCCCACATGGTAGACATAAATAAAGGTTGGTGGAAGTTAATAAGATTGGTAAATGGTTGGTGGGAGTAATTGTTGAAAAAAATTTACCAACTTATGGGTCTTTTTTTATAAAATCTAAGCTTATGGGTCAAGTTTTATATTAATTTTTTTTTGAAACATGAGATGAAATGCATGTCCAAATGCTGGTTTCATCTCATGGTTTCAAATTATGGTTTCAAACCGCATGTCCAAACACCTACTTATATTCGGTCACTTTGAATTTCAATTAATTCGAATTTGCACCGAAAAATTCTACCTTAAAGGTAAAGCACTACCTAGCAAAGGTGACTTCATTCCCTATTGTTAAGATAAAATTATTTACAATGTCAGGGGCGGAGCTATCCTATACCGAGGGTGTTCAGCCAAACACCCTTCGCCGGAAAATTATAGCGGGTACATAAGTGAAAGTTTGAAAATATTGGTTATGTATAAAACAATGAACAATCTTGGAACATCTATGTGCTGCAGCTCAGTGGTTAAGGGGGGTTAGTGAGAGTCTCACGCCGCGGAGCAAAACTTCTGCCGAAATAAATTGCTTTACTCATATCTTTTTTTTTATGAGAAAATTTGACAATAAAAATTACAATTCAATATAAACTTTAAATCAAATAAAAATATTTACTTAAATTTACAAAAGTATTATTTTTATATTTTTGATGTTTTTGACACCTAGTTTTATTTAACGGCAAAAGGTCATATATACCCCTGTACTATCCCGAAATAGTTGTGTGTATCTCCCATTTGTTTTTTTGATGATATGTACCCCCGCCGTTAGCGTTTTGGTCATATATACCCCCGCGTCTAACGGCTCCGTTTAACAGGGACACGTGGCACGATCTCAGCGGCTTCAACCATTTTATTATTTTATTTAATCTAATTTATCATTAAAAAAACATAAAACAAAACAAAATAATTGAAAATTAGAAAGTCTAATGTCTAGCGAAGCTCCACCATCGGCATTCGATGACTTCAACGGTATGTTCATGGATCCAAAATAAAACTCACTTTGAAAGATGCCCATAAGGCTCATGAACTCTACAATTAGATTTTTGGATACGAAAATGGAGGCCGAAAAAAATTCAAAATGGTGAAAAATTTGGGAATAAATTGTGTATTGATAATTGAATCTAAAAATTGTAATTAAAGCTTGTCTTGAGTAGCTGGAACTTGAAGAAAAAACATAAACTCCATGGACAACCATTAATGAAACTTGAAGCTTCAAGTTCAAGTTTTGGGTTTCTTCAAACGAGCTTTGTTTCGAGTGAATGTCATTGAAAAAAGATCGATTAAATCTTGAAGAGTTGATATCTGAAATTTGGGAAAATTTTGGTGAAGAATTCAGTGGGTTTTTGGATGAATTTTAGTTGCAAATTAGTTGAAGAAGAAGAAGAAACCCACATTTGAATTTCAGAAATAGCCACATTTTCAAGAAATAGCCTCTTTCTGGTTTAAAATATTTTTTTAATGATAAATTAGATTAAATAAAAATAAAATGGTTGGAGGCGTTGAGATCGTGGCACGTGTCCCTATTAAACGGAGCAGTTAGACGTGGGGGTATATGTGACCGAAACGCTAACGGTGAGGGTACATATCATCGAAAAAGCAAACGGGGGATACGCACAACTATTTCGGGAGAGTACAGGTGTATATATGACCCTTTGTCGTTTATTTAAAAACAAAGTACATTTGACTTGATATTTAATTACTCAAGAAGTTTGTATAAAACCTCATCGTCTAAACTCGTCGGACGCCGTCAAAGATGGTTGCTTGATTCTCATTTCTCTAGTTCTTTTTTAGTTCTATTTTGTTACCATTCAACCTTTTGTTTTTACTAGTGCTCGATGATTTTCTATATTGGACTCCTTTGAGTGATTTTCTTTGGTCAACTAAAACTTTCAGTGAAAACTCAAAAATACATTTCAAAATTTAGTTCTTGGATAATACTCTGAGGAAAAATTACAAAGGAAATGGCAAGGCTGAAATTTATTTATTTTGATTTAAAAATTTTTATGCACCCACTCATTGGAAAAAACTATTTACGTTATAAGTTTGAATACCCTTAGCCAGATTCCTGGCCCCGCCACTTTACAATGTCGACATTTTATGTTTTATTTAACTTCCTCTAAGGTTCTGTTTGGTACAGAGGAAAATATTTTCAAATTTTATCATGTTTGAGAGGTCAAAATATTTTGAAAATATTTCTCTAGAAATATGAGTTCCTTAATTAGAAATAAATTAAATGACTTCCTTAGTGAAAATAGAGAAAATAAGTTTCATAAGTAGCACTACGATATTATTCGTCATCTCCCAACACCTCATCCCAACAACCCTGACCCACCCCTTGAAGCCCACCTCTTGGCCAGCCCACCCCTCGCCCCGATATATACAACCCCCAACCAGGGGTAGAGCCAAATAGAGAACCCCTTCGGGGATAATTACACAGTTTATACATGGTAAAATTAATTTTTATGCGTATATAGTATATGTTGAACTCCCTTTGTCTTATTCGTGTGTTTATTCTCCGTATTTTGAAATTCCTAGGTAAAAATGCTGGCTCCGTCACTGCCCCCGACCACCCTGCCATTTCTACTCTTGCTCTCGCTACTTCACCGTCCCATGGCATTTTGCTAGATTATATATAAATGATCTTAAGATTATATTTTTTGCTTACTTATCAAACACAAAATTAATACTAAGAATTAGTTCCTTCATTTCAACTTAATCATGAATCGTAGTTACTGCTTGAAGAGTCAAAAGATATTTTTTTTTATCATGATTTTTTCAAATACTTTTAAAATATTTAGAATCGTTAACTATTGTGACTTATATACTTTTTATGTAGTTTCAAAATATGTTTATTTATTTCGGAAAAAAATAGAGATTCTATGTCCAAATTCACAACGAACATTAGTTAGTTTGACCCTCATATCAAACCGCATAAATTAAAACAAAAGGAGTACTTATTTTTCAGAAAAATAATTTTAATAAAACAGTTTTCTTCATACCAAACGCACCTTTAATGTTGATTGAATGACTTGACTACGTCTATTGATTAGATGACACTCAATTCGTGCAAAGTTCAACTTCAAAAAAAAAAAAAAAATAGATTAATCAAAGAGCTTAAAATTTCGACCGATTACATTGATAATTGCTTAAAAAGTGAATGAGTACCCTTGCTCTCCGGAGAGAGGCATAGAGCAAAGAGTTGTCTTCTGCATTACTGATTAGCAAGTCAATTTCTCATGAAGGAATGAGCTGTAGAATGCACCGCCCAAATCATTTCTTATGTTTTCACACTCATTCAAGACATTTCAATTTCAGAATCACCAGAATTTGTAAGAAAGGACATGTACTCATGTAGCCCTCATGAAGCCCATTTCTCAATGCAAATTCGTATCAGTAATATACAGAATCATACACCCTCCATTCCATACTTGTTACCACTATTTTAGAATTATAAAAAATGATACAAAGAATCTGTAAATAAAATACAAAAATAAAAATAAAAAAATATATGATTTTCTTGTTGACACCCAATTTTGTCCCTCTCCTATTTAATTTACCCGAGTTTTTAAATTTACTGACGAGCTAAATACTTTATTTTCGCTACTATTATTTTCGCTACTTTTATTTTTTAACATTATAAGTATTACTTTATCACAGATTTTAAACGGTTAAGTCATCGCTTCATTTTCGGGTTTGGAATCGTTAAATTAATTACAAGACAACACTTTGCAGAATATTTATTTTTCTACATATTAATTATTTACATAATATATATTATACCAGTTATTAAACTAGAAGCCCAAAAATAATTTAAATAGAGGAGGAAGGACCAACAATTTTTAGCCAAATTAATGACTTTAAAATACAATATTATTTCCCTACCCAAATAAATAACCCACATTTAAATACCCAACCCACATTTTAACCCAACTAAAATACTAAACGGACCAGCCCATTACCCCTAAATAAACGGACCAGCCCACATCACAATATTACCCGACCCGGTCCAATTCCCCCCTAAAACCTAATCTTTCTCTTCTTTTTCTTTTTCCTTCTTTTCCGCCTCCTCTCTCTCTTTTCCCCTTTTCTCTCCCTTTTCTCCGCCTCATCTCCCTCCTTTTTCTTTTCCTCTCCACTCGACGCCGCCGCACCCCCCTACCCTACACTCCCCCACGTTACCCGCTCCTCTCCACTCACCCGACATCACTCCACTCACCCATGCCTCTGCTCCCCACTCCCTTTTGTACACAAACGAAACCCTATAAATGTAACACGAAGTTGAACGGTGAAGGGGAGATCGAAAAAGGAAGAGAAGGGAAAAAGAATCGAAGGATCTGGAATCGAAAAATTAAAGACCAGAAACCAAAAATCAACTCGAACAAAAAAGATGAGACAGATCGAGAAACAAAAAATCTTGAATCCCAAAACTCCTCCAACGATTCGAATCACCAACACATCTTGACCAGATTTTTATTGTTTTTGAAAGTCTTGGTTTTCCTTTTAACTTTTTTTTTTAAACATCCAGTCCAAACCCTACTTACAGTTGAAGTTCTGGAGACAAACAGAATTTCCCTTTTTCTTTAACGAGTATATTATTTCCGTCGATATCGAAACTCTCGGTTTGAAAGGTTTGTCGAATTTGAGTTCGTCGCGTTCAAAACGTAGATTCGAGACCTCGACGATCCCCACTTCACTGCACACAAAAGAGATAAAACACGATACATTTATTGCTTACAATCTTCAATTTTCTGTTTTGGTTAAGATTTTGTTTATGCTGCCATATGTTTAATGATTATGTAGTTTCTTTGTAGTCGCGTTATTTGTTCGATGTTTGGGTGTTGTTAGGATAGATACTAACTGCTAAATGAATTTGACGTATGTTGTGGTTTGGAGGTTTAGGCTAAATTTCCAGGACTTAGAATCTAGATGAAGTTGAATATACATAGGATATACAGTGGGCTATCAAGGTAAGAAGACAATATACATTTGATATACATATGATATACACACCATGGTGTGTATATCTTAGGTATATCGTGTATGTGATTAAAACAGACCGATACTGAACCATTTCTATAATCGTCTATCAATCTGTAGGTTTAGGTGTTCTGTTTTTGGTTAACGCTGATATGAAAACAGTAGCAGTGATATGGTTATTGTTAGTTCAAGTGGAGTGCATAATGTAACCAAATCTAGTTTTGGTTTAGTTGATTAGTTCGCTGTCAAACATGTTTAAATTCAGACTAGGATAATTATATTCGACTGCTCTTTGAGGTATGATTAATGCATTGTTAGCTTGTCAATCATAGGAGATTAATACACATGCATGTTGGATTGTTTTGAAGATCACGTATGCCTAAATGTTTCTTTAGAAAGCTCAAGTCTGGATGTTGAAAAAAAAAAGGGGAAATTTCGATCTAGTTTGAGCTAAACTAACTCACACTTTCTCTTTCTTTCAAAATAATTGTGAATGCCTTCAAGCATGGCTGCATTATCCTTGCTTGTGACAACATCTTAACTTTACCATTAGCATATCTTTCATCTATTTGAGGTGTCATTCCTAAGTATTCCTTGAATTTGGCCATTGGTTCTTTAAAACTGTGAAACTTCGACTCTTTATCATTTTAATTTGTTCGTCGCATCCTTCTGTTTTGAGTCCTGGTTGTTGTTCTGTGTGCTGTGCATTTTGTCAAAGCATCCACGGTTTGCTTCCGTGTCCTATATTGTCTCTGCAGTTGCGGCCCATCAATTAACATTCGTTTATTTGAGGGTCGTTGTGTCTTCTGGCTATCTCCACATGTGTTGTTTTGATCTAAACATTGTTTGTCATGTCTTCTGGTCACTGCTTCAGGCTTTGCTCTTCATGTACAACAATTGTATTTCAAATGGTATTATAAGTCTTTAAAAAGGGGCTTTTCCTTAAAATTCTCATTCTTTCCACACTTTACTTCCTAATCCTGCCTTCTGTCCATCTTGTGCCCTGTCTGTTCTATTTAAGTAAAAGGTCCTATACTGGGTGTTTGGTTTTGTTTGATTGGGGATATTAAGTCTTTACTAGTTCATTCCCTGTTAAATGTGAATCCAGTGTGCAAATTTGATTGTCTGCCTGCTGAATGTTATGCTCCTTCTGTGGAATGCATGTACCAAGTGTCACTGTTTCTTCTTGTTTGAAATTCTGGTTCTTTGTTTAAGCATGAAGGTTCATATATCCAACTTGCTGGATTTTGTTTTGGTTTAGGCTGTGCTTATTCCGAAACTGTATAAAGTGTGTTCGCAAACTTTACTTGGCAGAGGTATTTCAGTTTATAGTTAGTACTATAGGATTAAAAGGAACTGGAATATTTTTTAGAACTGTTAAACCTTTTGGGGCAGAATTCATTCGCTGTGACGATTTCAAAGACGAACTAATTTGAGTAATCGAAATTCATTTATGTAATCAGCTTATTTCATGTCCTGTTTTTCTGTTTTGAGCCATCAGGATTAAATGAATCAACAGATATTAGCTTAACATTTACTGTCTGATAAACTGCTGAAACTTCTTTAAAAATCTTTTTCTTGAGATTTAAAAGATGAGTATCATCCTGTCCATTTCTCTTCGAATCATTTTCTGAGTTATGTCTTCCATACAGCTGCGCATGTTAATTGTGATAAGTATCATTGGCTGAGAACACTGGCTTTTAGTTTACTTGGCAGCATGCATATTTGGCTGGATTGATTCTTTACTTTGGTGACTATTTCGAGGAGAGATCGTTGTTGTTGCTTAATTATTATGGTCTGCTGTTCAGTTATTCGTGTGATTGTTGAAACTCTTTGCAGACATCTAAATTGAATTTGACCCTGCTACATTCGTTTAACTTCTTTTCTTATTGTTCGTTTGGAGATCGTTGAAATATTAACTAAAGGGCAGTCCATTGTTTTAATTGAAAGCTATCAGCCTGTTTCGAATTTGCATTATACATGTTTAGTCCTATTTGTTAATCATATACTAATATTTTTCTTTCGTTTTATGCATGAACACCGCATACGAGTCCGAGGGGACTCGTCTTATCCCGTATTCGGCGTTGGGCCAAAAGCCCAACAAAACTCCTCCTCCTGTGTTAGCCCCGCTCGCTGCACAAATAGAAAACAAAATCTGGGCTGAAGCCGAATAGCATGAACAGTTCGCAGCATTCGGGTTTCAATAAATGGGCCAAAGCCCAATAGCAAAACAGACTGCAGCAGCAGTCCGAGAAAATGGGCCTAACCCATTCACTCTTTACTCTCTTCCTTATTTTTATGGTTGTGTATTTTATTTGCTTTGTATGACTAACATTTTATTCTGTCTTATTAGATTAGATGAACCATAGTGAAATTAGCGAAATTAATGGGTTTGATTTTAGTAAAATGGGTAGGAAAAACCAAGGATTAATTTCATAAGATTCATCTTATACCGTTATATTTTCTACTATCGGAATAATTGATTTGCAAAATGGCACGACGATATATTTTAAATCACGGGAATCATATTATTCTCATGAACTTTCAAGACGTCATTAATACATAAATATTAATCCAAGTGTATTTTTTTTATAAACATTTTCAAGATTTATCCAATTATACATATTTTTAGCCGAAATTGGTTAAATAAAGAGTGAAAAAAAAAATATAGAAAGAAACTTATAGACTTTTCATCATATTTAAGAACATAAGTCTAGGCATTTCTACACCACCATTCATACAATATCATTTTTTATCTAAAGATCACATTTGTCAAATAATCTTTTAAAAGGCTATTATTCATACGTAAACTATCTTATTTTCTACAATTTTTTTTTTTTGAATAATATTATTATATTTTTCATTTAAGGCCTTAGCAATATCTTTAAATCTCATTTAACCTTTAGAATCTTCTTTTTACGCAAACAATTATTACTTTTCCACAAGTATTATTTTAGACAATACATTTATACTCTCGTTTAAAATTTTAACAACATTTATAAGTCGTATTTCGAAATAGCATTAAAAATACTCTTTTATACAAATTATTATTTTCTATAAATTCTATTTTTTAATAGTATTCTTACATGTCTAACTATAACTTTAGCCATACTTACAAAGCTACTTTCTTTTCATATAATACTATATTTACACTTGGCCTAATTAATTATAAGTCCGGTCGGTTAACCATTGTTAATGAGTCTTAAAGGGTGCCTAATACCTTCCCTTTAGACTAATTGAACCCTTACCTAGAATCTTAAGTTTCGCAGACCTTAAACAGAGTTAACTTTAAACATAACTTTAATAAACTTTAGGTGTCCTAATTCACCATAAATAATTAGGTGGCGACTCCTTAACAACAAACGAAAAACAGGAATCTCCAATATGTCGTACTTCTACTTTAACCCCGGTTAAAATGGGGTATGACATTTCTTCCCTTTAAAGTAGGTGAACATAGAGATAATTTGCTCATTATAAATGATAATCTTATTCTTTGAAGGAAAATACAACAATCTACAATATATAGTTTTCTCAAGATTCATATATTTGTTTCACTAGTCAACAGTATAATCATAATTCACAAGTATAAAACACGAACTATACCGTAAAATTTACAGTCTAAATCGTACCTTAATTACAGAGATTGCTCCAATGAACATTGTAGAAGACCGCTTACGTCTCCGTGGAATCCTTCATATAAGTTCTTCACACAAGGAAGAAGAGTGTTTTTCTATTTGTTGGGAAACAAAAAAGCTGGGAAAAAAGTTACTTTTTCTTCTTCAGCAGAATTAAGCCTCTTTTTTTTTTTTTTTTTTTTTTTTTTTTTAATTTTGCTGATGTTGAAGGATACAACTTTTAGTAATTTTTCCCAACAGATGTGTCTTTTTCCTTTTCCCATTTTATTTAATAATATATATATATATATGTATTATTTACTTATTTGGATATGGATTTGAGTTGATCCGCGTGGGTGGCCTGAATCCAATTTTCAACATTCTTTAATATGCAAAATAATATCTCTCCGTCTCGGAATAAGAATCTTTGAAATGCAAATTGTGTCAAAAAATACCGATGACCCCGTAGCATTAAAGCTACATCCGGCATTGCTTGTATTGATGGTAGAATATAAAATGAGGAATGGTGTGATTAAAGTATGTGATTCACAAGCCATATATTTATTGTTTGATGAAGATCACGGATTATTTGTTTCATGATGAAACATGTACGATCAAGTCAAAATTAAAATAATTATGCTTATCAATAACGGCAGTTATTTTCCCAATTTGGCTAAATTAAATTTCCTTTAATATTCTTTTAAAAAAAACATTTTATGACAATCAAATATTGAGCTTCTTTGTTGGCCTTTGATTGAAAAACAATGTTTGCAAGAAATATTTTTTTCTTTTTCCTGCAAAAACTTCTATTTAGAATTTTGAACCAAATGCCAACAATTTGGAATGTCATGTGCCTTTGAGCTTAGGTTCTTCAGCTAGTTTAATAAAGGAGTTTTGGTTCACATGCTAGTGATGTTCGATCGTAATTCTCGATTTATTTATGAGGTAAATAATAATGATGAAATTGTTATGTGGTACTTATGAACATGTCATTTGTCTTTAAATATGTTCTTTATGTATTACTAATACATATATTTTTATTCCCATTATATTCCATGTAAAATAATACATAATTTTTCATGATTTAATGGGAGTGCTTTTTAATACCGCCAATTAAATACTATGTACATCGATTATGCAGTGATTATTTTTTCTTATAAAATTCATCAGACACAAAGAGGGAGAGTTGCATATATATAAGTTACAAATATTGACAACCATAGAATTTCTTTTCGCCCTTCCAATACAAAAGTTCAGCTCTCGATCCTTCGATCAAATATGAGCCTCACTCAAAAAAGATTAACTAGAAGGTAAAAGAATAATTATGAATTAACTAAAACAATTTTCTTCATATACACTTTTTTCCTTAATGAATGTAAATCACAAACGAATCTTATATCCTAATTATCTTTAAAAGAATAGTTTCTCCTTACTAAAATTCAAAGAGATCAACTTGAATGAAATTTGTTCAATTCCTCATCTTGAACAAACTGGTTCTTCAGCAATAGTTTCCAACAATGGTTTCTTTGATCTACACATAGACAACCTTTGCTTGAATTCTTCAGTTGAAAAGTCTTCAATATCATCCAAATTCAACTTGGGCAAAGCTGTTTGTTCATAATAGTTACTCTGAATCTCTTTAACTTCCACAGCAGATGACTCTGCACATTCAGGCAAGATCCTGAATTTTCCAATTGACACCCTTTTGGAAGAAACAGAGTTAGCAGTAAGTAATAAAGCACCCATATCACCTGCTGTAACAAAAGAATTCACTCTTTTCATTGGAAACATGACATAAACATTTCCCATTTCAAGATCTTCATCAGCATTAAGTGCAGAAAATCTTCTGCCTATATGAAGTGACCTTGTGTTTACAAGAAAGAAATTAGGAGTTTCCAACATGAGCTCTGCTGCTTTGATTGGTTGATAAAAATGTCTGATTTCACCACTTGGGAGTATGACTTTTACACCTCTGGATTGCTTGTTGCCTCCTGGTCCTGATAAGGTGCAAGAAATATAGTTGCCCATGTTAATAAACAAGATTGTTTTTTTATGGATTGTAGAAAATGGAGGAGAGTTGTAGATGAGTTCTTGGATTTGATAGTTTGTTGAGGATGAGGAATGAGGTTGTGGTTGCCATATATATAATTGAGGGGAATGATGGTAGAGGGAAACAAGGTAAAGTCAAAAAATATAGGATGAGTAGAAGACAGTTGTATAAAGTAAGGAGAAAAAAGAATGTGGAAGAATGATAGTAGCCACATGACAGTCGACATCCGCGTTTGATTGAGTAGGATGATATATGTGTACCGGAAGTTGAAAGGAAAGTACGTTTATCTTGTTCCCTTATTATTTTTTTTTTAATGTAGTGGAGTACGTTTATCTAGTTGGTCTCTATGATTTAGGATGTCTAATTTCCTTTTTTATTAAATGCGTGTGGAGGCCACTCATCTTTGATCTAACTTTACGTATCATTTGTTACCGAATTCTGGTCTCACACACAAATAGATTTACGTGTTTTAATAGTGGATTGTGAGGACCCATCATGTCATCATGCCCAGTGTTTTAAAAGGCGGGGCGTAAGGCGGGACGTTGTACATACGTCTCGACGAGGCGTAAGCCTCGAGGCACGGGGCGTAAGCCCCATGAGTATTTAATTTTTAGTATTTCTTAAAATAATATAATTACAATAAATATTTTTAAATAGGTAAAATTACATAAAAAAATAAAAGAAAATTGTAAATAAATGAAATATATATATATATATATATATATATATATATATATATATATATATATATATATATATATATATATATATATATATATATATGTGTGTGTGTGTGTGTGTGTGAGCGCGCGCGCTTGATCCTCACAAAAAAATGATCAAAGCAATCCATTATACACCGCTTATAACTTGTAATTATATATAACATAATTTTACAAGTATAAACAATACAATGAAATAAAAGCTATTATGAAATGCAAAACAATTCTAACATTTTAACTTTCAAATACGAAAAAAAATACAGTTTCTTAAAACACTATTACTATCATACTATTCATTTTATCTCCCTATAAGCAAATAATCAATAAAATTTATCAATATTACAATTAAAACATAACTTATTCATGAACAAAAAGTAAAATTATATGATAATTCTGATACATAGGACTTATGACCAATGACAAGTGAAAATGTACAATTCCGCTATGTGTTTTTTTTTTTAAAATTAAGTGATATTCACTCTCACGACGTTCTCAAATAGTAAATATCCAATACTACGACTTGTTATATGAGTTACACCCAATCTTCTATTTCTATAGATGAAAAACTATTAAGTATCATTATTTTGTTAAACAATTATGAGGGTGAATGATTTTAATTAAGGAATTTAAAATATAACTTGTGTAAGAACTGTTAGGCGAGCCCTGGGCGTTGGGCGTGTTTAGGGCGTACGGTTGGGCGCTTAGGGCGTAAGCCTCATAGGAACTAAGCCCCGCACGTTAGCCCCAGGGTGTTTTGCCACTGCCCTGCCTCGAGGCGAGCCCCGGGGCGAGTCCTGACACTGCCTTTTAAAACAATGATCATGCCACATAGGTGCCACTTGGCACATATATTTGCCATGTGGAATGATTACATAAGAGGAAGAGTAGATATTATGGGAAAATTTTAGACATATAGGGAGGTTTCTCTTGGAAGACCCTAGAATTTCATATATTTGCATGGAAAGTCCTTAGAATACTCTAGGTGTGTAGAGATTTCTAGAATAGGGGCTTATTAGTAAATATGTAGGGACTTGTATAATAATTATTATTTACATACTAGTCCCTAGGTGAGTAGTATAAATAGGAAGGTCATTCATTTGTAAATCATCAAACAAAATCAATTAACTCTTCTATAATAAAAAGTTTCCTTCTAGCAAATTTCTCTTGTCTTTCTCAATTACTATTCCCTTAGCGATCTTGAGTGTAGTAATCTAGGCTGACTTGGCATAGCAAGATCGTGAGCAAGTTGTGCAAGAACGTGAGCGAGTTGTCAAGTGCCGCACGTGCGCTTAGTTGAAGACTAAGGACGTGACAACGTGGTATCAGACCGAAGGTTACGACTGAGGGAATGGCAAACGACGGAGAAATCAACGCTGCTAAAACCCAATCCAACGTCACCCAGGATGCTGCTGGCAAGAAGGGCCATAACAAAAAGAGGAATGACGCCAACAAGAGCCAGGAGGTGCCGCCAGAGGTTGTGCCAAATGAAAGGCTTACATCCCAAGAACCATCTACCACTGAGGCGAGCGAGGA
This sequence comes from Lycium barbarum, assembly GCF_019175385.1. Lineage (NCBI taxonomy): Eukaryota > Viridiplantae > Streptophyta > Magnoliopsida > Solanales > Solanaceae > Lycium > Lycium barbarum. The sequence goes on along the minus strand of NC_083348.1, from coordinate 94,798,794 downwards.
TGACGTGGAGGTCCTGTCCGAGGACGTCTCGCTCGGTAAAGAGTGGGTTATGAAGGTTAACGTGGGGATGGACGCCATCGACATATTTGGCCAACGTTTGGGCAAGGTGGAGGGCACTCTTAGCGTTCTTGAGGGGCGTACTCTTGAAGAGATTGAAAGCATCCGAAATGACTTGGAAGGGCACATGCAGGCTGAGATTGAGGTAAAGCAAACCATCACTGCCTTAGAGTGCAGACTCATGGAGGCGTTGAGTACTATTGATGCCATGAAGGCAAAGATAGTGGCACTCGAAGAGCAGGTCAACGTTGGTGTGACTGAGGCAGCCAACAATGTTGTCGTGATGAGGGAGGCTAAGATCGAGGCTCTTAAGCCACCAGTGTTCAAAGGGTTTCGTAATGCACAAGAGGTGGAGAACTTTCTTTGGCACTTGGAGAACTATTTCAAGCATGGCAAAGTAAGGGACGATGAGGCCAAGATCAATACCGTTGTGTTGTACCTAACAGAGACTGCCATGCTATGGTGGAGAAGAAAGGTCGTTGATACTGACAGAGGTCTATGCACAATCAACACGTGGGATCAGTTCAAGAATGAGTTCAAGCGATAGTTTTATCCAAATAATGTCTTGTACGAGGCAAGGCGCAAACTTAGAGAGTTGAAGCAAACAGGGAGTATCCGCGACTATGTCAAGGAGTTCACCACCCTTATGCTTCAAATTCCCAATCTCACTAGCGATGACTTGTTGTTTCACTTTATAAACGGGTTGCAAAATTGGGCTAAACAGGAGTTGCAACGCTGTCAAGTCGCAGACATAGACCAAGCCATAGTGGAGGTCGAGTCTTTGATGGACTTCAGGCATGACAAGCACGACAAAGGCCAAGGCAATGAGTCAAGGGGTAGCGATGCCAAAGGTGGGGGAGACCGTGGCAAGAGCAAGGAGTCACAACAACAATACTCCAAGACTCAAAATGCAAATAAGTTAGATGGCAAGAAGTCAGGTGGTCGTCAGGGCTATGCTGAAAAGAAGGCGCAGAACGAGAAGAATGGATGCTACTTATGCGGGGGGCCTCACAGCTTCAAAAATTGCCCTGACCTGAAGAGCATTAGCGTTATGGTACGTGCAAGTCACGAGCAAACACAAACACAGAGTACGGGAATCGCACAGTTGGGGACGATTAGACTATGTGGCGCTGTCGTGAAGCAAGATAGTCAAACCAATGATAATAAAAACCAGTACGTGGATCTCACCATCAATAACAAGCCCGCTCGTGCACTGGTAGACACTGGGGCGACTCATAATTTTGTGACCGAGACCGTAGTGAAGAGACTAGAGTTGAAGCTCACTCCAATTAACGCCCTCGTCAAGACCGTGAATGCTAAGCCAGAAAATGCTCGTGGTGTAGCTAATGGCGTTAGTGTCAAATTGGGCGATTGGAAAGGTACGACAAATTTTACCGCTACTACTATGGATATCTTTGACATTGTTTTAGGGCAAGAATTCTTCAGGCATTGCCACGCGATGATCGATCCCTACCTCCAACGACTCTTGGTCATGGAGCGAGAAGGCGCTTGCATGGTGCCTACAGTGGTTATGTCGCATGGACAGGGCCATGCACAACTTTCAGCTATGCAGCTTGTCAAGGGGCTCAAGGAAGAGGAGCCAATATTCATGGCAACCATTACAAGTTTGGAGGAAGATAATAGTACCCAAGAGACACCGCCGCCTTAGATAGATAAGTTTCTCGAAGAAAACAAAGATGGTATTTCCGAAGAGCTACCTAAGAGCTTGCCTCTTAGGCGTGAGCTAGATCACAAGATTGAGTTGGAGCATGAACCGGGAAAGGGTCAAGTCATGCATCGATTAATATCACTGCCTTACACGATAGGGAGATTGAAGCTATCATTGACTACTAGGCCAGGCGGAAACAAGGGCAAAAAGGCACTGCCATGTTCCTCATTTATTGGAAAGGGAAATCACCGGAGAAGGCCGCATGGGGGCGGTATGAAGACTTGTGGCAGTTTAAAGACAACATTCGAGAGTTTACACAGCAGCAGTGCGCCGCGGTCGTCGCACCATCAGGTGGGGGAGAGTGTGAGGACCCACCATGTCATCATACCACATAGGTGCCACTTGGCACATATATTTTCCATGTGGAATGATTACATAAGAGGAAGAGTAGATATTATGGGAAGATTTTAGAGATATAGGGAGGTTTCTCTTGGAAGACCCTAGAATTTCATATATTTGCATGGAAAGTCCTTAGAATACTCTAGGTGTGTAGAGATTTCTAGAATAGGGGCTTATTAGTAAATATGTAGGGACTTGTATAATAATTATTATTTACATACTAGTCCCTAGGTGAGTAGTATAAATAGGAAGGTCATTCATTTGTAAATCATCAAACAAAATCAATTAACTCTTCTCTAATAAAAAGCTTCCTTCTAGCAAATTTCTCTTGTCTTTCTCAATTACTATTCCCTTACGATCTTGAGTGTAGTAATCTAGGTTGACTTGGCATAGCAAGATCGTGAGCAAGTTGTGCAAGAACGTGAGCGAGTTGTCAAGTGCCGCACGTGCGCTTAGTTGAAGACTAAGGACGTGACAGGATGCTAGCTACTCGCATTTACAAAGGTTGACAGGTGAAAAAGTTGGAAGTAGAGTTGTTTTACATTGGAGCACCGGAGAACGTGTACAAAAAGGTCTTTTCTCATTTCTATTAACATGATGCA